>NC_065583.1:70950306-71581306 GCF_024542745.1 Macaca thibetana thibetana
ATGTTTCACTTGAAGGTGCTGTATTTACTCGCCCCTTCCATTTCTCTCCACAAGAGCCACACACCTTAGCTGCTTCTAGTCAGCCATCTTGGCCACAGTAATTATTTTTAATTAATACATTTTCATAATTGACAATTAGAAAAGATCATGAAATTTCAAGTTAAGCAAGTTCTACTCAGTGTCTTCATTATTCATCTACCTTTTGGCATCCTATTTGCTATTGTGCTTCAATCAACTGCCACATTCTAATAAAAGAATCAGCTGACTTTTAAAGTTTGGTTTTCCATATTACCTACAACAAAATATGGGCATATAATACCTCTGTTCTCTTCAGTTTATTCTGTTGAATATTTGTTTAATATATGTAATGATCAAATATTATGATATATGCAAAATAATTTCACTACTATATATTATATACATATACGGTGATACATATATTATCATTGTCATTATTAGTATTACTATAATATAACAATATTCTGAAAATAGTGTCCTAGAATTCTTTGTATCCTACTATCCAAAAGTATATTCCTAATTTTTCCCCCCCATCACTATTGTTATCTCCTCTGAAGTTCAAGAGTCCTCATGACTACCCTCTCTTTTGACACTAACTGCAAGTTTGGGGTCTCCAGAACCACCCTCCCTTCTAACACCAACTGCAAGTCTGGAGATCTCTAAGACATCCCTCATGTTTGACAATTTGCTAGAAGGACTCACAGACTTCAGCAAGGACATTTTACTCATGGTTATGGTTTATTATTATGAAAGGATATACATTAAAATCAGCCAAAGGAAAAGGTGCACAGAGCAGAGTCCAAGAGAGACTCAAGCACAGAGCTTCCCATTATCCTCTCCCAGAGAAGTTACATGAAGAACATTTACTTCTAGCAATGATGTGTGACAATATACATAGAGTATGGTCAACTATAGAAGTTCACCTAAGCTTTGCAATTTACAATTTTTATTTGGGCTTGGTCATACACACTTAGTTAACTGGCTGCAGCATGGCTGTCTCTAGTATCCAGCCCCACCAATGTTCAAGCTGATACAACGTGGCCCAAGTCACACCCCCCATGAATCAAATTTTATAGCATAGACTATTTAATATACCCAAAAACCCCACGTAAATATGTCATTTTTATTAGTCAGGACATTCCAAGGCCTATGAGATTACCACCCAGAGCCAAGGACAAAAGCCACCCCTCTCTTTGAGCATGGTTAATTCTTTAGTGCACCTTTCCCAAGTCCAAACTATCAACACTTTGCTTCTAGATTACTTCAAAAAGTTAAATGTCTTCCTACTTCCCTCTTATATTCCATATAGTCCATTTTCTACCAAGAAGCGAAAAGGTAAAATGTGACAGTTCCTTTTCTCATTTAAAAAGCTGTAATACAAAGTAGCAGACATATAGGATGAACAAGTCTAGAGAGCCAATGTAGAACATGAAGCTTATAGGTGATAAAATTGTAGAAGAGGAAAATGTACCTTTTACTAGTATTCTGTTGAGAGAGGAGTGAGTTGTTGACTAATATTTAATAAGCATCTTATGATTTTGAATTAGTAAAAAAAAAAAAAAAATGCCATGATAGTTCTTCGTTATCCTGAGAATAAAATCTAAACTCTTTTCCATGGCCCACAAATTGGCTGTGATCATTCAGAGTGTACCTAAGTAAAGGTCATACCTACCTGATATAGTCTTGTCCCATGACCCTTAGTTGTCCTGTAATACATTCATTCTGTCTTTTCTCCTGTTTCTCTAAACTATCAAGCTATTCTAATTTCAAAGCCTTTGTATTTTTCATCCTCCACTCTTGGAAATGCTTTTCCCTTGTTCCTTCAATGATTAACTCTTTTTCATCAGCTACATCTTAGCTTGACCATCACCTCCTCATAGAAGTTTTGCTCTCATTCTGTCTACAGTAGTTTTCTTCTTCTAGTCATTGTTGGTCCTATCACGATCTTCTATTCTCATAACATTCATAATAAACTGATACTGTTATATTTACTTTCTTTATATCTGTCTCTGTCCATTGGAATTAAGTATACCCAGAGAAGCAGTTTGTCTTTTTCTTTAGTACAGAGAACAGTGGCTGGCATCTAGCATTCATTCACTCAGTAAATATTAGTTAAATGCATGGCTGGCTTACTGGTTCTTTTCCAACTGTTAGTTTCTTGATGTTGACCTAGTTCCTTCAACTCTACATGGCATTGCATAATCAGTGTTTTGAACCACATTCTACATCTGAATTACCTTTAAGTGGCACATTTGATCTTGTAGTATCGTATTATATTTGACAGAATTGCAAAGGCTATACTCATTTACATTCATTCATGTAAGTATAAATATTCATATTTCGCTTTCACTAAATATATGAAATCTAAGTATCTTCAGTGGCAATTAAAGGTTACCAAAGGGTTCAAACACTGGAATAAGGTATTACTACTACAAGGAAAAGTGCATAATACTGGTTTTCAAGTGCAGTGGTGGTTTCTTAATAAAATTTTTGAATTTATTAAGAACTCATTTTGGTTTGGCTTTTTTATATCCTAGGATACTGTCTGCTTAGCTGTGGACACAGACATATTTTCTCTCAGTATATTTAAAGTGACATCTTTGATAGCTGCCACAGGGTCACTCAAAGCAGAATAGAAGAGTGCCTTATGCTACAGCTTGGTCCCTTGTTGAAACATTTCATAGCAGGCATGCTTCTCAGCAAATGTCTAGATGTGCAAATTAGAATGTGGTCTACTTTTTATGACAGTTGTAACACATACCATCTGTCTTTATAAGGTTGTTTTCATCATTAACTGTCAGTCAATTGGATGTAATAAATTCTCTCTGTGAATATTATTCATCAGCATCACTTCAGTTGAGTTTAAATCAACAGGTGAACAGCTCACTTTTAAAAATATGAATGGAATTTAAAAGGAATTATGACTTTCTAAAACATAACTATCAGAATATATCTTGTGGTTTCTCGTTGATCTTGTGGATTCTAAAACCAAACTATATTCTTTTTGATAATTCAACTATTGTAGTTTTATAAAATATTGACCTTCAAAAAGTGATAATTTAAAATATATAGAGGAAGGTGGTTTGTATGTATTTTTGTCAATCATTTGTGTTAATGTTGAGAGTCTGTAAGTAAATGTAGAAAGTAGTTAAAATTCACTGTAAGTTTTATTTGTAATATTGTTCAAAAACTTATTTTTTCTCTGAGGCTCACAATCCAGAATTATTAACTTTAAAATTAATGTGTTTCTTTACTTGTATTGACTTCAAGCTAATGACCCACAAATCAACAATCTCACTCTTGCTATTTTACTTGCATTCTAGCCATATTTTTACAACAAACTACAGGACATTGAACATTAGATTCCCCCTTCCCATGCCACATTTTCCAAATATTTATCTTCTTTTTCTTAAAAGTGATTCTTCTACACACTCTTCTCATTTCTTCAAGTGGTTTTATTATTGTTTCAGTCTCCTGAGCTTAAAAATGTACTTCTCCTTCCCCCTTTATTTCTGCCTCTTTCCCCATAGCTAAGAAGTCCAATTAGATCTTCTCTACAGTGTCTTAAGTTTGTGTCCCTTCCTTGCCAATCTCCTGCTGCCCATTGCAGTAAAGACCTAGATTACCTCATAAAACTATATTGGTTTCCCAGTTTATTGCTTGAATAAACATGACATTGCATTGAGCAGACATAACATTACTCCCTTCCTCAAACATCTACCATTTAATCTGATCCCATTTATCTTTAGATAACTTTGGTACCTTATCTATTTTTTTTTTTTTTAACCATAGATCACTGTAGCCTCAAACTCTGTGGCTGAAGTGATCTTCCCAACACAGCCTCCTGAGTACCTGGTACTACAGATGTGCACCACCATGCCCAGCTAATTTAAAACAAAAACAAAAACAAAAAAAACTATAGAGATATAGAGATAGGGTCTCAATAGTTTGCCCAGGCTAGTCTTGATCTGCTGGCCTGCCTCAAGCAATCCTCCTGCCTCAGCCTCTGAAAGTGCTAGGATTACAAATGTGAGCCACCGTGGCTAGCCTCTTACTTATTTTTAGCATAAACTCTCCGCTTCAGCTTCATTTGAGATCTCCACTATCATCTCTTCCCTTTTCTCTCTGTATAACTACCTCACTGCTGGGGGCCATATTCCTGATCTAAATATCTTGATTTGCTGTGGACTTTCCCAGTTTTGTCCTTGAAAGCTTGTGATCCAAGAAACCCTTCTGCCCCAGGCAAAGAGACATAGTTGTTCTCTCTACCTACTTCCCTAAATCAATAAACAAATTTTTGTAAATTAGATCTGCTATGTTGTAGGCACTTCGTTGTAGGCACTTTACTAAATGCTAAGAATATCTGAGCAAATAAAAGACATTCTGTCTTCTCCAGTAGTTTAGAATCCATAGGTGAGATATGCAATTACAATATGATACAATACATTAGGCACAGGGGCACCTAGCTAGCCATGGGGATTCAGAGAAGGATTCCGAGGAGAAAGAATGCAGGAGAATGGATAGAAGCCAGGTGTAGTGTGGAGTTATTTTTGGACAGGAAAACTTCTGGCTAAGTGAAAAGTTTATACAAGGGCTAGAAGATTAAATGAAATGTGTATTCTAGAACTTCAAGTAGTTTTGTCTGTTTATAGTGTATTAGCAAGAGGGGTGGGAATAAAAGAGTGGTGATAGATGTGTTCAAAATGATGTCATATTAGAAAGACAGTAATTACCTGGCCATGCGATTTGGAATTTACATAGGGACAAATGGCAATCCTTTGCTGAGTTGTGAGTAGAGAAGTAACATAATGAGATTTAGAAAGGTCAGTTTGCACAACATGGATTAATAATGGTGAAGCAGTAAATATAAGACAGGAAGATGAAAGAACTAGGAAGCTATTACAGTGTTTATTCTCAGAGCTAACCTTTTCAGATATCCTTCCATTTGAAATATTCCACCAATATCTTCCTCTGCACTTTTCCCAAATTTACCTATTGGACAAGTCTTGTAAACTCATACTTTCTCCAGTCCTTCCCTTACTCTTCTAGCCCTCATTGATCTCTTGCTTTTGTGATTGTTATATCAATGGCCATCATCTTTTCATTTAACAGTTACCCTCTAATTTCTCTTACAAATTATTCTAGTCTCCCAGACATGCCAATTACTTGAAGACACAGATTATCTTTTTCTCACCTTAGCCAAGACAATTCACAAAGACAATGGTTTAAGAAAAAAAACCCAAACCTTAAATTTGGGCTTTTTTATTATATTCCAAACGTTCAGTGCAAAAATATTAATGACATTCATTCAAAAAACATTTTTTATATTATATGTTATTTCAAATATTGTGATATCTCAATTTTAATTAGTAAAGTTCCTATAAGGAGAAAGTGACGTTTCAAAAATAATTGGCTGCTTAACTGTAGCTTCCTACTTCCAGCTTATACTTTCTCTCCTAAAGTTCCAATAATAGAAAAGGTAGATGATACCTTAAGATTGGAAACTGGATATATGCCTTCCTCCTCCTACTTGTAAAACATGTACATACTTTCTCTTCTGCCTCCTCTTTCTTTCAAACTCTTTCTTTCAAACTCTTTCTTTCCTATGAATCAAATGGAAGGTCATGACTGGAAAGAAAAGTGTTTGTGTAAATTGGAGAGACTGTGCTGCATGGGACAGGATTAGATCAGCCTTTACCTGCTCTATCATTCATTCAACAGCTGTCTGATGCCAGGGAGCTTTCTAAGCAGGTTCAAGTTTATATGTTCCCTTTTATTATTCTAAGTATATATAATAAAATCTACATAGCAGGATTGTAGTGAGAACTAAAGTTGGACGACATAGTTGGTACCCCCATGTGTACTAGCTATAACCATAATAATGATGATGATTAACCTGCATTATGAAAACTAGATTCATTTGGAAAAGTTGAGGATTGTGACTTTTCAGGTTGTGCTTCTATCTTTATTCAAAAAGGGCAACAATCATCAATGGACTGTCACCAGGGTTTTGGAGAAAAGTGCAATATGTAATTTAAAGGGCTTTAAAACTCTTTCAGTTCCCTTTCTGAACCATTTCCTCTTCTTGTTCTTATCTGCTTCACATACTCATTATTTTCATGTTGCTTTTTGACTAAGTTTATCTCCTCTTTGATAACTGTATTATTTTATTCCCCAAATTTATTTCTCCCACATCTACCTAAATTGGAATTCCTTTTTCCTATTACTGCATAGAAATATACAATATCTAGGTAAGAAATAATTACCATAAAGAGTAAATAGAAATGTCTTTCTCCTTTCTCTAAGGAAAATACATATTTTGAAAGTGGAACTTGATAAAGTATATAAATTGCTAATTGCTGTGTAAGTTCTAGGAGTGTCTTAGAGTTTTTAAATCTCTGTTTTCATTACTTTTTCCTATATTCCAATTGATATTTCACTATTATTAAAGTGATTTTTTCAGCTTATAATTATAACAGTAGTTTTTGTATGCTTTTCACATGATTTAAACATTTTCTTCTTCGTTCAAATACCATGTTTCATAATGTTTGACTTTTTTAATAACAGGAAGTATTTTTCTGGTTTTTCTACTTTATTATAAAAATTCACCATGGTGGTCTGTGTTCACATTCCTTTGAACAGATTCCTCTTTACTTGAATTCTAAGAATTTGTTTTGTATATGTAGTTCACAGTTTACCAATTTAACTTTTAAATTTCTGAAGTATACCAGTTAGGTGCAGTGTTGCTTTTCATGTGGTTAGAAGTTTTAAAGTGATCTGTGGTCTTTTTTAAATGTAAAGGAGAGAAAGCAGTGAAGGGTCAGAAATTTCCGCAGCTTAGAATTTCAGACTTTAGAATCTTATTATGAATTATGGTAAAATTGGTTTCTTCTTTTTCACACAATCTTACTTTAGCAAGGCGAATAAAATGATAATTCCCAAAGACTTTTTCTTTTTAAACAGGTGATCAAGTAGTCTGGACTGGTTACTATGGCTTAGTGTATAACCTGGTGAAAATTTCATGGGAATTTCAAGGAGATGAAGAACAGGATGGACTTAGAAATATAATATGGCAAACATTGCAGAAAACAAAGGATTATGAGAAAGACATACGAATCCAAAATGCAATCAATATCGCTCAGGTAAGGTAAAACGCTAGGCAATAAATATGTACATCTATCATTAGGAAGCATGGTTGTCATTTCTCTCCATGGTAAAAGGAATGTCTACATTCAGTGAGTATTAGCGACTTACAGCTGAAAATAATATTTTTAAAACTTAACACTGATCTATTTTTGATTAAAGATAGGAGAGTTGAGCTCTAGATGATAGTGTAAAGGCCTCCAAAAGTCTGTAATAGAAACAGAATTAAATTCATTTAACACATCTAGGGAAAAGTACACCTCAGTAAGGGGTGATTCCACCATAGAACTCTAACTTGGTGGGAAATTGTGATAGAATGTTAGGTACACTAGATTGAAGTAACATGTTAAGCCGTGATTCTTTTTCTCTTTTCTTGATGAAGACGTTTAGAAAGTAATGGAAGTTTTAAGGAGCATAACACAATCCTCTAATTTGAGGGCTATGTTAGGATGAGCTGTGAAAGAACTGTGTAGGGGTGCTTTTACTACCTCATAGCAAGGGCTGCCAAAAGAGGCAGGCTGTGGGTAAGATTCAAATAGTAGGGGTAAGGGGCGGTTTTATGATGTAGCTTTTTATGATGTTAGGAATCCAAAGACCTATTCTCTCACTTGGGCATTTCCTCCCTTGTCTAGTTCAGTGACCAGAAATACCAGGAAGAAGGCTGAACATAGCCATATTATGACACTAGACTAGAGAAAGGGTAAAGGCGGCCCTAACTTCAGAGATTTTAACACACATAGAAAATGAATAGGTAAAGGTAAAAGTTCCTTTGCTGGGTTGCCCACTAGCTCCAAGACTCTTCCCTCTCCTCTCAGCCTGCTTGACTACTATATTTATATTTATATTTAGATATTATACTATATATAAATCAACCTGTATCAGCTAGCCTTCTAAATTATAATTTAGAAGCTTAAAGGGTTTATAAAGACAATTTCCCTGCACACGCTCTCTTGCCTGTTGCCATGTAAAACATGCCTTTGCTTCTCCTTCACTTTCCACCATGATTTTGTGGCCTCTCTAGGCATGTGGAAATGTGAGTCCATTAAACCTCTTTTTCTTTATAAATTACCCAGTCTTGGGTATTTCTTCATAGCAGTATGAAAATGGACTGATGCAGTAAATTGGTATTGATAGAGTGGAGTGCTGTTGTAAAGATACCTGAAAATGTGGACACAACTTTGGAACTGAGTAACAGGAAAAAGTTGGAACAGTTTGAAGAGCTTAGAAGAAGATAGAAAAATGTGGAAAAGTTTGGAACTTCTAGAGATGTGTTGAATGGCTTTCACCAAAATGCTAATAGTGATGTGGACAATGAAGTCCAGACTGAGGTGGTCTCAGACGAAGATGAGGAACTTGTTGGGAACTGGAGTAAAGGTCACTCTTGCTATGCAAGGAGACTGGCAGCATTTTGCTCCTGCTCTAGAGATCTAGGAACTTTGAACTTGAGAGAGATAATTTAGGGTATCTGGCAGAAGAAAATTCTAAGTGACAAAATGTTCAAGAGGAAGCAGAGCATAAAAGTTTGAAAAATTTGCAGCCTGCATCCCATTTTTTGGGAAGGAATTCAAGCCTGCCACAGAAATTTGCATAAGTAGCAAGGAGCCAAATGCCAATGACCAAGACAAAGGGGAAAATGTATCCAGGATATGTCAGAGACATTCCCAGCAGCCCCTCCCATCACAGTCCTGGAGGCCTAGGGGGGGAAAAAATGGTTTCCTGAGCTGGGTCCAGGGCCCCCCTGCTTACCGCCGTGCATCCCAGCAACTCTAACCATGGCTAAAAGGGGCCCAGGTACAGCTCAGGATGTGGCTTCAGAGGGTGCAAGCCCCAAGCCTTGGCAGCTTTCATGTGGTATTGGTCTTGCAGGTGTGCAGAAAACAAGAATTGAGGTTTGAGAACCTCTGTCTAGATTTCAGAAGATGTATGGAAATGTCTGGATGTCCAGACAACAGTTTGCTTCAGGGGCAGAGCCCTGATGGAGAACCTCCCCTGCAAAGCCACAGGGGACAGAGCTGCCCAGGCTGCCCAGCGTCAGCATGATCTGGAATGGACATGGAAAATGAGATGATTTTAGAACTTTGACCTTGGGGGACTGTTGAAAGGGTATGATTATATTTTGAAATGTGAGGACATGAGATTTGGGAGGGGCCATGGGTGGAATTGTATGGTTTGGCTGTGTCCCCACCCAAATCTCATCTTTAATTGTATGGCCCATAATCCCATGTCCAGGGAGAGACCCAGTGGGAGGTAATTGAATCATGGGTATGGGTTTTTTTCCACATTGTTCTTGTGATAATGAATAAGTCTCACAAGATCTGATGGTTTTATAAAGGCCAGTTCCCCTGCACATGCTTTCTTTCCTGATGCCATATAAGCTGTGCCCTTGCTCCTTTTTCAACTTCTGCCATGATTGTGAGGCCTCTGCAGCCGTGTGGAACTGTGAGGCCATTAAACCTCTATTTCTATATAAATTACCTAATCTCAGGTATTTATTCATAACATAAAAATGGGGTAATACAATAAATACTAGAAAGGAATTAATTAATCTATTTGTAAGCACTAGCCATTGTTTTGTGTGCTAGCAATACAGTTTTAGACAAGCAGATAAATATTGTTTTAAATATAAAGTTTGGATCAAGGAGACTGACAATAAACTTGCAAATTAATGAATTAAAATATCAAATGGTGCTATCTATACTATGAAGAAAACAAAACAGGGCAAAGCTACTGGAATGGGATCAGCTAGAGTAGGGAGTGGATGTTTCAGTTGGAGCAGCCAGAGAAAGGTTTCCAATGAGGCATTATTTGAAATGAGACCTAAATAATAAGAAGGAAGTATCCATAAAAAATATACCCTGGTAGTGAGTTTATGGATACAAAAATGTGTCCTACAAAATGTGTCCTCTAAGAAAATAATTAGTTTGGTGTGTTAAGAGAGCAAGAAGACCACGTGTGCTGGCCTCTGGTAAGGGAAGGAAAGAGTGGTAAGAGATGCAGGTGGGCAAGGAGAGTTGTTTTAAGATGGCAATAGTAGCGTATAAGTAGTAAGCTCTGGGAATAATTTTTTAAATGTTTGTAAAATATAAGAAAAAGTTTCAGTGGGAAGTACATTTAGAAAACTAAAAGCATGCTATAAAAAGCATAGAACTGATAAATCCTAAAATTGTTTCCTTGGGTAAAATAAAAATAATACATAAACTGTTTTAGACTAGCTAATATAATGGAAAAATGAGGGAAACTTTTATTAATCACAAAATCCAGAGGGTAAAGGGAATGTGATTATAAGAAAGTAATTTGAAAATGATTATAAAAGGATCAGTTTACAACTGTATGCTAATATGTGTGAAAATATAGTACAATAAATGATTTTCTAAGAAAATATAAATGATGAAAATGGATTGAAAAAAGGATATAAAAATCTTAACAAACAAGATTTAGAGAAATTTGCAAGTGACCTACTAGATTTGTTCATATGAATATCAAGGATAAGACGAAGATATTCATTAGTATCGCTAATATTTAACATAGTTATTGACACACTAACCTGTGCACTCATATTTAGCAGGTAACTGAATATATGTTGGGTCATAACTGGAGAATGTTTAAATCAAGTTTGTCGTACCAAAGCAGTAGGTGAGAGTAGCTTAAACACTTGGGAACAGAGAAGAAAATAATTCAGTTTAAATTCCAACTCCACACAATATCTTTATACAGATGAGACTTGGAACAAGTTATTCCTCAGCCTTAGTTTTCTTTTTTTTTTTTACGAGGGGGGGGAGTATTTCTAATGCTCACAGACAGGGATAGTAACTGAAAATCACATAAGAGACAGGAAAGCTGAGTGATTTTGAGAGCACAGACCTACAGCAAAGGTTGCCTGGGTTCAAATGGCTGTTCTACCACAGAATATCTAAGTGACCTTGGGCATATTTTTACCTCAGTTTCTTTCTCTGAAAATGGGGCTAAGAATAGTATCTAATGCATAGGCTTGTTATGATGACTAAATGAATTCATGTTATAAAACATTTAAAGTTTTTGGTAAATAAATAAAATATACTGAGATGAAAGTTATTTGTTATAGTCTAAGTTATATTACTTCTCAATATTTCTAGAGATTATGATTTATTATTGTGCTGTTAGAACTATAAGAGGAGAACATTTGCTTTTAATAGAAAAAAATTCAACAGCAAATGTTGATGAATTTCAGCTGAAGAAAGTGAAAATAACATAGCAAAATATTTGGAGGAAGTAGAGATAAGTAAGCTATGAAGTAAACCAATGAAATTTTTTTTTTTTTTTTTTTGAGACGGAGTCTCGCTCTGTCTCCCAGGCTGGAGTGCAGTGGCGCGATCTCCACTAACTGCAAGCTCCGCCTCCCGGGTTCACGCCATTCTCCTGCCTCAGCCTCCCGTGTAGCTGGGACTACAGGCGCCCGCCACCGCGCCCGGCTAATTTTTGTATTTTTAGTAGAGACGGGGTTTCACCGTGTTAGTCAGGATGGTCTCGATCTCCTGACCTTGTTATTGTGGTGGTTTCTTACAGGTGTGCTAACTGAGGCAAGCTACAAATCTTCATGAAACTATGAGATAGCAGGCTTGAAAAAAGTTTACAACATTGATGAAGTAGACATAGTTTAGGGATTTCACTAGTGGCTTTATCTGTTTCTAAAATAGGTAGGGAAAAATTGGGTTGGTATTTTCTTTTCAGGCAATGAGAATAGGTGGCCATCCTGATCTCTACAGGTCCAGCACTTGCCATTCCCCTGACTAAGCAGCCTGAAGAGAAGAGTTGATTTGTGGGAAGAGTAATTGTTCTGTTCTGGGTTTATGCCTTTTGGAGACATATATGAGTATGCTGACCAAGTGTTTTCCAATTTGCCCAAGTTAGCATGGGTTCATGACTGTTGTCCCAGCTTTCTCACTAGTAGTAAATTAATTCACTTTCAAAAGTTTCTCAATTTGGATGGCAAATTATTAATTTATGTTACTTTTAAGTTTTCCATTACACAATATGTTGCAAATCTGGACTTGCCAATACTAAACTCTTTTTGTTAAAGTTTAAATATATTTTACAGCTTCTTGCTTTTTCTAGCTCTGATTGAAAGAACATATGTATTTTTCTTCATATTCAAAGAAAACCATTTTGAAATTGGCCATTCATTCTTCATAAAATACACATGATTTTCCCAGTGATGCTTTATCCATATGGCATCCTATGATATTTCAGAGTGCCAACAAACACTTTTTTTTCTTATGTCTTATTTTGAGGCAAGTTAATCTGTTTGTAATCAGGAAATACACATTTTTTCTGTCATTGAAAATTTCTGGTTATTTCTAGCTTTCACAGGTGCAATTATCCTAATATTCCTAATGTCCTGTTTTTAGATAATAATTATGGATACAATTAATGTTAATAGGTAGGAAGGGCAATTAATAAATTTACTCTGCCCAGTTTATTATCAAAGCATATGGATGGGCCATTACTGGCAACCCCAAATATCTATACTCTATATACTTCATAGAAAATAAAACCCTAAACTCTTTGTTTTTTAACCGTAAGTACAATTTGGAATAATAATCATCAAGGAGTATTATCTAAACATAAGAAATTCATGATTTTCTCCAGATATTTTGGTTTTGTTTTTTTTTTTTCACAGAAAAAGACAATCACAGAGCTGCCCACTTGAATCATAGTGTCTTGAATTTCATGGACGCGCTTTTATGCAACTGTGCTTCAGCTTTATCCTTGGTTTTGGATTAAGAGCCCCAAAATAAAAGAAAAACAAAGAAAATTAATATATTTATTTCAGTGATGGCCACTATATCGCCCAATATCCCCATTATTGGGATTTAGGAAATAAATCCTCTTTAGTCTCATGCACTCTATGAACCTTATCACTAATTTTGTGTAAACTGTTTGTTGGACCTTAACAAAATTATAGCCTAATTTTTGAACAATTCTAACAGAAATAGAAAATGGAATATAGTCACCTCACCCAGCCTTATTCTTTTCTTTTTATTCTATTTCCATGATTCTTTCAATTACTTGTATTACTCTCTAGTCTTATAACTATTTTTATATGCTACTGTCAAATCAAAAATGGATTGTACTGTAACTAAGTCAACTCAAATTTATCATTTCTATAATTAGAATTCTATTTATATGCCATTTTCAGAGCCAATCATTTGATATAAGATATTCTTTTTTCTTCAAGATTTTAGTAAATATCTATAGATAATTACATTTGAAATTCATAAGTCAATCAGACATAGCAAATATATTTTAGATATTAGATACCAGCAAAGACCTCATTACTTGAGTAGTCAGCGCTGAGAATTAAAGAATAAACAAACACATAACCACTATCTGTGCTAATTTGTTTTCAATGCTTAGTCACAAGACATTTAAAGGGTGTTTTCGTTCATTTTAAATATCAAATGAAGGGGAGAAGTTATCTTTTCTCACAGACAAATCTAAATCAGAAATTGTCTAAAAGCAGTTATATTGATTTAGGCATAGTATATGTTTAAGAAATATGTTTAATTTGCATTGAATACATTAACTAAAACACACAGTTAACTCTATGCCTATTTTATTTAAAAGTTAGAGATGGAGACATTTGGATTATTAAACAATAGCCATATGATTTATGGACATAAATGATAAAGTATTTAACCTAGTGACTTTGAAAAAAATGACTTAATTTAGTTTGAATTCCCTTACTTAATATTAAGACACTACAGATATATAAAGTACAAAATTATATAAAAATTTTCACCAAAATCAGTAAAAATATGAAATAAATATTTATTGAGTATTTACTGTGTCTATTCAGCCTAGCTGAATTCTATGCAAGATGCAAAGAAGTGTAAAACATAACCTTTACACATAAGCTTTACTGTCTCATCCAGAAAGCACATTCTCCAGAAATAGACAAAGATTAATACAAAGAGGACATAATATATGTGGCTACCGCATCAAAGTTCATGGCACTCAGTAGGAGCCCAGATAAATGTTTGATCCGTAACTTTTTTTTTAATATTAGTGGGAATGTAATATTGTCCTCTTCAAGTATTAAATAGTACTTGAGGTGGAAATTTAAACTATAAGTTGGATTACATGATGCAAAGTGGCAGGGTCAAAGAGCATCTTGCAGATAAGAAAATGTCTTGAGCCATGCAGAAATAAGAACACTGTGAAAAGAACATTGTAGGTTGACTTGCCTAGTTGAGAAAATAGCTTGGACTGAGTACTCGTGGGCATTAAATCTGGAAGGTTTGTGTCGATTACCAGGCTAAGGTGATGGAGACTTAGGTGGTTTCATGGCAACAGAAATGCTAAGTGGAGGAATTAGTTGTGTGGGAAAATTGTTGGTTCTAATTGAATTTTAATTGTTTGGTAATTTATGTTGGGTAAAACTTATATGTACAATTTCCTATAACTTTTTAAAATAATGAATTATTGCTTTGGAACTCACAGTATGTTGTTAGAGTAATTATTCCCAGTTTATTCAATGCTCTCTACAACCACAACTTGCATCATTCCCTCCACAGTCAAATTCTTGGCTTGACTATATTATTTGATTTACATAATAGGCTATAGCAAATCTTATACAAGGAGATATTTAAAAAATATTTACACATTGGGGTCTTCCCTCTCTTATTCTCTTGGAATCCAGTAACTGCCATGTCAATAAGTACATTATCCAGCTGGAAGATGACAGACAATGTGGAACAGACACGCCATTTTAACCAATTTACTCCCATCCACAACCCAAGCCAGTCCCCAACTGACCTAAACTCTGACCACAGACACAAAAATAAACTCAGCTCAGACCAGCAGAACCATTCTCTGTTCCCAGCTCAAATTGCTGACCTGGGAAACTATGAGCTAAATAAGTGGTTGTGTTAAGCCTCTTAGTTTTTGGTGATATTTTTACATGCAAAAGAGTTTTTGATAGAAAGCTGCATAAATGGGATTTCAGTCTGCTATATTCTTCAATGTGAATATTGTTTCTTTCATATGTATCATGTTTAAAAAGACATTTATAATGTTGCTAAGATTTGATATTCACTGTATGCCACATGATACACAGTTTATGTGCATTAGTTACTTGATTCTCCTAAAACCATATTTATATTTTTTTTATACTCACACATATACACACACATTATGGTCTTGATCTTACAGCTGAGGAAATTGAAACTTTAAATAAGAACAGTTTTTTTTTTTTTTTTTTTTTTTTGCAAGGCGAAGTAACTTGACTATGGATACATAGCTAACTATCAGCAGTGCTTGAATTCAAACTCATATGTGCTACTTTGATGGCCAGTGCTTTTAAACATTTTTCCCAGTGAGTTATTCCCCATATGAAATTCTTGAGTTATTTTAAGAAAATCTACAAAAGCAAAAAATGAATATTAATAAGGGTAACAAGAAGATAAAAAGGATTGTTAATGTTTCTTACTACATAAATTTTATGTAATAATTTTGCTTCTGGCTTCATTATATTTCCTTACCACTTTTTCTTTGTTCTGATTCTTCATTTACATTTTACTCTGCTATAGTACCTATGGCCCTCTGTACGTTGCTTTATAATTTTAATAAAATGGTAAATACACATGCACAGATAAAATAATGGATGATTAAAGCTGGGATTATAACCAGCTATGAAAATATGAGAAGATCTGAAGGGCTAAATTTTTTTTTTCAGATTTATTGGCTGGAGCTGGGTAGCATAGCGTTCACCTGACTGTAGATTTGGGCTCAGCATGGATTGCTGGACAGCCAGTCTCATTGATATAATGTGAAAAAGTCATTGTGATTTAAATTCGCATTTTCTCAGCGATACAAATATAGTTGAGTATCTTTTCACTTTTGATTCACCATTTAAATTTTCTCTTTAGTGAATTGCCAGCTCAAAAATTGTTTCTTTTTTCTCTTGGGTTTTCTATTTTATCAGTTGTTTGGAGATCTTTGTAAATTCTGGATATAACTTCTTTCTTTAATGATTAGTCAACACTACTTTTGTTGCTATTGCTGAAATTGTTCCAGCTTTGGCCATTGGAAAAATTTTCAGTTTGTTCCTTGTGAACCTTTCACATTATCCTAATCATTGTGTTGATAGAATATAGGATATATTCAATTTCAAGCTATTATGAATAATCGTGCTATAAACATTTTTGTAATATCTTATGATGAAAATGTTTATGTATTTCTGGTTGACCCATATGAAATGGCTGACATTCAAATGGCTTTTGTTGTCCAAAACTGTAATTTCATATGGCTCAATCTAGTATTGGGTATGGAAGAGGAGAATGACTGGATCATATGGAAGGCCTATATTAAACCTTAATAGCTCATGCCAAATAGCTTTTTAAAGTGTTTGAAAGTTCTTGTTGCTACACAACTGTTATGGGTTGACATGTGTAGCTCTCAAAAAGATATATTACAGTCCTAATTCTACTATCTCAGAATGTGAATCAAATTTGGAAATAGGGCCATTGTAGTTGTAATTAGTTAAGACAAGGTCATACTGGAGTAGATGGGCCCCTAATCCAATCAGATTGGTGTCTTTATAAGAAGGCAATCATGTGAAAATAAAGACACAGGGATAGAGCCATGTGGAGACAGAGGTAAAGACTGGAGTGATATGTTTGCAAGCCAAGAAATTTCAAGTATTTTCAGCCATCACTAGAAGCAAGAAGAGAGGCGTGATTCTTCCTCAAAGCCTTCTGAAGGAACCAGCCTTATCGACACCTTCCTTTCAGACTCCTAACCTCAGAAATGTGACATGATAAACTTCTGTTCTTTAAGTCACACATTTTGTGGTACTTTGTTCTCACAGCACCAGGAACTAATACATAATCCTTGCCAATACAAAAAAAATTTCAGCCTGTTTAATGTAGACATTCTGATGGATGTATAATAGCTTTCATTGTAGTTTTAATTTGCATTCACTTGTGACTAACGAAGCTGAGCATCTTTTTGTTTGCTTATTGGCCCTTTTGATATTCTTTTGTATAAATTGCCTACTAGAAATTTTGTCCCATTTTTAATTGGAATTTTTTCCTTTTTAATTTGTGGGAATTTTTGTATATGTTATAAACCAGCTCTTTGTTGGTTTTAAAATATTTTCTTCTACTTTTTAGTTGCTTTTCATGCTATTAATAATTTAATTTCATGAATAGAGCTTTAAATAAATTTAATAGAGCTATTAAATAAATCTGACAAAATGCCATTCATTTTATCAAATTTATCCCTTATTATTAGGGTCTACTTGTATACTATTTAAGAAACATTTTCCTACCCCATGGTCAGAAAGATATCTTTCTATATTATCTGTTGGGAAAAATGGTTAAGATTAGGATTAGGTTTACAATTGATCTGAAATTGATTTTCTTTTTTTTTTTTTTTTGTATAATGTAAAATAAAACTCTATTTTTTTTTTTTTTTTTTGTGATTATCCAATTGACCCAGAAGCATACATTAAAAACTCTGTAAAGGGGAAGAGCCACAATGGTTGACTAGATGTAGTTAGGAAGACCTTCTTTCACGAAGTTACTAGACCATTAAGAAGATTGGCATATTCTGAGCAGATCTTTGGAAGATGTAAGAGTGGACAGAGGAAGAATGCAGACCTTGAGCAGCTGGGAGGAAACTGGGAACCCTGCATGGGATTGCCAAGAAACAGGACTCATTCCTGGCCCCAGAGGGCCCCGAGAGGTGGGGTGAGTTTAACAGGCATGGGTTAGCCCACTCTTGCCATGGACCTACAGAATCCTAGCTGCAGGAGACCCCATAATCCCCACGGACATTTGAGCTGGCAGAGATAGTTGCTTGGAGAGTTGGAAGGGTGTTGGCAGTGGATTTGGTGTGAGAATGGCTGTCGTGGAAAATGGCCAGGGATGCCCATCCTCCAAAGTTTACCATGCTTCTCTAGGTGTCTTTGGCCTTTGTTGACTGTTGGACTTGTACAGAACAGGGCTATCTTACCTGTGGGATGAGGCTAGTCTTATCTGAGCATCCCTTTGTCTGCTGGCCTCTCCCCGGGTCCCTGCCTTACCACATTCACTTGCAGTGCAGCCTCAGATGCTTAACTGAGGTGCTTCCTAGAGGGTACCACCGTAGCTCCTTTGCCTGAAGACCCTGCCTAATAATTGGAGAGTTCTGCAGATGGGCTTCCAGTAACACCCACTTATAGCCTTCCCCTACTGCTCTGCTGGTTATGCTTTCACCTACAGCTTTTCTCTACTGATATTCTGGCATGAATGTGCACATGGACCTCACTGCCACACAACCATTGGTGCACATGTACATGTACAGACCTTGCCATATCACTGCCCTGATGCTACTGGTACATAAGAGTGGGCCCCACTGCTACCACCCCAATGAAGCACTTCTGCTGGCATCCCCCATCAGAATGATGTTGCCAGCAGACCAGACAAGAAACACCTTGGCCACTCTAACACAACAGGCACCCAACTTCAAGTAGCTAGAGAACAGAGGCATGGGCATGGTCCCAGCCACCTAGGGTTAGAGCATATAGCCCACAATTGCTGGTCTGCGCTTTGGCTACCTGAAATAATTCAGAAACAAAACAAGTTAATGGGACCAAACATATACCACAATTAAACCATCAAGGAAATCAAAATATAAAAGCAAAAGCTGATCCAAAGCACAGCAACTTCAAAGATTAAAGAAACATCACACCACACAAATAAGAACCAGTACAAGAACTCTGGCAACTCAAAAAGCCAGAGTGTCTTTGATACAGTTTAGATCTATGTCCTCACCCAAGTCTCATGTTCAGTTGTAATCCTCAGTGCTAGATATGGGGCCTGATGGGAGGTGATTGGATAATGGAAGAGATTTCTAATAGTTTAGCACCATCCCCCTAGTATTGTTCTTGTAACAGAGTTCTCATAAGATCTGATTGTTTAAAAGTGTGTAGAACTTCCCTTCTTTTTCTCTTTCTCCTTCTCCAGCCATGTAAGATATGCCTGCTTCCCCTTTTCCTTCCACCATGATTGTAAATTGCGTGAGGCCTCCCAAGAAGCCAAGCAGAAGTTACTATGCTTCCTGTATAGCCTGCTTAACCATGAGCCCATTGAACCTCTTTTCCTTATAAATTATCCATCTCAGGTATTTCTTTATAGCAGTATGAGAATGGATCAACATTAGTCTTCTTACCTCCAAACTACCACACTAGCTCTCCAGCAATGGTTCTTAACCAAACTAAAATGGCTGGAATGTCAAAGATAGAATTCAGAATCTGAATGACCAAGGAGATCAACAAGATTCAGGAGAAAGTTGAAATCCAATCTAAGAAATCTAAGGAATTCAGTAAAGTGATATATGAGCTGAAAGAGGAAATAGCCATTTTAAGAAAGAACAAAACTGATCTGATAGAGCTGAGAAACTCACTAGAAAAATTTTATAACATAATCAGAAATATTAACAGCAAAACAGATCAAGGTGAGGAAAGAATCTTGGAGCTCAAAGATGAGATCTTCAAGTCAACTCAGTCATATAAAAATATATAAAAGAGAATAAAAATAATGAACAAAACCTCCAAGAAATATGGAATTATGTAAAGAGAACAAACCTATAACTTATTGGCATCCCTGAAAGAGAGGGAGGCAAAGCAAACAGCTTGGAAAACATATTTAGAGGTATTGCCAATGAAAATTTCCTTAACCTCACTGGAGAGGATGATATTCAAATTCAGAGCACCTATGTGAGATACTATTCAAGATGACCATCATCAAGACTCATAGTTTATCAGATTCTCCAAGATCAATGTAAAAGAAAAAATGTTAAAGGCAGCAAGAAAGAAGAGTCAGGTCACTTACCAAGGGAACCTCAACAGGCCAACAGCAGACCTTTCAGCAGAAACCCTACAAGCCAGAAGAAATTGGGAATCTATATTCTGCATCCTAAAAGAAACAAAATTCTGTCAGGCGTGTAATCCCGAGGCTGAGGTGGGTGGATCACCTGAACTCAGGAGTTCAAGATCAGCCTGGGCAACAGTGCAAAACTCTGTCTCTACTCCAAATACAAAATATTAGCTGGGCGTGGTGGTGCATGCCTGTGGTCTCAACTACTCAGGAGGCTATGGTGGGAGGATTGCTTGGTCCTGGGAGGCAGAGGTTGCAGTGAGCCGAGATTATGCTACTGCACTCCAGCCTGATTGACAGATTGGAATGCCTGAGAGAGAGGAAGGAAGGAAGGAAGGAAGGAAGGAAGGAAGGAAGGAAGGAAGGAAGGAAGGAAGGAAGGAAGGGAGGGAGGGAGGGAGGGAGGGAGGGAGGGTGGGAGGGAGGAAAGGAAAGAGAAAGAGAAAGAGAAAGAGAAAGAGAAAGACAGAGAGAGAGAAAGAGAGAGAGAAAGGGGGGGAGGGGAGGAAGGGAGAGAGGGAAGGAAATTCCAACCAAGAGTTTCGTATCTAACTGAACTAAGCTTCATAAGTGAAGGAGAAATAAAATCATTTTCAGACAAGTGAATACTAAGGGAATTTGTTGCCACCAGACCTGCCTTACAAGAAGTCCTTCAGGGAGTGCTAAACATGGAAATGAAAGACTGTTACTGCGCACTACAAAAATGCACTTAAGTACTTAGACTATTTATGCCATAAAGCAACAACACAATGAAGACTACCCAACAACTGGCTAACAACACAATGACAGGATCAAATCCACACATATCAATATTAACCTTGAATTTAAATGGACTAACTACCCCACTTAAGAAGTACAAAGTGGCATAAAGAAGAAAGACCAACTGTATGCTGTTTCAAGAGACCAGTCTCACATGCAAGGATACCTATAGGTTCAAAGTGAAAGGATGGAGAAAGGCCTATCAAGCAGATGGAAAATTAAAGAACAGCAGGGGTTGCTATTCTCATTTCAGGCAAAACAGATTTTAAACCAACACTGATAAAAAGGAAAAGAAGGGCATTATGTAATTATAAAGGGATCAATTCAACAAGAAGACTTAACCATCCTAAATACATATTTACCCAACACTCATGCACCCAGATTCATAAAACAAGTTCTTAAAGAACTACAAAAAGACTTAGATAACCACATAATAATAGTGAGAGACTTCAACATTCCACTGACAGATCATCAAGGCAGAAAACTTAACAAAAATATTCAGGACCTAAACTTGACACTTTACCAAAAGGACCTAACAGAAATCTACAGAGCACTCCATCAAACAACTCCAGATTATACATTCTTCTTATCTGCATATTGCACATACTCTAAAATAGACAAGGTGCTTGGCCATAAAGCAATTCTCAACAAATTAAGGGAAAAATACAAAATCATACCAATTACACTCTTAGAGAATAAAAATGGATATCAATACCAAGAAAATCTCTCAAAACCATACAATTACAAGTAAATTAAGCAACCTCCTCCTAAATGATTTTTGGGGGAACAATGAAATTAAAGCAGATATCAATAAATTTTTCAAAACTTATGAAAACAAAGATACAACATACCAGAATCTCTAGGACATAGCTAAAGCGGTGTTAACAGGGAATTTTATAGCACTAAACACCCACATGAAAATGTTTAAAAGATCTCAAATTAACAACCTAACATCACACCTAGAGGAACTAGAAAAACAAGAGCAAACCAACCTCAAAGCTAGTAGAAGAAAATAACCAAAATAAGAGCTGAACTGAATGAAATTAAGATGCAACCCTCCCTCAAATAAAACCCCCAAAATCCATACAAATGATCAACAAAACGTCTATGCACACAAACTAGAAAACCTAGAAGGAATGGATAAATTCCTGGAAACACACAACCTCCCAAGGTTGAACCAGGAAGAAATCAAAACCCTACATAGACCAATAATAAATTCTAAAATTGAATCAGTAGTAAATAACCTAACAACTACAAAAAGCCTTAGACCAGATGGATTCACAACCTGATTACACCAGATGTAAAAAGAAGAGCAGGCATCAATCATATTGAAACTATTCCAAAAAATTGAGGAGGAAGAAGTACTCCTCTTTACCTCATTCTATGAGGCCAGAATCATTCTGATACCGAAACCTGGCAAAAACAAACAGAAAAAGAAAACCTCAGGTCAATATCCCTGATGAACATTGACCCAAAATCTTCAACAAAATACAATCCTAACACATCAAAAAGATAACCCACTATGATCAAGTAGGGTTTTGTATTAGTGAGGGTTCTCTAGACGGAAAGACCTAATGGAATAGATATATATGTATCTAAAATGCAGTTTATTAAGTTTTAACTCACATGATCACAAGGTCCCACAACAGGCCATCTGTAGGCTGAGGAACAAGGAGAGCCACTCCAAGTTCCAAAACTGAAGAACCTGGAGTAGCGGGGAATTGGGGGCAGACAGCATCCAGCACGGGAGAAAAGTGTAGGCTGGGAGGCTAGGCCAGTCTCTCTTTTCACGTTTTTCTGCCTGTCTGTATTCTAGCCTTGCTGGCAGCTGATTAGATTGTGCTCACTCAGATTAAGGGTGGGTCTGCCTTTCTCAGCCCACTGACTCAAATGTTAATCTCCTTTGGCAACACCCTCACAGACACACCCAGGATCAATACTTTGTATCTTTCAATCCAATCAAGCTGACACTCAGTGTTAACCATTGCAGCTTTATTCCTGCGATGCAAGGTTGATTCAGCGTATGCAAAACAGTAAATGTGATTCGTCATAACAGAACTAAAAACAAAAACTACATTATCATCTTAATAGATGCAGAAAAGACATTCAATAAAATTCAACATCTCTTCATGTTAGGAACCCTCAACAAACAAGGAATTGAAGCACATACCTCAAAATAAGAGTCATCTATGACTAATCCACAGTTAACATTATATTGAACAATTTACCTGAAAGCGTTTCCCTTGAGAAACAAAACAAGACAAGGATGCCCACTGTCACTACTCCTATGCAACATCATACTGGAAGTCCTAACCAGAGCAGTCAGGCAAGACATGAAATACAGCCATCCAAATAGGAAGAGAAAAAGTTAAATTACTTATCTTACAAGATGATATGACTCTATATCTAGAAAACCCATAGTCTATTTCCAAGGACTTTTAGATCTCATAAAGTACTTCAGCAAAGTTTCAGGATACAAAATCAGTGTACGAAAATCACTAGCATTCCTAAACACCAATAATATCCAAGCTAAAAGACAAATAAAGATGCAATACCATTCACAATAGTCACAAAAAGAATAAAATGAAAAGGAATACAGCTCAACAGGGGAAAAAAAAGATATGAACAAGAATTACAAAAGACTGCTAAAAGAAATCAGAAATGAGACAAATGGCAAAGCATTTCACACTCATGGATACAATGAATCAATAATGTTAAAATGGCCATACTGCCCAAAGCAATATGCTATTGAACTACCAATATTTTTTCACAGAATTAGAAAAAAAAAAATCTATTCTAAAATTCATATGGAACCATAAAAGAGCCAGAATAGCCAAAGCAATCCTAAAGAAAACAAAGCCAGAGGGATTACACTACCCAACTACAAACTATACTACAAGGCTACAGTAACCAAAACAGCATGGTACTGGTACAAAAACAGACACATAGACCAATGGAACAAGATAGAGAACCTAGAAATAAAGCTGCATACCCACAACCATCTGATCTTTGATGAAGTTGACAATAACAATGAGGAAGGGATTCCCTATTCAATAAGTGGTGCTAGGATAACTGGCTAGCTATATATGCAGAAGACTGAAACTGGACCCCTTGTTATACCATACACAAAAATTAACTCAAGATTAATTAGTGACTAAAATGTGAGACCAAAACCTATAAAAACCCTAGAAGAAGACCTAGGGAATACCATTCTGGATATAGGCTCTGGCAAAGATTTATGCATGAATAGGTTTTCATTCTCTTAATTATGTTTAATGATAAATTATATATTTGCAGATATACATTAAGTGTATGAAGATTTGAAATAGAGGTTTCATATTTCTCTTGAATATGAATATATAAGCTTGAATAAGTTTGAGTCATTATTATGAAATTTTACTTATTATTTCTACCAATGCTTCTTATATTAAAGCCTGATTTTTTCATATTAGTATATGTACATTAGCTGCCTATGGATTAACATTTGCATGAAATGTATTTTTTCATTGTTTCTTCTTAAGCTTTTTATGTCTTTATATAAGATATGTTTCTTTTAAGCATGGTATTTTTAACCACAATAGTTGAAAGACAATCTTCACCTTTTACTTGTATATTTACATGTAATGTAATTTTTGATATATATTGTTTTATTATTTAACCAACCTATTTTATTTTATCGAGGGCATTTTTCAGAAAGTCTTATTTTCTTGTATTAATCAAATATTTTTATCATTGCATTATTTTCTCTATTAGTTTGTTAGTAATTTGTTACTCTACATATTGTGGCTATTTTCAGAATTGCAATATGCCTCATTAATTTATTAGAGGCTAACCTAAATTATTACTTTTACCACTTACTTGAAAATTCTAGAACGTTAGAATATTTATTGTTTTACACATTTTATTTCTACTTGTATTTTTACTACTCTAAACATTATTATTGTTTTAGACAAGCCGAAATATATTTTGTTACTATCTTATTCTTCATTTCTTTCTGTATTTTTATGCCACTATGTATGTTCAATTTCCTTCTATGTGATGAACCTACTTATGCATATAGAATTTTAGGTTGACATATTTTTAGCATTTATAAATGTAAAGTCATTTATTTGGCTTCTGTCATTTCTGTTGAGAAATCAATTGTCAGCCAAATAGTTCTTCATTTTAAATTACTGTATTTTTTCATTTCTCTGGTTTTAGGGTTTCCGTGTTGGGCTTTTAGAAATGTTAATAAGATAAATCCAATGTAGTTCTGCTTGTATTTTTCTTGCTCAACATTTGCAGAGTATGTGAATACTGTGGGTTGATATTTTTTCATCAGTTCTGGAATATTCTTTGCCATGAAGTTTTCAAATACTACTTCCACTCCATTGTCTCTTGTTTTCTCTGAGATTTCTATTACAAAAATGTTAGACTTGGCAGGGCATGGTGGCTCAAGTCTCTGATCCCAGCACTTTGGGAGGCTGAGGCAGGTGGATCACAAAGTCAGGAGTTCAAGACCAGCCTGGCCAAGATTGTGAAACCCAGTCTCTACTAAAAAAAAAGAAAAAAAAGTGCAAAAATTAGCCAGGCGTGGTGGCAGGCACCTATAATCCCAGCTACTCGGGAGGCTGAGACAAGAGAATCTCTTGAACTCTGAGAGTGGACGTTGCAGTGAGCCATGATCAGGCCACTGCAGTCCAGCCTGGGCACCAGAGTGAGACTCCATCTTAAAAAAAAAAAAAAGAGATTAGACTTTACACTCTGCCTTTTATTCTTAAGAAACACATTTCACTCAGTAAATGTTCAAGGCTTATTCATATTCTAGATTAGGGGTTGGCAAGCTTTTTCTTAAAAGGCAAAATAGTAAATGTTTTAGGCATTGTGGGCTCAGAGGCAAAATCCAAGTTATTATGTTGGTACTTTTAAAACCATTTAAAATGTAACCATTTATAAATGTAAAAATCATTCTTAGCTCTTAGGCTGTGGGGAAAAAAAAAAAAAAGAAAGAAAGAAAAAGGCTGGATTTGGCCTGTGGGTGGTAGTTTGCCGAACCCTGTTCTAGATTATCTTAAGTGTTTTTTTTTTTTTTTTTTTTTTTTTTTTTTTACTGTAGCATTTCCATATATATTTTAAAATCAACTTGTCAAGTTACATTTTTTAAAAAGCATGTCAACTTGGATTTTTATTGGGTTTTCGTTGAATCTAGAGTGCTATTTGGTGGTAATTGATACATATCATTATAATGTATAATAGGTAATTCATGGATATTTACATCCTGCCACTTTTTAAGGTATTTCCCAATTTTCATCAATAATGTTTTGTGTATTTCTAGCTGTTTGATATGTGTATTTTGTTGTAAAATATATATCATAAGGTTACAAATATATGTATATATAGAATTTGTACTGGTTTATACAAACATAATTTAGTTTTGTGTGTTAATCTTTTACCCACCAATCTTATTAAATTGTTTTTATAATCCAAAAGTTTATTTTTTACATAAAAATTCATGTTTTTTTGCAAGCATCATAAACATTTTTACATTTTCTTATCTTATTTTAATGGTTAGTCACTTTTAGTACAGGACTGAATACAAATGATGATGCTGGACATGTATCTTTTACGTGAGCCTCATAAGGAAGAGCTTTCAACATTTTCACATTACTTTTTTTTAAGAAATACCTCCCATAAATTAAAACTCACTTTTTCCAAGTTTAATAAGAACTTTTATTATGAATTCATATGGAATTTTACCAAATAAATTTCATGCATCTTTTGGTATGATTGACAGATTTTTCCATAATTCTGTTACTGTTGTAAATTATATTGTTTGATTTTCTTTTGTTGACCAATCATTGCATTCCTGGAATAAAAATAACATGGAGATGATGTAAATATTTCTCTATTTGCTTTAATAATACTTTAAGATTTTGCATTTGTATTCATGCATGTGATTGTTCCATAATATTTCTTTCTTATATTTTTAAGTTTTTATAGGAAAGTTATTCTTGGCTAATGAAGTGAATTGGGAAATTATATTTTTTTATTTTTTATTTATTTTTCTTGTTGTTTTTCTTTCTTTCTTTTTCTTTTTTTTTTTTTTTTATTATACTTTAAGTTCTAGGGTACATGTGCATAATGTGCAGGTTTGTTACATATGTATACTTGTGCCATGTTGGTGTGCTGCACTCATCAACTCATCAGCACCCATCAACTCGTCATTTACATCAGGTATAACACCCAATGCAATCCCTCCCACCTCCCCTCTCCCTGTGATAGGCCCTGGTGTGTGATGTTCCCCTTCCCGAGTCCAAGTGATCTCATTGTTCAGTTCCCACCTATGAGTGAGAACATGTGGTGTTTGGTTTTCTGTTCTTGTGATAGTTTGCTAAGAATGATGGTTTCCAGCTGCATCCATGTCCCTACAAAGGACACATACTCATCCTTTTTTTATGGCTGCATAGTATTCCATAGTATATATGTGCCACATTTTCTTAATCCAGTCTGTCACTGATGGACATGTGGGTTGATTCCAAGTCTTTGCTATTGTGAATAGTGCCACAATAAACATCTGTGTGCATTTGTCTTTATAGCAGCATGATTTATAATCCTTTGGGTATATACCCAGTAATGGGATGGCTGGGTCATATGGTACTTCTAGTTCTAGATCCTTGAGGAATCGCCATACCGTTTTCCATAATGGTTGAACTAGTTTACAATCCCGCCAACAGTGTAAAAGTGTTCCTATTTCCCCACATCCTCTCCAGCACCTGTTGTTTCCTGACTTTTTAATGATGACCATTCTAACTGGTGTGAGATGGTATCTGATTGTGGTTTTGATTTGCATTTCTCTGATGGCCAGTGATGATGAGCATTTTTTCATGTGTCTGTTGGCTGTATGAATGTCCTCTTTTGAGAAATGTCTGTTCATATCCTTTGCCCACTTTTTGATGGGGTTGTTTGTTTTTTTCTTGTAAATTTGTTTGAGTCCTTTGTAGGTTCTGGATATTAGCCCTTTGTCTGATGAGTAGATTGCAAAACTTTTCTCCCATTCTGTAGGTTGCCTGTTCACTCTGATGGTAGTTTCTTTTGCTGTGCAGAAGCTCTTTAGTTTAATTAGATCCCATTTGTCAATTTTGGCTTTTGTTGCTGTTGCTTTTGGTGTTTTAGACATGAAGTCCTTGCCCATGCCTATGTCCTGAATGGTATTACTAGGTTTTCTTCTAGGGTTTTTATGGTATTGGGTCTAACATTTAAGTCTCTAATCCATCTTGAATTAATTTTCGTATAAGGAGTAAGGAAAGGATCCAGTTTCAGCTTTCTACTTATGGCTAGCCAATTTTCCCAGCACCATTTATTAAATAGGGAATCCTTTCCCCATTTCTTGTTTCTCTCAGGTCTGTCAAAGATCAGATGGCTGTAGATGTGTGGTATTATTTCTGAGGACTCTGTTCTGTTCCATTGGTCTATATCTCTGTTTTGGCACCAGTACCATGCTGTTTTGGTTACTGTAGCCTTGTAGTATAGTTTGAAGTCAGGTAGCGTGATGCCTCCAGCTTTGTTCTTTTGACTTAGGATTGTCTTGGAGATGTGGGCTCTTTTTTGGTTCCATATGAACTTTAAAGCAGTTTTTTCCAATTCTGTGAAGAAACTCATTGGTAGCTTGATGGGGATGGCATTGAATCTATAAATTACCTTGGGCACTATGGCCATTTTCATGATATTGATTCTTCCTATCCATGAGCATGGTATGTTCTTCCATTTGTTTATGTCCTCTTTTATTTCACTGAGCAATGGTTTGTAGTTCTCCTTGAAGAGGTCCTTTACATCCCTTGTAAGTTGGATTGCTAGGTATTTTATTGTCTTTGAAGCAATTGTGAATGGAAGTTCATTCATGATTTGGCTCTCTGTTTGTCTGTTACTGGTGTATAAGAATGCTTGTAATTTTTGCACATTAATTTTGTATCCTGAGACTTTGCTGAAGTTGCTTATCAGCTTAAGGAGATTTTGGGCTGAGACAATGGAGTTTTCTAAATATACAATCATGTCATCTGCAAAGAGGGACAATTTGATTTCTTCTTTTCCTAACTGAATACCCTTGATTTCTTTCTCTTGCCTGATTGCCCTAGCCAGAACTTCCAACACTATGTTGAATAGGAGTGGTGAGAGAGGGCATCCCTGTCTTGTGCCAGTTTTCAAAGGGAATGCTTCCAGTTTTTGCCCATTCAGTATGATATTGGCTGTGGGTTTGTCATAAATAGCTCTTATAATTTTGAGATATGTTCCATCAATACCGAATGTATTGAGAGTTTTTAGCATGAAGCGCTGTTGAATTTGTCAAAGGCCTTTTCTGCATCTATTGAGATAATCATGTGGCTTTTGTCTTTGGTTCTGTTTATATGCTGGATTACATTTATTGATTTGCGTATGTTGAACCAGCCTAGCATCCCAGGGATGAAGCCCACTTGATCATGGTGGATAAGCTTTTTGATGTGCTGCTGAATCCAGTTTGCCAGTATTTTATTGAGGATTTTTGCATCGATGTTCATCAGGGATATTGGTCTAAAATTCTCTTTTTTGTGTGTGTCTCTGCCAGGCTTTGGTATCAGGATGATGTTGGCCTCATAAAATGAGTTAGGGAGGATTCCCTCTTTTTCTATTGCTTGGAATAGTTTTAGAAGTAATGATACCAGCTCCTCCTTGTACCTCTGGTAAAATTCAGCTGTGAATCCATCTGGTCCTGGACTTTTTTTGGTTGGCAGGCTATTAATTATTGCCTCAATTTCAGAGCCTGCTATTGGTCTATTCAGGGATTCAGCTTCATCCTGGTTTAGTCTTGGGAGAGTGTAAGTGTCCAGGAAATTATCCATTTCTTCTAGATTTTCTAGTTTATTTGCGTAGAGGTGTTTATAGTATTCTCTGATGGTAGTTTGTATTTCTGTGGGGTCAGTGGTGATATCCCCTTTATCACTTTTTATTGCATCTATTTGATTCTTCTCTCTTTTCTTCTTTATTAGTCTTGCTAGAGGTCTATCAATTTTGTTGATCTTTTCAAAGAACCAACTCCTGGATTCATTGATTTTTTGGAGGGTTTTTTGTGTCTCTATCTCCTTCAGTTCTGCTCTGATCTTAGTTATTTCTTGCCTTCTGCTAGCTTTTGAATGTGTTTGCTCTTGCTTCTCTAGTTCTTTTAATTGTGATGTTAGAGTGTCAATTTTAGATCTTTCCAGCTTTCCCTTGTGGGCATTTAGTGCTATAAATTTCCCTCTACACACTGCTTTAAATGTGTCCCAGAGATTCTGGTATGTTGTAGCTTTGTTCTCATTGGTTTCAAAGAACATCTTTATTTCTGCCTTCATTTCGTTGTGTACCCAGTAGTCATTCAGGAGCAGGTTATTCAGTTTCCATGTAGTTGAGTGGTTTTGATTGAGTTTCTTAGTCCTGAGTTCTGGTTTGATTGCACTGTGGTCTGAGAGGCAGTTTGTTATAATTTCTGTTCTTGTACATTTGCTGAGGAGTGCTTTACTTCCAATTATGTGGTCAATTTTCTAATAAGTTTGATGTGGTGCTGAGAAGAATGTATATTCTGTTGATTTGGGGTGGAGAGTTCTATAGATGTCTATTAGGTCTGCTTGCTGCAGAGATGAGTTCAATTCCTGGATATCCTTGTTAACTTTCTGTCTCGTTGATCTGTCTAATGTTGACAGTGGAGTGTTGAAGTCTCCCATTATTATTGTATGGGAGTCTAAGTCTCTTTGTAAGTCTCTAAGGTCTTGTTTTATGAATCTGGGTGCTCCTGTATTTGGTGCATATATATTCTGGATAGTTAGCTCTTCCTGTTGAATTGATCCCTTTACCATTATGTAATGGCCTTCTTTGTCTCTTTTGATCTTTGATGGTTTAAAGTCTGTTTTATCAGAGACTAGTATTGCAACCCTGCTTTTTTTTGTTTTCCATTTACTTGGCAGATCTCCCTCCATCCCTTTATTTTGAGCCTATGTATGTCTCTGCATGTGAGATGGGTCTCCTGAATACAGCAGACTGATGGGTCTTGACTCTTTATCCAGTTTGCCAGTCTGTGTCTTTTAATTGGAGCATTTATTCCATTTACATTTAAGGTTAATATTGTTATGTGTGAACTTGATCCTGCCATTATGATATTAACTGGTTATTTTGCTCGTTAGTTGATGCAATTTCTTCCTAGCCTCGATGGTCTTTACATTTTGGCATGTTTTTGCAATGGCTGGTACCGGTTGTCCCTTTCCATGTTTAGCGCTTCCTTCAGGGCCTCTTGTAAGGCAGGCCTGGTGGTGACAAAATCTCTAAGCATTTGCTTATCTGTAAAGGATTTTATTTCTCCTTCACTTATGAAACTTAGTTTGGCTGGATATGAAATTCTGGGTTGAAAATTCTTTTCTTTAAGAATGTTGAATATTGGCCCCCACTCTCTTCTGGCTTGTAGAGTTTCTGCCGAGAGATCTGCTGTTAGTCTGATGGGCTTCCCTTTGTGGGTAACCCGACCTTTCTCTCTGGCTGCCCTTAAGATTTTTTCCTTCATTTCAACTTTGGTGAATCTGGCAATCATGTGTCTTGGAGTTGCTCTTCTCAAGGAGTATCATTGTGGCGTTCTCTGTATTTCCTGGATTTGAATGTTGGCCTGCCCTACTAGGTTGGGGAAGTTCTCCTGGATGATATCCTGAAGAGTGTTTTCCAACTTGGTTCCATTTTCCCCCTCACTTTCAGGCACCCCAATCAGACGTAGATTTGGCTTTTTTACATAATCCCATACTTCTTGCAGGCTTTGTTCATGTCTTTTTCTTCTTTTTTCTTTAGATTTCTCTTCTCGCTTCATTTCATTCATTTGATCCTCAATCGCTGATACTCTTTCTTCCAGTTGTTGGAGTCGGTTACTGAAGCTTGTGCATTTGTCACGTGTTTCTCGTGTCATGGTTTTCATCTCTGTCCATTCGTTTATGGCCTTCTCTGCATTAATGATTCTGGTTATCAATTCTTCCACTGTTTTTTCAAGACTTTTAGTTTCTTTGCACTGGGTACGTAATTCCTCCTTTAGCTCTGAGAAGTTTGATGGACTGAAGCCTTCTCTCATCTCGTCAAAATCATTCTCCGTCCAGCTTTGATCCCTTGCTGGCGATGAGCTGCATTCCTTTGGAGGGGGAGATGTGCTCTTATTTTTTGAATTTCCAGCTTTTCTGCCCTGCTTTTTCCCTATCTTCGTGGTTTTATCTGCCTCTGGTCTTTGATGATGGTGATATACTGATGTGGTTTTGGTGTGGGTGTCCTTCCTGTTTGTTCGTTTTCCTTGTAACAGTCAGGACCCTCAGCTGTAGGTCTGTTGGAGATTGCTTGAGGTCCACTCCAGACCCTGTTTGCCTGGGTGTCAGCAGCAGAGGCTGCAGAAGATAGAATACTGCTGAACAGCAAGTGTACCTGTCTGATTCTTGCTTTGGAAGCTTCTTCTCAGGGGTGTACTCCACCGTGTGAGGTGTGGGGTGTCGGTCTGCCCCTAGTGGAGGATGTCTCCCAGTTAGGCTACTCAGGGGTCAGGGACCCACTTGTGCAGGCAGTCTGTCCCTTCTCAGATCTCAACCTCCGTGTTGGGAGATCCACCACTCTCTTCAAAGCTGTCAGACAGAGTCGCTTTCGTCTGCAGAGGTTTCTGCTGCTTTTGTTGTTGTTGTTGTTGTTGTTGTTGTTTAGCTGTTCGCTGTCCCCAGAGGTGGAGTCTACAGAGACAGGCAGGCCTCCTTGAGCTGCTGTGAGCTCCACCCAGTTTGATCTTCCCAGGGCTTTGTTTACCTACTTAAGCCTCAGCAATGGCGGGCGCCCCTCCCCCAGCCTCGCTGCTGCCTTGTGATTAGATGGCCGACTGCTGTGCTAGCAATGAGAAAGGCTCCATGGGCGTGGGACCCTCCAGGCCAGGTGTGGGATATAATCTCCTGGTGTGCCCGTTTCCTTAAAGCGCAGTATTGGGGTGGGAGTTACGCGATTTTCCAGGTGTTGTGTGTCTCAGTTCCCCTGGCTAGGAAAAGGGATTCCCTTCCCCCTTGCGCTTCCCAGGTGAGGCGATGCCTCACCCTGCTTCAGCTCTCGCTGGTCGGGCTGCAGCAGCTGACCAGCACCGATCGTCCGGCACTCCCCAGTGAGATGAACCCAGTACCTCAGTTGATAATGCAGAAATCACCTGTCTTCTGTTTCACTCGCGCTGGGAGCTGGAGACTGGAGCTGTTCCTATTCGGCCATCTTGCTCCGCCCCCTATAGTTTTTTAATACTCTGGAAGAGCTTTCTATTTTTGTCATTATTTCTTCTTATAAGTTTTGTAGAATTCACAAGTGAAGCTATTTGGTTATGGATATTTTGGGGAAGATTTTAAATTGTGGACTAATTTTTTATTGGTATGTTTTCTTTCGAAGAATTAAATTCTGAAAGATATTTTCTAAAATTGCTTCTGTTTTTCTATGATCTTTTTAATGTCTTTAAAATCTGCTGTGATATCCACTGTCTAATTCCTAACGCTTCTTATTTTCATCTTTGTTCTTATTTTAATCTGTCATTCTAAGGCCTGAGCCACTCTGCTTGGCCTCTCAGTCTTAAAAATCAACATTCGATTCTCTTGATACTATGTTTTCTCTCTTTCTTTCATATTTGATATTAGGTTTATTATTTTCTTCTGCTAATTTCCTTGCATTTAATGGATTATTATTTTCCTAAAATTATTGAACTTTATTCTTTGTCGTAGATTTTTAGTATTTTCCTTTTCTAATACATGTTTTGTACACTCTTAATTTACTTTCACATGTAATTTTAGTAATATCCTAAAAAGTATGATAAGCAATATTTTAATTATCATTTAGTTCAAAAACTTTTCTAATTTCTATTATCTCTATTTAAACCATACATTGTTTAGAACATAGCCTATGGCTTAGTGTTACATATATTGAGACTTTTATTGTTACATTTATATTGTTTTTTTTTAGTTTAATTTTATTATGATCAATCACTATACTTTATAATCATTATAATTTTTTAAATAAAAAGTCAACCTTTTCTGTTGCAAATGAATATAACTACAACAGATTTCTTTTGATTAGGGTTCCTGTTAATATGGTATATCTATTTCTATCTTTTAATTTTATGCTCCCTGAATTCTTTTATGTATGTCTGTGAGGAGAAGTGGTATTTTTTTAACCTGAAAATTACTGTCTTCAAATTGAAACAGTTTATTTACATTTACTCTCACTACAATATATTTGTATGTATTTCTATTTTTTGTTATTTACTATTCTATAGATGACAGAAACATCTATAGATGTTTCTTGTTCTTTTAAAATAAATATTTGCCTTTTGGCAAAAGATTTTGTTTTTTTAATTATACCATTCCACCCCACCCCCTTTACTTGTTTGGTGCTTACACATTCTTTTACTGTTACCTGTTACCTCTGATTTTACAAAATAAATTATTGAATTATTAAAATCTAATGTAAATAAATTTTATATTTTCCTGGACCATGAAATTGTCTTATAATATTTTAAGTCCATTTATACCTCCTTACTTGTGCAATTGTTCTGTTTAGCATTTTAATTTTGTGTATGTATATCTGGATGTGTTCGTGTATGTATGTGTGCATGTGTGTGTGTTTATAGACACCAGTATATTATTATTGCTTTGTGTAATCAATATTCTTCAAGCTTACCCACATATTTAAAAGTTTCTTTCCTTACTCTTCTTCCTTGAATCCTTGAATCGCTGGCCTTCTGTGTGGTATTATTTTTCTTCTGCTCGAAGAAAACACTTTCGTAGCCTTTTAGTGAGCATCTGCTGATGTTGAATTCTGTCAGTGTTCATTTATTTGCTTTTTTTTTTTTTTGGAGATGGAGTCTAGCTATGGCACCCAGGCTGGAGTGCAGCGGTGTGATCTCAGTTCACTGCAACCTTCGCCTCCCGGGTTCGAGCTATTCTCCTGCCTCAGACTCCCGAGTAGCTGGGACTAAGGCATGTGCCACCATGCCTGGCTAATTTTTGTATTTTTAGTAGAGACAGGATTTCACCATGCTGGCCAGGCTGATTTTGAACTGCTGACTTCAAGTGATCTGCCCATCTCGGCCTCCCAAACTTCTAGGATTACAGATGTGAGCCATTGTGCCTGGTTGAGAAGCTTTTTATTCAATTTGATTTTGAAGGATGATTTCATTGACTAAGAATAATATCTTGTCATAGATGAAACATAAATTTAGGTGTCCAATTGCTGTGTTTATTTTACTCCTAGCCAGTGTTTTGGCTTGCATCATTTTTATGACTTAGGTTGTAAAAGATTTTTTTCATTTTATTATTAGATGGTATCAAATTCAGTATTAGCATTTCTGCACTAGGTCTTAGGAGTACTAATGTCTAAACTAACTTCCTCAAATTTTCCATACCTAATTATTCAAAAGGCTAAAGTGATTAGCATCTGTGCGGGTCTCAGTTTTTCTTTCTGTCTTCCTTGTACTTGTGACTCAGTTGTTAGGCCTATGTGATTTTTTAACTTTCCTGAATTTCACAAATAAAATTTCTTCCCTCTGATGCCTAATTTTACTGAGTAAAAAAACAAACATTTATTTACATTTTTTAAAGCTGCTTTCTTAAGGAAGTTAATAATGGAAACTTTGACTAAGTTAAACAGCCTAATGCCACATATACAAATAAGACAAAACAAGACAAAATGATTGCCTTTGATCTATAGGTAAAATGTTTTAGAAAAATTTTTTTGAATTGATTAAAATTATATTTTCTTACCTAAAATAGTCAGAAATGTTCTATGTAAGTTAAAGTAAGCACATCTTACAGGTGTGCTTAACTTTACAAGTAAAACTTGAGCATAAAACATTTAAGGTTTTTTTTTGTCTTTTTTCCTTTTTTTTTTTTTTTTTTTTTTTTTTTTTTTTTTTTTTTTTTTTTTTGGTACTGTCGTGGCAACACTTATTTTCGGTAACAAAACTCCAAAGGTTGCTTATTTCTAAATGTTCTTATATTTCCTTAATAACTTGCTGATTTCCCAAATCCCTTAAACTAACTTATAATATTTTCCTGTGGTACCTCTTTGAACAAGTTCTATGGTATAAACTACATAAAACCTTTCATTTCATGAGAATTTAAAAAATTAGTCTTCAGACACTCTCTCTCTACTCCATGTGAATTAGGGAACATCTATAAAACACCCATACAGTGAAGGCTTGTGCCTCAGACACTTAGATCTAAAAGAAAACATGTATTCCACTCTTCTTTAAGTTATTGCAAATAACTATGTTTATAGCACAACCTTTGTTCTTTCTCTCCTTTCCTAATTATTTGCTTCAAAAACCTTTTTTTATACAATGGTATTATCACCTACATAGAGTGAAACATAACTTTATTTATAAACTACTGTACATTCTAAGATGAAGGAATTATTTCATAAGGATTGAATATAATGGTATGTTCATGGAATTAAGTAGAAAATTTCTCTTTTTATGCTTTAAAATAAATAAGCAATTTATATGATAAACTACTGAATTTCATAAATACAATTTTAAATTTAATACTTCAATTTATCTACAACACTGGTAAATCCATTCCTAACTAAATTATCTACTCTCTCTACATTATCGACTTTCTTTACATTGTCTACTCTCATCTTGTATGTTGTTTATCCATGATAACATTTTATCATCTATAACTCTTGTTATATTTGTTCATAAAATTTGATGCTTCTTGGAGGTTGGAGGAGAGGTGAAATATTTAATAAGCAAATTTGAAATGAAAAATAATTCTGAATAGATCCTGAAACATGAGCCCTTCATGTGACAAATTCAATATAAACCCAACTGTTGCCTGAGTATTTGGGAAAGAAATAAAAAAACTGTCATATACTCACAGTGGCATAATAAACAAATGTTAATTGATGTGCTTTGTTTGAAATACTTCCAGGGAGACTTGCAATGAGCAAGGTTTTTCTATATAGGCAATTCAGCAGCATATGCTGGCACATCTAGGAAAAGTCATTATGTATAAGTGTTTTCTGCCATCTGGTATATGACCTAAAATATCAAAAAGAAATATGTACAGCTAAAATGAATATGTGAATTTGTTGAGAGTACCTTTGACTCATCAGGTAAAGCACTTTGTGGTTAACATTTTATGGTGCAATCTTTAAGACAAAATTTGTTTTTATTCTTAATGATATTTCCATATCCCTAATGTACCCTGTAGAGCAGCAAAACAGAACAAACAACAGTATTAGTCCCTATTTTCTCAGTGCCTATTTATCTCCTCCTCCACATGTGGCTTTACTTTGGACATAAATAGCAACAGTTTGGAAAGTGAGCTGTATTTTTGGATAAGTATAGATCCTTAAATACTTATCAATAGAATGTCAATGTAACAAATACATTGTTTTAAGAAAACAAAATATAATATTGTAATTTTTATATAAAAACAGTTTTTGTAGTGCCTTTATCATGCACCAGGCACTGTACAAAGTATCTGTTATATACATATATATAATGTATATTAACTCATTTGAGCCCCACAGCTCTCCTACCACCATCATCGTCCATGCAGATCAAGGATTTGAGTTTTAAACAGAATAAAATGAGGTGCTGGTAGTGGGTGCACTGTGAGTGAGCTTAACTCAAAGGCTCTAACATTTCTACTATTTCGTGCTTTCTCTGAAATTAAATATAAACAAGGAACTAACATTTATTGAAACACTTTCATGTGCTAGAGACTGTACTATAAAATATATGCTTTTTGTCACTTACACTTTGAAGTTTAAGGAAAAAAATTATTGTCAGAAACAAGTAAGATATTTCAGCAAGATTACTTAAGGAAAGGTAAGGACATTTTAAAAAGAGAGACAGACTGAGAGAGAAGGGAAGAGAATTTGTAGCAAGCTGCTGCAATGGTTTGAAATTATTTTTTCCTTTTGTCTCTTATGTCAAAAATAATGTGAGTTAGCTCAAATTTTGTTGTGTTTGCTACATTTCTCTAATTATTGGTGGAAAATTCAGAACTTTATGAAGGCCTTTTTTTTTTTTTATATATGTGTGTATTGCTACTACATCCTAATTCCTTTGGGCTGATTTATCCATTATCTTCCTGCATTAATGCGGGCTTTTGCCATCTTTATGCCCAACACAAAGGCAAAGGGTAAGCTTCTGTTCCTGCCTTTGGTTAAAATATGTATGTGAAGGAAATAGTCTTCAAGAATACTACTTTTCCAATGTTAATAGTAAATCAACAAAGTTAACATATATATTTTTAAATTCCCATTTGTTTATTAATAAAAATAAATGTCATTTTCTAATAATGTAATAATAACAGGAAACCCTGAATTTTTACAATCTTCAGGGGCATCACTGAAAAATAAGAATACATGATCAAAATGTAAATAAATGGTTAAAGATGGTCTTTGAGGTAATGTTCACTTCCAGGCTAAATGGTAGTAAATTTATAAATTTGGGATCTATTGTAAAAGATGTTCATTAATATTTTGTTTAAGTCTACCCTCAAGAAGTATAGACAAATTTATGCATAGATGGCATTCAAGTCTCTTAATATTGAAGCATATTAGAATAATGGCTTTAAGAGAAGAAGGAAGAAAACTATAGAAGACAACTCTAGAAGTATAATCATGATCTTATTTGATACATTTGCTAATATAAAAGTTATGTTATAACCAAACTGTTTTGGCATGGCAGAGGTTAGATAGAGTCTTCCTGGGTTGATGGTGGGAGTTGCTGCAAAGGCCAGAACTCTAGTGCTCTGTCCTAGGGAAGACCTGAAAAGCACTAATATCTGTTGACCTTCTCACTGTCTACAAGACAGATCATCCTATATGATGTGTGTTAACCTCCATAAAACTAAAAGGTATTTATTATCCCCATATCACAGATGAAAAATAAGACAGAACAAAACTAAACACAAAACAATCCTGGAGAAGTTAACTAAACTTTTTCAGTTTTACATTCATGACTAGCAAGTGATAGAGACACACCTGATTTCAGATCTTTCATAGTACATAGCCCATATTCCTTCCTGGCAACTTCTTGTGAGAAAACACACACAAAGCCTTTCATAAATAAGGAAAGTATACATTTGACTGAAATTTAAGACTACATTTCTATTAGACAAAGGACTTGGACATCAACGAAGGATAGAAATTTACCTGAGCTTCCCACAAGAGAACCATAGAGAAAGATGTGGGAATATCTTCATTTTGCCGAGAGAGGTGGCATATGTATCTATAGCTTCTCCTGTCTTAGAGGGAAGAAAGCGTGGAGTAGTCAAATGAGACATGATGAAATAAGCATCAAGATTCCATAATACAGATGTTACCGGTGGAGGGTCTTGACTATAAGTTGTCCAGGTTCTTGGTGTTTTGGACAAAGAATTGGACAAAATGCACAAACAAAACAAGGAAGGAATGAAGCAAGAAAAGCAGAGATTTATTGAAAATGAAAGTACACTTCCCAGGGTGGGAGCGGGCTTGAGCAAGTGGATCAAGAGCCCTGGTTACAGAATTTTCTGGGGTTTAAATACCCTCTGAAGGTTTCCCATGGGTTACCCAGTGTACGCCCTATGTAAATGAAGTAGTGACCCACGGTCAGTCCGATTGGTTGTGGGAGGGGACAAATCAGAGTTACTTTCAATTTTTCATCTGCCATGCAGAAAGGGAGGGGCGTTGCAAAGGGAGTAGGTAGCCTCTGGTTCTTTTGTTACTTGGGCATGAAAAGTTGGGATTTTCCTTTTGATTTAATTCCAGGAAGTCAGTGTGAATTGGCCGTAGGTTCCCTGCCTCCAGACCCTATTCGCTTGCCTCGCTTCCGCTCTGCGAGAAGCAATCCCCATAAATCTTTATGGGGAGAAGAAGGACTGATGGTCTTTCTTCTGTAACTGCTTCATGCTGACTTGGGGCTTAGTCCCTACCTATTAGGGATCATGGAATTCTCATTCCGCCCTGTCTAATGAAGACAGGGTAGCTTCTTGATGGCCAGGATGGTGTCTTCACCTGAAACTGGCTGGAAGCCCTGTCACATGATAATCTGAAGCTTGATGATCTCTAGGTGAGAAGAAATGAATTTGGTTAAAAGATTCAATGGGAACTTCATTGTCTGGATACATATGCTGTAAGGAATGTTTATTATATAAATGAATTAGAACATTCTACTTGGTACAAAGAAAGTGATTCCAACCATTTGGAAAAAGGCAATTAAACTACAAAAATACATTAAAAAAAGGCTTCTATTATCCAGCCTACAGTAACTATGCAACAAAGACACCAAGGAAAGTTGGTGGGCATTTACTTTTCTTTTGGCTATCTTCTAAACAGGTACTTTGGGTCTTTCACAGGTTCACAGGTATAGTGGCTGATAGGAGCTTCAGGGTTGAGGTCCAGGACTTCAGGTATCGCAGACGTGATCCTTGAAAGGTGTATCCAACCATCTAACCTTAGTACTTTGCAGAAGGCGTGGCCAATATTACTGAAAATGATGCCTTCCATTTGGGCTGTAATTGTTGAGCAGGTGATCTCTTTTTCCATGTTTTCATCTCTTGGCCTGATTTAGGGTTGCTGGTTAGTTCCTGGTGTGGAGAGTCTTTGAGTTTCAAACTTTTGTAAAACCTGCTGAAATTATCCTAGCTTAACTAGGTATTTTACTAAACTGGCTGTTTCTGGATCAGTAATTGAATCATTAATTTAGAAAGGGCTTCAGATAACATTTCTTATAGGCTTATATTAATTTTTGCTCTAGGGGTATTATGGATCCTTAAGAGGGCTACAGGCAGTAAGCTGAACCATGTTTCTTATGTTTCCTGACATTGCTTAGCTAACACTCACTTTAGAGTTTGGATAGTCCATTCTACTTTTCCAGAGGACTGAGGCCTCCATGCTGAATGTAAATAGTATTTGATTCTGAGAGCCCTAGCAACCCCTTGAGTCATTTGGGAGATAAAGGACAGGTCTTTATCACTTTGGAGTCTCTGAGTTAATCCAAACTGGGGGTTATTTCTCTTAAGAGGACCTTTATAACCTTATTTCTCTTAACAGAACCTTCTCTGTTCTGTTAGGGTAAACTTCGACCCAACCAGTAAAGGTATCTATTAGCACTAACAAAAACTTATATCCTCTGAAAGCTGCCATATGTGTGAAGTCTAATTGCCAATCTTCCCCTAGTAAAGTTCCTCTCCTCTGGACTGGTTCTATTAGAGGAGGCATTTTGTTTCCTGAGTTGTTAAGTGCACACAATGAGCAGGCTTGATAGACCTGCTTAACCACCGAAGCTAAGTTAGGCCCAATGAAGAGTCTGTTAACCATGGCCAGGGTAGCATCCCTCCCTATATGGAAAGAGTCATGCAGGGTTTTTATAATTCTCCATTGGGCTGTTTGAGGGAGATATACTTGTGATCACATATACCACCAGGATCCTTGTTTTTGTTCCCCTTGCTCCAATATTAGCTGTTCCTGTTGGGATTGCACCCTGAAGGTTGTGGCTTTGTCTTCTCTGTCAGACTTGCTGTTCCCTTGTGCTATAGGGGTTGAGTCCCTTTGGTACCCTCTACAGTGAACTATAGCTATGGCCTTTGGCAGGTGTACTGCTTTTAATAGCTGAAGAATTTCACGCCCATGCTTTATAGGAGAGTGTTTGTTAGTTAGTAGTCCCCTTTCCTTCCAGATTGTAGCATGAGCATGAACCACAAGGAATGTGTATTTAGAATCTGTATAGATGTTAAGCTTTTTACTTTGCCCCAACATTAATGCTCAGGTAAGAGTAATGATTTCAGCCTTTTGTGCTAATGTGCCAGGGGGCAGTGGGTAGGCGTCAATTGTACTATGATTTACTATTGTGTATCCAGCTCCTGTGCTCCCTATTTGACATAAAACTACTGCCATCTTAAACCAGCTATCCTCAGAATCTCGGAGAGGTTGATCTTTTAAATTAGGCTGGCTAACATATGAATGTATGTGCAATGACCTGCTCGCAGGAATGATCAGTTACTGGGCCTGTGGGCAGAAACAGAGCTGGATTCAAGGTGATACAGGTTTCAAGGGTTACATCTGGGTTTTCTAAGAGTGTGGCCTGGCATTAGGTTAAACTTCCCTCCATCATCTAGAGTATCCTTTTATTTCTAAGACTGACTTCACCTGATGAGGGGATAGAACTCCTGGTGGTTGACCTAGGGTGATTTCAGTGGCTCCTTCCACTAAAATACCAGTGGCTGGGATTGCCCACGGGCAACTTGGCCATCCCGAGGCTACTCCATGCAGGTTTTTTGAAAAGTAGGCAGTTGATCTGGGTTCTGATCCTAATTTCTGGGCTAGTATTCCTACAGCTATGCCCTTCCTCTCTGCTATATACAAGGAGAAGGGCTTAGTTAGGCCTTAGATGCCAACAGCGGAAGCTGGTGGGAGCCTAGTCTAGCTTGGCAAAGGCTTCTCTCATTTCTGAGGCCCATTCCATTAGCTCATTTTCAGGCCCCTTTTTTGCTTCATACAGGGGCTTTGCTTGATCCCAAAATTTGGTGCCCATATTCTGCAAAACATGGCCATTCCCCCAAAAGAACAAAGCTGTTGCTTGGTGTGGGGAGTCCCCAAACCACATATGGCTTGCACTTGTTCTGGGGATATTTGCCAGGCTCTAGGTGGTAAGACATACCCTAAATATTGGACCTGTTGAAGGTTATTCTGAGCCTTCTTTTTGGACACTTTTATGCCCTGTCTGCCAGAAAATTCAAAGTTTCTGTAGTATTTTGTTCAGAAGCTTCCTGGGTTGCGCTACACATAAGAAGGTCATCCATGTACTGGAGTATACTCCCATTCTCCAATTGCAGATCCCTCAGATCCCTCTCTAAGGCCCAGGCAAAGAAAGGGGGTCTGTCCCAAAAACCTTGAGGGAGCAGTGTCCAAGTGTATTGTTATTTTCCTCCAGTATTAGGATTTTTCCATTCAAAGGCGAAAAGGTATTAAGACTTTGGTGCCAGAGGAATGGAGAAGAAAGCATCTTTTAGGTCTAGGACTGAGAACCATTTAGCACCTTCTGGCACCTGAGCCAGAAGGGTATATGGATCTGCCACCAATGGGTATACGGGGATAACAGCCTCATTAATTATTCTGAGGTCCTGTACTAACATGTACTAAGCCTTCAATATTCTTCCAAAGGGTTTAGAATGGGTAAGATGGGGGTATTGCAGGGAGAACTGCAGGGTTTTAAGAGCCGATGGGTAAGTAATACCTCAACTCTGGGTGCTAGGCCTTTTCTTGCTTCCAGCTTAATTAGATATTGGTTTTGATTAGGAAAATAGCTGGGGTCTTTAAGCGTATTTTGACTGGCGAAGCTATTTTAGGCTTCCCTAGATTTCCAGTATACCATGCCAGTGGGTTAGCCTCTTTACTAATGTAATCTGGGACTTTGGCTGTATTTTGCCTGTTAGCAATTCTGCTAGGTGATGCTTACATTGTAGCAGTGCCCCTATTTTAACCATAATATCTCTTCCCAATGGGGGATTGGGCAGTTTGGTACTACTAGAAATTCCCGTTGGAAGATTTGTTTCTCAAATTGACAAATCAAAGGAGGAGTAAAGAATCTTGTTTGCGGCTTTCCTTCCATTCCCATAATGCTCATGAACTGGGAGGAAAGGTTTCTGCAAAAGCAGTGAGAACAGAGTAATTTGCTTCTGTATCAAAAACAAACAAAGAAACAAACAAAACTGAATTTGGGTACCCATGACATCCAGAATTACCTGGGGCTCCTCAGTAGTAATTACAATGTTCCTGGAAAGGGGCAATGAGGAAGACCCTGGGCCCCTTCGGTCTTCAGTCTTCATCTAATTCCTGCTTTTGCACTGCTAGAGTTTTTGCCTGACTGAACCCCTCGGTGGGAGCAGGGGCCGTCAATCCTCCAGTGACAGGGTTTGTAAGGGGTGCCCTCACATTTTTGACAGGGGCCTGGTGAAGGCTTAGTACAGTCTTTTGCCCAGTGCTCATTTTTCTTGCATTTGAAGCAAGAGCCTTTGCTGTCATTATCATTATGGCCCTTCAGGTTTCCCTTAGCTGCTCTTTGGGCATTCAGGGTACTGCCAATGATGGCTGCCATAATTTTTGCCTGCCATTTTTCTTCACTCTGTTCCTGTTTTCCTTCCTCCAGGTCACGATTGTTGTACACCATAAGAGCAGTATCAAAAACCTGATTTTGATTAGTTCATGGCCCCATCAGTAGCGTTTGGAGCTTAAGTCTAATGTCTGTGGTGGACTGGCTAATGAAATGCTGTGCCATTAATATTTTGCATTTGGAAAAAGAAGGGTCCAGAGTAGTATATTTTGTAAAGACTTCCTCCAGCCTGCCATAAAACATGACTGGATTTTCCTCCTTGGCTTGTGTAACCCCCCTTCATTTACATTATTTACTACCTTAGTTATTCCCTTTCTCATTCCTCCAAGGAAATTTAGCCCAGTTGTTCATTCCCATGGGGGTATTATAGTCCCAATTAGGATCAATAGTGGAGACTGTGTTTGGGCCCAGGTGAGGACCCTGAAGGTTTAAGGTGAATAAATCATCTGCTTCCCTGCGGGCGGCCTCGAAGATTTGATCTTTTTTCCAAGGGGGTGCATCAGGTTGCTAGAATGAATTGAACATCTCTCCATGAGAGAGCAAAGGCTAAGGCCAAAGTCTGGAAAGCTTCTGCAAATTTCCTGGGATTCTTGAAATAGTTTTCTAGCTTTTACTTACATTGTTGTATATCAGTTATAGAGAAGGGACCTGCACTAGGACTGGCCCCTCAGCTTCTGCTACTTCCCTAAAGAGTAGCAGGGCTCCAGGGAGAGTTGAATAAGATGTTCTCCTTTGAGTGTGATGGGGACTTAGTAGGGTTCCCAGTGTTCGGGGTTTAGCCTCAAGAGCACTTGGCAAGGGGCTGTATGGAGACAGATGCTGTTCACCCCGAAAGATAGGTGGCCCTTGTAAAAGAGGATCATCTGTAATATCTAGTTCTGCCTTAGGACTTTCCTTTGGGGGGGCTGGTTCTGGGAGTTTTGCAGATTGTTAGGTTTTGGTATAGGGTCATGAAGGTCTGTACATATGGTATTTCTGACCAGTTCCCTGCATCTTGCAAAATGGGTCTGATTGCAGGATGGTGTCACAATTAAGGCTACCATTGACTGCACATTGCTCCAGGCTGGGCAGCTCATAATTAGGCCAAACAGCATTGCAGAAAAAATATGTATATATATGTTTTCTCTTTAGATTATCAGTATCAAATTGATTCCAATGGTGGAGGATGCAGCCAAGCAAGGAATCAGGTGGAATAGATGGAGGGTTGCCCATAGTGGAATCAGGTGGAGTAGATGGAGAGTTGCCCATAGTGGTCTGGAAAAGAGAGGAGGACTTTGAATAGTGTCCTATTCACTATTCAATGAATAGTGAATTGAATTTCACTATTCAATTCACTATTGAGGGTTTATCAAGTGACCCGAGTGATGCTTGAGGCATCCTGGAAAAATTCTAGGTCCTGACTGGAGTCCCCAGGGGCATTCACCTTTTGAGCCCTGTCTTAGTCTGTCAGACATCTCCGACATTAGATGGGTGCTGGCATTGCTTTGGAATCGTTCCCTCCACCACTAACCCATTATGAGTATTCCTTAAGGTTTTCCTATCCCACTTAAAGCAACTCTTTTACTCTCTAAATTTAGGCAAGAAATCCACATTAGATTGTACATCAGTTCCTGTATAAATTCCTTTTCATGAATGCCCCCCCATGCTCCACACAGACCATCTACAACATTCCCAGACCCTCTGACTTGTCCTAAACATCCCGTCCCTCTTTTTAAACAACCAGTCATCTCTTTTCTTTATAACATTCTTTGCATAGTTGGTGTGTTTCTTTTGTCCTTGACCAGTCAAATAGGGGAAGGGAAGAATTTAGCATGAAAAAAGAAGGCTCAAGTCACCTGAAATGTGTGTGAGTTCACTCTGGGGGAGCTGTTGCTGCCAATTGTGTCACATGTAGGAATCAGGGACTATAAGAAAAGAAGGTTTAGGTGGCCTGAAACATGAGTTCACCCTGTGCCACTGTCAATTGTGTCACACATAGAGATCAGGGACTATAACCAGAAAAGATAGAAAAGAGTCCATCCGCCTTCCAGGCAAGGCAGCTATCCCCATGCACTCCTTCGCCTTCAGACAACACTGGAGCATGGCCCTGGCCAGTTGCCCTCAAATACCAAGGAGCTACTAGGAAACAGCTGCAGAAATACTGAAAGAAAAAAAGGAAAAGGACTCAGGTCCCTTAGAACTGGGTGGTAGCAGTCAAGGGCTTCTACATGAAAACGTTTTCCATTTCTCCAGAGATTGGCCCCAGCCAGTAACCTGCAGTTGCCTCTGTGTTTAGGCACTGCCCAGCAAGCATCCCAAGTTGGAAAGGAAAAGCCAGAAAAAGAGAGAGAGAGAGAAAAAGACTCCCCTATATGAAACAGATAGGAAAAGGGGAAAGGAGAACAATAAATTCCAAATCCTATGCAAAGAAAGACTTAACCCATTATGAGTCTGATTGGTTGCAGGAAAGGACCAAACAGAGGTACTTTCAGTTTTTCATCTGCCACACAGAAACGTGGGGGTTGCAAGGAGAGTAGCCCCTGGTCCTTTTTTAACTTGGGCATGGAAAGTTGAGGTTTTTATTTTGATTTAGTTCTAGAAAGTCAGTGAGAATAGGCTTTAGGTTCCCTTTCTCCAGACCCTATTCTCCTGCCTCACAGGTTAATGTTATCTTTGATTACAGTATATTTTACCAAAAAGTGTATCATGAGAAGACATCAGTTTTTTGGTCCATTTGTTTACTCATTCATTTATTCATTCATAACTCTCTTAGTAATTCCAGAGTTCACCATAATATCTTCATTTGTGCAATACTGTACTATATGTTGAGTAAAAAAATGTAGGAGCTCTTTTTTGGTGGTGTCATTTTATTTTCTTTTTCTACGCTGAAGAATAAAATCATGTAATTTTATTGTGTAAAACATGATGTTTTAAAATATATATATGCTGTGAAATTGTCAAATTGAGGTAATTAACAAATGCATAACCTCATATAGTTATTATTTCTTTTGTGAGAACACTTAACATCTACTCTCTTAGCATTTTTCAAGATATGATGTATTTGTATTAACTATAGTCACCATGTTGTACATTAGATCTCTTGAATTTGTTTATTCTATCTAACTGAAATCTTTTGACCAACATCTCCCAAGCCCTTCACCCATCAGCCCCTGTTAAACACCATCCCACTCTACTTCTACAAGATCAACATTTTAGATTCTACATGTAAGTGAGATCATGTGGTATTTGTCTTTCTGTGCCTGGTTTATTTCACTTAACATGATGTCCCCCAGGTTCATCCATGTCGTTACAAATGGTAGAATTTTCTTCTATTTTTATGGCTCAATACTATCCCATTGTGTATATATACCACATTTTATTTATCCATTCATCTGTTGATGGACACTTAGCTTGATTTCATAGCTTGGCTATTGAGAGTAATGTTGCAATAAACATGGCAGGGCAGCTCTGTCTTTGACATACTGATTTTCTTTTGGATATACCCAGTAGTGGGATTACTGAATCATGTGCTTGCTTATTTTGCATGATTTTTACCTTCTCCTTTGTAAATGTTTTTTTCATGTTATTCTTTGACTATGTAACTTTATATAGTTATGTAGTCCTCTATAACTTTCACAGTGACACATATTTGCATACTTGCCTTTTGCTATTTTTCTCATTGCTTTAACTGATTTTCTTTCAGTCTATATCCTGAGACTGTACTCATTTTTTTCTACTATACTTTTGTCTAAATAATTCAATAATAAATCTTTCATCAGTAATTTAATTTAGCCAGGCCTAATTTTGGAAGCTGAAAGAGGTTAAGTTAGATGTTCATATATAGAAAAACATTTTCTATTTCTATCTTTTGTATCGCAAAATTGATATGCATCTAAAATGAATCCTGAGTGACTGGTAATGAGCTACCTGAAGACAGATAATACTCAATGAAAATGTAAAAACAAATGATAAAGGGCAGTATCCAACTTATTTACAAGAAAAGGAGTTAATAGTATGTACATATCATGAACATAAAAAAATTGGTAACATATGCCATTTTACTTAGATTTTCATTTATTATTACTGATTATAGCCAGAGAAAATATGCCTCTGGCCATTTTAAAAGAAGTAATTAAAAAGCGGTCCTGGACATTAACAAACAGGAATAGGAAATTTCAGAAAATAGCTTTTTCTTGAATAAATATTGCTTAAATAATGGGAAATTTGTGTAATTTTTTTACTCTTTGGTGTTAGAACATATTTAATTTAATCAAAATCAAAATCTTAAATATCTTCAATTTAAGCTAAATACAAAGCTCTTATTTGCTTTTCACTTAAAATTTTTGCTCTATAAAAATGTTCTGTTTAGCCGGGCATGGTGGCTCATGCCTGTAATCCCAGCACTTTGGGAGGCTGAGGCAGGCAGATCACCTTAGGTCAGGAGTTTGAGACCAGCCTGGCCAACATGATGCTACCCCGTCTCTACTAAAAATAACAAAAGTTAGCCAGGCGTGATGGTGTACACCTGTAGTTCCAGCTACTTAGGAGGCTGAGTCAGGAGAAGTGCTCAAACCCGGGAGATGGAGGTTGCAGTGAGCCAAGATTGTGCCACTGCACTCCAGCCTGGGTGACAGAGCAAGACTCCTTCTCAAAAAAGAAAAAAAAAAATGCTCTGTTGATATCAAGAACAATTTAGATTGTGTGTAAAAAAAAAGTCTGATTTAATACAATGTACATTACTTCAACTGATTGCTTAATTTCCTATTAAATTCCAGAAAGTGTATGAAATTCTTACATGGCAAGTATATCAAATTAAAAATAAAAATTACCTTATTAAATTTTCAGAGTTTCAAGACTGGATGCATTAATGTTTATTTATTTCACTGAAATTTGCTATTTTGGTTTTTGAAATCTTTTGGAAAACTGCAATTTTTTAATCAAGATTATTTTTACTTAACAGGAAAAATGCAATATTAGTCAAAGAAAATAAAGATACTTTAAAAAATTTAATAATACATGATTTTTTTTCTCCCATTTAATCCTGTTTCAACTGATTCCTTCTTGTTTCTTTCAACAGGCTGAGTTAAATGACCCAACCGATCCTTTCACTAGGTATAGTACAAACATCTCATCAAATGTAGGAGAAGAAGTTTTCTCCAAATATATTGGGTGGAGAATTGCCGACACTCTTTCCAAACTATTCTTTCCCCCCATTGAGGCCCGTGTTCTTCCTTTGAAGAAACCATCAATAAAAAAGGATCAAACAAAATATCCGAATAAAAAGCTGGAGTCCATGAAAAAGAAAGTTCTACATTTCACTGTAAGGTAAAGAGAAGTACTATTGGTTTTATTATTCTAATACATTACAATTCAAAATCACAGAAATTATAGATAATTATTTGCCACATTAGTTAACTCAGTTTCTCTTCTTCAATTCAAATTTTGGTTCGATCACCTCCTAGGTGGTCTATCATTGAGCAAGTTCCTCCCTTCTCCGAAACTCTTCATGTTTGTAATAGGCATTATTACATAATACAAATCAATATTAATGTAATTCTTGTGAGATAAATACTAACTTAAAACAGAAACCAAATCATTCAATATTCAAAATTTTAAGACTTTATTTTATGTGTGTATACATACATATATATACATACTTGATATGTATCTTACATATCTAAGTTAGAGTCTTGAACATAGTAAGTCTTCAAAAACTGGTAGTTATGAGACTAATTAGATTTTATGTTTCAACTCCTCATAAATTTATTTCAAAGGACTCCAGGAAACATTGGACTTAGGAATGATTTATTAAAGTGAATAATTTTCAAATTTATTTACAATTTCTCCAGTGGTAGATTACTTTCAGATTCTTGGGGTCCCTGTTGTCATTTTAAGATACACAGAATGTTAAGATGTTAAAAGTCACTTTTAGACAGATTTTTAAAATAGATGAAAAATCACTCCTGATATATAACACAGGCCCTATTTTACATTGTAAATCTCTTAGTAAAGCTTTAATCACGACAGAAACTTTTATTTACTTTTTAACCCAAGTCATTTGAAGAATATATTGTTATATTTTTTCCTATTTATTTTAATACATTTACTATAAAGTCAGCTTTCCTTGTATTTTTAATTCATATTTTGATGTGTTTGGTGTTCTGTTGAGCAATTTATTCCTGATAGGCTGTGATTGATTGATTAATAGATAGCACACTGATTTTGATTTTACCATTCTGAATTTTTTGTTGTTGTTGTAAATTGTACCTGCTATATATTGTTTTATACGTTACATCTGATTGGCTTTGCCTTTGTGTCTTTTTACAATCTAATGTAAGAGCCTTTTGTTCCTGGATTAGAGGAATTTAACCCAGTGAATAAACTTAGCTGGACTAAATAGTTGCTGAAAATGCATCTGTAAATTTAAATTTAACTGTAAATTGTATTCAATTCCTGAATATATACTTTCTTATGTATTTATTCTTATTTATTTTTCATTTGACTAAGGTATTATCAAGTGTTTTAAATATGTGCTCAATATTTGAAAATATGTTGTATTTGCCTCCACAAATAAGGAGTAATTTGGATTAATATGTAAAATCATTATCCTTTATAACTATTGCCACAGTATATTACTGTGTTTGCAAAGTCTAGTATAATATGTGATTCTCTTTCCTTTGTAGGATCTCCCCAGTTTTAAGAACTCTTATACATATTCTCTTTCATGAAAAATGCTCCAACTTTCTATATATTAAAGGTAAAAAGTCAAAGCCTCTTTAGATTATAGACCCTTCCTTCCCTGATTTACCCCCTCATCTCTCCCTATCCTAGGTAATAACATCAGTAATTTGTTGTGTGTCCTTTCAGGGTCTATAAAATGCAAATATAATACATTATTAGTATTTTTAATTTTTTCCCCTTCATTTTAACATGAAAGTTAGCATAGTAAACATAGTATTTGGCATCTTGCATTTGTCATTTAACCTGATTTCAGGTACATTTTTCCATTCCAATACATGGAAAATTTTCTAATTATTATCATTTTTTAAACAGACAAGTTTTCCTTATTATGGATATATCATAATTTATTTAACCAGTTTTCTATTGGTTAAAGTCCTAGCTTGAATAATTAGACAAGAAAAAATAAAAGGCATCCATATCAGAATATAAGAAGAAAAACTGTCCCTGTTTTCAGGTGACATGACCTTATATATATATAACCCTAGAGACTCCACCAAAAAACTTTTAGAAGTAATTAATGAATTCATTAAAGTTGCAGGATACAGAGTCAACAAATAAAATCTGTTACATTTCTGTACACTAACAGTAAGCTATACGATAGAGAAATTAGGAAAACAGTTTCATTTACAATAGTACAAAAAAGAATAAAAAACTTAGGAATAAACTTAAATAAGGATGTAAACAACTTCTAGATTGAAAACCACAAAACCTTGGTGAAATAAAGAATACATAAATGAATGTCAGTTTGTATTCCTGTGTTGAAAGAATTAATCTTGCTAAAATGTTCACAGATTCAATGCTATCAAAATCACAATGGCATTTTCTAAATAAATATAAATAACAATTCGGAAATTCATATGGGAACACAAAAGATTGTGAATAGCCGAATCAATCTTGAGAAGGAAGAATAAACTTGCAGGCATCACACTTTCAGATTTCAAAATATATTACAAAGCTACTGTAATTAAAACAGTATGGTATTAGCATAAAGACAGACATATAGACTAATGAAACAGAATAGAGAGACCAGAAATAAATTCATGCACATATGGTCAATTAATCATTGACAAGGTTTCCAAGAATATATAACAGGGAAAAAAGATTCTCTTCAATAAATGGTGCTAGGAAAGCTGTATATCCACATGTGTAAGAATGAAATTGCACTCTTACACCAAGCACAGAAAGCAGATCCAAATGGATTAAAGACTTAAATGTAAGACATGATACTAAAAATCCTAGAAAGGAGCAAAGAACGAAAACTTCTTGACATTTGTCTTTACAATGTTTTCTTGAATATGACACTAAAACTGCAGGTGACAAAAACAATTAGAACTACATCAAACTAAAAGTCTAATGCAAAGCAAAATAAACAATCAACAAAATTAAGTCATTCTACAGATTAGGAGAAAATATTTGCAAACCATATTTATGACAAGGGTTTAATTTCCAAATATATAAGGAATTTCTTCAATTCCATAGCCAAAAAACTCTCAGATCTACTAAAAATAGGTTAACAACTTGAATAGATATTTTTCTAAAGAAGATATACAATTAGCAGTAAGTATATACAACAACGTTCAATGTCAGTAATCATCAGTGAGATCCGTGAGAGAGAAAGGTCTTGGGGGATGAGAGGTCACCTGAAGAGAAAGACCACATAGAAAAGAATCAGTGCCCCAGCTGGCAGCCCACGACAAGGCCTTAGACATACTAGGAAGCCATCTTGGACCATACAGCCCAGCCCAGCTCTCAGCTTAATGCACCTGCATGAATGAGCTCAGCCAATACTGTTTAGTGTGTAGATTAGCAATCCCCAGTGAGCCCTACCCCAATTCCTGACCTACAGGATTAGAACAGCAGATCATTATTGTATTATTATTATTATTATTATTATTATTATTTGAAATGGAGTTTTGCTCTTGTTACCCAGGCTGGTGTGCAATGGTGCGATCTTGGTTCACCACAACCTCTGCCTCTTGGGTTCAAGCGATTCTCCTGCCTCAGCCCCCTGAGTAGCTGGGATTACAGGCATGCACCACCACGCCTGGCTAATTTTGTATTTTTAGTAGAGATGGGTTTTCTCCACGTTTGCCAAACTAGTCTCGAACTACCAACCTCAGGTGATCCACCCGCCTTGGCCTCGCAAAGTGCTGGGATTACAGGCATAAGCCACTGCGCCCAGCCCATTATTATTTTAAGTCACTAGATTTTGGGATGTTTCTCAAGCAGCAATACAGGATGAAACAAAACTCTTCTTAATTATTACATAATAGTCTAATAGTGTCCTGTTAGATCCTCTTGTTAATGATTGATCTAGAAATTTTTCATAAGTAGTCTTAAGTAATATTTGTTTATAATTGTGTATTTCCTGTTTAATTTTTGTCAAGTTTTGCTATCATTGTTATTCTTTGGAACTTTTTTTCTGTGTTCCAAAATAATTTCAGAAGCTCAGAATAATCTACTCTTTCAAGCTATGTTAGAATTCCCTCTTTTTAAAATTTTAATTATTATGAATACGTACTAGTTGTACATAATTATGGAGTATACGTGATATTTTAACACAAGCATACAATGTATAATGATCAAATCAGAGTAATTAGGGTATCTGTCACTCTAATAATTTGTCATTTCTTTGTGTTAGGAACATTCCAACTCCACCCTTTTATTTTGAAATATACAATAAATTATTAACTATAGTTGCCCTGTTGTGCTACTGAGCATCAGATCTTACTCCTCCTACCAAACTCTCTCTCTCTTTCCGTATATATATATTTATATATGTATATATATTTATATGTGTGTGTGTGTGTATATATGTGTATATATATAACCATTTAACCATCTTCTCTTTATCCCTCCCTCCTTCTTCACTCTTCACCACTCCTCCTGACTTCTGGTAGCCATCCTCCATCTCCATGAGTTCAATATTTACTTAACTTCTGAATATGAATGAGAACATGCAGTATTTGTCTTTCTGACCTGGCTTATTTAACTTAACATAATAGCCTCCAGTTCCCTCCATGTTGTTGCAAATGACAGGATTTCATTCATTTTTATAGCTGAATAATATTACATTGTGTATATATACCACATTTCCTTCATTTGTTCATCTATTGATGGACATTTGGGTTGATTCCAAATTTTGGCTATTGTAACAGTGCTGTGATAAACATAGGAGTGCAATATTCCTTGATATACTGATTTTCTTTCTTTTGGATGTATACCCAACAGTGAGATTGATGAAATATATAGCAGTTCTGCTTTTGTTTTTTTGAGGAACCTCCATACTGTTCTCCATAGTGGCTGCACTAATTTATATTTCTTCCAACAATGCATGAGTGTTCCCCTTTCTCCACATCCTCACCAACATTCATCATTGCTTGTCTTTTGAATAGAAGCCATTTTAAGTGGGATGAGATGATATCTCATTGACATTTTAATTTGAATTTCTCTGATGATTAGTGATGTTGAACATTAATCATCAGTACCTTATGCCTCTTCTAAGGTAGTTCTTTGTCAAAATTTTTTTTCTATGGCTGTTGACAAGATTGATATTCAGCCCAAATGCACATGTACGGCAACATTCAGTTTTGATTGTTGGAAGCCCTGCCTTAAAATCATCTAGAATATCAATCCTGAATATCAGTCTATTTAGATCTTTCTTTTTCTTAAGTCAATGTTAACAATTTTAACATTATCTTTTCTCTGAATATTATTTATTCCATCTCATTTTTCAGAATTTATCTGGCCATAATTGAACAAAGCAGTCTATTGTGATCCCGTAATTCTTTCTGTTTCTGTATTATTTTGCCCTTAACCAATTCTTACTTTGTGCATTTGAATTTTCTTCTTTTTATTCACCTTAGTTAGTTTAGCTAGATGCTAAATCTATTTTATGTTTTTTTTTTCAATGGACCAGCTTCTAGATTCTAACTCTCATATATTTTTGTGCTTATTTATATGAGTTTGTTACTTCTTTGGTCTATTTTGTGGTTAATTTTCTAATTTCTTGAAGAAGGTGCTAAATCATGTGGGAAACTTTCTTCCTTGGCATTTGTCTAAATCATTATTTAAGTTCCAAAATCATATGAGTGTTGCTGCCAAAAGGTACACTTTATTGCAGCTGTTATAATTGAGCGCAGCAAGGCTGATGGGCAGGCTTTCCTTTGTGTTCACAAATAGTCAACAGAAAAATGTTTGAGTTTTGAAATAGTTTTAAGCATTTTTTTCCAATAATTCTAAAATCAGTGAGGAAGACATATAGATTTGGGGTTAAGGATCACACAGCCTGGCTTTAGTAGTCTTGTGTGCAGAAATAAATACTGCAAAACTACTTGTGTATTTCCTACATTTTTATAAAATTGTAACACAATCAAGATACAATGAAAATGGCAGTTCTACGTGGCCTGGGTATTGGAATGTAGAGTCTCTGGATGTATTCTGTATATTCTGAAAGACAGACATGGAAGAATAATTCATCTGGAGCCACAAAGAGGACATTAAAGTGTACTTTGGTTTTGTGTCATGGACAGTTGAAGAAAGGGATAGCAAAAAATAAACTGGAAAAATAGAAAAAAATCAATGTTAACAAAAGCAGATTAAGAAAAAGCAAGAGAAAGTATATACAGGTGATGAAAAGGCAGGTGAAGATCAATAGTGCCTGCTGGGACACAAGAGATGAGAGAGAGAGAGAAAGAGAGAGAGAGAGAGAGACAGAGACAGAGAGAGAGACAGAGAGAGAGACAGAGAGAAAGTAGACATAGAGGAAATGTGTGAAAAAATAGCAAATGGAGAAATAAGAGCAATAAGCAGAAATAAAGATGAAAGAGAACAAAAGGAAAGAGAAAAGATATGAGGGAAGAGACATACTGAGGATGAAAGGTACAAATAAAAGGATGTGCACAAGGTTAGGGAGAAGGGAAAGACAATATGCAAAGTCAGAGAAGAGTGAGACAAAAAAGGAGCAGGTGGGGGGGTTAAGACCCAAAAAGTCCTGTAGGTTTTGAGGGATTAGTAAATTAAGCTTCTCTTTCAGAGCCTGCAGTTCATTAAATAAATGACAATCATACATCACTGGTCTTAGAAAAAAATGCTGTCTGCTTATCCAGTTTTTCACAGTTCATTGCAGACTCTAGCAATTAAATTTAGAATGTCTCCTCCCTGAGTGAGAATTATTCAGCAGCACAGCAAGCTGAGACTTCCTCTAGCAAGAGTTACCTCAGTGTTGTTTCATGGAGCAGCATTCCCACTGCATCATTCATATAGTCTATGTGAATGTGACTCCCTGCAGTTGTGCATAGTATCAGCTCCAGTTAGGGGCTCATCTCTGGGTAAAACAGAGGTCAGTGGAATGGAGCTACAGCTTGATGACAACAAGATAAGCCTAGATTAGGCCTGGCTAAACAGTCTTTCCTTTCTTATTAGGAGTATGGATTATATATAATCCATATATATGGATTTTTGTAAGTTTTTTTTATAAGTTTTTTTATAAGTTGTGTAAAAGCAAATTTAAATCTAAGCTATGCATTGAAGAAATTTCTCTGGTTGACTAAACATTAACTTCAGGAAATTGATATTTCCTTTTGCTTGATTCTCCATCTAAACAAAAGTTCCATAGCTAGCTCCTTTTGTTAGTTCATCTCCTCCAGCTTCTAGGCTCCCAAATCGAATTAATAGAGTGAATCAACACCTGAGCATGCTGAAACCCCACAGGTCTAAATACAAAGACATAATTTAAAGCATACAGTTCCTTTTCATCCCTGAAAGGTCTTTATTCATAGTGCCACATCACCGATTCCTCATTTAGTGTTCCTAGATATCTCCATTTTGTGTTTTCAACAAGTGGAAATGTGAAAGACACCAAGAAGCCAACATATAAGGACTCCTATAGAAGGTGAGGCACATTTAAAAGGGCAGAGAAGAGGAAAATTAAGACAATGTTTCTTTATTGTCTGGGAGGACTAGAGCATGCTTATTTCAATGTGAAAATCTGAAAATTTTCTAGAAAGGAGAAGATGAGAACTTCCTTATTAATGAAGTGTCTGCTACATCTTATGACCCATAATTTTTTCCAAAAAAAAAAAAAATTCCGTATGTTTTTAGCCTATAGATTATTTTTAAAAATAATTTTGTCTTTACTATGTTTATAAACATATATTTTGCTCTGAATGGCTTGCAGGTTTGACTTTTTTTCTTTATGTAATTTTTTCAAAAGAAAATTGATCATTTTGCTTCTGTATGTTGATTTTTTTTTAACTTTTCTTTAAGCTAGTACAACATGTTGTTGGATACATGCTCTTTTTGCCCCTCAGCATTTTTTTAAAAATATGAAAAAATCATTATGGTTTTTTATCATAAAAGTTGTAGACAAAAAAATAGGTATATAATAGTTTTACTTCAAAGCATAGTATTTCTCTCTTCCCTATTTGTCAGTAAAACTATCTCAAGTTTACCTTAAGGCTGAGAATTTAGAACTATGAAGATCAAATTTTAAAAACCCAATTCCCACATCTATACTTTCTTACTTCTGAGGTTTCTCATAAGTGTATTTTCTAAACTTATTCCTCGAATCTCTAAAATCTCATCAACAACTAATTATTTCCACATATATAAAGACTAGGAGAACATTAATAAAACTTTGTTCATGCTTAGTTTGTTCAAATTTTTATGTTAAAGAATATTCATTAAACTAGCGCCTGGAAGAGAGCCCAGGTAGTGCTAGTAAGAATGAACTGAGAACAGTTGTTGTCATTTATGCAGAAGATTTTACACAGCTGACTTTACAGGAAGGCCGTACCCAAGGCTAGTGCTCCTCCTCTGCAGCTTCCTTTATAAAAGGAGCTGGTGCCGTGGTAATAGAAGTAGGAGTCGCTAACATTTACTGAATGGTGGAAAGATGGGAAAGGTAAGTGCTACGATACCCTATGAAATAGGTTAAGAATAGGCTTTATTGGAGAGACTTAGAAGTCAGCCGTTAGCAGAAAGAAGTACGTGGTTTACATTTCGAATTATCCCATTGATTAGGGGTGCTGGAGTCTGGGGAAGCATTTGAACATTCACTGGGTTTGTATTTCAAAGAGAGAGTGCCTGACTGCTACTCTACCTTCTTATAAGAGTGTAAACTCCTTTTCAGTGGAGAAATAAATGTTTGGGGCTCAGTTATCACACCATCATCAGTCAGTTAGATATCATCTAAGGGAGGGGATGATGGAAATGCCAGCTGCCCAGAACCTGGAGGCCTTAAGAGGCGCTCTTAATGGTTGTAAAGAAAGCATTGAATCATTGGGAAGTTGGATTTAGGAGAAGAAACTCCACAAAATGGGAGATTCTTAAGACCCTCAGTTCTAGGTAGCACGTTGCTAGACAATCCAAGATGATCAATTTTGTTTGACACCCCACATGAGTGCATTTTATAAGCAAGGCACTATGTGAAGTACTACCCTTAGATGGAGTTATGATTATTTCCTTCATTTATAGACACGGATACTGAGTTTTGATAAGGTTAGTTAGTCCAAGGATTTGCAACCATAAGTTCAGAAATTTGAATTTAAACAAAGGCATTCTGACTCTTGTGTTCACTGTGCTGCTTTCTTCTCCCTCATATGAATTTTATCTGATATCTAAGCCTTGAGTAATTGTTTAAAAACATGTTCTAACAAACAGAATTTTTTTTCAATTTCTTCCTTATGATTTTTGGAACTTGATTTTCATTAGGGGACTTATTTTTTCTAGACCTTGAAACTCTCTACTTAATTTTAGGAAATGTATATCAAAGAAGAGTCACTTTCTAGTAAGTCTAGTAAGTACATATAGAGAGAGTTTAAATAGAAGAGGGCCCCCAAAATAGACTTGGCCTCTTATTTAATATTGTGTGGGCTTGACCATGCCCCTAGGATGCCTAAGTAAAATGCCTTAAACCAATCTGTCTTGTTCTGTTTCATGAAGGAAAAAATGTAAAAAGTCTGTTTCTCCTTCACACTATATGAAATATGCTTAGTTTATAGGTTTTTTTCTGATTGATTTAAAGTAAGTTACTTAACTTCTCTGAGTCTTAGGCTTCTAATCTTTAAAAATTAAAAAGCTGTACATTGCTCTAAGGTTTGTCCTGAGGATACAGAAAAAGAAGGTAGATAAAGAGCCTGGACATGTCAGTTCCTTATCCTTTTGTTCTATAATTTACTAGATGTTCTAAAATATTTATTTTCTTTAGAATATAATATTTAATTCTTACCTTAGTAAGATTGTGATAAATAATAAGTGGAAGGTTTACATTTTTGTGCTTTTTTTTAAAGTCACGAATTGCTGCTAGCAACTTTTCAAGAGAACATACAGTTTCATGATGATTTCGTTTTTGGTTATGTTTTGTTTCCTTTCCTGCTTCTAGTTATTTAATTTAAAAGCAATTCATTTCTGGTTTTGACTATGTCAGACATGTATTTCAGGGGTATGGTGATAAGACATAGTATGAGAGAGAATCAGCATTGCTGGTCACAGTTGTTAGCTGCAGAGAGATAAAAAACACTGAGTGGTTCTTCAGAGATGGGCTTCTATTTATTGAGCCTTTGTGAAATAATTGAGTTTAAATAAATGGGTTGGATCATTGGCTTAGATCAGTTACTTAAGGTGTTAAAATGCCCAGAGATTGGGAGTGCAGATATTTCTTTGACATACTGATTTTATTTCTTCTGAATATATACTCAGAATATTAGGTTGGTGCAAACCTCATTTCAATTTTTGCAATTTTTAAAAATAATTGCAAAAACTATAATTACTTTTGCACCAATTGTATTACTATATAATACAATTGCCATATCATATAGTAGTTCTATTTCTAATTTATTGAGGAACTTCCATAGTATTTTTCGTAATAGACATACCAAACTACATTTTCACCAATAATGTATAAGTATTCCCTTTTCTCCATCTCCCCACCAACACTTACCTTTTGTCTTTTTGTCTTTTTAATATCCATCTTCACAAGTACAAGTTAATACCTGTGGTTTTGATTTGCATTTCCCTGATGATTAGTGATGTTGTGAACCTTTTTCATATACCTACTTGTTTGCCATTTGTGTGACTTCCTTGGAAAAATGTCTATTCAGTTTCTTTGTTCACTTTTTACTTGGGTTACCTGGGATTTTCTCCTTTTTTGGTGGTGTTTTTCTGTTTTGTTCTTGTTTGGTTTTATGTGCTATTAAGTTGTATGAGTTTCTTTTGTATTTTGAATATTAACCACTTATTGGATATATGGTTTCCAGTTATTTTCTCCCATTCATAGCCTGTCTCTTCACTCTGTTGATTGTTTCCTTGACTTTGCAGAAGTTTTGTTTTTAGTTTAACGTAATTCCACTTATTCATTTTTGCTTTTGTTGACATTGAAGTGCTATTGGAAGCTTAGAGATGGAATTCAACTATTAATGTCAAAACTATGCTTCAAACATCTATTTGCAATATATAACTCAGTTTATTTGCAAACTTGCCTTGGAGATAAATCAATGTCTATCTATCTGTTACATCTTCCCTCCTTTCCTGTCTTTCCATTGGTGAGACAGAACCTTGGTCTGAGCAGGAATTATAGGTGTCATCAATGGGGCAATAGCTTTAGCTGCCACTTTCACTGCCATAGCTTTATGCTTATACAAGTGTCTAGCTTTAATACAATCATCAACCCTAGGACTTCTCCATTCACAGTAACATGATGTGATGCAGAATCTTAAAAATAACACAAGTATTAAAATGATCTTGGTGAGATTTAAAAGCATTCTATATTTCAAATACGGATCAATTAGGATTAAAATGACAGCACTATGAGAAGATAAAAATAATACAACAGGAAACAAAAACAAGATCTACATGTTTTTGTTTTGTGTTTTGTTTTTTATGTGCTCTTTGCTCTTTCAAAGAAAAGGGCATTGTTGAGCTTGTGATGAAATATTTTTGCAGTAGTTGATAAACATTCATTGACTGCTTAATTAGAATGTAAACTCTCTGAAGCCTTAGTATCCAGGACAGATGTTTTCAGATTTCTGTCCGCCTGTCAGAGAAATTGATGTTTCCAACTAACCAGCCTTCTTATAGTGGTCTCTTGCTATGGATTTAAATGTAAGCAAGAAACAGACCTCCTAATAGAAGTAATGTGTTCCTTCAGTAAGCATTCATTGAACACTTCTATGTGAAGGCATTGTGGTAGGCTCTGGGAATATAAAGAAAAATAACCCGTGCCCAACAGCATGATTGATTGGATTCTTGTCTAGAACTACTGCTTGTGACTCTAGCATGTTGGTTGTGCACCAAAAGTTATTTGGAACTTTGCAACCAAATAGTTTACTTTTCCATAAATTCATTTATTCAATAATTATTTATTGAGTGCCTAATATAGGCCAGATACTATGAAAGAAAATGTCTCAGATATAATACTTAATAAAAATTATACTTCTTTCCCAATGGAACTTTTAGTCAAGTGTAGGAGGTAGATGTTAATTAAAACCACACATATACATGTAAAATTATGCAAAAAATGTATTACATCTCTGTAATGATGAGTGTGATGAATGAGAACTACATTGTGTTATAAATAGTGATGTGTCCTGAGGGAGAGGTACATGATGTATAAAAGCATGTACTGGTAGGGAGAGTTCAGGGAAGGGAGACTGTATGCCAAACGGAAGGGACAGGATGTGCAAGTTCCTATGTTGCAAGGAACCATGGAGCATTTAAGGAACTGAAAACCAGTGGTATGGCTGGCTCATCAAGACCACAGAGGAAGAGGTGACCAGGATTTTCCATTTTGTCTTAGGAACCACAATAAGCATTAAATGTGTTTTATGTGGTAGAGTGAGGAGTGGAAGGTAATGAGTATGTGTTTGTGTTAGAGGTTGTGACATAATCAGAGATGTGAGGTACTATAAGTGACTTCGTTAACTTCTCTAAACCTAAATGTCTTCATATATAAAGTGATGTAATGATAACACCTTTATTGTTGGGTGCTTAGGAGAAATTAGGTAGTCAAGTGAATGTGTTTATTACGGTACCTGTTACAAAGTAAGCACAAAAAGTGTATTAATATTACATAAATGAATATAGTATAAAATAATCTATAAATATAATCTGATATATTAATATAGTATTATAAGTTGGTATAATAATTATTACTTAATATCATAATTTTTCTTTTTCTTTTTTTCTTTTTTTAAATTATACTTTAAGTTCTGGGATACATGTGCAGAATGTGCAGGTTTGTTACATAGGCATACATGTGCCATGGTGGGTTGCTGCACCCATCAACCTGTCATTTACATTAAGTATTTCTCCTAATGCTATCCCTCTCCTTACTCCCCACCCCCAACAGGCCCTGGTGTGTGATGTTCCCCTCACTGTGCCCATGTATTCTCATTGTTCAACTCCTACTTATGAGTGAGAATATGCGGTATTTGGTTTTCTGTTCCTGTGTTAGTTTGCTGAGAATGATGGTTTCCAGCTTCATCCATGTCCCCGCAAAGGACATTAACTCATCCTTTTTTATGGCTGCATAGTATTCCATTGTTTATATATGCCATATTTTCTTTATCCAGTCTATCATTGATGGACATTGGGTTGCCTCCAAGTCTTTGCTATTGTGAATAGTACTGCAATAAACATATGAGTGCATGTGTCTTTATAGTAGAATAATTTATAATCCTTTGGGTATATACCCAGTAATGAGATTGCTGGGTCAAATGGCATTTCTGGTTCTGGATCCTTGAGGAATCTCCACACTGTCTTCCACAATGGTTGAACTAATGTACACTCCCACCAACAATGTAAAAGTTTTCCTATTTCTCCACCTCCTCTTCAGCATCTGTTGTTTCCTGACACTTTAATGATTGTCATTCTAACTGGCATGAGATGGTATATTATTGTGGTTTTTATTTGCATTTCTCTATGACCAGTGATGATGAGCTTTTTTTCATATGTTTGTTAGCTGCATAAGTGTCTTCTTTTGAGAAGTGTCTGTTCATATCCTTCGCCCACCTTTTGATAGGGTTGTGGGATGTTTTCTTGTAAATTTGTTTTAGTATTGCCATTACTGGCTTTGTTAGATAAGGAGAACATGAAAGATGCCATTCAATATAGCATGCATGAGATTAGTGGCAGTAGAAATGGAAAGGAGGTAAATAAATTGCATAATGTTTAGAATAAAGAGCAATAGCATTTGGTGATCATTAAATATGAAAGGGTGACAGGAAGGAGATGAAAATACCAAAGGTGCTTCTTTTTTTTCCAGGCTGAGCAACTGGTTGAATAGTTGTGCCATTCACTAAGACAAAGAATGATGGAAGTGGACAAGGCAGAGTTGGGGGTAGGAAAAGATTGTGGGTTTGGCTTTGGACATGTTGAATTTGTGGTACTGCTTTTGAGTTCTTTCAGTGGAGATGTTAAGTATGCAGTGAGTTTCACAGTTTTGTAGTTCAGGAAAGAAGCCTGGGCTGTGAGTCATTTGATTAAATGTGATGATTAAAGTCATGGGCATAAGCAACATTTCCTTGGGAAGGAACACAGAATAACATGAGAAACAGGCCTCTGGTAGAATTTTGAGGAATGTCACCATTCAATGTATGGAAAAAGAAGAAGGATATAAAAGCAAAAAACAAACCAAACCTTAGGAACAGCCAGAAAGTTAGAAGAAAATACAAGAGGATTTATAAAAACTTAAGAAAAATTTATAAAAGATTGTGATAACCTTAAAATATGGTAATGCTTTAAATTTTTTAGGTGTATGGAGATGTTGATTTCAAGGACAGATAAAGACTTTCCTAAAATCTACCCATTCAGATAGTGATAGAATTGTGATTTTTCATTATCCGTGAGTGTGCATTGTGTTCACTGAATGTAGGTGACAACAGGAGTCATTCCCATATGTGTGAACGATATTTCTAAAGAACTTATAGTAGCAACCTAATAAAACATTTTTAAGTGTTTTTTTTTTAAATGCATTACATGAGAAGGGCAGTAATTTGTATACCATATATAATATATGTATATTTATGTATATACAACAGAAATGAATTTAGATTCTCTAATAGAACATTTACACATATCAAAATACCAAGAAATCATGAAGGCAGATTATTACTTAGAAGCAACATTTAATGACTTTTCTGGTTAATTCATAGGTTTACAGGTGTTTGTAAAATTTTACTTGTCTATCAGAGTTTTTTGTTTTGGAGACATGGTCTTGCTCTATTGCCCAGGCTGGAGTGCAGTGACACAAATGTAACTCAGCAAACTCAAACTCCTTGGCCCATGAGATCCTCCTGCCTCAGCCTCCTGAGTAGCTAGGAGTTACAGGCACACACCACCACACCTGACTAATTTTTTAAATTTTTATTTTTGTACAGACAAAGTGTTGCTGTGTTGCCCTGGCTGGTCTCGAACTCCTGGCCTCAACTGGTCCTCCCACCTCAGCATCCCAAAGTCTTGGGATTACAGGCATGAGACACCATGACCAGCCAAAAAAAATTTTTAAAGATTTATGAATTAATTTTGCATATATATATGTGTGTGTGTGTGTATATGTATATATATGTGTGAGTGTGTGTGTGTGTGTATATATATATCATTAGCAGTGGCATTGTGTGTCTCTTCAATCAGTTTATCCAATAAACAAAGCATATATGCATATTTAGGGGATTGCTCTCTTTCCATAGCACATTTAGTCCTAGTACTTCATTTTCATTCATGAAAGGGAAACAGCACAAACAACTTGACCAGACTTTACATGAAAATGTTCATGTCAAGGGCAACAATGAAATCAGAAGTGTTAGAACAGACCCAAAAGATCCTCCAAACAGGCTTGAGGCGCTGTGCAATATGGACTCCCATGAGGAGTGCTAATGACCAGAAGGAGGGCACAAGGAAGATCCTAGTCAGAGAGGTGGAGACACCATGACTGTCTAAAAATTGTGTGACATTTAAGTTTCATGAATGTCTTTATTACCCCCCAAGAGATATGAGTGAGTGTGTGTGTGTGTGTGTGTGTGTGTAATTTTGTTTTTCTTGTATTTCAACTCCTACCTCCTTTTTAAGGGGTGCATCTACATCCAACACTAATCATGCCTTCTATCTTTAATAAATTGTCATATCCATTTATCATTCTGAACAGCTTCCACTTTCAACGCCAACTCTGTCAGAGCAATATAAGATCAGTAATTGCTAAGCATCCATCATATCTGAAGTGATATGTCACTAAATTCTTGGCTGTTCACAATAGTTCACTAACCTGAGTCTTGTTGAGCCAGAACTAATGTCAAGTGGTCCCCTTGGGTTTTTATTTTCTACATGAAACTATTTAAAGAAAAACGCCTATCTTAAGCATGGAAATTTTACTAAACCATTTATGTAAGCAAGCCAACATTGTCACACAGAATTCTGAACACTGTTGCTTGACGAGTCAACCACCTATTAGCATGCAGATATCAAGCAAAGAGAGCTTGTGATAAGTAAATCATAGAAAAAAAAAGTCACGTATAATAATTTTTCCTTGCCTCTTTTCTTGCTGAATTAGAAATGGCATGTCGTACAGGCAGCAATGATTTTTCCCGGTCTCTCTCTAAAGACCATGCATTTAAAATAAAAATAGGAATCTGACATAATCATCCTCACAAATTCTCAAATGCCTGAGGGTCTTATTCCAATAATGCTCACTATCTGTCTATAAATTAAATACGGAAAGAAGAACAATATATGGCAAATCTACTTGGCACTTAGACAACTTCCATGATGGAACTATTTCTGGCTGGGAGAGTCAAGCCTGTTAAGAGTCAGCAAGGTGACATGGCCCATGGGCTTAGGAGGGGCAATTAACTCCACTCTGAGAACCTGAGTCAGCAATTCTATGTTAATATTCTGCATATTGGCTTCTAAGGCATTTTAGTCAAGTATGAGTTGGATTAACCCAGGGTAAAACTTTCCAGATTTATTATTAGCCTAACAGTATATTGCAGTAGTGGTGGTGAAGATGGTGGAGGTAGAGTAGTTGTGGAAGTGGCAGCAGCAATCGTCATCACATTCTCAGTCATCAGTAGCACTTGCTGTCACACACAATTCTTCACAGAGATGGCCAAAGAATTAACTACACGTTATGCATACTGATTTGAAGCAAGGAGAGGTTGTGACAAGTGCATGCATATCAAAAGGAGTAAAAAGTCACAAAAAATAATTCACAAACTCCCTTTTCCCCTTCCCCTATATTGTTCAGTTTCATGTACTACTCTATTAATAATCCCAATGTTGTGAAAACAGTGAAAAATCTCTAAATTCTGCATGCTAGAAATCCATCACTATTACACATGAGCCAAGATAGACCCAGTGAGTAGTATTACTGTAAATTCTTCCACCCGTGGCTCAGTAAGCAGTAACTTTAGCCTTGTATTTCAAAGTTTTATTACCACTTGGTCAAATATGTTCAGGAGTATGATAAAGTTATAGGCCCAAGAGAGTGGTAATTTGGCTGGAAGATATAAAAAAGGAAAAATATAATTGCTTTTTTTGGACACTATATAGACAGAACACTACATATTTAGGAAATAATATACTGAAATAAATGAAAGTACTAAAAGAGTTCTCGATGAGGAACTTTCTCTCCTTCCCACAGTCAGAGATGCATCTAATCCAACCCTGACTGGATGGGGTTTCCAATGATCAGAAATGGAAATGATTCAGTGTTTATATACTTTGTTACTGAACAAGCCTCACTGTCAAAAAGTGATTCCTTATCTTTCACCTGTGATTGTAGCTATATGTTACAGCATGAATGAGAATCAGAAAAGAGGGTAGTTATTTTGATTGATGTAGACAGCCAAAGTGGGTAATTGAGACCCCTGAAACTCCCTTTAGGATTTGAATGATCCTATTTGACTGTCTTGGGGAGTCACAACAGTGGGATAATTACCACATTTTTACTCCAGTACGTGAACAGCTACTTCTAATACTGTTTTCTCAGTCCATTTGCATTTAGATTCTATTGGGGAGTAAAATGATTGGGGGTGAAATGAACCATAAAATATATTAATCTGTTCAAACTCAAGGAGACTTTAAAAATATGAGATTTAACCATCTGAGGAAAACAGGCTTGCATCCCAAACAAACAAAACAAACAAAAAACAACTCCATAAAACAAAACACACAAACCAACAATAATAAAAATTTGAGATTGGTGGAAAAAAAAATAGGTCAATTTAACATCCACTTTTATCTGTAAGGTGTGCTAGAAAGTAAACTTCTAGTCTTTTGTATAACTGGTACCATAGAACATTACTGTGGTTATCACAGTCTTGGAAGAAAACAAGTTATCATTAGAGAGTTATTTATGGTGAAACTAGCTCAGAGCAATTAACACCCTCTATATTTTAGTGTAATGAAAATTCAAGGAATTAGATATGTGAGTCTGATTTGGGCCACACCTGTGGGCAGCACTGTTGAACTGACAAGAATCCTCCACTTTTCATACTTCCTTCTCCTCACCTTGACCAAATTCTGAGTAGACATTTGAATAAAATAACAAAAAAGAAATAAAGAAGCATGGTTTAGTTCTGTGTAATTATGTGAATATAGGAATGCCTATTTAGGACAGGGTGCGGTGGCTCACGCCTGTAATCCCAGCACTTTGGGAGGCCGAGGAGGGCGAATCACTTGAGGCCAAGAATTCCAGACCAGCCTGGCCAACATGATGAAACCCCATCTCTCCCAAAAAATACCAAAAAAAAATAGGATGTGGTCGTGTGCTTCTGTAGTCCCAGCTACTTGGGAGGCTGAGACACGAGAATTGCTTGACCGGGAGGTGGATGTTACAGTGAGCCGAGATCATGCCACTGCATTTCAGCCTGGGTGACAGATCAAGACTCTGTTTTAAAAAAAAACAAAGAAAAAAAAAACAAAACAAAGAAAAAGAGTGTGTATTTAGGATATGTTAGGTACTTTAGAACGATTTTTCTTCCTACTATGGTCAGTGCAAACAATTCAGGTAGCAGATGGTGTTGCTTTTTCTCCTCTGCTCCACTGACCATCATGATCACCACAAGGACTTGTTCTTAGGCTAAAAGCTGGAGAGTTCACTTCCACCTATGAGGGTCCAAACAGACAGAGTAATAGAGAAGGGAGCTATCAGCAGTTAAAGAGTCATTCCCATGGAAGAGCCATAGGAGCCCTTTGGTCCAATGTCCTTCTTGTATTTGAGGAATTGAGATTTCACAAGGTTAATTGACTTGTCCTAAGATCACTCAGGAGTTAGGGAGCTGGGAATCAGACTTAGTAAGAACTCAAGATATCTTCTCTTCCAGTTTGGTTATGGAAAACTCCCATAATTTTCAAAGATATGTAGCAACACTCTAATGGTTAAAAGCGACTCTCTTGGGAGGAAAGAAGGTATACATGAATAAGAATTAACTTCATTGTTAATTTTTTTGAGGAAAAACAGTTTCTTGTATGAAAAAATAAGTGCCCTGTCATATTTATGTGACAATGTGATGGCTAATTTTATGTGTCAACTTGCCTGGGCATTAAGGCATCCAAGTATTTGGTCAAACATTATTATGGGTGTGTCTGTGAGAGTGCTGTTAGAGGAGATCAACATTTGAATTAGTAGACCGAGTAAAGCAAGTTGCCCTCCCTAATTTGGGTAGCCCATGTCCAATCAGTTGAAGGTCTGAATAGAACAAAAAGGCTAACCCTTCTGTGAGTAAAGCAGAACTCCTCTTCCTGATGGGGTAAGCTGGGACATCAGTCTTTTCTTGTCTTCAGACTTGAACTGAAACAGACTCTTGGGTCTTCAGCCTGTGAGCTTTCAGACTGGAACTATACATTGGCAATCCTGGGTCTCTAGCTTGCCAACTGCAGATCTTGGGAATTATCAGCCTCTACAATCACATGAGTCAATTCCTCTCTCTATGTATGTGCATGTTTGTGTACACCTACTCACATCCTGTTGGTTTTGTTTTTGGGGGGAATTCTGAATAATAAAGGTAATTTTTGTATTATTTTCAATTCTGCCGCTTTGCTGTCTTCTATTCCAGCATCAACATCTCTCTTTGAAAGCAAGATATTTAAAATTTACAAGAAAACCACTTTCCTCTGTTCAAATAGCTATATTAAAATATGTCCTCTACATTTTATGTTGTTCCACAGCTCTACATCTCAAAGCAGAGTTTTAATAAAGGATTGTGAAATGCTCATATTTAAGGTGAAAACTAGTATAAAAATCTGCAGTAATTAATAGTATACTGTCTACAGTGATTATTAGATTTAAAATGGAGAAATAACTATGTTCGTTTATAGCTGTACACATAAATCCTGAGCCATGCTTGCAAATTAACTGATTGATTCAGGCCCATAAACTGCCAAGATAGTCCAAGGAATACAGTGTCCAATTCTGAACAACAAACAAAGGGAATAAAGAAAAAAGAGACACACGCAAATGATCAATTATTCCATGTCCTTATAGAATTCTATGGGGACAGAAAAGTCCTTAGGGACAGAAAAGTCAAGGCATCATTGTCCTCTAAAAAAGTCACACAGCTTCATTTTATGCAGAGTCATTTCATAACCACTCAAATTAGTGTTTTTTAAAGCAGAAGGTAAGGTGAAGGAGAAACATTTACTACAAATTCAACCAATGTTTAAGACTTGCTCTGTATAGCAGGGATAGGATAATGGGCTTATGGAAAACAAAGATCTTGTTTAAATTAATCCCATGGAACTTCAACCCAAGCAAACCTGAGTAGATGAGGCTCTGGATGCACATCGCTGCAGCATGTGGATGAAAAGTGGAATCAATCATTCCTTAATCCAGTTAGTGAGGTTCAAAATGATAAACATTTTATGTTGGTCTCTGGTGGTCCCTCAGCAGCCTGATCTTCCCTTCAGTACTATACTCAGGTATGCAACTATCTACGTTTGTTTTAATTTAAGTGGATTTATAAACACTTCAAATTTAACATATCTGAAATTGAACTCATCTCCCTTCCTCTCACCCAAACCTGCCCACCTCATTATTTTCTTAGTAAAGGGAAAATTCATTCTTGCATTAACTCAGATATTAAAATCATCTTTGACTCTATATCACCTACATTACGCATTCAATCTATCAGACAATCATATAGTCATTACTTTCCAAATATTTTCAAGATCGGGTCACTTTTCACTACTTCCACTGTTTTCACATGATTTGAAAAAGAAGAAAACAAATTGACATTGGAGACAAGACAGTCTAGCTGTCAAAGGGGCTTTTGTTAAGCTTTGGAATCATAGTAAAAATAAGAAGCTAAACATAACTGAAGTCTCTTCTGTAGGCTAGGCACCATGCTAACTAGAGATATGGTGATGAATAAGAAAAATATGCTTCCCAACGTTATATAGCTTATAACCTTAAAAAGGTAACAAATAGTTTCTTTTGCTGTGCAGAAGTTCTTTAGTTTAATTAGATCCCATTTGTCAATTTTGGCTTTTGCTGCCGTTGCTTTTGGTGTTTTAGACATGAAGTCTTTGCCCATGCCTATGTCCTGAATGGTACTACCTAGGTTTTCCTCTAGGGTTTTTATGGTATTAGGTCTAACATTTAAGTCTCTAATCCATCTTGAATTAATTTTCATATAAGGAGTAAGGAAAGGATCCAGTTTCAGCTTTCTATTTATGGCTAGCCAATTTTCCCAGCACCATTTATTAAATAGGGAATCCTTTCCCCATTTCTTGTTTCTCTCAGGTCCGTCAAAGATCAGATGGCTGTAGATGTGTGGTATTATTTCTGAGGACTCTGTTCTGTTCCATTGGTCTATATCTCTGTTTTGGCACCAGTACCATGCTGTTTTGGTTACTGTAGCCTTGTAGTATAGTTTGAAGTCAGGTAGCGTGATGCCTCCAGCTTTGTTCTTTTGACTTAGGATTGTCTTGGAGATGCGGGCTCTTTTTTGGTTCCATATGAACTTTAAAGCAGTTTTTTCCAATTCTGTGAAGAAACTCATTGGTAGCTTGATGGGGATGGCATTGAATCTATAAATAACCTTGGGCAGTATGGCCATTTTCACAATATTGATTCTTCCTATCCATGAGCATGGTATGTTCTTCCATTTGTTTGTGTCCTCTTTTATTTCACTGAGCAGTGGTTTGTAGTTCTCCGTAAACTAGTTCAACCATTATGGAAAACAGTATGGCGATTCCTCAAGGATCTAGAACTAGATGTACCATATGACCCAGCCATCCCATTACTGGGTATATACCCAAAGGATTATAAATCATGCTGCTATAAAGACACATGCACACGTATGCTCATTGCGGCACTATTCACAATAGCAAAGACTTGGAATCAACCCAAATGTCCATCAGTGACAGACTGGATTAAGAAAATGTGGCACATATACACCATGGAATACTATGAAGCCATAAAAAAGGATGAGTTTGTGTCCTTTGTAGGGACATGGATGCAGCTGGAAACCATCATTCTTAGCAAACTATCGCAAGAACAGAAAACCAAACACCGCATGTTCTCACTCATAGGTGGGAACTGAACAATGAGATCACTTGGACTCGGGAAGGGGAACATCACACACCGGGGCCTATCATGGGGAGGGGGGAGGGGGGACGGGGGAGGGATTGCATTGGGAGTTATATCTGATGTAAATGATGAGTTGTTGGGTGCTGACGAGTTGATGGGTGCAGCACAGCAACATGGCACAAGTATACATATGTAACAAACCTGCACGTTATGCACATGTACCCTAGAACTTAAAGTATAATAACAATTAAAAAAAAGAAGAAAAAAAAAGGTAACAAATAAATCAATAAGCAAAGGAAGTAATTACAGATTGTTTTAAATCTCATGATTGAAATTAACCAGATGATAATATTGAAAATAATTGAAGAATTCTACTTTAGATAGCCAGGAAATATCTCTTTGAGGAAAGGATTTTTCAGTGGAGGACTGCTGCTGGAAGAGAATGAACTTGCTTTGTGAAAAAGAGTATAGACATAGGGTACAGGCAGAGGGAACAGTGAGTGCAATGCCCATATGAAGGAAAGGGCTCACTTGCCATGTGCAGTTCTAAAACGGTGGGCAATGTGGCTACAGGGTAGTGAATGAGGGGAGAGTGGAATGAGGTGAGGTTTGCATATTAAAGTCAGACCATTAGGGCTCATCCATCTGAAATGAGGAGTTTCAGTTTTATTCTAAGTGGAAAGGGAAGTCATTGGAGAGGTTTTACCAGGAGGAGTAACAAGAGCCAATTTGCCTATTAAAGAGAAAGGATCATGGTCTAAAGGTGAAGACTGAACTAAACTGATGTTTCTTCTATTTCATTTCCCTTTCAAGATTTAAAACTGGTCTTGAAAATAATCTAGGTTTATACTAATTATTGAAAATTCCTTTGCTAAAACTTGTCCTTCTACTCAGTGACTGAAAAACTTGTCCTTCCCACTTGGTGACTGAAATTTCAGTTTGCATCTATAGCCCTGTGATTTGTCTGCTCTAGTTTCAGCCCCTGGAATTGCAGAAATTCCCTGACAAACCATTGCTAGCCTGATGAGGACAACACTTACCAATGCATTCAATGGGATTGGAATCATAAGACTTGAGGAACATTTATGAAATGACATCCGTATTTTTAAATTACAACATTCCTAAAAGGTCAGACTCTTGAAGGTGGCCTTTAATAATCACACACATGCTCCATGGAGGAGTTTATAACAGAAACAAAACCAAACCAAAAACAGACAGAAACACTTAGAAAAAAGATATTTGCTATCCCCAAAATAACAATATTTCTGTGATAATCATCTCTTTTTCTTATTATCACAAAATTTCTAGTAACAAACAATTCAATATAATTATATTAAAAACTAAACAAAACTAAGCAACTTTTTGATTCCCTACAAGATTAGACCTAAGTGAATTAGGTAATCATGGGAGAGTTCTTTCCCACTGCTGATGCTGCTTGTTTTCCACAAACCACCTCTTTTACACTTTCATAGCTTCAACCAATGATGTTTGAAGTATTTGTTTAAAATGTCTTAGGGGTTTTTCTTTCCATAGTGAACATTTTGTGGAGATCTCTTGAAGGCCCCAAAGCTATTAACCTGACAGAATATATTTGAATGGGAAAATTCCGGGAATATAGCCAGTTAATGCAGGGTTATTTGGGACCTGCAAGTTCTTTCTCCTTTTCTTAAATTCTACCAACCTATGAGAACCTTTAAAATGGTCACCTATGCTGCATTCATCTTAAGGCTACACCTGAGTACAATAAATTTGTCTCCTGAAAAGTTATCCTGTAACTTTGTAATGTAGGAACTCAAAAGTTTTTATTCTTTATTATACTTAAAATGTCATCTTAATTTCCTCTTAAGGGTTATATAACATTATCATAAGGATAAAATATAATTATTAATTGTAATAAGACTAATTAGTATTTACATTCTACTTTTCTCTTACAATTCCTTTATAAACAGAAATTAATTAATAGCTTAGATGCCAATATTCTCTCTTCAGAGAGGTTAATGCATCAGATTAGAATTTGTTTTTAGCCCAAGTGTTTCTTCAGCATTTGTATTTGGTGCAGCTTAGTACCACGAAAGGCAATTATTTTTCTTTTCTGTTGTTCTATAAGTAAAAAGTGTTTGGGTCACTTGTTACACTCATTGTGCTTGCTAGAGCCATGGAAACAATGGGAAGAATGTCACTTTCTTTGGGGAAAACATTTTAGTGGAGTGTCATGAATAAATTTATTCTAGAAATAAAATGCATATTCCTAAAAAACTGAAGAACATTTTGCAAACAAACCACATCATTTTGTGTCTTGCATTTTGACCAGTTCTTAAAGGTATAGAAAAGTGGTCAAAGTTTTTTGCATAGTGGAAGAACTATTTATATATCTAGATGAAAACCTAAAGCTTTACACTTTCACAACACAAATTTTCTTGTCATTTCAGCTGTGTAAGTGGCTGTTCCAGACCCATGATGATGTAACAAGTCTGCTATACTGAACTGTAAACCTAGATTTTAACCTAGCCTAACCCTTAGACCTTGAAAATATTTATTGTGAAAATTTGCTGTCATTATTCCATAGTTACTGCTTTTTTCCCTTATATTATTGTCTTGTGTTTATTTTTCATTCCATTTAGTTTGGATATACTTTGCTTCATTTTATAGCTTCTTAAGGTGGAAACAGATAATTGAATTAAAAACTGTTATGCTCTTCCTCAGATACGTCTTCACTGCTATAAATTTCCCTTTAAGCTCTGCTTTGAGATGTTTTATTTTTATCGTAACTCAGTAAAATATTTTATTTTCTTTGTGTTTTCTTATTTGACCCATGGTCATTGAAAAGTATATGTTTTAACTTTCCAAATATTTGGATGTTTTAAACTGTCGTTTTATTCACATCAAATTTAATTCCATTCTTATTAGAGGTTATACTTTGTAAAATTTCAATTAAAAAAATTAAACTTTTTTTTTTTTGAGACAGAGTCTCGCTCTGTCATCCAGGCTGAAGTGCAGTGGCGCAGTCTCGACTCACTGCAACCTCCACCTATGTTCAAGTAATTCTCCTGCCTCAGCCTCCCAAGTAGCTGGGATTACAGGTGCCCACCACCACACCCAGCTAATTTTTGTATTTTTAGTAGAGACAGAGTTTCACTAAGTCAGCCAGGCTGGTCTTGAACTCCTGACCTCAGGTGTCCCACCCGCCTTGGCCTCCCAAAGTGCTGGGATTACAGGCGTGAGCCACCGTGCCCGGCCAATAATTAAACTTTTAAAATGTTCTGGCATTTGGCCTATGTTGGTAAATGCTCCAGGTACACTTTGTAAAGGGTATGCATTCTGCAGTTCTGTGTATTGTTCTATGTGTCAAATTAGGACAAAGTCTTTGATAGTATAATAAAATATTCTCTATATTGACTAATTTTTAAAATTTTATCTATTAGTTAAAGAGAGTTATACAAATGTTGAACTATAGTTGTAGATTTGACTATCGCCTCTTTGTTCTGTCAAACACTTGAAATACATCTTTTTAATTCTGGTAATATCCCTTGTCTGAAACTCTATTTGGTCTATTAATATTTCCATACTACTAATTGTTAATGCTTATCTTTATGTGTGTGTGTATACATATAATTTTCCCCCTCTCTTTTCCTTTCACTTTGTCTATATCTTTTAATTTAAAATGTATCTCTTGGCCAGGCGAGATGGCTCATGCCTGTAATCCTGATACTTGGGAAGGCTGAGGCAAGAGGATCACTTGAGCCCAGGAGTTCTAGACCAACCTGGCAACAGTGAGAACCTGTCTCTACAAATAAAATTTTTAAAAAATTAGCCGGGCATGGTGGCATGTGCCTGTAGTCCCTGCTACTCAGGAGGTTCTGGTGAGAGAATCATGCCACTGCACTCAGCCAGGATGACAGAATGAGACTCTATTTCAAAGAAAACAAAAAGTATCTCTTGTAGACAACAGGCTTTATTAAAAGTCTAGTTTGACTTTCTGTTTTAGTTGGAATCTTCAATGTAAAAGTTACTATGGTTGAGCTTATATAAATTTTTCTATTTTTTTCCTGTGTGTTGCATCTCTTCCCCTGCTCTTTCTCCTTTTCTATCATATTTTGGGTTAATGAAATGTTTTACTATTCCATTTTATTTTATTTATTGCCTCCCTTTTTGGTCATACTTCTATTTTATTTTATATTTAGTGGTTGTTTAAGGTATTACTGTAAGCATCCTCAACATATCAAAGCCTCCTTAGTATTGTATCATATCATATGTAAGAACATTGTAGAGACTTTGGATTCCAGTAACTTTCTGTGAAGAGTTATGACTTTTGTTATAGCTAGCAATTTAATTTTTGGCTGATCTCCTTGAACTTATAGAGGTTTGATTTTTCACTTCATTAGGAGGGTCTTTTTAGTTTAGCTCTTAGTCTTAGGAAAAGTCCCTTAGTTATAGAAAGTCCTGCTTTCTGGGCCTTTCTCTGTTAATTTCCATCTGCTCTGGAAGACATAAACTTCTCTGACACCTAAAGCAATACACCTGTAGGTTTCGCCTTGAGTATTAGCCATTCTGCATAGGGGAAGACTTTAGTGTTCCGTTAAGTGAAGTCACATAAATGTTTATATTACCACCCAGTTGCATTCCCTTTCTTTCAGGGATCCAATCTCCTTCCATTTCTGCCTCCTTTTGGTTGCTCTCCGGTGCTTTAAATAGTTAGCTTATATATTTTATCCAGAGTTTGTCACCTTCTGGGAGGGTAATTCAAATTAAGCTACTTTCATTCTCGGTACTAGAATTGGGAAAATGATTATTTTTAATATTAAGGCTCCCATATGAAAATAGCTGAGGAAGATTCTGATCCAGATAGGACTTAGCAAGTCACGTAATCTAAATATGCACAGCCTCTGTTTAGTGAGATGATTAGTTTGTTTTTGTTTTTATTTTGATCAATTCCATCCTCAGTTTCTTTATTCTTATTTTGAATTAAATGAGGCAGTTACAGGGAATAGTTTATTGACTAAAGCAGACATTGTAATTTTCTACTTGCTTTAATACAAAGTTCGTTTTATAATATTAGGGAGTATAAATGCTTCCAGATTTGGGATACTTTATTTTACATATACATTACTTGATTTCCCATGCTTATTTCAAGAGTCTTTAACTTAGGTTTGATAAAATAAATGCATTTAAACTGTTATGAGGCATTAAAAGTACTAACTCTCTTAATTTATTTTCTATCTTCTGTTCTAATTCCCTCCACTTTGTCTTACACAACCCATACCCAGGGGTTGCATATTCAAATTAATACTTGAGTGACATAGAATTAGATTCTTTAGAGTAAAAAAGATAAAGTAAAATATCTTTTTTTCTAAAATTGGGAGTATCAGATGGCCTCATCCAATCACTTAAATTTGTTCTCGTTCCCTCTACTTTGTCTTATATGACCCATATCCAAGGGTTGCATATTCAAATTAATACCTGGAGGCATAGAAAAATATCATAAGTGTGTAAAAGCAGGCCAGGTTGGGGAAACATCAGAAAGTTCTACATATTGAGGTAGACTGGAGAAAGCATGGGGTATATCAAAGATCAACTTTACTAGCTTTTGCCGTTTAGGTGCTGAGTCATTGTTGTCAGATCTGCTCTTCCAAGGGAAGCTGAAAATGTGGACTTTTTGTGGGAAAGTTCCTTATTAAAATATCCTTCAGGTCAAATAGAACATGTTTGATTAGTATACAAAGCCCCTGTCTCTTTATTTGTTTGTTTGTTTCCATTGCTGTTTGGTTTTCCATTTGTATATTCTTTCTCATTCACTTTGAATGTTCTTTCATGCAAGTCTACCCAAATCCTATTATCTCTACTCAATTCAAGTTTCATGTCTCACAAAGCTGTTGAGTCTTCTAGTCTTCATTGTTCATCTTTGCCTTCTGTGAAATCTATAATAATTATAGATTAGAAAACATTTTATCATGTAATTTTATTGCCTTTTTATACTGAGCTGTGCTTCAGTTCCCAACATCTTTTCTTTATTTCTGCCACAGGTTTTCAATACTCATTTACTAATGATATTTATTTATTAATGTATGGTTGGCATTGCTCATAAGTTTTTTTTAAAGTGTGAGGGAATATGAAAGTATGGAGTATTTATTGATTTGGAGGAGATCATAGATATATCTGATCCAAATTCCTTATTTGACAGACAAAGAAACTAAGGCCTACTAAATGAATTGATTTACTATTGATCAGTCAGAAAGTAAATCGCCAGATCCTAGGAATTTAATTCCTTTTTCTGTTTCTGTTTCCACCAAATACAGCACTCAGTAGATTTAGGACAAGGTACTTTTTCATTCAATATCAAAATATGGATTTATTCTGTTTCTTCCTCTGTGTTCTCTCTTAGTGTAGCTGAGTGACATAGAATTATATTCTTTAGAATCAAACAGATAAAGTAAAATATTTTTTCTCAAAAATTGGGAGTATCAGATGGCTTCATCCAATTATTATGTTTGGTAAAGGGAAAGATTATTAATCAGCCTAACTCTGTTGTTTCCAAGATTTTGATTTTATAATATCTGTTTCTCCTTATGAGCCTTGCAGACAAAGAGGTATCCGGGTTATGAAAGAACTGCATGTGTCCTCTCATCTGAGACATCTGTTCTCCCATTCTCTCATAAATTCTTAAACAGGATGAAATTTTATTAAGAAAATTATAGCATTGCTGTAATTGGCATATATTCCACATTTGTCTGCATTTACCTTTTGGTCATTATACCACATGATGGCATCCTAAAACAATTTCTATAAATGCAACATTGAAATAAAAACATAAGGCATTACAGATATGAAAATCACTTTCTTCTAATCTCAAAATCTAGTGAGTAATAGTGTTCATGAGCTTCATTTCATTAAAATTTTGCAGCTTCTTTGCAAGGAGCTTGATATGAAAAAGTAGCAATTGTTTTTATGAAATAAAACTGCATTAATGAACATTTTAAGTTATTAAAGAGCTTAGATATTGTACAAGTAAATTCAATATACCTAACTTTATACAATGAAAATCTTCTTGAAATAAACTACAAAATAAAACTATCACAATAATTGTAAAATTCATTAACAAAACCTCTAAATTTTCAATCATTTGTGAGTGAAAATTTTTGTTATAATTTTGTGATTTGAATGCAATTTTCCCAAGAAGCTACAGGATTGAATTATAAATAAGTATATCTAACTTGAAAAATAATGCAAAAAGCATACCCTGCCTCTGTGCATGAAATGCTTATTTTTGTTTTATTATTTCTTTGTCAGTATGAATGGTTCTTTACTATCAAAGCGAGTGAACATTTGTTCTTTTGTATTTAACGAATATTTATGTTATTCAATTCAATTGATATTTAATATAATAGATTTATCATTATTCAAAAAAGACCAGAAGATCACTTTCATTTTAGTTCTAGTAACTATAAAGTTTACAAATGTGACATTAAGTTAATGACATTCATTTCGTTTATTTTCATAGTATCCCAGCAATGTCTGTGTTAATTTCCTGGAGTCAAATAAAATATTTTATTCAATTTTGGTTGTATTTATTGTTGTACTAATATATGTTCTCACTTCATCTAGTTTTTTTGGATTAGAGAATCATAATTTTTATATCCGTAAAGACTTACGTTTTCATTTCAACATTCCCATAGTACAAAATAGGACATTGGGTAAATATAATGTTTCTTTTAATCAAGATGTACATTTTCATTTTGTTCTTTCAACCAAGACAGATTGTCTCTGCAACATTATTTTAAAATAGATCAACAGTTATTATACTTTATTGCACATTAGAATTACCTGGGATAACTTAAAAAAATCCTGATGTTGAGATCCTTCCCCAGTCCAATTAAATCAGACACTTGGCGTCATTATTTTAAAACTCCCTTAGGTGATTCTAGTATCAGCCAAGATTGAGAACCACTGGAATAGAGGAAAGGAGAATGTTAACATATATGGATAAGGCAGACCTACTTTAAACCACAGATCTCTCCTTTTATTTCCTGTGATCTTTTAAAATTACTTAATTTTTGAGGCTTCAATTTATTGTATGTAATATTTAATATATAAAAATATATGCAACATAAATGAAGTTATGAAGTTTAATTAAAATAACAAATACTTATAAGCCTACCATATAACTTCAAAAGTAAAAATTATCCACAATTCCATTCTCCTACTGCTTTCATAGTTATAATTCCATTATCCTAAATTTGTTTATCTTTCACTTATTTTTGTAAGAATACTTATAATAAATGTATGTTTCCATGAGTAGCACATTATCTAGTTTAGCTTGATAATATGCTTTATATAAATAATACTATAGTATTCAGAATTTTTAATTATTTTTGATTAATCAATATTATGGTTCAGATATTATTCCATGTTGTTATACATAGTTACAGTAATTAAATTATTTTCATTGAGGTGTATTTTATTGTGTGAATACGCTATAAGGTATTTTCCAATGTCTCGGTCATTGGACATTCAGGATTTCTTTTTAGTTTTTGTTATTGAATCAAAGCTGTGATCAATGTTTTTATACAGACTCCTAGTGACATATGGTACTCTTTTTCTAGACTATACCTAGGAGTGGAATTTCTGGGTCATAGGATATGTGCATGTACAAATTTAAAGGTAATGCTATTTCCTTCCCTGCATTCTGAAGGGTTGTATTGATTTATACTCTCACCAGCATTTATAAGACTTCCCATTGTTCCACATACTCATCAACATGTAGTACTATAGAGCTGGTTATTTTTGGCAATCTAGTGGGTAAACAAAAATAGTTCAGTGTAATGATTTTTAATGGGTTCCATTATTTTCATATACTTATTTCCCTATTGTTTAACTCCTGAAATGTCTATTCTTATCATTTACACATATTTTTGGCTTATTTATTTTATTGATTGAATTATAATTTGGCTTTTTATATTTCTTATGCTGTTTTATGATCATTTATGATGTTTTATGGTTTTAATGAGGTTGAACTTAATACTTAAGATATTTGGCACAATGCCCATCAATGATAGACTGGAAAAAGAAAATGTGGCACATATATACCATGGAATTCTACGCAGCCATAAAAAAGGATGAGTTCATGTCCTTTGCAGCAACATGGATAAAACTGGAAACCATCATTCTTAGCAAACTAACACAAGAACAGAAAACCAAACACCGCATGTTCTCACTCATAAGTGGGAGTTGAACAATGAGAACACATGGACACAGGCAGGGGAACATCACACACTGGGGCCTGTTGGTGGGTGGGGGGTGCTAGGGAAGGGATAGCATTAGGAAAATATCTAATGTAGATGACAGATTGAAGGGTGCAGCAAACCACCATGGCACGTGTATACCTGTGTAACAAACCTGTATGTTCTGTGCATGCACCGCAGAACTTAAAGTATTTTTTAAAAAAACGATATTTGGCACAATTAAGCAATCCTTCCCCATGCCTATATCATAAAAAATATCTGTCTGTTCTTTTTCCCAAGAGCTTAAAAAGTTTGTTGCTCATATTTAAGCCATTAAAAGATTTGAGGTAATGGCATTCCATAGAAATCAAGGGTTATATTTTCCATAAGAATAGCCAATATTTAGGCACAATTTATTGACAATTGTTCATTCACATTGATCAGCCAATGCCATATATATTGCATATCAAATTTCCACGTAGACAATGGCCTTCATATGGGCTCTCTACTTTGTCCCACTTGTGAATGTATTAATTTCTATGTTAATATCATGTCATTTCAATTTTATAGTAAGTCTTTATAATTTGTAAGACAATTCTACTTTTTTTTTTTTTTTGCAATGTCTTGGCTATTGAGCCATGCAATATTCTGTATACATTTTGGAATTAGATTGGTGTTTCTTGAAATAGCTTTTAAGGATTCTGATTTAAATTGCATTAAATTTATTAATTAATTTTGGAAAATTAGCTCCTTTACAATACTAAGTTTTCATCTCTAGGAACATGGTATAATTCTTCATTCAATTAAAAATTTCAAAATAATTTTTAAAAAAAGTTTTAAGATTTCCTCCATAAAGATTAGCTTATGCTGGGGGAATTTAATTCTATTTTTTTTTTTTCTCATATGGGTGTTTTGTTGTTATTGTTGTTTACAAATTGTCATTATAAAAAGTTTAAGACAGGTAGAAAAGTAGAGACTGTATTATAATTTATCCCCTTTTCTATAACTTCTAGCCTCAATAGTTATCAATCATAGCACGTCTATGATTATGTATCCTGCTTCTCATTCTCTCTCACCAACCCCACATTATTTTGAGGCATATCCCTGACATTTTATCATTTAACTTATAATTAGTAAATGTGGCTTCAAAAATTTTTAAGTGTCTTCTAAGAGTTGCAAAAGCATAAAAGATAATGTATTTTGGTATAATTATCTTATATATAACCAAGTTTCTAGAATCTCTAATATTTCTCTGTAGAGTATTGGTTCTTAGTGAAATTTGTGACTAATGAGAATGTTTTATTCTTCCTTTCAAATACTTAGAGCATGTTTTTCTTGACTCACCACATATTTGGGTACTATATTAAATTTTGAATGGAAGCAATAATAGTGTCTTTTTTCTTAAAGAGAATAGTTTGAACCTTTTGCCATAAGAATATTTGTTGTAGTATTTTGGTAGATGTTATTTATCAGAATATGAAGTCATCTTTAGTTTTTAGTTAACTATGATGTCTTATCATGAATAGTGATTTAATTTTATCAAATCATATTCTCCATTAATAAGATATATTTTTAAAATTTTTGATTTGTTATGTAACATTTGATGACACTAATGCTCCTGGTATAACTCCAAATGGTTTTATTTTCCTAATTGTTACCATATTCCGTTTACTTGTTTTGTTACATTTTGCATTTATGTGCATGTATAAGATTGTCCTGTAATTTTCCTTTCTGTTAATAATATTATCTGCTTTTATTATCCAAAATATTCATTCTTTATTCTCTCAAGGTCTTTGTACAATTGGAATGATCTGGTTTTTTGCATGTTTGTCGGCAATTGTCTATGATTGCACTGAAGTATTTTTATTTAATAGGAATATTTCAAATTGCTTCTTAATTTAAGTAATTTGTCTATTTTGTTTAGACTGAAATTTATTGGTATACAATGGCTATAGTAATCTCTATTTATAATTTTAATCTCTATTACTTTTTTCCTTCATAGTATTATTTACTTTTCCCATATTTCAAATTTGTTTACTTTAAAAATCTCACCAAAATAGTATTTTAAATCTTTGCAGAGGGCCAAATTTTGATTTTATTCCTCACTTTTAACCTTGTTTTTTACTTTAATTAATTTCTTCTCTCACTTTTACAACCTCCTTCTATCTAATTTGATTTAATGGAAGGTTTCTAAAAAGATAAAATGTAATTCATGTACCACAAAATATACCTCAATTCAGTCCTTTTTTAGTATGTTAATGAAGTTGTATGACTACTACCACAACCTAATTTCAGATTATTTTGATTAATCTAAAATGAAATCTTTTACCATTAGGAAACATTCCCCAATTCCTCTCTTCCTCCAGTCCCTGACAGCCACTCATCTACTTTCTTTTCTGTGGATTTGCCTATTCTGGATATTTTACATAGAGTTTAACTTTTTGAGAAACTGTTAAATTTTCTCAAACCAGCTGAACCATTTTATATACCCATCAGCAATGTATAATTCCAATTCTCCACATGCATGTTAAAACTTGTTATTTCTCTGATGGCCAGTGATGATGAGCATTTTTTCATGTGTCTGTTGGCTGTATGAATGTCTTCTTTTGAGAAATGTCTGTTCATATCCTTTGCCCACTTTTTGATGGGGTTGTTTGTTTTTTTCTTGTAAATTTGTTTGAGTTCTTTGTAGGTTCTGGATACTACTGCAATCAGAGAAATGCAAATCAAAACCACAATGAGATACCATCTCACACCAGTTAGAATGGCGATCATTAAAAAGTCAGGAAACAACAGGTGCTGGAGAGGATGTGGAGAAATAGGAACACTTTTACACTGTTGGTGGGATTGTACACTAGTTCAACCATTATGGAAAACAGTATGGTGATTCCTCAAGGATCTAGAGCTAGATGTACCATATGACCCAGCCATCCCATTACTGGGTATATACCCAAAGGATTATAAATCATGCTGCTATAAAGACACATGCACACGTATGCTCATTGCAGCACTATTCACAATAGCAAAGACTTGGAATCAACCCAAATGTCCATCAGTGACAGAATGGATTAAGAAAATGTGGCACATATACACCATGGAATACTATGAAGCCATAAAAAAGGATGAGTTTGTGTCCTTTGTAGGGACATGGATGCAGCTGGAAACCATCATTCTTAGCAAACTATCGCAAGAACAGAAAACCAAACACCGCATGTTCTCACTCATAGGTGGGAACTGAACAATGAGATCACTTGGACTCGGGAAGGGGAACATCACACACCGGGGCCTATCATGGGGAGGGGGGAGGGGGGACGGGGGAGGGATTGCATTGGGAGTTACACCTGATGTAAATGACGAGTTGATGGGTGCTGACGAGTTGATGGGTGCAGCACAGCAACATGGCACAAGTATACATATGTAACAAACCTGCACGTTATGCACATGTACCCTAGAACTTAAAGTATAATAATAATAAAAAATAAATTAAAAAAAAAAGAAATAAAGCGTTTAACTTAAATTTCAACAACAACAACAACAAAAACTTGTTATTATCTGTCTTTTTAATTAAAGCTACCAAAAAAGTGAAAGGTATATTGCTGTGTTTTTAATGTGCATTTCCCTATGATGAATGATGTTGAATGTCTTTTTACGTTCATATTGACCATGTGTTTACCTTCTTTAAAAAAAAAATCTCTTTAAGTCCTTTTTCCATTTTTTAATTGGGTTCGTTGTCTGTTATTCGGTTGTAAAAACTCTTTGTATATTCTGATCACAAGTCCCTTATCAGATATATGATTTGCAAACATTATTTCCCATTGTGTGGATTTTCACTTTCTTGATAGAGTTTATCTTAAGTATAAAAGCTTTTAGTTTTGATGAAGTGAAATTTATTTATTTTGTCTGTTGTTTTTGCTTTTGTTGTTGTATCTAGGCAACTATTGCCTAATCCATGGTAACAAAGGTTTACGCCTATTTTTCTTCTGAGAGATCTATAGTTTTAGCTATAGTTTTAGTTTTACACTGAGGTCTTTGATGCAGTTTAGTTAACTTCTGATATGATGTGAGACAAGAGTCCATGTTTATTTTTTTGTAAGTGGATATCAAGTTCTCCCTGCACTATTTATTGAAAAGAATTTTATCCTCCCTTCAGTTGTCTTGGCACCTTTGTTGAAAATCAATTGCTCATAAATGGATGGTTTATTTCTGGACTCTCAATTCTATTCAATTGATCTGCCTCTGCGCTTGTGTCAGTCCCACAGTTTGAAATTAAAGAAGTGTAGAGTCTTCAAAGTTTTGTCATTCTTTTTAAAGATTGTTTTGGCTATTCTTGTTCCACTGCATTTCCATATGATATTAGAATCAACTTGCCAGTTTCTTCAAAATAAAAGGCTTGTGTTTTGGTAAGGTTTGTATGGAATAGGTTGATTAATTCAGAGTATTATTATCTTAACATCAAGTGTTCTAATTCATAAATACGGAATGTCTTTTCATACATTTTGGTCTTTAATCACTTTCAATGATATTTTGTAATTTTTAGTGAATAAGTTTGTACTTCTCTTGTTAACTTTACTCCCCAGTATTATTTTTGATACTATGGTAAATTGAACATTCTTAATTTTCTTTCTCATACTGCTCATTGGTAGTGTACAGCAATACAATTTCTTTCTTTCTCCTTCCTTCCTTCCTTCCTTCCTTCCTTCCTTCCTTCCTTCCTTCCTTCCTTCCTTCCTTGACAAGAGTTTCACTCAGTTGTCAGGCTGGAGTGCAATGGCGTGATCTTAGCTCACTGCAATCTCTGCCTCCTGCCTCCTCCCGATTCTCCTGCCTCAGCTGGGACTATAGGCGCACGCCACCACACCCAGCTAATTTTTGTATTTTTAGTAGAGACAGGGTTTCGCCATGTTGGCCAGGATGGTCTCAATCTCTTGACCTTGTGGTCCACCCACCTTGGCCTCCCAAAGTGCTGGGATTACAGGCGTGAGCCACAGTGCCCAGACTACAATTAATTTTTATATATTGACCTTGTTTCCCATGACCTTGACAAATTCACTTATTAGTGCTAATATTTTTCTATCTGTGTATATTAGGATTTTTTATATATGAGATCATACCATCTACAAACAAAAATAGTTTTACTTCCTCATTTCTAATCTAAATACCATTTATTTATTGCCTGATTGCCAGTCTAGAACCTCCAGTACAATATTGAATACAAGTGGCAAGAAGAGATATCTTTTCCTTGTTCCTGGTTTTAATGGGAAAGCTTTCAGTCTTTCACCATTACATGTGATGTTATCTTTTGGCTTTTTCACATATACTGTTTATCAGGTTGAAGATGTGCCTTATATTCCTATTTTGATAAGTGTTCTCTTATTATAAAGTGTGTTGATTTTGTCAAATGCCTTTTCTGTATCTATTGAGATCATGTCATTTAGTTCATTGTTTTGTTGGCATGTTTTATTACATTAATTTCCAGATGTTAGACAACCTTTCATCCCTGGGACAAACTCAATTTGGTCATGGTGTATAATTATTTTAATATGTTGCCAGATTTGGTTTGCTTGTATTTTACTTAAGATTTTTATTTATAATATATATAAGTCTTTTGAAAAATTATTTATTTGCCTGGCTTTGGTATCAGGAAAATACTAGCCTCATAGAATTAAGTGAGATATTTATTAACAAATGATGTTAATTCTTTAAATATCTGGTAGAATTTATTCATAAAGCCATCCTATGCTGCACTTTTGTTTTTGAGACTTTTTTTTGTTACTGATTTGGTTTCTTTACTTGTTATAAATCTATTCAGGTTTTCTATTACTTTTTGTGTCATTTTCTCTAGTTTTTGGCTTCTAGGTATTCATCTATTTCAATCAGGATATCTGTTTTGTTGCCATATGATTGTTCATATTTGTTCCCTTATAAACTTTTTTATTAATGCAAGTTAGTAGCAATGTTACCTCTTTCATTCTCATTTTAAAAATTTGAAACTTCCATTTTTTATTCTAGGTTAATGTAGCTAAAGGATTGTCATTTTTGTTGATCTTTCAAAGAACCAACTTTTGGTTCTATTGATTTTCTCTATTGTTTACTATTTTCTATTTTATTTATCTGCACTCTAAGCTTATTTCATTTCTTCTGGCTTTAGGTTTATCTTGCTTTACTTTTCTTAGTTTCATAAATGGTGGAAGGTTAAATTATTGACTTGAACTTTACTTTTTAATAATTTTGTTATGTTTTCTTCCAAGTGTTAGCAATAAAAACACTAAAATTCTGGTCTGTTTTGTTTTAATTTCAATTTATTTCAAAGTATTTTCCAATTTTCATTGTTATTTCTTCATGAACCAATTGCTTATTTAGTAAAGTATTGCTTAATTCTGCATACATATGAATTTTCTAAATTTTCTTTTTTAAATTATTTCTAATTTTATTCTGTTGTATGTTAAAAAGATGCTCTGTGTTTTAATCCTTTTAAATGTATTGTAGCCTGTTTTGTCACCTGCCATATGGTTTATCCTGGGGAATGCTGGTTCTTTGAAAAGATAAATAAAATTGATAGGCCACTAGCAAGATTAACCAAGAAAATAAGAGAGAAATAACCTCACTAAGAATCAAAACAGGAGATATTAAAACTGACACCACTGAAATACAAAAGATCATTCAAGGCTGCAATGAACACCTTTATGCACATAAACTAGAAAAACTAGAAGAGATGGATAAGTTCTTGGAAAAATACAAACCTCCTAGCTTAAATCAGAAAGAATTAGATACCCTGAACAGACCAATAGCAAGCAACAAGATTAAAATGGTAATTAAAGAATTACCAACAAAAAAAAAGTCCAGGACCAGATGGATTCACAGCAGAATTCTACCAGACATTAAAGAAGAATTGGTACCAATGAAAGGAAATAACCAAAAAAAAAAAAAGAATACTACAGATCAATATCTTTGAATATAGATTGTAAAATTCTTAACAAAATACGAGCTATCTGAATCCAACAATGTATCAAAAGATAATCCACCATCATCAAGTGGGTTTTATACCAGGGATGCAGGGATGGATTAATATGCAAGTCAATAAATGTGATACACCACATAAAGAGAATTAAAAACAAAAATCACATAATCATCTCAATAGATGCAGAAAAAGCATTCGACAAAATCCAGCATCGCTTTGTGATTAAAACTCTCAGCAAAATTGGCATACAGGGGACCTACCTCAATGTAATAAAAGCCATCCATGACAAACCCACACCCAACATAATACCAAATGGGGAAATGTTGAAAGCGTTCCCTCTGAGAACTGGAACAAGACAAGGATGCCAACTCTCACCATTCTTCTTCAACATATTACTGGAAGTCCTAGCCAGAGCAATCAGACAAGAGAAAGAAATAAAGGGCATCCAAATCTTATACAGGAAGTCAAGCCATCACTGTTTGCTGACGATATGATCATTGACCTTGAAAACCTTAAAGGCTCATCCTAAAAAGCTCCTAGAACTGAGAAAAGAATTCAGCAAAGTTTCTGGATACAAGATTAATGTACACAAATCAGTAGCTCTTCTATACACCTACAGAGACCAAGTGGAGAATCAAATCAAGAACTCAACCTTTTTACAATAGCTGAAAATAAAATAAAATAAAATAAAATAAAATAAAATTTTTAAGAATATACCTAACCAAGGAGGTGAAAGACCTCTACAAGGAAAACTACAAAACACTGCTGAAAGAAGTCATAGATGACACAAACAAATGGAAACACATCCCATGTTCATTAATGGGTGGAATCATTATGAAAATGACCAGACTGCCAAAAGCAATCTACAAATTCAATGCAATCCCCATCAAAATAGCACCATCATTCTTTGCAGAATTAGAAAAAAATATTCTAAAATTCATATGGAACCAAAAAAGAGCCTGCATCACCAAAGCAAGGCTAAACAAAAAGAATACATCTGGAGGCATCACACTACCTGATTTCAAACTATACTATAAGGCTATAGTCACATTAACAGCATGGCACTGATATAAAAATAGCACATAGACCAATGGAACAGAATAGAGAATGCAGAAATAAACCCAACTACTTACAGCCAACTGATCTTCGACAAAGCAAACAAAAACATAAAGTGAGGAAAGGACACCCTTTTCAACAAAAGGTGCTGGGATAATTGGCTAGCCACATGTAGGAGAATGAAACTGGATCCTCATCTCTCACCTTATACAAAAATCAACTCAAGATGAATTGAGGACTCTAACCTAAAACTTGAAAAAAAAAATTCTAGGAGATAACACTGGAAAAACCCTTCTAGATATAGGCTTAAGCAAGGATTTCATGACCAAGAACACAAAGGCAAATGCAATAAAAACAAAGATAAATAGCTGGGACCTAATTAAACTAAAGAGATTTTTCACAGCAAAAGGAATAGTCAGCAGAGTAAACAGACAACCCACAGAGTGGGAGAAAATCTTCACAATCTGTACATCTGACAAAGGACTAATATCCAGAATCTACAATGAACTCAAATCAGTACAGAAAAAAAAATCCCATCAAAAAGTGGGCTAAGGACATGAATAGACAATTCTCAAAAGAAGATATACAAATGGCCAACAAATGTATGAAAAGTAAGGCAAGAGAAAGAAATAAAGGGTATTCAGTTAGGAAAAGAAGAAGTCAAATTGTCCCTGTTTGCAGATGACATGATTGTATATTTAGAAAACCCCATTGTCTCAGCCCAAAATCTCCTTAAGCTGATAAGCAACTTCAGCAAAGTCTCAGGATACAAAATCAATGTGCAAAAATCACAATCATTATTATACACCAGTAACAGACAAACAGAGAGCCAAATCATGCATGAGCTCCCATTCACAATAGCCTCAAAGAGAATAAAATACCTAGGAATCCAACTTACAAGGGATGTAAAGGACCTCTTCAAGGAGAACTACAAAGCACTGCTCAATGAAATAAAAGAGGACACAAACAAATGGAAGAACATACCATGCTCATGGATAGGAAGAATCAATATCATGAAAATGGCCATACTGCCCAAGGTAATTTATAGATTCAATGCCATCCCCATTAAGCTACCAATGACTTTCTTCACAGAATTGGAAAAAAACTACTTTAAAGTTCATATGGAACCAAAAAAGAGCCCACATTGCCAAGACAATCCTAAGCCAAAAGAACAAAGCTGGAGGCATCATGCTACCTGTCTTCAAACTATACTACAAGTCTACAGTAACCAAAACAGCATGGTACTGATACCAAAACAGACATACAGACCAATGGAACAGAACAGAGCCCTCAGAAATAATGCCACACATCTACAGCCATCTGATCTTTGACAAACCTGAGAGAAACAAGAAATGGGGAAAGGATTCCCTATTTAATAAATGAAAATTAATTCAAGATGGATTAGAGACATAAATGTTACACCTAATACCATAAAAATCCTAGAAGAAAACCTAGGTAATACCATTCAGGACATACGCACGGGCAAGGACTTCATGTCTAAAACACCAAAAGCAACGGCAACAAAAGCCAAAATTGACAAATGGGATCTAATTAAACTAAAGAGCTTCTGCACAGCAAAAGAAACTACCATCAGAGTGAACAGGCAACCTACAGAATGGGAGAAAATTTTTGCAATCTACTCATCAGACAAAGGGCTAATATCCAGAACCTACAAAGAACTCAATCAAATTTACAAGAAAAAAATAAACAACCCCATCAGAAAGTGGGCAAAGGATATGAACAGACACTTCTCAAGAGAAGACATTCATACAGCCAACAGACACATGAAAAAATGCTCATCATCACTCGCCATCAGATAAATGCAAATCAAAACTGCAATGAGATACTATCTCACACCAGTTAGAATGGCAATCATTAAAAAATCAGGAAACAACAGGTGCTGGAGAGGATATGGAGAAATAGGAACACTTTTACACTGTTGGTGGGATTGTAAACTAGTTCAACCATTGTGAAAGACAGTGTGGCGATTCCTCAAGGATCTAGAACTAGAAATACCATTTGACCCAGCCATCCCATTACTGGGTATATACCCAAAGGATTATAATTCATGCTGCTATAAAGACACATGCACATGTATGTTTATTGCGGCACTATTCACAATAGCAAAGACTTGGAATCAACCCAAATGTCCATCAGTGACAGACTGGATTAAGAAAATGTGGCACATATACACCATGGAATACTATGCAGCCATGAAAAAGGAAGAGTTCATGTCCTTTGTAGGGATATGGATGCAGCTGGAAACCATCATTCTCAGCAAACTATCGCAAGAACAGAAAACCAAATACCGCGTGTTCTCACTCATAGGTGGGAATTGAACAATGAGATCCCTTGGATACAGGAAGGGGAACATCACACACCAGGTCCTATTGTGGGGACAGGGTAGTGGGGAGGGATAGCATTAGGAGATATACCTAATGTAAATGAAGAGTTAATGGGTGCAGCACACCAACATGGCACGTGTATACATATGTAACAAACCTGCATGTTGTACACATGTACCCTAGAACTTAAAGTATAATAAATAAATAAATTTTAAAAAACTGCCCAACATCTCTAATGATCAGGGAAATGCAAATCAAAACCACAATGTAATACCACCTTACTCCTGCAAGAATGGCCATAATAAAAATAAATATTTGAAAAACAGTAGATATTGGCATGGATGCAGTGATCAGGAAACACTTCTACAGTGCTAGGTGTGAACTTATACAGCCACTGTGGAAACAGTTTGGAGTTCCTTAAAGAACTAAAACCAGAACTACCATTTGATCCAGCAGTCTCACTACTGGGTAATCTACAGAGGAAAATAAGTCATTTTCTAAAAAGATACTTGCACACGCATGTTTATAGCAGCACAATTCAAATTGCAAAATTGGAATTTGGAACCAACCCAAATGCCCATCAATCAACAAGCAGACAAAGAAACTGTCTTGTGTATAATATATGATGGAATACTACTGAGCCATAAAAAGGAATGAATTAACAGCATTTGCAGTGACCTGGATGAGATTGGAGACTATTATTCTAAGTGAAGCAACTCAGGAATGGAAAACCAAACACTGTATGTTCTCACTGATATGTGGGAGCTAAGCTATGAGGATGCAAAGGCATAAGAATGATACAATGGACTTTGGGTACTTGGCCTGCAAGAGTGAGGGGGTGGGTGAGGGATTAAAAGACTACAAATATGGTGCAGTATATACTTATCGGGTGATGAGTGCACCAAAATCTCACAAATCACCAGCTTACTCATGTAACCGAATACCACCTGTACACCAATAACTTACGGAAAAAAAATAAAGCACTTGAGAAGAATGCATATTCTGCTGTTGAAGGTGGAATGTTCTGTATACATTGTTATGCCTACTAGGTATTTTGCAAGTCTTCTATTCCTTGTTAGTTAGCTGCATGGTTGTTTTATCTTGTTAGTTATCTGCATAGTTGTGCAAGTATCTTTTTTGGAAAATGGCTTCTTTTCTTCTGGGTGGATATCCAGTAGTGGGATTGCTGGATCAAATGGTAGTTCTAGTTTTAGTTCTTTAAGGAATCTCCACACTGTTTCCATAGTGGCTGTACTTGTTTACATTCCCACCAACAGTGTAGAAGTGTTGCCTGATCACTGCATCCACACTAATATCTACTGTTTTTCAGTAGATATTATGGCCATTATTATGGCCATTCTTGCAGGAGTATGGTATCACATTGTGGTTTTATATAATGCTGAAAGTAGGGTGTTGAGGTCTTAACTATTGTTGATTTGTTGGTTACTCTTTTAATTCTGTCAAATTTTGCTTCATATATTTTGAGGGTATTACATGTACACGTATTTATAATTGTTACATATTTTTGATGAGAATATATAACACTTGCTGTTATATTGATGGGTTCATCACTTTATTATTATTAAATATCTCTTTTCCTCTTAGAAATTTTTGTCTTATGGTCTGTTTTATATTAGTTTAGACACTCCTGCTCTATTTTGATTGCTGTTTGTATATTTTATCTTTTCACTTTCAGCCTATATGTGTCTTTGAATCTACAGTGTGTCTCTTGCTAATAGCATGTGTTGGGAATATTTTTAAAAAATTATTTCTTCCAGTCCCTGCCTTTAACTGGAATGTTGAATCCATTTATATTTAATATAACTGATAAGACAGAATTTATATCTGCCATTTTTCAATTTTTTTCTATATGTTGTATGTCTTTTTATTCTTCTTTGTATTGCTGCCTCCTTTCGTGTTAAATAGGTATTTTTTCTAGTGCATTATTTAAACTCTTTTTAAACATTTTATTTTTCAATTTTTCACTTTTTAAACTTTATTTTCTTACTCTTATTTTAGGTTCAGGGGCTACATGTGCAGGTTTGTTTCATGGGTAAATTGTGTGTTGATGGGGATTGGCATACAAGTGATTCTGTCATTTGGATAGTGAGCAAAGTACCTAATCATTGGTTTTTCAACACTCAGTCCCCTTACCCCCAGTAATCCCCAGTATCTATTGGTTTCATCTTTATGTCCACGTGTACATAATGTTTAGCTCCCAGTTATATGTGTGAGAACATGTAGTACTGGTTTTCTGTTCCTGTGTTAATTTACTCAGAATGATGGCCTCCAGCTGCATCCATGTTGCTGCAGAGGACATGATTTTGTTCCTTATTATGGTTGCATAGTATTCCATACTGTGTATGTACCACACTTTCTTTACTGAATCCATCGTTGATGAACATTTAGGTTGATTCCATGCCTTTGCTATTGTGAATAGTGCTGTAATGAACAATATCAATTTTCCTTTGGGTATATACTCAGTAATGACATTGCTGGGTCAAATGGGAGTTCTGTTTTACATTCTTTAAGAAATCTTCAAACTTCTTTCCAAAATAGTTGAACGTATTTACATTCCCACCAACAGTGTATATAAACATACCCTTTACTCTGTAACTTTGTCAACATGTGTTATTTTTTGGCTTTTTAATATTAGCCATTCAGAGTTGTGTGAGATGTCATCTCATTTTACCGTTTTCAAGGTTTTTTTTTAAGCAGTTGCCCTGGGGGTTACAATTTATATTATAACTTATAAAAATTTAGGTACTATTGATACCAATTTAATTTCAACAGTGCATAAAATCTTTGCTCTTTGCTAGCTCTATTTGCTCCCCACTCTTTTGTGCTGTTATCATGTAAATTTTGTATTTATACATTGTATGCCCAACAACATAGATTTGTAATTACTGCTTTATGCAGGGCTTTTAAACTAAGATAGAAAAAAAGGTATTATCAACAAAAATACATTTATACTTTTATATTTATGTAGTACTATATAGCCTTTAGCAGTGTACTTTATTTCTTCATGTTGATTCAAATTAGTGTCTGCTCATTTTCATCCCGAACTCTTGTTAGTATTTCTTGCAGGAAAGTGTGCCATGGGAAGATTCTCTACATTTTTTTATCTACTTCTCTTTAGCATTTGAAGAATAGTTTTTTCTGGATATAGAATTCTTGGTTGATAATCTTTTTTGTTTTAGCACTTTAAATATATAATCCCACTACTTACGTGTTTTGTTGTTCCTTTTCTAATGATTTAGCTAAATGCTTCTTTTATTTATCTTTACTCATTCATGTTTATGGGTTTAGTTGCAGCAATCTTCTTCTAAACTGTATGCTAAGTTCATTTGCTTCTCTCTGCTTTTGGTTATGTAAGCTTATCATTAATTAAAATATATATATATTTTGACATAGAGTTTCACTCTTGTCGCCCAGGCTGGAGGGCAATGCTGCGATCTTGGCTCACTGCAACCGCCACCTCCTGGGTTCAAGTGATTCTCCTGCCTCAGCCTCCCTGGTAGCTGGGATTACAGGCACCCACCGCCACACCTGGATAATTTTTGTATTTTTAGTAGAGACAGGATTTTGCCGTGTTGGCCAGGCTCGTCTCAAACTCCTAATCTCAGGTAATCCGCCTGTCTCGGCCTCCCAAAGTGCTGGGATTACAGGAGTGAGCCACCATGCCAGGCCAAACTAAAATTTTGTTTAATGTTTCCATAAATTTTCTTTCTGGATGGTATGAAGGTTATTTTATATTTCTGGCAACTGATGTCTCTAACTGGAGCTTTACTATAAGTGTCTGCTCTTATTGTATGGATGTGATATCCTGTCTTATCTGTCTATTCTATTAATTATACTTCCTAGTGTGTTAGATTTTGTTTGGAGCTTCGTTTCTTTGACTCAAATACATTATGATTCTTGATTTAATTTTACCTTTGCATTAAAATTTTTTAGTTTGTTTATAATATTTGGTTTCTGTAATAAATCTTGGTTCTTATTATTTAGGGATAAGAATGAGAAATATTGCTAGCTAGTGAGCACCAAGAGCCAGTTGTCTCTTTTTGAGAGCCTATTCTTATCAGCTTTCACAAGAATCCCAGGGAACAGCCTTAGTGTTCTAGCCTATGTTCTTCTACTTACTGGTTCCACAGCTTAGCAGCATTTGGTGGATAGAATGATAGAAGAACCTGGATGTAAAAGACGAAGGAGTCACCCAAATGTTTGCTTTGAAGTCTACTCTTGTCTCAAACACTAGCTCTAAGTGCTTTCCCATGTTCTGAAGCAGTATGCTTTTGTATTTTGAAACTGTTCTTTGCTGCTTTAACCAGTCAATATCTTTCTATTTTTCAGAGTCAAAATGTTGCACATGATGAGCATTTCATGGCACTACCTCTTGTTTTCCAGCTTTGATATTATATATTTGTTGTTTGTGTGTGTGTGTGTGTGGAGGGGAGAGGTAGATATTTTCAGGGATTTGCTAATAAAAGGGGAAAGAGGGAGAGCATTTTTTTCTGTCATCATAACCCAGTGGCCAGTGTATTCATTTTAAATATAAAATCTATTGCCGAAAGACAAAGTTTTTTCTAAAGATATTTAGCTCTTCAACAACAGATCTAGGAATGGAAATTTGATTTTCTGACTTATGTTGCTTTTCCTTTTGTCATATTTATCTTTTAAATGAAATAATCTGAAAAGTCATTTTCGCACCTGTATCTATATAACAGTGTAATTTAACATTGAACAATTTACAAGTAAAATTTTAACATTATAATGAATTTTTAGAGAAAGTAACATATACTTTAAATCTATAAACATTAAGGAATATATCATATTCTGCATAGAAATACCAGGTCTAAGATTGACTATTAGTATGACTTCAGTGATTCACATGGCAAATTTAAAAATATGTCTTTATCAAATAATTATGAATTATGTATGAGTAATTAAAATAGCAAATAGCAACTAAACAAGCCTATTAATTACAGAAAACAAAATTGTATACATTAATCATATAACTTATAGTATAAAATGAATACAAGTCAATGAAGCAGTTATTTGAATCCAAAGTAGGCTGTTTATTATTTGTTACTACTGACCACTCCTTAGTGTATATGCTATCATGGAATAGGTTGATATTATGTTTCTTGTAAAAATACAAGTATATATGGAATATTTATTTTGACTGATACTTTTCTGAATGACATCAGGAATAGTTGGTCTTTTATGCCCTTACTCTCCACATCTCATTCCTATCATAAAAATAGGATCATCTTTGAAATCTGTCTGCCATTTCTGCATCTTGGACAATACTATAGAGAACCAGTTCAAACACACAGTTCCCATCAGTATCAAAAGGAATGGGTGGGAAACCATTTCCATTGCAAGAAGTGTATCACAGACTTTAGGAAAAAATAGAAATCTAGCAGAATCCTTTTCAAGCAATCTCTTAAAAAACAACCAACCAAACAAAACAAAATCTGAATCTTTTACTTACGTATGGTCAATAACTTAATATGAACTCTCTAATTGTTTATTGTTTTCATTATCTCTCATTAATTTCTTTAGAGAAGAAACATCCGTAAGTGCTTCACACTAGTGAGGTGAGTTGCTCAAAAGGCTGACATTTGCATATAAATAAAAGATAAATTAAAAGATACCATTTAACTATTTTAATAAAAGATGAATACAAAAAAATAAAATGGTGATTTTTTTTCTTAATCTCTGAAGATCTTTTTTTGCATGGAGAATATAGAAGTTTCTTTTTCTCCCACTGCTATTTATTTAAGTAACACTGAAGTAGACTGCTATGCTTACTTAACATTAACTTTCCCTTTTTATTCCTATAGCATATAAAAAGCTTTAAATGTCACTGAGAATTAAAAGAAAAAGGATGCAGAAATAATGAGTAGTTATTTCAAAGACGAATGCTTAAAGTTATATATGATAAAGAACTAGTATTAGTACCATTAACTGAACAGATTTACAGGAGGAAAAAAATGAAATTATGTATTTTTTCTCTGCTGAATAAAAAGTCATATGTTAAAAATTACATTGTATTTCAATAACTGTGTAATACACACCGAAAACACGCGGGTGTGAATTTAAGTGACTCCTTTACAGAAATGTATTGGATTTGGGGATACATCAATTGACTACATGTGGAATGGAACTTGTATTCAGTAGTATCTCATCAGACGCTGACAACAGCTGTATTTTGAAAATGATGCATTTAATGAATAACCACCACAAAACAGAGACTATTAAGTAAAAATTAGTGGAGAACTAAAAAAACCCAAAATATCAATTGACAGTAAACTAAGTAAGTTGTGGCAAATTCATTAGTAAAATGAGAATGATCAGACTATAATTACATGCAAAATATTGTTGAGCTAAATAATCAAAATAAAAAGGATATATACTTTATAAAACAATTTGTATAAAGCTGTAAAACAATCACAAGTAATCTCTAGTGTTATAAGGCAGCATAGAGGTTATATTTGAGAAGGTATTAGTGACTAGAAAGAGAGACATGAAGGGCTTTCTGTTATTTTGGTAATGTTTTTTTATTTCCTTGTCTGCTTGTTGTTTAAGAAAATGCATTCACTTTGTGATAATTCATCAAGTTGTACATGTATGTTTTATGACCTATGTATTTATGTTATAATCCAGTTGGGTCTATATGGAGAAAACTATCTAAGGCAAATGATTAAAACAAATTTTTTTCTATGGTTTTTTTTTTTTTTATGTTCTATCTACATGTATTTTGGCAGGGGCAAGTAGTCAAAAAGAAAACAAATCAATTAATACCTCAGCCCTTAAAAACATCACTTGCTATGAGTCATGAGTTGTGCTTGAATACTTTAGGGGGAAAGGGAAGTCACAAAGCTATATATAGACTAGATGTGGTATATTAGAAGCAGCCAACAACTTTTTCAGGAATTTCTAGTTCTACCACAGTAATGTAGACCTAACCATAGACTTAGTAACACTTTAATTAAGTCCCAACCAAGGATACCAATCCATGGCTTTTCACTACCTTATTCTTAACCCACAAAGAAAGAGAAAAAAAAATCAATTTTTCCATCTGCTCTTAATCAAAACACTTCTACTTCTCTCACAACAATGCATAGACAAAACACTGCCTAGCATTCCATTAGCTAGCTGAAATGTAATTACAGCAGTGGTCTAACACAAACAAGGCAACATTGGCACCTTAAAAGCTCAGTAAACTTAAAACATTGCCTTATGATATTAACATCTTGAAAATTGTGTTAATTCCCTTTGCTGTACATACAGAATTTCAACATCAATGCCCATAAATGAATTTTCATAGTTTCTTATTCTATCTTCCACTTCACGTTTAACACTCTGAATCTTATTTTGTATCCCTGTATCTGTTTTTATATATACTCATGCAAAATATGTTGGAAAACTGAAGTCATTTTCTGGATAATCCAAGCCAAAAAATGGCCTCAGTTGCTTAGACATTTCAGATGAAGTTGTGTTTCCCTTAGTTTGAGTTATAGGGGCAATTATCGCAATTCTCCATTTTACATGCATAGGCAAATTCTTAGTATTTAGAGTGTGGAAAATTGCTGAGGACAGTGATTTCTAAAGGAAAGGAAGAAATCTATTTTAAAGTAGACTAAGAATTTAAATTTATGGTTATTATCTGGCTTAAAGTTTAAAAACTTTATCTTTTTAATATTTCAGTAACATTTTAGTGATCAGATTGATTTACATAGTATATAGCTTAAAGTGAGAACCATATAGCAGCAGAACTGGGTCGATGTTGATGATTAACGCAGGAAAAATTCATAGCGTGGGATACAGACAGCTTTGCTGTGAATACATATGAATAAAAGATGCAATTCTTGCCAAGAGATTCTTATGGCTGAGACATGTCACATGGTAATGCTATTCAGAATGTAGTAATGAATGCCTTTCTACTATAATAACACCTATTCTAATCCTTTCAGTCTAAACTGAACATAAATATAAAGAATATTAAGAATATATTTGAGATGTCAATGAAATAAAATGTTGTCACAGGATAATGGTCTCTTGCTGCTTCATAAAATACCAAGCCAAAGGCAAGACTTATATTTCTAGAGTAGAAGACATTAATCCCATGACAGTATTTTACTGCAGTGATTGTATTTCTATTATACAAAATGAGCATGTAGATGTAATCAATTCATTTGATGGATGTTGATGTAGTAAGTTGACAATGGTTTATCATCATTATGAATTTTTTTGTAAGCAGTTTATAAAAGAAAATACAAATGTTTTAGGAAACTGAACTTACAGGTATGGGGAATAGAGGTTTTTGAATAGATGGAGGCTTAAGAGAGTAATAGTTAACACAACCATGAAAAGACAGTGTGATTGATGTATTTATAGCAGTTGATGTAATATTATTGTTAATATTATACTTTCATATTTCAACTTGCTGACAGATAAAACATAATAATTAAATATAATTATTTGACTAAAAAACCACAATAATACAAAGAAAGCTGAACTGCTTCTCAGAATGCTTTACTAAGGCGTTTACAAAACTAGGTTTGTTACTTTGAATAATAATTGCTGAATAGTAGGTTGATGTCACTAATCTAGGGCATCATTTCTTATTTCTGGGTATTACCATAATATGAAAAAGATCCATGGTTAAAGATAGTTAGATACTTTTTATGGAACTACAACCATTTAAAGTTAACCAAGCATTTTTCCCAATGGGAAAGGGAAACCATTGCTTTCTATCTTTTGTGGAAAATACATTAATGCCAAAATAGTGGGATGTATTCAGTTGAATGTGTTTAGAATAATGTGTTTCATTTAGCAATGCCAGTTCTTTAACATCTGAAACAGGCCTCAGGTTTGTTCTGAAAAACCTTGTCTAAATATTAAGATAGAACTCAGTCATACAGTTAATTTATTCCCAAAAGGAGATCTGATTTCACATACCCTTTTTGTCCCATTTGCTGGTTGTCTTAATATAAGGGAATTCCATGTTTCTAAACACCATCTACGTTATCATCCACTGTCTGTTGGTGTGATACGGGCCAAGAAATCTGAAAATTAAAATCTTAATCTTCTTCAAAATACGAGAAATGAGGTAACTAATAAAGCTATTATTTTTCACAAAAATGCAAATCAAGCACACGTATTCCTCCCACCTTTCATAAAAACATTAGGATGTCCGAAAGTGTCATAATAATTACATCTGGGGAATGCTAGCAGACTTGGGGTACTGTTTGTTGTTAGGTTGTTTATTACCATGATTATTCATAGGCAATCCATTGTCAACTTAATTCTTTGTATGAAAAGATCTAGAATCATTACAACAACATTTTTCTATATTAGTCACAAATCCATTTTTATGAAATTGTATTATGAACTCTATATTTCAGGATCACATACATTAGTTTGCTAGGGATGCCATAGCAAAATACCAGTTTGGGATACTGAAACAAGGGAAATTTATTTCCTTATGGTTCCAGCGGCTGGAAGTTCAAGATAAAGGGGTTGGCAGGTTTGTCTTCCTCTGGGGTCCTTTTCTTTAACTTGTAAAATAGCTACGTTCTGGCTGTATCCCTCACAGGTCCTTTTCTCTATGTGCTCACACACCTATTGTATTTTTGTGTCAAAATTTCCTTTTCTTTTAAGGACAACAATCGAGTTGGATGAGACCCTATCCATATGACTTCATTTAACATTAATTACCTTTTAAAAGCCCCATCTCCAAGTAGAGTCACAGCATAAGATACTGTGAATTAGGGCTGCAGAATATTAATTATGGGGGAACAAAAATCAGCCCATAACACATACTAGTAATATTTCCTTTCAATTATGACATTATACATTAAAAAAACTAAAGAATTCAGTGGTGAAATGGGTTGTCCAACAATACCTACAGAGTTAGTAATAAAGCCATATTAATATATGGTCTTTATCAAAGACAGCAGAAACGATTCTGTGTTGGAAGTGTTAAGTCCTGAATGGTATTGCCTAGGTTTTTTTCTAGGGTAGGCATGGTCAGGGACTTCATGTCTAAATCACCAAAAACAATGGCAACAAAAGCCAGAATTGACAAATAGGATCTAATTAAACTAAAGAACTTCTGCACAGCAAAAGAAACTACTATCAGAGTGAACAGGCAACCTACAGAATGGGAGAAAATTTTTTGCAATCTACTCATCTGACAAAGGGCTAATATATAGAACCTACAAAGAACTCAAACAAATTTACAAGAAAAAAAAACCCCATCAAAAAGTGGGCAAAGCATGTGAACAGACACTTCTCAAAAGAAGACATTTATGCAGCCAACAGACACATAAAAAATGCTCATCATCACTAGCCATCAGAGAAATGCAAATCAAAACCACAATGAGATACCATCTCACACCATTAGAATGGCGATCATTAAAAAGTCAGGAAACAACAGATGCTGGAGAGGATGTGGATAAATAGGAACAGTTTTACACTGTTGGTGGGACTGTAAACTAGTTCAACCATTGTGGAAGACAGTGTGGTGATTCCTCAAGGATCTAGAACTAGAAATACCATTTGACCCAGCCATCCCATTACTGAGTATATACCCAAAGAAGGATTATAATTCATGCTGCTATAAAGACACATGCACACATATGTTTATTGTGGCACTATTCACAATAGCAAAGACTTGGAATCAACCCAAATGTCCATCAGTGACAGACTGGATTAAGAAAATGTGACACATATACACCATGGAATACTGTGCAGCCATAAAAAAGGATGAGTTCATGTCCTTTTTAGGAACAGGGATGCAGCTGGAAACCATCATTCTCAGCAAACTATCGCAAGAACAGAAAAACCAAACACCGCATGTTCTCAGAGGTGGAAACTGAACAATGAGAACACTTGGACATGGGAAGGGGAGCATCACACACTGGGGTCTGTTGTGGGGAGCGGGGAGGGATAGCATTAGGAGATATACCTAATGTAAATGAAGAGTAAATGGGTGCAGCTCACCAACATGGCACATGTATACATATGTAACAAACCTGCACATTGTGCACATGTACCCTAGAACATAAAGTATAATTTTTTTAAGAAAAAGTGTTCCGTTAATTTTATTATTTTATCCCATTACTGAGGAAAAATCTAAGTACTCTACCTCATGTCTGTGAACTATGAAATTTTCCACTTTGGTTGGAAATTGATTTTTCCAGCCCTGTGTGAACCTCAAGGATTGTTTTCTCTACTTTTTTTTAGTGATTCTTTCCCCAGACCCTGGTAGTGTCCTCAAGTGCTTGTGCTGCAATTGATGAGTACTCAGCTGAGTGGGGAACTCTGGATATGTCCAGAGTTCTTTCTCTGGGAAGCTTTCACCTCTCTACTACCTTGCAAACAAACTCTAGCCACTTTGGCCTCCTTGTACCTCTAAGTCTATCTCTTCCCTTCAGGGAATTTGCTGAGCTTCATCTAGATTCTCTCTCCTAGCTTTGGAGACTGTTGGTTTTCCCTGGTTAATAAGCTGAGACAATTGGACCTCATTTGTTTGCCATCTTTGGAGATTTTTATCCTTCACTATTTGATGTCCAATGTATTGAGAACTGGTTTTTGTAAAAAAAAAAAAAAAAAAAAAAAAAAAACCGAAAGATAGAAGTATAAATAGAAATCTGTTACTGCCTCTTGACTAAAAGTTATCATTCATTCATATTTAAAAGTATAATCTATCAAGAATGAAATTTTATAAATGGTGTTCCACCGGCATCAAAAGTTTTCTTCCTAATAGATATCCAGTGTATCCAGCCTCAGTTCCTTTCACTAAAAATAAAGCCTTTCCTTTTCAGGAAAAAAAAATACAGGCTTTCCTCATAGCACTGCAGGATCACTTTTGTCATAAATCAAGAATTGTCATAACTGTGTATGTTTGGGTCTGTTACTAGACTCTCTATTGTTCCATTGGTCTACTTCCTTACACTAATACTATCATTTTAATTTATGTGACTGTGTGATGAATCTTAATAAAATATTTGGGCTTCTACTTCAAGATGGTTTTAGGGCTCTTCAGGACTTTTGAATTTTTACACAAATATTAGCATCCGGTATTTAAATGTTGAATCTAGGAACTAATTTGGGAAAAATACTGCATTGAAAAATTGTTTCAATACTGTATTGAAAAATACTGTATCTTTGGGTCTATGATCATAGTATAGTCCTCAGTTTACTGAAGTGTTCTTTTGTTTCTGACAATATTCAGTGTAGAAATCATAATAATTTTTCATTCACATTAAGTATTTGTTTTTTCTTGATGTTTTTCAAATGACATCTTTTAAATTTTTATTTGCTATTTATTCTTGCTAATACAAAGAAATGACAATGATTTTGTATACTAACTGTGTCTACAGCAACTTATTAAATATGCATATTAAGTCTAATTATTTATAAGTGGTTATCTTTTTCTAAGTATAAAAGTCATTGAGGATAACAATTTTTTCTGTTCTTTAAAATTCCAGTATGTATGCCTTTTATGTCCTTGCCTTTCCTCATTGTACTAGCTAGAACTTCTAATTTATAGTTAGATAGAAGTGATCATAGTGTGCATTTCTTGAATCATTCCCAGTATCATGGGTAAAGGTCTGAGTAAATCACCATTAAAGGTGATATTAGCTGTAGGTTTTTTTTCCCCCCAAGAATATGTAAAACGAGAATTGGAGTTTAATTAAAAACAGAACAGGGATACATTAAACAATTAGCTGTAGGTTTTAAAAAAATCTTTACCAGGTTAAGAAGTAACTTCCAGCCGTAATTTGCTAATGTTTTTAAAAGTTTCATTGTATTTTTAATTGACACATAATAATTGTACATATTTATGGGGTACCATGTGACATTTCAATATAAGTACATATTGTGTAATGATCAAATCAGGGTAATTAGCAAATCATCAGGGTAATTAGCAAATCATTTATCTCAAACACTTACATTTTGTGATGAGAACATTCAGAATCCGTTCCTATAGCTATTTTGAAATGTACAATATATTTTTGTTAACTATAGTCACTATATTGTGCGATAGAACACCAGAGTTTACTTATTTTATCTAGCTGTAACTTTGTGTACCCATTGACCAACCTCTCCCCATTTCTGTCTACCGCCTACCCCCAAACACCCCCAGCCTATGATAGTAACCACTTCTGATTTCACACAAGAGTAAGTTATTTTGTGGTATTTTGTGTGTGTGTGTGTGTGTGTCTGTGTGTGTATGTGTGTGTGTGTGGCTTATTTCGCTTAACAGAATGCCCTCCAGGTTTATCTATGTTATTGCATATCATAGAATTTCCTCTTTTTTCTAAGTTTGACTAGTTTTCCATTGGGTATATATATACTACATTTTCCTTATTCATTTTTCTGTTGGTGGACACTTACATTGATTCTATATCTCAGCTATGGTGAACAGTGCTGCAATAAACATGGGAGTGCAGGTATCTATTTGACATAATGATTTCATTTCCTTTGAATATATACCCAGTAGTGGGATTGCTGGATCGTGTGGTACTTCTATTTTTAAAAAAAAATTTTTAATTTTTAATTTTGGGGAGTACATAGTAGGTGTATACATTTATTTTCAATATTTTAGAAACCTCCCTAATAGTTAACATAATGACTGTACTAATTTATATTCCCACCAACAGTGCATAAGGGTTCCCTTTTCTTCACATCCTTGGCAATACTTATCTTTTGTTTTTTAGATAACTTTGCATTCCAACTGGAGGGCTGAGATATCTCACTGTGGTTTTGAGTTGCATTTTCCTGATGATCAGTGATGTTGAGCATTTTTATGTAACTTTTGGACATTTGTATGTCTTCTTTTGAAAAATATCCATTCACATATTTTGCCCATTTTTAATCCATTTTGTTTGTTATTGAGTTGTTTCAGTTTCTTGTATATTCTGGTTATTAACCTCTTGTCAGAAGTATAGTTTGCAAAAATTTTCTCCCATTCAGGTTGTCTCTTCACACTGTTGATGGTTTTCTTTGCTGTGCAGAAGTTTCTTAGTTTGATATAATCTTATTTGTCCTTTTTTTTTTTTTTTTTTTTTTTTTTTTTTTTTTTTTTTTTTTTTTTTGTTGCTTGTGCTTTTTAGGTTTTAGCCAAAAAAATCTTTGCCCAGACCAATGTTATATAGCATTTACTCTATGTTTTATTCTGGTTTTTTCATAGTTTGGGGGTCTTACGTTTAAATCTATAATGCATTTTGAGTTAATTCTTTACCTATGAGAGATAGGGTACAAATTTTATTCTTCTGAATGTAGACAATTTTCCAACCATCATTTATTGAAAAGACTGTCCTTACCCCAATATGAGTTTTTGGCCCGTTTGACAAAAATAAGTTGGCTTTAGAGCTATAGGTTTATTTCTGAGCTCTCTATACTGTCCCATTGGTCTATGTATTCATTTTTATGTCAATAACATGCTTTTTTGGTTATTATAGCTTTGTAGTATATTTTGAAGTTAGGTAGTGAGATGCCTTCAGCTATGTTGTTGTGTTTATTTGGTTTTGTTTCCTCAAGAGTGCTGTGATTTACAGAGTCTTTTGTAGTTCAATAAAAATTTTAGGATCTCTATTTTTTCTATTTCTATAAAGAATTCATTGGTATTTTGATAGGTATTGTATTGACTCTACAGAACAATTTTGGGAGTATGGACATTTTAACAATACTAATTCTTCCACTGCATATACACAGTATATTTTTTTCCATTTATTTATGTCCACTTCAATTTCTATCATCATGTTTTATAGTTTTTGTTTTAGAGATTTTTTACCTCCTTAGTTAAATTTATTCCAAGGTATCTTATTTTTTGTAGTTATCGTGAATGGAATTGTTTGCTTTTATTTCTTTTTTAGATAGTTCATCATTAGCATGTAAAAATGCTACTAATGTTTTATGTTGATTTTGTATCCTGAAACTTTACTGGATTTGTTTATTAGTTTTAATAGATTTTTTGTGGAGTCTTTGGCATTTCTATATAAGAGCACATCTCCTACAAATCAGGACAGTTCAAGTTCCTCCTTTGCTATGTGGATTCATTTTCTTTCTTTCTTTAGTCTAATTGTTCTGGCTAAAACTTCCTGTAATATGTTGAATAGAAGCATTTAGGAACTTATCCCTTTCTTCTAGGTTTCCCAATTTGTAGGTGTCTAGTTGTTCATAGTAGTCTTTTATGATCCTTTCCATTTCTGTTATATGTTGTAATGTCTTCTTTTTCACCTTTGATTTGATTTATTTGAGTCTTCTCTCTTTTTTGTCTTCTTAGTCTGACTTAAAGTTTGTTGGTTTGTTTATCTTTTCTAAAAAACAACTTTGTTTCTGCTCAAAGGACTGTCTTGATTATGTTTTGTAGGTTAGCTCTAATAGTGATAAATTGTTTTTTTGCCTCTTTGGTTTGTTTGTTTGTTTGTTTTTTCTTTCAGCACTTGGAATATGTCATCCCATTCTCTCCTGGACTACACAGTGTCTGCTGTGAAGTTCACTGATATCATAGTGGAATTCCTTTATATGTGACTTGGTGCTTTTTTCTTGCTGTCTTTAAAATCTTCTTATTGTCTTTGACTTTTGAGGGTTTAATTAAAGTCTCTCAGTGATGTCCTCTTTGGTTTTAGTCTGCTTGGGGACTTTTGAGCTTCATCTATCTGGATTTCCATATCTCTTCAAACACTTGGGAAGTTTTCACCAATTATTTTATTAAGTAAGTTTTCTGTCTGCATCTTTCTCTCTTTTCCTTCTGGAATTCCCATAATACAAATGTTTGTTCATTTAATGCTGTCCCATAAGTCTTGTATGCCGTCTTCACTCTTTTTCATTCTTATTTATTTCTTTCTTCTGATTTGGTAATTTCAAATGACCTGTCTTTAAGTTCAGAGATTCTTTCTTTTGCTTGAATTAGTCTCAACTGTATTTTTTGAAGCTCTCTGTTGTATTTTTTTATTTTTTTCATTGAATTCTTCAACTCCAAGATTTCTGTGTGGTTGTTTTTAATGATGTCTATCCCTTTGGTAAGGTTCTCATTTAGATCGTGAATAGTTTTCCTGGTTTATTTGAACTGTCTGTCTATATTCTCTTGCATCTCACAGAGTTTCCTTAAGGTCATTATTTTGAATTTCTTTTCAGGCAATTTGTTGATTTTCAATTCTTTGGGTTACTGGACTACTATTGTGCTCCTTTGGTGGTGTCAGATTTTCTTGCTTTTTCACTGTTTTTTTGTGTCTCCGTGTTGATATCTGTGCATCTGATGTAGCAATCACCTCTTGTAAACTTTACAAAGTGGCTTTCATAGAGAAATACTTTCACCTGAAAATGGGTCTTAATGTCCTGATTAGGAAGGGTGTGCTGACTCTGGTTCTAAGTTGCAATCAACATCAGCAATAACTGGGTACCTCAGTGGCCTATGCTGTAGGAGTTTGTAGGAGTGATGGTGGCAGCACAAGTTGTTAGGGCCCTCAGTGGCAAGAGTATATATGGTCCTCTTATTTTTTTATTTCCCACAATGGGGAGACTAAGCCAAGGAAATTTCCCCTGGTGCTGTGTCCGAGTTAGTTCCTAAGCAGCTGCAGCAGGCTGGGTTCCAGGGCACGGATGTTTACAGTGGCTATGAAGTGGGGGTTCCAGGTCAGTGCCTTGTGAATTTTTTTTTGGCACCCAGGCTTTTATGTACAAGTTCATTCTCTATGGTTGGGTAGAATGTGGATTCCTCACAGAACCATGGTCTGTGACTGTGAGGCATCTTCTAGCAGCTTGTGCCCAGGAAACAAGGTTGTAGCTATAACTCTGACCCTGGGGGCAGGGCACAGCACAGGCCATCCCTGGGGAAGAGAAGGTTTTCTACATGTTTGGGTCCAGGGAGCAGGGTACAGTTGCACTGCATGAACCAGAACCAACAAAGTTCATTAGAAACACAGGTCTCAGGGAATGAGGCACTGTGTAGCGGTGACTCTGGACTCTGGGATAGTGGGACTTGGCAGTATCCCAAACTCTGTGAAGCCAGATGCAGCAGCAGTAAGAACCCCAACATAGTAGAAAATGGCTCTTGCTGGGGTTCCGGGCGGGTGGCGGGAGCAGCACAGGAATGACTCCACTCTTTGGGAAAGAAAATGTCTAGCAGCTCAGATTTTAGGGGGCTATTCCAACTTCAGGGAAGCAGAGTGTTAGAGTTTTATGGACTGTAAGGCAGGGTGTCTCAGGTCAGCCACTGCATTTTTTTCCCTGGGACATGTAATGCTCTATCAGCACAATCATGGTGTACATGGCTGCTCAGCTTAGCCAAGGCACTGATTCCCTGGAAGGCAGTGTGTCACTTCAGCTCAGGCTGAGGGAATTGACAGCTCTGGGTGGCTAAGGCACTGTTTCCCCCGGATACGGAGCATCACCTCAATGGTGACACAAGGGAACAGGGTGCAGCAGCAACTAGGAGGTATATATCAATCAGCTCCACCAAGGCACCATTTCCCTAGAAGGGAGTGCACAGCTTTAGCTCAGGTCCCATGGTACAGGGTGCAGCAGTGGCTGGGAGGGGTAGATGGGGTGGCTTCACCAAGGCACCATTTCCCCAGGAGGAATGTGTAACTTCAGCTTGGTCTCTGAGGAGACAGGGCACAGCCATGACTAGGATGGGTAGGTGGAATGGCCTCAGGGGTGCTTGGCCCCATTTGGTAGGGTGTAACAGCAGTTCACAGCCCAGCTCAGGGATATTGGACTACCAGACAGGGATGATTTAGTGGCTGCTAAGCTTCATGGATGGATGATTTCCATGGCTACTCAATCTGGAGCAAGACACATGCCAGTCATAGTTCCAGTTCCAAGATGGTATGGTATAAAAGCTCTGCAGGCCACAGGACGAGGGACACAGTATTAGCTGTTTTTATGAGGGAAGCACATGTATGGACTCCAGACAGCTCACTTAGCTGGACTTCATTCTCATGAGGATTGCAGAAGACCCCAGTGGTGAGAACTTTAGGTGCCAAAATGTTGATTTGGGCTGCTGGGATCCTATTGCTTACTTTTTCCCCACAGAGAGAAGTCCCTCCTGGTTTCAAGCTTATTCTGGCTTAGGGATGAATTGGTGAAGGCCAGGTATTTTCTTTTGTTCTCTATGTTTCTATTTTGAGTTTTTGTGCTCTACATGGTTTCTGGTACTCCTTTGACATATTCTGGTACTCTCCTTTAGTTATTTTTATCAAAATATAGTTGTTTATTATTTCTGCTGACTTTGTGGTAGTTACAAGCACTAAGGGCTTCTAGACAGCCATCTTACTGACATTATTCCCAAGACTTTTTTTTATTATTATGAAAGGATCTTGGATTTGATCAAATGTATTCATGCATCTATTAAGATGATTATATGATTTTCTACTATTAAACTGGTAAATTTTTCATCACAAATTAACCTTGCTTTCCTGGGATTATACTTACATAATCATGACATATTGTGGTTTTTATATATCATTCAAATAGAATTTCCAATGTTTCATTTAACATTATCACATCCCTGTTCATAAGAAACATAATTAATTATTAGCCTTTCCTTTTACTTTGATATTTAAAGTTATAAATTTATTTAAGGCAAGTTTTTATTTAGGGCTATACATTTCCCTCTAAGCAACCTTAGTTCATCATTTTATAGTAGTATATAATTCATTCAGTGGTATATAATTCATTCAGTAGTATATAGTAGTAGTATATACTCTCAGTTTAAAATAGTTTCAAAGTTTTCTTGTAATGCTTTTAAGCATTTAATCAAGGTCTGTTAGTAATAAAGTCTTTAAACTTTTTATGTTAAAACATTATTTTATGCTCTTGTATGAAATATATTTTCACTGGGAAAATAATTTTGGATTGGTGATTATTTTCTTTCAAAACTTAAAGATGTTATTTCATTGTCTTCTGGGTTCCTTTATTCCTGTTGAGAAGTTAGCTGTAATACATCTTTTTTCTTTCTTTAAAGTACAATATTTTTTTTTCTTCCAATGAAGATCCCTTTTTGTGGGTTGAATTGTGTTCCCCTGAAATTATGCTGAAGTGGAGTGGGCCCCTATTCCGATATGACTGGCATCCTTACAAAAAGGGGGGATTTGGCCACAAATATGCACACAGGGTGAATGTCATGTAAAGATAAATCCACATATCAGAATGATGCACCCAAAGCCAAAGAGTATAGAAGATTCCCAAAACAAACAACAAAAGAACCCTGCTAGACTAGAATCTTGGAAAGAAGAATCTTGGGATGTGTTTCTCTCTTATAGCTCACAGAAGGAGCCATGTGGACACAATGATCGTGGAATTCTAGCTTCCAGAACTGTGTGAAAATATATTTCTATTTTTGAATCTACCCAATTTGTGGTACTTTTTAATGGCAGTCCTAGCAAACTAATGAAAATATTATTTTAATATTTTTATCTTTCACTTTCAGTAGTCTTAATATGATGTATATAGGCATAAATTTTTATGTATTTGTTGTATCTTTTGTTTACAAAGCTTTTTGAAATATTTCATGAGTTCTGGAACTGATGGCTTTCATAGTTTTGAAGCTATTCTGCAAATGCAGTTTTTATTCTTAGTGGTTTTCTGTTAGTGTATTAGCTGCCCAACTGAATAAGCTTTAGAATTTGACAATACCTTTGAAGAAAAACTGGCTGAATTTTGAAACTCATCCATTATTCAGTTTTATCTCATCAGCCTTAGAACACCACCATATTCTCTCCTAATTTCTCTGTTCTCCACCAGTAGGCCTCTACCTGGGAAAAACCTACATTTTTAGTCACATATTCTGCAGGCAGAATTGAGAAATTAAATGGAGAAAAATATTCCTAGGGGAGGGTTAGCGTACCTCTCTATGGTTCTGTTCCCTTGAAAACCTTTTTTATCTAATCTTCATGATTTTAGCATCACAATGATGTCTTTAGCCAGATGAATTATGTAAGCTTATTTTTCCAACTTTATTGGTAGAAGTATTGGTCTGCCATCTATCTTCTTTAAAACGTTTTTTTTTTTTCTGATTATAACCATAATATATATATTTCATAAAATATTGAGTAAAAGAAATGCCATCAATGATCCCTTTTTCTATCAACCTTAGATAATTATAATCATTGTAATATTTTAGTGTGTTCCTTCCAGATCTATTTTTTGGAGGTGGCTTATCCAGCGTACACCACACACACACACACACACACACACACACACACACACACACAAATACTATAGTCCAAGCAACATTAAGATACTATGCTTGACTGGGTGTGGTGGCTCACGCCTGTAATCCCAGCATTTTGGGAGGCCAAGGCAGGCAGATCACGAGGTCAGGAGATCGAGACCATCCTGGCTAACACGGTGAAACCCCGTCTCTAATAAAAATACAAAAAAATTAGCCGGGCATGGTGGCAAGTGCCTGTAATCCCAGTTACATGGGAAGCTGAGGCAGGAGAATGGCGTGAACCTGGAGGCAGAGCTTGCAGTGAGCCGAGATTGCGCCACTGCACTCCAGCCTGGGCAACAGAGCGGGACTCCATCTCAAAATAATGATGATGATGATAATAATAGTAATAATAATAATAATAAGCTTGTCCTATGAACCTTAAAATCTAGAACTAAATATACTTTAATGGATATGGGGACAGATTATAAATACCAAAAAGTCCCTGTCCAAACAAGTTATTTAACTCTGTTGAGTAAATAAACTCACGGAAAACAAAATGTTCACAATTAGGAGACGCCTAGATAGAGGAAGCGTAGAAAAGTGGATACTGGAGAAACCAACTTCTATATACCTAATTCTCCGATCTGTTGCCAAATATACAAACTTTTCAAAAAATAATTTCCTCCATGGAATTGCCTAAAGATAGAGATTATGCTTTTAAATTAGTTCTATTTGTGAATCATTATCTTGGCATTCTGTTTTTGTGTATCTATTTTTTAAATTTTGGTTTATGTGAATCTACATTAGAAAGTGATCTACTTTTCTGTGGTGATATAACTGTCTTTTGTCTTAGCAGTACTAATGTAATAATATTTTGGGATTTTTTTCAAAGTTGTGATTAGCTTTTCTGAAACAATCCAATCTCTCCATAAATGCCTTTCTATCCAAACAGCTACATTCATTTAGTAAATAGATTTCTTTCTAATTTACATAATCAATATGATTTTGTATATACATTTTTAATCTGCTATTTTCAGTTGCTTATGAAAGATCACTTTTTTCCAACTCGTTAAATGTGTCTGGAATGAACGTATTATGAGAGTGGAGATTTTCTGCCTTGTTTATTGCCGTAGTCCATTACTAGAGCAGAAAGAAGCTCATGCATGGTAGATATCCAATAAATATTGGAGGTCTAACTTAATAAATGAACTCTTATTTTTCTAACCAATTGGGAGTGGTGAGTAGTGTATTCCATGCAGGAGCAATAACCCATTTAACTAATTCTCTATTGTTGGCCATTAGTTTAACATGCAAGTTTTTACTTTTATCAACAATGCAGTGATACATGAATTTGAGGATACATTGCTGGACACATCTTATTTAGTTCATATTTCTAGATTAGTTGTTTATATGTGTTAGATTTTTGGAATTGTCAAATTTCTAAAGCAAACTTTAAATGACTATTTATATACCAAAATATAGACTCTAAATAGGCAATGAAAATTAAAATTTTTATCAAATAAACATATACACAAAGAGGAAAAGAAAATAATGCTGTGGTACTTTCAGACCCATATAATGAAAACTGACCCAACTAAAATATTATGCAGCCTGAGTTCAGGGTAAGGTGACTGGGCTCTAGGCTACCCTTTTATAGAGGCTGCCTTTTTATAAGATGTTAACCACCAATCAGAGATGACATTGATGGCTTAAGTTGAACGTGACAATTTTGTCAGGCAAAGTTCCTGGGGACAAATAGAAAGCTGGACATAGCCTCAGCTTTGGAGAACGTCTAGTTTGATACCTCACAGATATAATATTTTGCAGACAGCTTTCTAAACAGGCTAATCTTGTCGACCTGGTTTTCCCTGTCTTTGTCTATCAGAATATTCATTGACAGTGTGCTAATGCAGTAACAGAGAGTAAAGACAGCTTTTCACTCTGCATCTGCATTGAAGATCTTTTGGTAGTGCTAGCCTTTGTCTGATTTGTTAGACCATCTCAGTTTTATTTGGGAAAAGTGTCTGTTTATAAACATGTACTACCTTCAGGAAGCCAGTCCTCAGCTTTGGCTGGCTTCCTGTGTAACCATGACCATGATGGGCATTCATATGCTCCCCTTCTTATTTACTGTCTCAAGGTTCTTAGAAATGTTTGCAGTTTAATGAACTATAGCATGAAATTTTAGAGTAGGTTCATGATAGATAGAGATAGATAGACAGATAGATAGATGATAGATACATAGATTGATAGATTGCTAGATAGATAGATCGTAGATTTATGGTATATATGGGTTTAACTCCCAGGTCTTTCCAAATGCTATGGTGATTTGTGTTATCCTAGTTATCTCTTTTGTTCAAAATGTAATGCTCTCCACTTATTTGTTATATGGAACAGCTTTTCCCATAAACTTAGTGTGTGTCAAATTTCCCTCGTTATATAAAGATGACATTTTAAAATTCTCTGACTGATGCTCTGTGGTACACCTGAATAAATTTGAGCTTAAAAGTCACACCATATGCTAGCAGGGCTGGACTCCTAGGTGTCCATTTACATTTATGGCATTCTTCCAATTGCAACCAGCTACCAATTAGTGGCATTTTGAACCAACTGGAAGCATTCATAAGTCTAGATTCTAGACTTAGTCTGGCCTACGATGGCAATTCTGGATTTGAAGCTTTTTCCCTTATTCTGCCTTCCCCAATGTCTTCAACTCAAACAACGAATAGTTAGATGCTATTGTCTAGTAGAAACAACATTATAAGACTATTTATTTTGTAGCTTTTGTTCATTTCTCACTCATTTGATAAATATTTATTAAGTATCTACAATGTTTCAGCCACTGTGTTCTGCTGATAAAGAGCAGACACATTCCCTCCTCTTGTAGCTCTTGAATGGGGACAACAAATAGCTATAACTTTGGCGTGTGAAAATTGCTATGAAAGAAGTTCAAGTAATGGTATGAAAAATTAGATTATGACTTCTTTATATAGGATGGTCAGGAAAGGCCTCTCAGAGGAGTGGCATTTGGAGACCCATATGATAAAACGAGACAGCCATGTGAATACCTGGAAGCTGAGTATTTCAAATAGGAGGCACAAAGGCCTCCAGGTGAAAAGTATTCAGCCCGGCCTGTGTAAGGGGTAGAAGGAAGGCCAGCGTGACTGGAGAACACAGAGGGAAGATGAGATACAGGGAAATCAGGTGGGAGGTCTTATATAGGGCAGGTGAGATGCAATGGAGGGTGTGGAGTAGGGCAGGAGAAGTGAAGTTAGAGAAGACTGTTTTGAAGGTAGAACTAACCATATTTGCCAACAAACTGGATATGTCAAAAAAGTGGGCAAAAGAGGCCTTAGGAATAAGACCCAGGTGTTTAGACTCAGCAATAGGGAGAACTGTACCATTTAATTAAAATCAGGTGGAATGGTTTTGAATGAGAAAAGAAGAAAAGTCGGAACTAAATGATTAAGAATAATTAGTATTTGAAGCATATAAAGTTTAGGATATCTAATAAACATCTAAATACGATATGTATATAAGCGTAACTCAGAGATATTGCAAGTTGGGTTCTAGACTACTGCAATAAAGAGAATATCACAATAAAGTGAGTTACACAATTTTGTTATTCCCCAGTGCATATAAAAGTTATTTTTAAACTATACTATAGTCTATGAAGCATGCAATAACATTGTCTAAAAAGTGCACATATCTTAATTTGAAAATATTTAATTGTTAAAAAATGCTAACAATCATCTGAGCTTTCAGTGAGTCACCGTCTCGTTGCTGGTGGAGTGCCTTGCCTTGATGTTGATGGATGCCAACTGATCAGGGTTGTGGTTGTTGAAGATTTGGGTGGCTGTGGCAATTTCTTAAAATAAGACAACAATAAAGTTGTCACAATGAAATATTTCTCTGTAATCTGAAATACTGCTGGATAGCATTTGACCCACAGTAGAACTTTTTTTCAAAAATGGAGTCAATCCTCTCAAAACCTGATACAGCTTTATCAGCTAAGTTTATTTGATATTTAAATCTTTTTTTTTTGCATTTCAACAATGTTCACAGCATCTTTACCAGCAGTAGAATCCATCTCAAGAAACCGGTTTTTTTTTTTTTTGTTCATCCATAAGAAGCAACTCGTCATATGTTCAAATTTGATCATGAGTTTGCTGCAATTGTCACATCTTCAGACTCCACTTCTAATTTTAATTCTGCTATTTCCTCCACCTCTGTGGTTGTTTTATTCACTGTAATTGTATTAGTCAGGGTACCCTACAGGGACAGAACTAATAGGATAGATATATATATAAAGGGAAGTTTATTCAGGAGTATTGACTCATATTATCACAAGATTAAGTCCCACAATAGGCTGTCTGCAAACTTAGGAGCAAGGAAGCCAGTCAAAGTCCCCAAACCTCAAAAGTAGGGGAGCTAACAGTGCAGCTTTCAGTCTGTGGTCAAAGGTCCAAGAGTCCCAAAGTTGAAGAACTGGGAGTCTGATGTTCGAGGACGGAAAGTATCCAGCATGGGAGAAAGATGGAGGCTGGAAGACTAAGCCAGTCTTGTCTTTCCACGTTCCTCTGCCTGCTTTTATCCTGGCTGCACTGGCAGCTGATTAGATGGTGCCCACCCAGGTTGAGGGGGCTCTGCCTTTTCCAGTCCATTAACTCAAATATTAATATCTGTTGGCAACACCTTCACAGAAACACCCAGGAACAGTACTTTGCATCCTTGAATTCAATCAAAGTTGACATTCAATATTAACCATCACAGTAGTCTTGAACCCCTCAAAGTTATCCATAAGGGCTGGAATCAACTTCTTCAAAACTCCTATTGATGTTGATATTTTGACCTCCTCACATGAATCATGAATGTTCTTAATGACATCTAGAATGGTGAATCCTTTCCAGAAGGGTTTCAATTTACTTTGCTCATATCAATCATAGCAATCACTATCTTTGGCAGCTACAGTCTTATAAAATGTATTTCTTAAATTATAAGATTTGAAAGTCAAAATTACTCCTTGATCCATGGGGTCTGGAATGGATATTGTGTTAACAGACATGAAACCAATATTAATCTCCTGTACATCTCCACCAGAGCTTTGGATAACAAAGTGCATTGTCAGTGGGCAATAATGTTTTGAAATAAATCTATTTTTAGGAACAGTAGTTCCCAACAATGGGCTTAAAATATTCAGCAAACCATGCTGTAAAAAAATGTGTTGTCATTTAGGCTTTGTTAAACTATATCTAGAGCATAGGCAGAGTAGATTTAGCATAGTTCTCAACGGCCCTAGAACTTTTGGAATGGTCAATGAGCACTGGCTTCTAGTTACAGTCACTAGCTGCATTATCCCCTAACAAGATAGTCAGCCTGTCCTTTTAAACTTTGAAGCCAGGCATTGACTTCTCTCTAGCTATGGAAGTCCAAGATGGAATCTTCTTCCAATAAAAAACTTTTTCATCTACATTGAAAATATGTTGTTTAGTGTAACCACCTTCTTCAATTACCTTAGCTATATCTTTTGGATAACTTGCTGCAGTTTCTACATTAGCACTTGCCGCTTCACCTTGCACTGTTATGTTATAGGAACAACTTATTTCCTTAAGCTTCATGAACCAACCTCTACTGGATTCCAACTTTTCTTCTGCAGCTTCTTTAAATCTCTTAGTCTTCATAGAACTGAAGAGAGTCAGGGCCTTGCTCTGGATTAGGTTTTGGCTTCATCTTCTATCCAGAGCATGAAAACTTTCTCCATATCAGCAATTAAATTGCTTTACATTTTTTTGGTTTTTATCACTCATGTGCTCACTAGCGTAGCACCTTTAATTTCCTTTAATAACTTTTTTTTTTTTTTTGCATTCACAGCTTGACTAACTCTTTGGCACTGGAGACCTAGCTTTTGGCCTATTTCAGTTTTCATATGTCTTTCTCACTAAGCCTAATCATTTCTAGATTTCAATTGAAAGGGAGAGATATGTGACTCTTCCTTTCACTTAAACACTTAAAGGCCATTGTGGGGTTATTAATGGGCCTAATTTAAATATCATTATGCCTCAGGGAATAGGGAAGCCCAAGCAGAGAGATAGAGGAAAAACTTGTCAGTTGAGCAGTCAGAACACGTACAATGTGTATCTAAGTTTGTCATCTTCTATAGACAGAGTTTGTGACATCCCAAAAACAATTAGAATAGTAACATCAAAGATCACTAATCACAGCTCACCATGTCAGATATGATAACAATGAAAATGTTTTAAATATTGTGAGAATTACTAAAATGTGACACAGAAACACTGAATGAGCACATGCTGTTGGACAATGGTACCAATAGATTTGCTCGATGTAAAGTTGCCACATTTTTTTTTAAATTTGTAAAAAAAAAAAAAAAATGCAATATCTGTCAATTCAATAAAGCAAAGCACAAGAAAATGAGATATGCCTATAGTAGCATGTGTGTGTGTGTGTTTGTATGAAGTGGCAAATTATACTTAAAGGCAATATTTTTAGTGTTTCAAAATTGATTTGAGCAAAAGTATTAATTTTTTTGCAATATTTTCTGAATAAATGTTTAACATCTTAATGCAAATATTTCTGAGGTAACATTTTGCTTTGATACAATTTCAAGCATACGAAAAGTTGTGAGATTACTATAGAGAGCATCCATATACCCTTTTCCCAGATTCACAAATGTTTACATATTACCTCATTTACTTTATCATTCATTTCCTTTCCATCTACATGCGCACACACACACACACACACACACACACACACACACACTCATACATTTTTACTGAACTGCTTTAGAGTAAATTTCAGACATCATACCTTTTTCCCCTTAACACCCCAGTGTTTTCCTCAGACCAGTAAGATTATCTTACGTAAACACAGAACACTGATTAAAATCAGGAAATTAAAATTGATATAATGCTATCTTATAATTCACAGTCATACTAAGTTTTTTTCAATTGTCTTCAAATTCTTTAATGGTTATTTTTCCTCCAGGTTCAGTATTCAGTCCAGGATCACACATTGCAATTGATTGTCACGTCACCTTTGTCTCATTTGTTTGGAATTGTTTCTCAACATTTCTTCATGTTTCTTAATCTTGACATTTTTTACAGAACACAGGAAATAGTTTGTAGAATGAAACTCAGCTTGAGTTTAATTTTTTCTCATGATTAGGTTCAGGTTATATATCGTCAGCAAGAATAGCAGAGAAGCAATATGTCCTTCTCAGTGTATCATATCAGGGATGACATTGGTTTGTTCTTTTATTGGTGATTTAAATTTTCATCACCTGGTTAAGGGGGTGTCTAATAGATTTTCCCACCATAAAGTTACTCTATATTCTCTTAGTAATTAACTAATCTGTAAGAAAATATCTTGACACAATCTAAATAGCCTGTTTCCCATAGACATTTACCCACTAAGTGTCATATTCATTGATGCTTCTTGTCTGGTATTTCTTACATTACTATTACAGTTACAAAATTATTTTTTACCTTGTAACATTTATGAGTTAGCATTCTCCTAAAAGAGCTTTTTAATTTTTAATCAATTAATTTCAATTTCATTTTTAAATTTGGATGGCCCATAGGCATGCTCTCATAATATTTTTAATTCACTAATATATAAGGTAAAAAACAGGACTTGTTCTTAAGATTAAAAAACCTTTGATTTTGTATTTTTAAGATCAAACTCAGTGCTATATGTCTTTGAAGCTTTGTGAGACTTTTGACATTGAGAGACATCAATCTGTTGATTGATCAAAGAATAAAACCCAGTTCAAATAAGAGTTTGTCCACATAGTCTAAAGATAGTTTTACCTTGCCTACCATCAGGGAACAAGAGTTGCTACTGATACAGTTGAAAATAGTAGAAAGTTGATATTTCCAAGGTAATAGCATAAAACATAATCTCTAATATTTATATTTGCCACAGGGAAATATGTAAACCAAATAACAAGGCTGGTAAAGAAATGTGCATAGATCAGTTCGGAAAATACCATCAAATGGTCTTATCTCCTGAAAGATGCCTGAAGGTCATCCCCCCAAATTAATTTTTGTTACCCTAATAGAGACATTAATTTTATTTGATATACTACATAAGAAAAAAATAACTCAGTAGAATACAACTATAATGTTGGATATTAGATGCAATTTAGCACCAATTAGTTTAGCAAATATTTATGTGGAGTCTTTTATATGCAAGGGCATCCAACCAAGCAAAAACAATAAACTCATGATTTCATCCCCTGAGCATTTCAACTCCCCTAAACTTCTCCAAACACATAGAAGGAATATAAAAAATATTTTTAAGCTTAAAAATGTATAGTCTTAAAAAGACTAATAAAAGTACATCCATATATCAAAACCATAAAATAAATGGAAATTAATGAATGGATTTCAACTTAGTGGTTAAAAGCAGGTAGAGACTTCCATGAGATTAGTTGCTATGAGAAGTATCAGGGAATAAATGCACCCCATATGAAGTGGGGACTATAGCTAGGCTCACTGCCGTAGTTTCAGCCAGCACCCATCTCTCCTGCAGAGGGGCTTTAGCTACTAGATGGCTACTATTAATGCTGCCAGGGCCTATGCCTTATATCAGGCTGCATTCCTGGAAAAATCGGAGAACACAGATATAAACCCCTAAACTAGGAACTGAGTCAAGCCCCCTGCTAGATTGTTAATTTGCAGTATCCTCATAGAAATAAAGATCAGGAGCTCCTCAAAGCCAACCTATGATCTTGTTTTGTACTAGAGCACTGGAGACAACCCGAAAAAACAAAAGATTATAAAACAAAGACAAAGAGAAAATTGTGCAAAGGAAAAAGAAGGAGGACAACAAGTGAGGGGTAGAGAAAAGAGGGAAGAAACAAAAATATCAACTTAAAATTAGCCTGCAACCAAAATTTCCAAAATTGAATACCACAGTTTTGGTATTCAATTTTTGTTCATTTTAGTTAATGAGCAAAATTAACAGTTGGAAATTAATTCGAGATGAAATAAAACTAACAAAAAAGTAAAGCACTTATAATAAATATGCATAGGATCTTAAATATATAATTGATGAAAAAACTTCTTTTTAATTAAATACATTATAAGTATTGGTGGAAAACCACAATTTCTATCCTTAAGGAGTTTATGATAAAGATACTATATTACATATATATGAATATACATCATATATTATTATCTATGATATTTGTAGGCATGTTTATTAAAAGTTGTAATAGTTCCTTCTAATATATACCAGCACTTCCATCAGAAAATCTTATTTGCATTCCGTTTTATCTTATAGCACCTACATTCTTTCTTATGTCACTTCCTTCTCTTAGTATACTGCATTTGAGATTCAACCAATATGTTTTTGTACATATTGGTAATAATGCAATTAGTATAAATTCCTTTATATTGCAGATTTCATTATATAGGTATACTAGGTTTTTATTCATACATCAATTCAAGGATGTTTGATTTCCAGGATTTTTTTTTTTTTGATGACCATATATATCACTATAAACATTTATGTAAAAGTTTTTGAATAAACAGATTTTTATTTCACCTGGCTAAATACTTAGGGGTAAAATTCTAGATTGTATGGTAAGTATATGTATAAAAAACAACCAAACTGTTTTCTAAAGTTGCTATAACATTTGCTTTCCCATCAAAAACATAAGAGAGTTCTAGTTGCCAGCACTTGGTATTGTCAGTATTTTGTTTGTTTGTTTGTTAACTGTAGCCATTCTTACAGGTATGCAGTGGTATCTCATTGTGGTTTTAAATCTTTACTGAATGACTAATTGCACAGAACAAATTCTCTTGTACTCAGCATCCATACATCTTTTTTCAGGTGTCTTCTTTTGTGAAATCATTTGTCCACTTTTATCTAGATTTTTATTAAGTTAATGAGATTTAATAGGTGTTTTCTTGCATAGTGAATATAAATCCTTTGTGAGAGATTTGTTTTGTAAATATTCTTATCTGTGGTATGTCTTTACAGTCTCTTAGCATTATATTTCACAGAGAAAAAGGTTTTAATTTTGATGAAGTCCAATTTATTAATTTTTAAAAATTTAATAAGTCACACTTTTTGTATAGTAACTAAGAAACCTTGCCAAACCCAAAAAGAAGTTTTATAATTTTGGGGTTTTATTTAAGTCTATGATCTAGTTTTAGTTACTTTTTTAATCTCATGGAAGGTATGTGTCAAAGTTCCTCTTTTTTTCTTTGCATGTGGGAGTCCAATTGTCCCAGCACCATTTGTTTGAAGCGATCATTCTTTATCCATTGTAATTGCATTTGAACCTTTGTCAAAATGCAGTTGACTGTATATGTGCAGGTATGTTTTTAAAATCTTCTTCTGTTCCATTGATCTACTTGTCTGTCTTGAGGACAATACCACACTCTCTCACTTGTTGTAGCTTTATAGGCTTGAAACCAGGTAGTATTTTTATTTTTAAAGATTGCTTTTGTTATTCTAGTTATTTTGCCTCTCCAAGCAAGTTCTATAATCAGTTTATCTATGATTATATATATGATTTTATATATATATCTATGATTATAGATTTTGATTGTGATTGTTGCATCTCTATATTTAAAAAGTATTGACATCTTCGTATTTACTCCTTCAGTTCATGAACACTGTATATCTCTTCTTTTATTTAGATCTGTTTTGATTTCTTTTGTCAATGTTTTTACTTTTCTGCACATAGATTCTACACATATTTTTCAGATTTATATTTAACATATTTTATGTTTTGTTATTGTATATCTTTTTATTATAGTTTCTAATTATTAATTTCTAATGTATAGAATTACAACTGATTTTTGTATACCGGCCTTTTATCACCAAACCTTGCTAGACTCACTAGTTCTAATGTACTTAACTAACCTGTTTTGTAGGTTATTCTTCTGTAGATTCTTCTTTTATAGGTTTCAAATTATTTTTAAAAGATAATCCTATGAACTTCAAATAAAGATAATTTTTATTTTTTCTACTTTTTACTTTGTGTGTCTTTTGATTTCCTATTTTTAAAAAATTTATTGATTGGCTAGAACCCCCAGTTCAATGTTAACTAGAAGTGGTGAGAGCAAACGTCCTTGCATTGTTCCTGATCTTAGAGGCAAAGCATTCTGCTTTCATCATTATGTAGAATGGAAGCTATAGATTTTCATAGATCCCCTTTATCAGGTTGAGGAAGTTTTCTTCCATTCTTCATTTTCAAAGACTTTTTATTATGAATGAATGTTGAATTTTATTAAAACCTTGTTTATCATCTGTTGAAAGAGACCTGTAACGGTTTCCTTCTTCAGTGATGTGGTTAATTGTTATTGATTTTTCAGTGTTGAAAGAGCCTTGCAGTCTTGGGATAAACCCCACTTGCTCATAATTCATTATCCTTTTTGTATTAATATATTAGTAGATTTGATTTGCTCTCATTTTGTTTAAAAGTTTATATCTACGTGGGCCTGGCGCGGTGGCTCATGCCTGTAATCCCAGCACTTTGGGAGGCCGAGGCGGGCAGATCATGACGTCAGGAGATCGAGACCATCCTGTCTAACATGGTGAAACCCCATCTCTACTAAAAATACAAAAAAGTTAGCCGGGTGTGGTGGCGGGTGCCTGTAGTCCCAGCTACTTGGGAGGCTGAGGCAGGAGAATGGCGTGAACCCGGGAGGCGGAGCTTGCAGTGAGCCGAGATCGCGCCACTGCACTCCAGCCTGCGCGATAGAGCGGGACTTCGTCTCAAAAAACTAACTAAATAAATAAAAATAAAAATAAATTTTTTTAAAAAAAAGTTTATATCTACATTCATGAGAAATATTGTTCACTAGTTTTTTCCTATAATATCCTTTTTTGTTTGTTTTAATATCAGGACATCACTGGTCTCATGATATGAATTGTGAAATGTTACTTTGATGGAGATTTTGTAAAATTGGCATTATATCTTCTTAAAAGTGTGGAATAATTAATTGGTATATTCATTGTGCTTGGCTTTTTTTTTTTTCTTGGAAGGATTGTAACTATGAATTCAGTTCCTTTAACATATATCGAAGTAGTCATGCTATTCATTTCTTCTTGATGAAACTTTGTAGTTTATACCTTTCAAAGAATTTGCCCATTGCATCTAATTGTTTGTAATATTTTATTATTATGATTTTCATGTCTAAGTTCTGTAATGATGTTTTGTCTTTCATTTTGATATTGATAATTTGTATCTTCTCTCTTTTTTTGGTTGGTAAGTCTGGCTAGAGGTTTATCACTTTTTTAAAATCTTTACAAAGAACAAGGATTTGGTTTTCAATTACTCTATTGTTTTTGTCACTTTCAATTTCATTGATTAATGCACCTATATCTATTATACCTCCCTTTCTTTCTAAGGGTTTAATTTGCTTTTCTTTACCAGTTTCTTAAAGTGGAGGCTTAGTTCACTGATTTGAGAGTTTTTTTTTTTCCTAATATAAACATTTACTGTTGTACACCTCCCTTTGTACATTTTCCTCTAAGTATTGCTTTAACTGCATCTCTCAAATTTTGTCGGTGTTTTCATTTTCTTTTAATTTAAAATATTTTCTAATTTTTCATGTGATTTCCTCTTTGACTCATAGGTTATTTAGAAGTGTTTTGTTTGCTTCCAAATATTTAGACATTTTCCAGATATCTTTCTGCTACTTTTTTTTCCTTAGAGACAGAGTCTTGCTATGTTGCCCGGGCTGGAGTACAGTGGCTATTCACAGGTGCAATTGTAGTGTACTATTGCCCAGGACTCGTAGGCTCCAAAAATCCTCCTGCCTTAGCCTCCTCAGTAGCTAGGGACATGCCACTGTGCCTGACTTACTTTTTTTTAGTTTAGGATTTTTTTATGGTCTTTGTGTGATTTTTTAAATTTGTTTAAATTTGTTATGATTTGATTTATGGCTAGAAAATTGTCTAACTCAGTGGATATTTTATGTGTACTTGAAAATAGTTTGTATTCTGCTGTTAGAATATTGTATACATGTTAATTACGTAAAGTTTGTGGATAGTATTGTTTCGGGCTTCTATATCCTTATTGATTTTCTGTCTGTTATATTAATTGCCAAGAGAGGATTGTTGAACTACCCAAGTATAATTATGAATTTGTCTATTTCTTTATTCAGTTACATTATTTTTTGCTTCATGTATTATCAAAAACAGTTTTTAGGTTCACAAACACTTAGAATGCTTTTTTTTTTTTCTTAGTGAATTGATTTTTTTTTTTTTTTAATCACATTGTAATGTTCTTTCTTAGCCCTGGTAATATTCCTTGTCTATGTCACACTGTCTATGGTACTGATGTTTTATAACATTGGTCTTTATTTTTTTGCTCTTGGAATTAAAACTGAACCTTGGTTTTTATTAAATGAAACAGTAAAAGAACTCAGCAGACTGACTAAAATGAACACCTCAGATGAGGTAACCAAGGTTTATACCAAACTAGTTTGCAGCATAGTCAGGGCTAAAATTCATACACTGGGTAATCTGTGGTTCCACCCAAACTAAAATACGTCTGCTGATAAATTTGCTCTGAATAAGCCTGCACTATCAAGTTCTAAAGGTATCCATGGCTCACACCTGTAATCCCAGCACTTTGCTTGGCCAAGGCAGGCGGATCATGAGGTCAGGAGATAGAGACCATCCTGGCCAATGTGGCGAAACTCCATCTCTACTAAAAATACAAAAATTAGCTGGGCATGGTGGAGCATGCCTGTAATCCCAGCTACTCAGGAGGCTAAGGCGAGAAAATCACTTGAACCAGGGAGTCAGAGGCTGCAGTGAGCCAAGATCACACCACTGCACTCCAGCCTGGCCATAGAACAAGAGTCCATCTCAAAAAAATAAAATAAAATAAAATTTAATAAAGGTATACAGTAGAGATTTAAAGTCAGATATCTTGTATCTGAGGTTCTTAGAATGGAGAATTCACTTCTCTTTGGTAACAGAATACAGGGAACAAGTAATTGTGCTGCAGCAAATTGGGCCAAAAATAAGTTATAAAGTCATTTTCCACATTCTCTTTTTAAGATGAAACTGTTGACAAGGAATAGCAATTATCTTCATGGTATCACTATCACTCTGTTATAACAATGTAACTCTCAGATAAAGCTATTAATAGCACCAGTTTTTGGTGCAGTTGCTTCATGAATTAGCTATGATTTCTTAGTTTTCCAGGTACTTCAATCAGAAGCATTCAGTTAAGCACCTCACACATCGTAAGGAGTACGTGCACACATTAATGCACAGTGCTTTTACATTGTAATAGGAACTAAACCCTACCTTTCATTACTTATGTAAGAGGAATCATGAATGACAAACACATTTGGCATGAAGTCATTAGTAGTCTGCCCTTTTATTTGTTCTTCCAATAATGTCTTTATTTCTAAACTAATGTGGATAATAAAAACACTAGACTATACATGAAGAAATTATTTTGTTGAAATATCTTTTATCCCTGACTCTTCTATTTCTTCTTATTCACATTGCTATAGGAATACTGAAATTTTTATGGCTGTCTTTTTTTAGACACATTTTAAGAATCTGCTCAGAGAGAATTTGATGAAATCTATTTTTGGTCTCAGTAGGAGAATCCTAATTTGCATCTCCTCATGGGTCATCATTGCCTAAATTGATCTACACTGACCTGGTTCATTTTAAATCAATTCAGGGTTCTTCTGTGTGTACACAGAACAAACTACCTGTTCTTCACATGCTATGAAATCAATCCCAAGGAAATTTAAATGATCTGGATGGATTCTTCAAATAAAATTCTACTGTGTTTTTCTGATCAAAATTGAGAGGAGTATTGAGGTAAAACTAAAACACTTAAAAGGATTAACCAACCAGGTAGTCAAAAATTGTATCAGTTGTCTGTATACAAAATACATTTTACCCACCCACTATATAATTATTCTTTTATTATATGAACTGGTTACTATAAAATCAATTTATATAACATTTTGTATTTATTTTATGGACATGGGATATTTTGGGGGCAAGATGAACAATTGTTACTCTACTACAATTGTAAAGATTGCACCTTTTAAAGTCAAGATTCTGTGGCCAGCTTTACTTTAGAAATAAGATGTGAAAAAACATTCTAAACTGAATAAGGGTCTGTGGTGGTTTTCTTTGCTAGAACATGTTGAGCTATTTAGCTAGTCAACAAAAATAGTAGTTGAACCTTCTCTCAGTATCTTAGCACTTGTTTTTAAACAGATTTTCTGTTAAGTAAATTGGTGAACTATAAGAAAATAGTTATATTTCTTGTTGTATTTTAAAAAGATATCAGACTTAAAATATATTAAATTTATTGAGCTTGTGAAATACCAGTGTATAAGTGATGTTCATAAATACCTATGATACTAATAAATAATAAATGCCACAAGAAAAGTAAAGGGCTATAAGAGTTTTTAGAAGAGAAAGAAAGCTTCGTGCTGGAAGAAATTAGTAAATGTTTAATTGATAGTAAGGCAACTGAGTTAAACTTTAAGGGGAAAATAGGTTTTGAACAAGTTTTGAACATGAAAACATTAAAAAAAATCCTTTTGGCCAGGCGCGGTGGCTCACGCCTGTAATCCCAGCACTTTGGGAGGCGGAGGCGGGTGGATCACAAGGTCAGGAGATTGAGACCATCCTGGCCAACACAGTGAAACCCCGTCTACACTAAAAATACAAAAAATCAGCCCGGCGTGGTGGCGGGCTACTGTTGTCCCAGCTACTCGGGAGGCTGAAGCAGGAGAATGGCATGAACTCGGGAGATGGAGCTTGCAGTGAGCCGAGATAGTGCCACTGCACTCCAGCCTGGACGACAGAGCAAGACCCTGTCTCAAAAAAAAAAAAAAAAAATCCTTCTATTAAAAAGAATAGTATAAACAAAATCATTAAAGCAAAAGATTTTGGAAATGTTTTAAAAACAATGACTAGAAGATTAAGGCATTAAATGTAAAAGTTGAAGTGAAATAGGAAGACTCACAGGACAATGATGACTCTTGCAAACCAACCTAAGACTTTGAGCTTTTCTTTCTTTAGCAAAGAGATGGCATCGAAGTTTTAGAGCTGTTGAAATATTTCCTAGAATAACGGGATTCATTAAAAACAGCAACATCTAAAAGGCATATTTTCAGGGAGTATTTAATTTCAGGCATATATGCTAGGTTCTGGAGATAAAATATTCTTGCTCCCAAGGAATTTGGGGTTTAAAGAAAGAGATAGATGCACAAACAAAAAGCATATGAATTATATGCCAACTGCTTCTGTAATACAGATGGATACAGGGTGCTGGGGAAACAGGGAAGATGATATATCAAGGTAATAGTAGCTCCAGAAACAAGTAAGTCCTGAACTAGCAGTGGCTTGATACAATAAGCATTTATTTTGTGTTCCATCACAGCCAAATGTGGTGTTCCTTCTGAGATGACCTACCATGTAGTCATTTAGTGACCCAGGTTCTTTTCTTAGTGACCCAGGATCTTTCCTTGGAAGGCCTAGAGGACAGTAGCTCCACTGTCCTCTTGGAAGGCCTAGAGTAGTTCCACTGTCCTCTTGGCCTTCCAAGTATTTTCCCTGGGTGAGGCATACATGCCTAATTAACTTAGAAGTTTCACACTTATTCCTTTGATGAGAACTAGTAGAACTAGAAAAGTGTCCCAGCTTTGTGTCCAGGAAAGACACAATAAAGATTCTGATGAACACATTGCGATATCTGCTCCAAGAACATATCTAACTGTGGGGTGGGTACATCCAGGAGTGCTGGAAAGCACTGGTACAGTTGTATGTGGCTGTTTACATCCAGCGTCTGTTCTGATTCATTAGAATCTACCTGACACCTGTTTTGATTCATGTCATTCAGTTGTTAAATATTTTCATTAATTTCCACAGTTTACCTGCATTCATGCTAAACCTACAACAAGAAGAGTGAATCCAGGGGCTCTATTTTGGCATGAATTAACTGGCAATAGTTAATAAGATGAAAAAAATGGAGATTTGAAGATAATGAGATAATTTAGGAGGTTATATTTCAAAAGTACAGGTGAGAGAGATGAAACTTGGACAGTAGGTAGTAGAGATGAAAAGAAAAGAAAAGAAACAAGCAGGTGAAATCTGAAAACACAGCTCCAGGCAGCTATTTGGATGTGAAAAGCAAGGGAAAAGCTAAAAAATAATTGCATTAGTCCATTCTCATACTGCTATAAAGAACTACCTGAGACTGGGTATTTTATCAAGAAAAGAGGATTAATTGATTCACAGTTCTACAGACTATAAAGGAAGTATGGCTGTGATGCCTCAGGAAACTTACAATTATGGTGGAAGGGTGAAGGGGAAGCAAGCACGTTTTACACATGACAGCAGGAGAGAGAAAGCAGAGGGAAGTGCCACACATTTTTAACCATCAGTTTTCACGAGAACTCACTATCACAAGAACCACAAGGGAGAAATATGCCCCATGATCCAATTACCTCCCTCCAGGTCCCTTACCCAACATTGGGAGTTACAATTTAACATGAGATTTGAGTGGGGACACAGAGCCAAGTTGTATCAATAATCATGATAAATAAATAAATGCCAGAGATGTTGAGCCTTGGTAATTCAGAGGTTCATAGTACTTTTATCAAAATAGGGAACAAAGAAAAAGAACACATTTTAGAAGAAACCATTAGATTCTCAGCTTTTGGAAGGTAGGAATCTGCTTTGTAGATCCACAATCTGATACAGAGCCGAGTATACTCCATAGTTATTCGTAGGCGCTCCATAGTTATTCATTTAATTAATGACTAATGAAACCAAATTACTTCAGTTTTAGATACACTGAGTTTTTGGTGTCACTAAGACATTTGTGTAGAGATGTCCAGAAAGTAATTGTGAAGGTAGAATCAGGGTAAAGAAGAAATAAAAACCTCCTAGAGAAAGGTAGTAATTAAATCCACATAATTACAAGAACAAATATACTGGAAAAAAAAAAGTCTCAGCAAATAGAGAAGGAATTCTTTAAAGGGATGATTGGACAGGTGATACAGAAACTTTAAGAGCTAAAAAGCAACCATTTTATTTCAGAATTATGGTATATGTTTCTTTTATTTTATAGATTGTTTTCTTTCATTCATTCACCTTTTTTCTTTCTGAATCGTTATGGGTGTGAATATGTAACAGCATGTACCATGAAAGTACACATTGTCTGTAATCCATCTTAAGATCATTGTTAAACTTGGCATATTTCCTTCATGTCATTCTAGGTGTGTATTTTAAAAAGTCAATGAAGAATGTATCATTTATTAAAATATACCATTTTTCAATATAAAATTACTCTCTTTGAACTGTTTGATGATTTTGCCTTAAATTCTACTTTGTCTGAAAATAGAGTTGCAACTCTTGATAGTTTAATTTTTGGAGTTTCCTAACAACCATTTTAATTTCCTTTCTTTATTAATATCATTTTGTTTCAACAGACTCATGTAAGCTACATAATATCACTTTGATTTGCTTTAATTTTACTTTAGTTTTTCCTTTGCCTTCTATGGACTTCATAACACTTTTAGTCACACTTTCTATCTTTTTGTTTTGTATTGTCTTGTTTTTACTGTGTATTTTCTCTACTTAAAATATATTTTTCTTCTTTTGATGTACCCCAATGATTTGGAAGTCATATATCCTGTTTTTAATTCTTATAATGATCATATTCATATTTCTCAGAAAAACCCTTGTATATCAAAAGTTTTCAAAAGTCAGTAATAAAATATATATTTTGCATCCCTTCCTCCTTTTGATACTTTCCTCATTCCATGTGGGAGGGGGAATGTATTACATTTTTACTTCTTTTTCACTTCGTCTTCTCACATTTTAAAACTATAATGTATATGTTAAGACCCATATTAATATTATTAATTTATGTTAAGCATTTATTATTTTCTTTTTAAGCAACATTCTGTTGTTATTCAATTTTGTAACCAAATTTAAAATAATAATCTAGAGTCAAATTTATGTTTAATGTAATTGAGTGTTCACTGCTAGTCTTTGTAGAACTATTGGCTAGATGTTAGTTTCTGGAACTGCATGACAGATTGTTGCTCTCAAAGGGCTTAGGTCTAATGGCTTTCTGCCACTAGTATTACTCTTTCTTATTCTATTTTTTGGTTAAAAGTACTATTAAACTTTGAGTTGCCTCCATTCTTAATCTCTTAGTTTAAGTACTTTATGCGAAGTATAAGGAGGGTAATTTATTCTAAGTTCTCAAAAATATAAAATTTCTTGGGAGCAAAAATTAATTCTTTTTTTTTCCCCCTTTTGTTTATTTATTTATTTATTTTTATTTATTTATTTATTTATTATTATTATACTTTAAGTTGTAGGGTACATGTGCATAACGTGTAGGTTTGTTACATATGTATACTTGTGCCATGTTGGTGTGCTGCACCCATCAACTCGTCATTTACATCAGGTATAACTCCCAGTGCAATCCCTCCCCCGTCCCCCCTCCCCCCTCCCCATGATAGGCCCTGGTGTGTGATGTTCCCCTTCCTGAGTCCAAGTGATCTCATTGTTCAGTTCCCACCTATGAGTGAGAACATGCGGTGTTTGGTTTTCTGTTCTTGTGATAGTTTGCTAAGAATGATGGTTTCCAGCTGCATCCATGTCCCTACAAAGGACACAAACTCATCCTTTTTTATGGCTGCATAGTATTCCATGGTGTATATGTGCCACATTTTCTTAATCCAATCTGTCACTGATGGACATTTGGGTTGATTCCAAGTCTTTGCTATTGTGAATAGTGCTGCAAGAAACATACGTGTGCATGTGTCTTTATAGCAGCATAATTTATAATCCTTTGGGTATATACCCAGTAATGGGATGGCTGGGTCATATGGTACATCTAGTTCTAGATCCTTGAGGAATCGCCATACTGTTTTTCATAATGGTTGAACTAGTTTACAATCCCACCAACAGTGTAAAAGTGTTCCTATTTCTCCACATCCTCTCCAGCACCTGTTGTTTCCTGACTTTTTAATGATTGCCATTCTAACCGGTGGGAGATGGTATCTCATTGTGGTTTTGATTTGCATTTCTCTGATGGCCAGTGATGAGGAGCATTTTTTCATGTGTCTGTTGGCTGTATGAATATCTTCTTTTGAGAAATGTCTGTTCATATCCTTTGCCCACTTTTTGATGGGGTTGTTTGTTTTTTTCTTGTAAATTTGTTTGAGTTCTTTGTAGGTTCTGGATATTAGCCCTTTGTCAGATGAGTAGATTGCAAAAATTTTCTCCCATTCTGTAGGTTGCCTGTTCACTCTGATGGTAGTTTCTTTTGCTGTGCAGAAGCTCTTTAGTTTAATGAGATCCCATTTGTCAATTTTGGCTTTTGCTGCTGTTGCTTTTGGTGTTTTAGACATGAAGACTTTGCCCATGCCTATGTCCTGAATGGTACTACCTAGGTTTTCCTCTAGGATTTTTATGGTATTAGGTCTAACATTTAAGTCTCTAATCCATCTTGAATTATTTTTCGTATAAGGAGTAAGGAAAGGATCCAGTTTCAGCTTTCTACTTATGGCTAGCCAATTTTCCCAGCACCATTTATTAAATAGGGAATCCTTTCCCCATTTCTTGTTTCTCTCAGGTTTGTCAAAGATCAGATGGCTGTAGATGTGTGGTATTATTTCTGAGGACTCTGTTCTGTTCCATTGGTCTATATCTCTGTTTTGGTACCAGTACCATGCTGTTTTGGTTACTGTAGCCTTGTAGTATAGTTTGAAGTCAGGTAGCGTGATGCCTCCAGCTTTGTTCTTTTGACTTTGGATTGTCTTGGAGATGCGGGATCTTTTTTGGTTCCATATGAACTTTAAAGCAGTTTTTTTTCCAATTCTGTGAAGAAACTCATTGGTAGCTTGATGGGGATGGCATTGAATCTATAAATTACCTTGGGCAGTATGGCCATTTTCACGATATTGATTCTTCCTATCCATGAGCATGGTATGTTCTTCCATTTGTTTGTGTCCTCTTTTATTTCACTGAGCAGTGGTTTGTAGTTCTCCTTGAAGAGGTCCATTACATCCCTTGTAAGTTGGATTCCTAGGTATTTTATTGTCTTTGAAGCAATTGTGAATGGAAGTTCATTCCTGATTTGGTGCTCTGTTTGTCTGTTACTGGTGTATAAGAATGCTTGTGATTTTTGCACATTAATTTTGTATCCTGAGACTTTGCTGAAGTTGCTTATCAGCTTAAGGAGATTTTGGGCTGAGACAATGGGGTTTTCTAAATATACAATCATGTCATCTGCAAACAGGGACAATTTGACTTCTTCTTTTCCTAACTGAATACCCTTGATTTCTTTCTCTTGCCTGATTGCCCTAGCCAGAACTTCCAACACTATGTTGAATAGGAGTGGTGAGAGAGGGCATCCCTGTCTTGTGCCAGTTTTCAAAGGGAATTTTTCCAGTTTTTGCCCATTCAGTATGATATTGGCTGTGGGTTTGTCATAAATAGCTCTTATTATTTTGAGGTACGTTCCATCAATACCAAATTTATTGAGCGTTTTTAGCATGAAGGGCTGTTGAATTTTGTCAAAAGCCTTTTCTGCATCTATTGACATAATCATGTGGTTCTTGTCTTTGGTTCTGTTTATATGCTGGATTATGTTTATTGATTTGCGAATGTTGAACCAGCCTTGCATCCCAGGGATGAAGCCCACTTGATCATGGTGGATAAGCTTTTTGATGTGTTGCTGAATCCGGTTTGCCAGTATTTTATTGAGGATTTTTGCATCGATGTTCATCAGGGATATTGGTCTAAAATTCTCTTTTTTTGTTGTGTCTCTGCCAGGCTTTGGTATCAGGATGACGTTGGCCTCATAAAATGAGTTAGGGAGAATTCCCTCTTTTTCTATTGATTGGAATAGTTTCAGAAGGAATGGTACCAACTCCTCCTTGTACCTCTGGTAGAATTCAGCTGTGAATCCATCTGATCCTGGACTTTTTTTGGTTGGTAGGCTATTAATTGTTGCCTCAATTTCAGAGCCTGCTATTGGTCTATTCAGGGATTCAACTTCTTCCTGGTTTAGTCTTGGAAGAGTGTAAGTGTCCAGGAAATTATCCATTTCTTCTAGATTTTCCAGTTTATTTGTGTAGAGGTGTTTATAGTATTCTCTGATGGTAGTTTGTATTTCTGTGGGGTCGGTGGTGATATCCCCTTTATCATTTTTAATTGCGTCGATTTGATTCTTCTCTCTTTTCTTCTTTATTAGTCTGGCTAGTGGGCTGTCAATTTTGTTGATCTTTTCAAAGAACCAACTCCTGGATTCATTGATTTTTTGGAGGGTTTTTTGTGTCTCTATCTCCTTCAGTTCTGCTCTGATCTTAGTTATTTCTTGCCTTCTGCTAGCTTTCGAATGTGTTTGCTCTTGCTTCTGTAGTTCTTTTAATTGCGATGTTAGAGTGTCAATTTTAGATCTTTCCTGCTTTCTCTTGTGGGCATTTAGTGCTATAAATTTCCCTCTACACACTGCTTTAAATGTGTCCCAGAGATTCTGGTATGTTGTATCTTTGTTGTCATTGGTTTCAAAGAACATCTTTATTTCTGCCTTCATTTCGTTATGTACCCAGTAGTCATTCAGGAGCAGGTTGTTCAGTTTCCATGTAGTTGAGCGGTTTTGATTGAGTTTCTTAGTCCTGAGTTCTAGTTTGATTGCACTGTGGTCTGACAGACAGTTTGTTATAATTTCTGTTCTTGTACATTTGCTGAGGAGTGCTTTACTTCCCATTATGTGGTCAATTTTGGAGTAAGTATGATGTGGTGCTGAGAAGAATGTATATTCTGTTGATTTGGGGTGGAGAGTTCTATAGATGTCTATTAGGTCTGCTTGCTGCAGAGATGAGTTCAATTCCTGGATATCCTTGTTAACTTTCTGTCTCGTTGATCTGTCTAATGTTGACAGTGGAGTGTTGAAGTCTCCCATTATTATTGTATGGGAGTCTAAGTCTCTTTGTAAGTCTCTAAGGACTTGCTTTATGAATCTGGGTGCTCCTGTATTGGATGCATATATATTTAGGATAGTTAGCTCTTCCTGTTGAATTGATCCCTTTACCATTATGTAATGGCCTTCTTTGTCTCTTTTGATCTTTGTTGGTTTAAAGTCTGTTTTATCAGAAACTAGGATTGCAACCCCCGCTTTTTTTTGTTCTCCATTTGCTTGGTAAATCTTCCTCCATCCCTTTATTTTGAGCCTATGTATGTCTCTGCGTGTGAGATGGGTCTCCTGAATACAGCAGACTGATGGGTCTTGACTCTTTATCCAGTTTGCCAGTCTGTGTCTTTTAATTGGAGCATTTAGTCCATTTACATTTCAGGTTAATATTGTTATGTGTGAACTTGATCCTGCCATTATTACATTAACTGGTTATTTTGCTCGTTAGTTGATGCAGTTTCTTCCTAGCCTCGATGGTCTTTACATTTTGGCATGTTTTTGCAATGGCTGGTACCGGTTGTTCCTTTCCATGTTTAGTGCTTCCTTCAGGGTCTCTTGTAAGGCAGGCCTGGTGGTGACAAAATCTCTAAGCATTTGCTTATCTGTAAAGGATTTTATTTCTCCTTCACTTATGAAACTTAGTTTGGCTGGATATGAAATTCTGGGTTTAAAATTCTTTTCTTTAAGAATGTTGAATATTGGCCCCCACTCTCTTCTGGCTTGGAGAGTTTCTGCCGAGAGATCTGCTGTTAGTCTGATGGGCTTCCCTTTGTGGGTAACCCGACCTTTCTCTCTGGCTGCCCTTAAGATTTTTTCCTTCATTTCAACTTTGGTGAATCTGGCAATTATGTGTCTTGGAGTTGCTCTTCTCGAGGAGTATCTTTGTGGCGTTCTCTGTATTTCCTGGATTTGAATGTTGGCCTGCCCTACTAGGTTGGGGAAGTTCTCCTGGATGATATCCTGAAGAGTGTTTTCCAACTTGGTTCCATTTTCCCCCTCACTTTCAGGCACCCCAATCAGACGTAGATTTGGTCTTTTTACATAATCCCATACTTCTTGCAGGCTTTGTTCATTTCTTTTTCTTCTTTTTTCTTTTGGTTTCTCTTCTCGCTTCATTTCATTCATTTGATCCTCAATCACTGATACTCTTTCTTCCAGTTGATCGAGTCGGTTACTGAAGCTTGTGCATTTGTCACGTATTTCTCGTGTCATGGTTTTTCATCTCTTTCATTTCGTTTAGGACCTTCTCTGCATTAATTACTCTAGCCATCAATTCTTCCACTTTTTTTTTCAAGATTTTTAGTTTCTTTGCACTGGGTACGTAATTCCTCCTTTAGCTCTGAGAAATTTGATGGACTGAAGCCTTCTTCTCTCATCTCGTCAAAGTCATTCTCCGTCCAGCTTTGATCCGTTGCTGGCGATGAGCTGCGCTCCTTTGCCGGGGGAGATGCGCTCTTATTTTTTGAATTTCCAGCTTTTCTGCCCTGCTTTTTCCCCATCTTTGTGGTTTTATCTGCCTCTGGTCTTTGATGATGGTGATGTACTGATGGGGTTTTGGTGTAGGTGTCCTTCCTGTTTGATAGTTTTCCTTCTAACAGTCAGGACCCTCAGCTGTAGGTCTGTTGGAGATTGCTTGAGGTCCACTCCAGACCCTGTTTGCCTGGGTATCAGCAGCAGAGGCTGCAGAAGATAGAATATTTCTGAACAGTGAGTGTACCTGTCTGATTCTTGCTTTGGAAGCTTCCTCTCAGGGGTGTACTCCACCCTGTGAGGTGTGGGGTGTCAGACTGCCCCTAGTGGGGGATGTCTCCCAGTTAGGCTACTCAGGGGTCAGGGACCCACTTGAGCAGGGAGTCTGTCCCTTCTCAGATCTCAACCTCCGTGTTGGGAGATCCACTGCTCTCTTCAAAGCTGTCAGACAGAGTCGTTTGCGTCTGCAGAGGTTTCGGCTGCGTTTGGTATTGCGCTGTCCCCAGAGGTGGAGTCTACAGAGACAGGCTGGTTTCCTTGAGCTGCTGTGAGCTCCACCCAGTTCGAGCTTCCCAGCAGCTTTGTTTACCTACTTAAGCCTCAGCAATGGTGGGCGCCCCTCCCCGAGCCTCGCTGCTGCCTTGCCGGTAGATCACAGACTGCTGTGCTAGCAATGAGGGAGGCTCCGTGGGTGTGGGACCCTCCCGGCCAGGTGTGGTATATGATCTCCTGGTGTGCCTGTTTGCTTAAAGCACAGTATTGGGGTGGGAGTTACCCGATTTTCCAGGTGTTGTGTGTCTCAGTTCCCCTGGCTAGGAAAAGGGATTCCCTTCCCCCTTGCGCTTCCCAGGTGAGGCAATGCCTCGCCCTGCTTCAGCTCTCGCTGGTCGGGCTGCAGCAGCTGACCAGCACCGATCGTCCGGCACTCCCCAGTGAGGTGAACCCAGTACCTCAGTTGAAAATGCAGAAATCACCGGTGTTCTGTATCGCTCGCGCTGGGAGTTGGAGACTGGAGCTGTTCCTATTCGGCCATCTTGCTCCGCCCACCAAAAATTAATTCTTTCGTGATTTTATACTGCAAGGGAGAGATCTAAGGCAGATTTTACTTCTCTTTATTTAAGTAAACTAATATTTACTAATATTTGCTCATTTTTCTGTCCCAATATTTGTAGCATATCACTTTTGTTTTCATAGTTTATTTTTTCTTTAGAATTCAGTTTTTGCACTAGTATAGTAAGTCATTTCAATATACATATTTAAGTCATTTTTCAGCTCTATAAGTTTCCTGTGGTCATCTTTGAATACTTCTTCAATTACAATTTTTGAGGGTTTGTTAATTCATAATTATTGGGTTGAATAACATATTTTTATTCAATTTTAATCTCTTCTTTCTTCATTTTCACTTTACAATTTCCTCTGAACTCTGGAAATTATCTTGAATTGGTAATCCATGTCACTGATTTATGTTTTATAATATCTTTTCTGTTTGTCTTTAACTGCTTTTACTACGATACTTTTGCTTCTGCCATCCTTCTTCACTTCATGACTTTTCTATTCTTGAGACTTTCAGCCCCTATTTTATAAATATTATAACATACATTCTTTTGTGTATACCAAGTAATTTTCTGTACCTTCTTTCCAGTTTCTGCAGCAAATAATTTTTAAAAGTTTATTTTATTCTGGATATATGGAATGATGTATCATTCTTCTTTCCTTGCAATAATTTAGAGGTTATTTATAGGTTTTCTTCTACTTACCATGTATTAAAAATATCTCTATATAGGACTGGCATTTGTCAACAGATAAGATTTACAAATTGTGCTCGTGTCCCTCTCTCTATATTTGTGCACTAGTTTAGGCCCCTACTCAGATCTGCAGCTAGGTGGCACAGTTATAACCACAGTGCCTAACCTGATTCCTAGTCTCTGATAGACTTTTATGCAATGTGGCTGTGCTGAAATATAAGGAAATGGGTTTCTATCCCCTCTTCCCCTCAGTAGAAATTCATTTGTTTTAAGAGGCAATATAATGTCTACCAATCAACTTTCTCCTATATCCTTTTAAAATTATTTTGCATGACCTGCAAAAGCTAGTTATAAATATATACATATATGTATATGTGTGTGTGTGTGTGTGTATATATATATGGCAAAAGTAGTACCTATGTTGCTGGTGCCTGCGTCACCTTGGGAGCACAGTTACAGAGGGAGGCCTGCCTGCTTTCATATGAGCATTTTCACCTATTTTTATTTAAAGAGTATGAGGGTCCTTAATTCCATTTTTAACTCTCGCTCCCCTGACTCATAGGTTACTAAAGATCACCACATAGAAAATAGAGATTCTGAGTTATACCCGGAATTTTTTCAGGATCCTCAACCATATTAAAATGAATGAGAATGAGAGTGCTATTACGGGGATACCACAAACCCAACATAGCAGATTTCAAAAGAATGAATATTTTCCAGATTTTGTTCTTATCTATTATTAGCAATAAATAATTTCTAATGTACTTCACAATTATGGAAATATGTCAGCCTGTCAAAACTTCATAGTTAAGAACTTCTGGAATAAAACAGTGGTAGTATATTAACATTTAGGAATTCTTAGTGGTTTAGACTGAAACCTAAAGTCTTATATTATTATATCTTCTAACTAGCAACAGTGGAGTCACTGAGAGGCTGAAAACAGAGGAAAAAGAACATGGTCTCTTATATAACCCTGTTTCCCCAACCCCAAATCTGTATAGTTGCTATGGCAAGCAATTGCTTCTCTGGTAAGGCAACTCTTCCAGTCTTTCATAATTGCTGCCACCATTCTATTCCAGTAGATCCAGAAATGGTCCCATATCTCTAAGTATTTCTTGTTCAATCTGCACAGCTGTCAGAACAATAATTTTGAAGCAGAATTCTGATCATTTCATTTTACTGCTTAAAAGCCTTCAAAGACAGCAAGGATGTTGCACTGAATGAAGGTAAAGACTTCATATTGATCAGTCAGATTCAGAGCCCCTACTCTGTGTTTCTGTCACTTCCACATTCACTCCTGCCCTCCTCTCCTTAAAGGTCAGAGGCCAGTGACACATTCCGGGCAGGAGATTGTCTGATGTCTTTGTTCCAGACAAGAAAAAAGGCCTATAGATGCTGACAATAGAGAGTTCTTCCAAGGAAATGGCTTCACCCCTATGGTAGGCAGCCTCTAAGATGGCCTCCAATGATCCTAGCCTCTGATATCTCTGCCCCTGTGTAATCTCTTTCTTTGAATGTGGCCTGAACTTAGTGATTCATTTCTAATGAATAGAATATGGCAGAAGTGATGAGATACCACTTCCAAAGCCAGGTTGCAAAAAGATTGTAGCTTCTCTCTTAGGGACCTTCTTTGACTTTCTCATTCACTCACTCTGAAAGAAACCAGTTGTCATGTTGAACTGCTCTGATGAGAAGCTCAAATAGCAAAAAACTGATGTATTTGATCACCAGCCAGCAAAAACATGAGGCATGTCAATAATCATGTGAATTAGCTTGTAAGTAACTGTTCCCACAGTTGAACTTTGATATGTCTGAAGCCTCTGACAACACCCTGATTTCAACCTTTTGAGAGACCCTGTGCCAGAGACCATGCCCAAAAAAACTGAAATGGTAAAAGTTTGTTGTTTTAAGTTGTTAATTATGGGGTAATTTATTATGTAGCAATATATAACTAATATAATCACTACCCAGCCACTCCATGATGAAGGCCATTATTCAACATGCTCCAGAAACCCATAGACTCCAATCGACTTTGTATTATTTTGTTCTTAAACATAAATAACTGGGAATAGGAGCGTGAGGAAAATTTGGTGGGGTTGTGGGGAATGTGATGATTATGTTCATTTCCTTGAATATAATGATGGTTTCATAGGCATATATATGTCATAAATATTAAGTTATATGTTTTAAACATATGTAATTTATTATGTTAATTAGACCTTAACAAAGCTGTTAAAATATTAATGAAGAGATAAGACTCATCAAATATTTGAAAAACAAAAGACTCCAACATAATAGACAGGGATCCAAATAAATAAAATGCAGAAGGCAATCAGAAAAATTTGAAACAGTGCAGAAGGACAGAAAAAGTGTCCAAAAAACTCTAAAATTATTATTCTCTAAGAAATAAATGAAAAAATTTTCATCAATGAAAAATGAAGGCTATAGAAAAGAATAGCATATGAATAAGAAAGAAAGAGTTCCTAGACATTAAAAAACACAATAGTGGAAGTTGAAAATTCAACAGAAGATTTAGAAGATAAAATTGAAGAAATTTCCCAGGAAGTAAAATAAAGACAAAGTGGAGGAAAATGGGAATAAGAAGATAACAAAATGAGAAGTATAGTCCAGACATCTACATTAGAATTAAGGGAATTTCAGAAAAAAAATAAAGAAGCAAAAGAGGCTTACTTATCAATTAATTTATTTCTAATTTGAAGAACTAAATACAAATTTACACATTTAAATGGTTCAAATTGTGCTCAAAAATAAATTTTAAAAGACCAACTATAAGGCACTTCATATTAGTTATCCAGTGCTATGTAACAAATGACCACACAATGTGGCAACTAAAAACAACATTTAAGGGGTGGAGCACGATGGCAGAATAGAAGCCTACACTGTTCACTGTCCCCCACAGGAACCCCAAATTTAAATAACTGTCACAGAAAAGCATCATCACAAGAACCAAAAACCAGGTGAACAATCATAGTACTTGGTTTTAAATTCATATCACTGAAAGAGGCATTGAAGAAGGCAGGAGAGACAGTCTTGAATTGCTGACACCATCCCTCCCCAACCTCCTAGCTGTGGCTACATGGTACAGAGTCTGTACACTTGTGGGAGGGAGAACTCAGTGACTGGGGGACTTTACGTTGAACTCAGTGCAGCCCTGTCACAGTGGAGAGCAAAGTCATGCTCAGCCAGCACCCACACATGGAAGGAGAATTTGGATCAGCCCTAGCTAGAGGGAAATCACCCATCTCAGAGGTAAGAAACCTTGCCATCAGGGGCTGAAGTGCTCTAGAGTTCTAGGTAAACTTGAAAGATAGCCTAGGACACAAGGACTGCAATTCCTAGGTATCTCCTAGTTCTGGGCTAGGCTCAGAGCCAGTGAACTAGGGCGGCACATGACCTAGGGAGATACCAGCCAGGGCAACTAAGGGAGTGCTTGCATCACCCCTTTCCCAACCCCAGGCAGCATGTCTCTCAGTAACAAAAACAATTCCTTCCTTCCGTTTAAGGAGAAGAGAGCAATATGTAAAGAGGAATTTGTCTTGCATCTTCCATACCAGCTCAGCCACAGTAGCACAGGGTACTGGGCAGAGTCATGAGACTCCCATTTGAGGCCCTAGCCCATGATGACATTTCTACACACATCCTTGGCCAAAAGTGACTCCACTGTCTTAAAGGGAAGGACCCAGTCCTAGCAGGATTAATCACCTGCTTATTTCTCTGATGGCCAGTGATGATGAGCATTTTTTCATGTGTCTGTTGGCTGTATGAATGTCTTCTTTTGAGAAATGTCTGTTCATATCCTTTGCCCACTTTTTGATGGGGTTGTTTGTTTTTTTCTTGTAAATTTGTTTGAGTTCTTTGTAGGTTCTGGATATTAGCCCTTTGTCAGATGAGTAGATTGCAAAACTTTTCTCCCATTCTGTAGGTTGCCTGTTCATTCTGATGGTAGTTTCTTTTGCTGTGCAGAAGCTCTTTAGTTTAATGAGATCCCATTTGTCAATTTTGGCTTTTGCTGCCGTTGCTTTTGGTGTTTTAGACATGAAGTCTTTGCCCATGCCTATGTCCTGAATGGTACTACCTAGGTTTTCCTCTAGGATTTTTATGGTATTAGGTCTAACATTTAAGTCTCTAATCCATCTTGAATTAATTTTCGTATAAGGAGTAAGGAAAGGATCCAGTTTCAGCTTTCTACTTATGGCTAGCCAATTTTCCCAGCACCATTTATTAAATAGGGAATCCTTTCCCCATTTCTTGTTTCTCTCAGGTTTGTCAAAGATCAGATGGCTGTAGATGTGTGGTATTATTTCTGAGGACTCTGTTCTGTTCCATTGGTCTATATCTCTATTTTGGTACCAGTACCATGCTGTTTTGGTTACTGTAGCCTTGTAGTATAGTTTGAAGCAAATCAAAACCACAATGAGATACCATCTCACACCAGTTAGAATGGCGATCATTAAAAAGTCAGGAAACAACAGGTGCTGGAGAGGATGTGGAGAAATAGGAACACTTTTACACTGTTGGTGGGATTGTAAACTAGTTCAACCATTATGGGAAACAGTATGGCGATTCCTCAAGGATCTAGAACTAGATGTACCATGTGACCCAGCCATCCCATTACTGGGTATATACCCAAAGGATTATAAATCATGCTGCTATAAAGACACATGCACACATATGTTTATTGCGGCACTATTCACAATAGCAAAGACTTGGAATCAACCCAAATGTCCATCAGTGACAGACTAGATTAAGAAAATGTGGCACATATACACCATGGAATACTATGCAGCCATCAAAAAGGATGAGTTTGTGTCCTTTGTAGGGACATGGATGCAGCTGGAAACCATCATTCTTAGCAAACTATCACAAGAACAGAAAACCAAACACCGCATGTTCTCACTCATAGGTGGGAACTGAACAATGAGATCACTTGGACTCAGGAAGGGGAACATCACACACCGGGGACTATCATGGGGAGGGGGGAGGGGGGAGGGATTGCATTGGGAGTTATACCTGATGTAAATGACGAGTTGTTGGGTGTTGACGAGTTGATGGGTGCAGCACACCAACATGGCACAAGTATACATATGTAACAAACCTGCATGTTATGCACATGTACCCTAGAACTTAAAGTATAATAATAATAAAAAATAAATAAATTAAAAAAAAATCACCTGCTTATTAAAGAGCCGTTGGGGCCTGAGTAACCAATAGTGATATCCAGGTAGTACACCATAGGCTGTTGGCTTTGAGATAAGTTGACTTCAGATGTGACCCAGAGTATTCCCAGATATGGTGGCTATGCTGAAAGACTCCTTCTATTTGAGAAAAGCAGAGGGAAAGGTGATGAGGACTTTGTCTTGCACCTTGGGTACCAGCTTGGCAACAGTGGAGTATAGTAACAAGCAGGCTCTTGGTGTCCCCAAGTCCAGACCTAGGCTATTGTACAGCATTTATGGACTTGTCCTGGGCCAGAGGGGAGCCCACTGCACTGAGAGATGAGTCCGAGGCCTGGAAGAATTCACCACAAGCTGACTGAAGAGCCTTGGTCTTTACATCAACATCAGTGGTGGCCTGGCACAATTCCCCGTGGGCCAGTGGTAGTAGTTGCCATAAGGAGAGGCTCCTCAGCCTGTGGAAAGAAGGAAAGAACATGAAAGGCTTTGCATTGTAGTCTGAGTGCCAGCTTGGCTACAGTGAAATAGAACATCGGTAAACTTCTAACGTTTTTTCCTCCAATCTCTGGCTTCCAGAGAGCATCTCTAGACCTTCCCAGGAGCTGGGGGAGCACAATGTCCTGAAGGGAAGGACACAAACCTTGCTGGCATTACCACTTGCTGATCATAGAGCCCTTGGGCCTTGAATGAACATAGGTGGTAGTCAGGCAGTGGTTACAGTATACCTTGGGTGGGACCCAGTGCTGTGCTGGCATCAGGTTGACCCAGCATAGTCCCAGTGGTGGTGAACACAAGGGTGCTTATATTACCACACCCCTGGTTCCAGGCGGCTTAGCACAGAGAGAGAGCCTCCATTTGTTTGGAAGAAAGTAAGGAGAAGATAATCATGCCTGGTAATCCAGAGGTCATCTGGATCTTATCCAAGACAATCAAGGAGGTACTTTTACAGATCTAGAAAAATCACAGTGCTATTGGGCTTGGGATTCAAATCCCTTTGAATACCTGGAAAGCCTTCTCCAGAAGGATGACCACAAGAAAGCCCAGACTGTGAAGAATACATTAAATACCCAACTTTCCAATTCCCAGACACCAGTGAACATCTACAAGCATCGAGATCATTCAGGAAACTGTGACTTTAGCAAGCAAACTTAAATAAGTTACTAAGGACAAATTCTGAAGAAACAGAGATATGTGACCTTTCAGACGGAGAATTAAAAATAACTGTGCTGAGGAACTCAAAGAAATTCAAGATAACAGAGAGAAGGAATTCAGAATTCTATCAGATACGTTTAACAAACAGATTCAAATTATTTTTTTTAATAAAGCAGAAACACTGAACTTGATCAATTCAATTCACATACTGAAGAATGCATCAGAGTCTCTTAATAACAGAATTGATCAAGCAGAAGGAAGAATTAGTGAGCTTGAAAACAGACTATTTGAAAATCAGTGATGAGAGGATACAAAAGAATAAAAGAATAAAAGAAAATGAAGCACACCTACAAGATGTAGGAAATAACCTCAAAAGGGGAAATCTAAGAGTTATTGGCCTTAAACAGAAAGTAGAGAAAGAGATAGGGGTAGAAAGTATATTCAAAGAGTTATATCACAGAACTTCCCAAACCTAGAGAAAATATCAGCATTCAATTAAAAGAAGGCAATATAACACCAAGAAATTTAACCCAAAGAGACTCCCTCGAGGCATTTAATAACCAAACTCCTGAAGGTCAAGAATAATGAAAGTATCCTAAAAGCAGGAAGAGAGAAGAAACAACATACAATGGAGCTCCAATACATCTGGCAACAGACTTCTCAGTGGAAACCTTAAGGCCAGGAGAGAGTGGCATGACATGTTTAAAGTGCTAAAGGAAAAAAAAAGCTACTGATACCCTTTTACTCTAATACAGTATATCTAGTAAAAATATCTTTCAAACATGGAGGAAAAATGAGGACCATCCCAGTAAAACTGGGATAGTTATTTATTTAGTTATAAATTTAGTTATTTGTAAACTGTTAGACTGAGAACCTCAGCACCTCTCTAGCTGTTAGCCAAAGTCCATCCTCATTCCATTGCTTGTAGGCTTCTCCATTATGGCAACTCAATTGATCACAGCATAAAAGCCAAGAAGGAAAACCAGTTAGCTAATAAGACAAGTCACAATTATAGAAACACTATACTATCATCTTTGTCATAGTCTATAGTCTTCTAACAAACAGGTTAGAAGCAAGTCCTTAGGCCAGCCCATACTCAGGGGAAAGGACCTACACCAGGGCATGAGTTCCAGGATGCAGGGATTACTGGTGCCATCATGGAAATCTGTCTCCACACATTTCATTGTGAACATGGATAAACTAGGAAAAAGGAAACTTGAAACTTCCTGAGACAGAGAACATTAGCAATCATAGAACATTTCATGTGTTTCTTCACTTTCCTGGAAGACTTCCTTGCAATTATGTTGGAGTAGTGGTTCTCAATCATGGGTAATTTTGTCTCTCAAGGGACCTTGTCAATAGAAAAAGCTTCGGTTATCATAGTAGGGGATGTTACTGACGTCTAGTGGGCAGAGGCCAGAGCTGTTGCTAAATATCTCACAAGGTACAGGACAGTCCCCACAGCAAAGCAATATCTAAGCCCAAATGTCAATATGGTCAAGAACCAGAAACCCTGGATCCAGAAACTTGCATTTTTTAGCAAGTACCATGAACAGAAGTGACATACCTGTGTCAAAGCAGGTAGGAGCCAGTGAATCTTTTCCACATCTTCCTTCCTCAGTCAAAATGACCTTAAAAGCCACATGTTGAGATGGCAGTATTACAAAATAGAAAGAGCCTAGATTCCTAGGTCATCAATCGGATGGAGGCAAGCTTCTATTGAACTGAATCAGACATGTGAGCAAGAAGCAAACATATGCTTTGTTGACATTTCAGCATTTGTCTGTTGAGAAAATTAGCAATAAATAAGTGGATGAAACTATAAACACCTGAAAATCAGGATGGCATTGGACACAAAAGCAGCACCGGAGGCAAGAAGACAGTGCATAGGTTGCCTCAATACACTGAGGAAGAGTAACATCCACCATATAATTATAAATATCCCTTGTTCTTCAAATATATTTGGTTCATAGCATTTGGAAAATAGAAAATGTTTCATAAACATTTTTTTCAGAATCTATTCTGTTCTTCAAATTGAATAGTAAGAGTTCAGATAACAGATGATACTTGAATATATGTCTGCCCCCAATCTATCAAATATGGCGATAGAATAAAGACGTTTTCAAGTATCTTTCCATATTTGAAATATCATTTCAAATATCAAAAGGTTTCAGATTATGTACTGTCTATTCACTATGTTTTAAGAAGCTTCTTAAGAATATATGCCCCAAGATGAAGGGAATAAATCAAGTAAAAAGAACATAGTGGGGTACAGAAAGCAGTGATCCTAACAGAGAACAGAGGTGAGGATGGAGTATTTCCAGCAGAACGGCAACACAGCAGGCCTAGGGAGCAACCAGTTTCAATTGGTGTAAGAAGACACTTCAACAACATATTAAAAATAGAAGTTACCACTTGTTCTCCACCAACCTTATCTCTTAAAGGACACTTTGATACATCTACTCACTTAAGTCATATACACCATTATTCCCACTAGCTTTACACTAACTCCTACTCATCTTTCCAGATTTATTTCTGAGGTATTCTGGAGCCAATCCTCTGCCTGGGGGCACATTATGTTTTCTTCTGCTTTGTGAAACCATTTGCATAACAAAATTTTACTGTGTCATTTGGCATGTCTTTTACATCAGTCACATCACAGTCCTGTTATGATAACCACACAGATTAATATCTGCTATGGCATCGATGAAAAGACCTTGATCCTAATTTAAAGGTTAATATAGAGAATTTTAGATAAACTGCAGTAGATGATGATTCTGTAATGCTAGGGTGGCAGCAGATCATTCTTGGCCCAGGACTATGAAATTTTGTGTCTGCGGATGCAGGAAGAATTGCTTCAGTGGAACATAGCCACTGGGTATTTTGACTCAGTGAATTGAAAAAGAATTAAAACGCAAAAAGTCAAGACTTTTTGAGTTTCTTAGTTGCTTCGCTAGTCTCTACACAATGTGAAAGCGACACCTGAAACTTTCCAACAGGAACTGTATATGGAAACCACCAGATCAATAGACAGTCTGGCAAGGAAAAGCGAGACTGAAACTGTAGAAGCTGGTGTCTGAGACAGAGCCCCTTGGGATGGGATCACTAGGAATGGCAGAAGCCCAAGGACCCTGGAGCCTGCCCTTGACTGGCAGTTCTACATGCCAAGCAGAAATGGGATAATTGCCCAGATTGTAGATGTTGGAGGGGTGACAGCAGAGCAATATTTTAACTCTCAATGAGCAGACTGCATCTCTAGTATGTTTTAAAATAGAAGGAACTATACAAGATAAATTAAATAGTTACAATATATTTTTAATGTGGGAGTAGGTAATGGCAAAATCATAGTCAAGTTGAGAACAAGTTCTTTCTTTGCTAACCTCCCTTTAAAAAGTAGCCAAGGAAACTGATTTAGTGTTCAATTTTTTTTTTTAACTTTGTATAACTTTCTTGTAAATATTTGTGCTTTAAATCTTGTGCTTTATAGGCAGCTATAATCTTGAGGCTTTGTGATTTGGGCAAGCTAATGAGGGTCATAGACAATAAATCTAATGTTTGATCTATAGTCAGGTATGACTCACTACTTGCACCAATCAGTCCTCCAAAATGGAAAAACAAAATTATTCAATTGAGATAAAAATATCTTACGTGCCCAGAAAATCATCATTTTTTAACCTCCTGCTTTAAGATGCATAAAAGATTAGATCTGACCAGGTGGAGTTCTGAGTGTGAAAGCTATAGTTAAATGAGTCTCTAAGGATTTGAAAACTTTTAGTTTCCAGGATGATCCATGGTTTCTAAGAATACTGAAATGAAACGGAATTGGGAGAAATACTACTGAAGAATTAGATGGTTCTATTTCAGATCTAATTTTGTTAATGATAAACTGTCCTTTTTGAACTGAGTTGTAGGGGAGGAACTGACAACATACCCAGGGACACTGAAAGCCTTGGAATAGTTCTGGTCAATTTGAATTCTGACTTCTGTTCTTGGTTTCTGCACATTCTGCTTGGGGAAAGCAAATGCATGATAGGAAAGGGGTTGTTTTTATTTTCCCCTACCACCCTAGTAAAATATGGATAAATAATGTAGAAAATGAAAGAACCTTATAAAAACTAGTGTGACATTAGATGAACAATATTAAGTGGAGGGCAAATCTATTTTCTTAGTGAAAAAAAGCATCTCAATTTGTTACCTCTGCACTTGGATCATGAGAATGCAGAGGTAACTTAAGTGGCCCTTCACTGGGACCTGGAGAGGCAGAGCCAAGTTAGGCCTTAAAGCCACAGGTAGGTTTTGCCCTTCTATATTTCTGAGCAGACACAGCCCAAACCTGGCCAAGTTGAATGAAGGCAATCAGAGGAATATGATGTAGTGTCAAACCCAGTTGGTATAGGAGAAAAAAAGCCTAAGAAAGGGGAAGATGAGAAAGCAGGTTTGGAGTTGAATAAAATTTACTAAAAATACTGAATGCCCAAAAGGGAAAAACAACAGACCCCTGCCTTGAAGCACACTGAAGTGAGATCAAGTTCCTTGGTGTCCCCAGCCTGTGAGCCCAGAAACTTTAATACAAGAAATGTTAGAAAGCCTGGGGGTGGGACCACACAGTAGCTTCAGATGGTGCTGCCTGACTCAACAGAGATGCTACCTTATCCACTGAAGACCTTCAGGACTACCAGCCTCTTGTAAATAGTTTATTAAATTCTTTGGGATAGTTTGAGTAACAGCACCTGAGATATTTCTTAGGCAATTAATATTGGCCTATTTACGTACAAGAAACAAGCCCAATATATGGCCAGCCTGACAGGATTTTGTCATAACTGTATGTTACACTTAAAGATCTTATTCTCCATATTCATCAAATTACCTATACAAAAGTGCCTTTGTAGCTCTTGTTTTTGGTAGTTATGCAGTTACTATGGAAGTCTGACTGGTGCTTCATAACATATTTAATTCATACTGAAATATGTTTCTTACCTATATTTTTTCTTTTTAATTGTTAAATGTGTAATATATATGAAGTATATAATATGCATGTACTAGTAGTAATGATAATAATATAATAAAACTAGCACCAGAGTTCTCACCACCCAGATTAAGAAATAAATATTACTAAAACTGGAAACTCTTTTCATATCCTTCCCTAATCGCTTGGCTCTCCCTTCCTTACAGAAGGAACAACTATCTTGAAATGTTTAATTCATTTTGTTGCTTTTCTTTATAGCCTTTCATAAATATATGCATCTTTAAAATTGTATTGTTTTATGTTGTTTTGAATATTTATAAATAAAATTACACTGTATGTTTTTTCCTATAATTTTGTTTTAGATCCAGATTTAGATTACTGGATCTTGTGGAGGCTTGTTAATGGGTATACTGCATTTCTATATGCCAGCAATGAACCATCTGAAAAAGATATCAATAAAGCAATCCCATTAATAATAGCTACAAATAAAATTAAATACATAGGAATTAACCAAAGAAGTAAAAGATCTCGGCAATGAACACTATAAAACACTAATTAAAAAATTGAAAAGACACAAAAATGAAAAGATATTTAATGTTCATGGATTGGAAGAATTAATATTGTTACAACATCCATACTACCCAAAGCAGTCTACAGATCAATGCAATCCCTATGAGTATGCCAATGACATTCTTCACAGGAATATGAAAAACAATTCTAAAGTTTATGTAGAATCACAAAGTCCCAGAATAGCCAAAGCCATCCTGAGCAAAAGGAACAAAACTCGAGGAATAACATTACCTGACTTCAAATTATACTACAGAGGTACAGTAACCAAAAAAGCATGGTAGTGTCATAAAAACAAACAGATAGACCAGTGGAACAGAGAGCCCAGAAACAAATCCACATAGCTACAGTGAACTCATTTTCAATAAAGATGCCAGGAATACACTGCGGGAAAAGACACTCTCTTCAATAAATGGTTCTGGGGAAACTGGATATCCATATACAGAAGAATGAAACTTGATCCCTATCTCTTGCCTTATACAAAAATCAAATCAAAATGGGTTAAAGACTTAAGTCTAATACCTCAAACTATGAAATTACTAACAGAAAACATTGAGGAAACTCTCCAGTACATTGGTCTAGGGAAAAATTTATTGAGTAATACTTCACAAGCACAGGCAACCAAAGCAAATGTGGACAAATGGGATCATATAAAGTTTAAAAACTTCTGCACAGCAAATGAAGCAGTCAAAAAAGTGAAGGGACAACTCACAGAATAAGAAAAAATATTTGCAAACTACTATGTGGCACAGCATTAATAACCACAATACACAAGGACATCAAAAAACTCCATAGAAAAATTCTAATAATCTGATTTAAAATGGAAAAAAATATTTCAATAGACATTTCTCAAAAGAAGACATACAAATAGCAAATGGGCATATGAAAAGGTGATCAACAGCACTATTAATAATCAGAGAAATACAAATCAAAACTACAATGAGGTATCCCTTCACTCCAATTAAAATGGCTTTTATCCAAAAATTAGGCAATAACAAGTGCTGGAGAGGATGTGGAGAGAAGGGATCCCTCGTAAGTATTGGTGGGAATGTAAATTAATACAACTATTATAGAGAGCACTATGAAGCCTCCTCTGAAAACTAAAAATAAAGCTACCATACGATCCAGTAATCTCACTTCTGGATATATACTGAAGAAATAGGAAATCCATATATAGAAGAGTTATCTACACTCCCATATTTGTTGCAGCATTGTTCACAATAGCCAAGGTTTAGAAGCAACCCAAGTGTCCATCAACAGATGAGTGGATAAAGAAAATATTGTTCTTATACACAATAGAGTACTATTCAGTCATAAGAAAGAATGAGATCCTGTCATTTGCAACAGCATGGATGAAACTGGAGTTCATTATGTTAGGTGAAATAATCCAGGCACAGAAAGACAAACATCACATATTCTCACCATTTGTGGGATCTAAAAATCAAAACAATTGAACTCATGGAGATAAAGAATAGAAGGAAGTTTACCAGAGGTAATGAAGGGTAGAGGGGAAGTCAGGGGGAGGGGAGTGGAGATGATTAATGGGTGCAAAAATTAGAAAGAATGAATAATACCTAGTACTAGATAGCATAATAGGGGATATATACTCAATAATTATTTAATTCTACATACTTGAATTGTTGATAACGCAATCTAAGGGTAAATGCTTGAGAAGATGTATAACCCATTTTCCATGATGTGATTATTACATATTGCATGCCTGTAACAAAATATCTCATGTACCACATAGGTATATATACCTAGTATATACCCACAAAAAATAAAAGTTTAAATGTTGGAAAAGTAACATTTAAACATTAAAAAAATAAAGTAAACACTACTAATTTTTGTACATTTATTTTATATCCTGTGACTTTCCTAAAGTTGTTTATTAGGTCTAGGAGCCTTCCAGTGGAATCATAAAAGTCTTCTACATGAAGAGTCATATCAATAAGTGAAGAGAAATAATTTGACTTTCTCTTTTCTTACTTAAATGATATTTATTTCTTTCTCTTGCCTGATTGCTCTGGCTAAGACTTCCAGTTGAATCAGAGTGGTGAGAGTGGACATTCTTGTCTTGTTCCACTTCTTAGTGATAATGCTTTCAATTTTGCCCATTCAGTATGTTGTTGCCTGGGGGTTTTGAGGGATGTTCCTTTGATGCCTAGTATGTTGAGAGATTTTTCATGAAAAGATGTTGGATTTTATCAAATGCATTTGCTGAATTTATTGATCAATGGTTATGATCAAATCGATTTTAAATTTAATTCTCTTTATATGATGAATCATTTATTGACTTGCATATGTTGAACCATCTTGAATCCCAGGAATAAAGCCCACTTGATCATGGTGAATTAATATTTTGATGTGCTGCTGCATTTGGTTTGCTAGTATTTTGCTGAGGATTTTTGTATCTATGTTCATCAGAGATATTAGTCTGTAGTTTTCTTTTTCTCTTTGCCAGATTTTGGTATCAGGATGATAGTAGTATTGTAGAATGAGTTAGGGAGGTGTCCTTCCTCCTTGATTTTTGGGAATGGTTTCAGTGGCACTTGTACCAGTTTCTTTGTATGTCTGGTAGAATTTGGCTGTAAATCCATCTGGTCCAGGGCTATTTGGTTGGTAGGTTTATTATTATTACTGATTCAACTTTTTAATGGTCTGTTTAGGATTTGTGTTTCTTCCTGGTTCAATCTTGAGAGATTGTGTTTTTCTAGGAATTTATTCATTTCCTCTAGATCTAGTTTGTGTGCATAAAGATGTTCATAGTAGTTTCTAAGCATTTTTCTGTTTCTGTGGGATCAGTTGCAAAGTTATCTTTTGTCATTTCTGATTTTGCTTATTTGGATCTTCTCTCTTTTCTTTTGTAATCTAGTTAGCGGTCTATCAATCTTGTTTATCCTTTCAAAGAACCAAGTTTTTGTTTCATTTATTATTTGCATGTTTGGGGGAGGGGTCTCAATCTCATTTAGTTCTGCTCTGATTTTAGTTATTTCTTTTATTGTGCTTTCTTGTATTTTCTTTTCTTCTGCCCTGACTTTAGTTTCTTTTAAACTATTCCAAAATATCAAGGAGGAAGGACACCTCCGTAACTAATTCTACAATACGAGTATAACCCTGATACCAAAATCTGGCAAAGACATCACAGAAAATGTAAACTACAGGCTAATATCCTGATGAACACAGATAGAAAAATCCTCAGCAAAATACTAGCAAACTGAATCTAGCAGCACATCAAAATGTTAATTCGCCATGATCAAGTGGGCTTTATTCCTGGGATTCAAGATGGTTCAACATATGCAAGTCAATAAATATGATTCATCACATAAAGAGAATTAAATTTAAAAATGATTTGATTATAACCATTGAACAATAAATTCAGTAAATGCATTTGATAAAATCCAACATATCTTCATGAAAAAATCTCTCAATAAAGTAGGCATCAAAGGAACATCCTTCAAGACTTAAAACATAAACCCTAAACAGAAAAATATAAATCCTAAACAGAAAAACATAAATCCTAAACAGAATTGGGTTTAGTTTGTTCCTATGTTTCTAGTTCTTATAGGTATGAGGTTAGGTAGTTAGAGATTTTTCTATCTTCTTGATGTAGGCATTTAGCAATATAAACTTTCCTGCTTTTGATGCATCCCTGAGGTTTTAGTATGTTGTGTCTCTATTCTCATTTGATTCAAAGAACTTTTTATTTCTACTTTGATTTTGTTGTTTACCCAGATGTTCTTCAGGAGCAAGTTGTTTAGTTTCAATGTATTTCTATGGCTTTGAGAGTTCTTCTTGGTATTGACTTTTTATTCCACTGTGGTCCAAGAAGGATGCTTGATATAATTTTGATTAAAATCTATTGAGACTTGCTTTATGATTGAGCATGTGGTCAATCTTAGAGTATGTTCCATATGCAGATGAGAAGCATGTATATTCTGTGGTTGTTGGGTGGAGTAATCTGTAGTTGTCTATTAGGTCCAATTGGTCAAGTGTCAAATTTAAATTTATAATTTCTTAGTTTTCTGCCTTGATGAACTATGTAATTCTATCAGTGAGGTGTTTAAGTATCCCACTATTATTTTGTGGCTATCAAAGTATTTTCTTAGGGCTGGAAGTAAGTGTTTTATAAAGCTGGGTGCTCCAATATTGGGTGCATATATGTTTAGGATAGTTAAGTCTTCTTGTTGAATTGAACCCTTTATCATTATGTCATGCTTTTTTGTCATTTTTGACTGTTGTTGATTTAAAGTTAATTTGATCTGATTTAAAAATAGTAGCTCTTTCTCCTTTTTATTTTCCAGTAGTGTGGTGGATCTTTATTCATCCCTTTACTTTGAACCCATGCGTATCATTGTATGTGAGATGGGTCTGTCTCTTAAAGACAGCAGAAGAATGTATCTGTTCTGTTTTTAATCCAATTTGCAACTTTGTCTTTTAAGTGGAGCATTTAGGCTATTTGTCTTCAAAATTTATATTGAAATGTTAGGTTTTGTTCCTTTCATAGTGTTGTTAGCTTGTTGTGTGGTAGTCTTGATTGTGTACTAGCTTTGTAGGGACCATGGGCTATGTGTTTGCATATGCTTTTGTGGGGGCAATTATTATTCTTTCATTCCCATGTTTAGAGCTCTCTTAAGCACTTTTTGGAGGGCCGGTTAGGATGTGATGAATTTCCTTAGAAACTGCATGTTTGGGAAAAACTTCATTCTCCTTCGTTTATAAAGCTCAGTTTGGCAGGATTTAAAATTCTTCGCTGGCATTTATTTTCTTTCAGAATGCTAAAAGTATCTTCTGGTTTGTAAGGCTTCTGCTAATAAGTGCTCTGTTAGTCTGATGGGTTTCTCTTTACAGGCAATATGACCCTTTTTGCTATCTACCTTTAAAAATTATTCTTTCTTATTGACCTTGGATAATCTGATGACTATTTGCCATGGGAATGGTGACCTTATATAGTATCTCACAGGAGTTCTCTGGATGGATTGCTTGTATCTGCACATCAACCTCTCTACTTCTGTAAAAAAAAAAAATTTGGACGAGCACAGTGGCTCACCCCTGTAATCCCAGCACTTTGGGAGGCCGAGGCGGGTGGATCACGAGGTCAGGAGATCGAGACCACGGTGAAACCCTGTCTCTACTAAAAATACAAAAATTAGCCAGGTGCAGTGGCAGGTGCCTGTAGTACCAGCTACTTGGGAGGCTGAGGCAGGAGAAGGGTGTGAACCTGGTAGGTGGAGCTTGCAGTGAGCTGAGATCGTGCCACTGCACTCCAACCTAGGTGACAGAGCAAGACTCCTTCTCAAAAAATAAAAATAAAAATTTGTGCTCAAACTATTCTATGTGGTTGCATCTAGACTTCACTTATTGTAGCTAAAGTATTTAAAGTTTTTAGATACTTAAAGTATTTCCATTTTATAAAGCTACCAAAATTCATCTCTTGAACTATTGGTAAATATTTGATTTATTTCTCATTTTATAGTATACAAACGATGCTGCTAGGAACATTCTTACATATGTCTCTTCTGTTATTTTCTATATATTCTGCATGTTTTTCCCTTGCTTCAGCCTAGATATTTCTGTTTCCCTATCTTCCATTTCACCAATCTTCTTTTCTGCTATGTCTAATCTGCTGTTCTATACACCTATGAACTTCTTAATTTCACTTACTGTTTTTTTTGTCAATTCTATAAGTAATATGTGAATTTTAAGATAGAGTCCAGTTTTCTGGCAAAATTCTTCACCTGGCTATTTATTTATTTAAATATATTTATCATAGTTATTTTAAATCCATATTTATAACTCCAATATAAACCTTCTGTGTATGAGATTTGCCCAGTATGCCTTATCATTTTTTATTGAATTCTGGATCTTTTATATTAAAAATGACAAAAACTCCTGGTTCATACTATGCACAGCAGAGAGAGAGAGTTCACCTTCTTCTGCTATGCATCTTGATTGATGGCAGAGCATTTTCATCTAACCAGGAGCTGAACTGACTCCAGGATTATCTAACTTTTAAGTTAAATCTACATGTGATTCAAACATAACCCCAGAGTGTAAATTTTCAGGAGTCCCAAAGGAGAGCCTGAGGTGTTCATCAAGGCCTTTCTAGTTTTGTAGATTTGAGCCCCAAATTTTCAGAAACTGTAGTTTCTGAAAAATTCCACTCTGCTTGTTGGTGACTTCTTTGCTTGGCTTCTTAGCCTTCTCAGTTTAATAATTTAGAAAATTCCTGGGGGAAACTTAGTGGTGTGTGTGGTGCTCACTTCTCTTGAGCTTGATCCTTCAAGTCCTGGCTACCTTGGCAGCTCTAAATTCTTTTTTGCTTTTTCAACCCTGTAAGATTGCCAAGTACTCTGCTGGCTTCTCAAGTTCTGATCAAAATTTCTCTGCCTGGATTTTTCACTTTTCACTCCATAAAATAAAAGGAGAAATGCTCTAAGGAGAAGTATATTTTGCAGCTCCTTACTTACTTCTCCAGGTCTCTCTTCTCTGATATTTTGGCCTTTCAAATCCTGTTGCTTAATGTATCGTGAATGCTTTTACACAGATTTTTAAAAATAATTTTTGGCTCTCATAGCAATTGTTATTTGTCAGGTCGTTGATCTGCTGCAAGCTACTCACTTTAGTGACAAACAGAAATCCTAAAGGTTATTGAAAATTAGTATCAAATGTTTATAATAAATTAGAATTTAACATAAAAATTCCCATGATCAATGATTATGACACTAGTGACCATGGAAAAAGAACTAAGTTAAATTTTAGAGGAAAACAAAAACATGTTTTTAGAAACCCTCAAAGGCATTTATTTGTATGTATTGTAACTTCTATTGCTATTGTTTGGTGATTTTATGTTATTCTATCTGAAATAGTAGCTCTTTTGAAACTGCATATATTTTAAATTTACCTTAAAGAGAGGAAGGAATTTATTTTCCTTTCAAGTAATTATTGCTTCAGTAAGAGTAGTAAGGTAACAATCTGAATATTAACCTATTTGGGCTCTGAGAACAACAAAAAAAGGAAACCTCTAAGTATTGGAGATGGTTTGGGCAACTTCAATACATAATATAATTGACCCTCTTTAGTATAATACCACAAAGCTAATTAAACGAGAGGAAACTTTGAGCAATAAGTTCTTAGAGAAAGTTAAAAAGGAAGTTAATTTAATCAAAAATAACATGAACTCATGATATTTTGATATAAGATGATTTTTCTTATGCTATTAGAATGATTTAAGTAGGTTTGTTTTTTTTTTTTTCTGATATCACTCCTCTTAACTCCAAAAGTTTTGAGGAATCATCCAATATACCCCCATATATTCCAGATTCAGGTTTCTACTATCATTCTCTTCTAAAAGAAATCAAGGCTCCATGGACAGTGTCTATGTCATGGACTTCTTGTTGCCTTCAGAAAGGCCTTCATCGGAAGAAATTGCAATTAGAACTAAGACAAAGTTAGCTAAAGAAAAGGTTTTGGAAGCCAAATAATAAGATAAGCTTCCAAACAATGTATACAATTAATTGGAGCAAGTTGTGTTTGAAATCAGTGAAAGGTCATTAATCTATGATGAATCTCAAAGAGGAGAATAAATATACTGAGAAAAACCATACCAACCAATGAGTCTATGGTACCCAATTTTCCTCAGAAAGTGGGATAAGTGGGGAAGTCATTCAATTGTTAAGTAATAACAGAATTCTAGGGTTTGTTTAATTGATAAAATATCTTCTCCTCATTGGATAATTCCAATGGTTAATGTAGTTTTCCTGAGATAAAAACAATATTTTATCTGCTCAATTGATGCTTCCATGCCAGATCTGAGGTCAGAGTGTGAGATGTAGGAATAGAGAGGCCTGAAACCTATGCATGTCTCCTGCTCCTGGGGAATATCTCCTGCCTAACGGGACGCTCACTTTTTACCAGTATGTCTTCAGGAGAGCTTTGGAGACTTGAAAAACCGTAATTCTGCATAAAGAAATATGTTATCCCCCCTTTTCTTGTAAATATCTTTGCACATTTCTCATCCTTGAACTGTTAAAGAAACTGAACATGTCCTATAGGTATCTTTTCATGACTCTAATAATCATCCTATTGGGACAATCATGCATAATCCATCCAGGTAGATCTCTCTTACCTACTCTCAGACTAAGTTAAATGATGCCAGCTCCCCACCTTTCTACTCCAAAGAAACATATTTTGCAGCCATTTTCCCAGTGTACCATGAATGTCTGTTTATATATCTTCCCCCATGTGAACTTCAAGTTTCTGGAGAGAAGAATCTAAGATTTTTCTTCTTATTATTTCTTCCCACTCCTAATAACAACATCCTCTTGCAAATAAATGTTTGAACAAATGAATAAATTAGTCACCTCCTCTTCACTTCAGTGTAGTCTCAGTCCCAGCCATCTCAGTCTACATATGTTTTCTGAAATGAGTTATTTATTTTATTTTCCTGAGTCTTTGTTCCTGTTTTGTCATCTGTAGCAGGTTTAATTGTTTTTCCCAAAAGATATGACTAAGTTTTAACCCCTTGTACCTATAAATGTGACCTTCCTTGGAGAGACAGTTTTTGTAGATGTAATTAAGGGTCTCGAGATGAGATTATCCTGAATTATAGTGTGTCAAAGAAAAGTTGTAATGGACAAATTAAACAGCCAAAGAGGAGTTTGTCCAAGACTATTGCAATTGAGGAGGATGTGTAAGTGCTGGGGTTAGCTAGTGGAAACATACTGGAGCACATTTGAAAGTATGTTGATTCATGTGATTAGGTCAATGTGATGCTTTTGCTGTTTGTCACTTACCTAAGTTAGGCTCCTAGACCTCCCTGTTTGTTGCTTACCTAAGTTAGGCTCCTAGACCTCCCTGTTTGTCGCTTACCTAAGTTAGGCTCCTAGACCTCCCTGTTTGTCGCTTACCTAAGTTAGGCTCCTAGACCTCCCACAGAGACTGGGCAGATGGTGGCTATCTTCCTTGAGGATACCTTTCAAAGAGATAGCTCCAGGTCATTGAGAAAGAAATTCCTGTGTTATAAAACTACCAAGAGGATGGGAGAATATTTATATCTCAAAAGGGCAGACAGAAAATTTACAATTGAAAGTTTTCTAAAGTGAATATTGTGCTAAGAAAGGGGAGGTCAGAGGCCTGTCTAAAGTTTAGGGAAACTGAGGGGAATCTTAAGGCTACCTTGCTCTTGTGGACCTTAAATTCAATGACAGTATTCTTATAAAACATGTCCTTATACTATCAAAACAATTGAACTTATGGACATAGAGGGTAGGATTGTTACCAGGGCTGGGAAGGAAAGTAGGTGGACGGGGAAAAGGTAGGAATGGTTAATGCGTACAAAAAAATCGAAAGAATGAATATGACCTACTATTTGACAGCACAATGGAGTGACTATAGTTAAGGATAACTTAATTGTACATTTTAAAATAACTAAGAAAGTGTAATTGGATTGTTTATAACACAAGGGATAAATGCTTCAGGGTATGTATAACCCATTCTCTATGATATGATGATTATGCACTGCATGCCTGTATCAAAACATCTCATGTACCCCATAAATACGTACACCTACTGTGTACCTCAAAACATTAAAAATAAAAAATTAAATGTCATTGTAAGAAATAGGACAGTAGAAGACACCCAGAGTCACAGAAGGAAAAAGCCATGTGGAGATAGAGACAGAGACAGAAGTGAAGTGTCTACAAGCCCAGGAATACCAAAGAACCAACAGTCACTAGAAGCTAAGAGTGGCAAGGAATAAATTTTTCCCCAAAGCTTCTGGAGTATCCAAGGCTGCTAACACTTTGATTTAGAATTTTTTTTTCCTCCAGAACTATGAGAGAATGAATTTCTGTTTATCTAAGCCTCCTAGTTTGCGGTAATTAGTTAAAGTAGCCCTAGGAAACTAGTATACCATCTTTCTTTAAAAGTTTCTCTCTACTGTTCATTTAACTTCAAATGTCAAAATTCTACATCTCATTTAATGCTGACAAAATTGTTTAGTCCTCCATTCCTTTTTCTTATAATCGATAATACCAGCTAAACACCATGGCTTTTTCCTCTGAATTCTTTTGACAATGAAGATGATAAAGATATTGCAGCTGCAACTTCTTTAGTGTTCGATTTATATCTAATTCCTTCTTATTCCTTGTGAAAACATAACAAGGCAGGTGCTATTATTTTTCAATATTAAGGATGAAGAAACTGAAGAACAGAGGGATTAAATAACACTAAGTGGTAGAACCAAACTTTGCTTTGAGATTTGCCTAAGTACAGAGCCCATATGCTTAGACATTTTGCTATATTTTTTTCTGTTTCTATCCCTGAATGTTTACTTCTCTCATGTCTCATGTTATCTTTCATTATGTTCTCTATAAATTTTTATTTTCTACCACAAAATTCAACTGAGGTAACTAAGAAATCACAGATGTATAAGCATATTCATTTATTTTTCCTGTGTTAAAGGTCTTTTGATATTATGTTGCCTACATTTTTAAAAATTTAAACAGTTCTTGTTCAAGAAAAAATTTTAGGCAATTTCCTTGAACACTTTTAACCTTAAAATGATTTTAAGATTCTGTTTTATTTATCTTTTTTTTAGCATTTGGCACAATTCTTTGAATATCAAAACTGCCCAAATTTCATGGAATGAATTTAGTTAAACCAGTTATCACCCCCTACATGTCCCCTAATTTTCCAGCTTTCTAGGAGCATATTTTTCTGTAATACAGTACTTTAATAGAATGGCTAAAGGCCCTATTCTGCATGCATTAAGAAGCTCAGTGCTTTTCTGCCACACAAAGTTTCTGAATATTATTAAGTTGGGAAAGGGCTCCATTTTTCCTGGTTGCCTGTAACTTCCATTGTTTCCTTTTGAACTGCTACTGTCAACTCTACTCTCAGCGTGTCTCCTGAGATTGCCCTCCATTTGCAATACTGGATACTACTCCACTAACATAAGAGTGTTGTGTGGTAGACTCTTATTGATGGCTTGGAAAATAAAAAGTATTAAAGCATATCATAGTTTTCATTTATTCATTTAATCATTCAGCAAACATACAAACATTCATTGAATATCTAGTGGCACTGTGTTGGGCACTGAGGAAACAATGGTAAGCAAACAGGCAAAAGTCTCCATGATCATGTAGCTCATACTCTAGTCAGGAAAACATAAAACTCACACAGGGAGATGATAAATGTAAAATTACAACTTGAAGTAAGTATAAGGAAGGAAACAGCCATGGTAGATTGAGAGCTATGGTAATGAGCTTGAACTGAGAGCTGAAAGGTGAGTAGGCATTAACCAGCCCTGCAGCAGGGGTAGAAGAAGGAGAAAGAGAAAGGCATTAGAGAAAGAAATGACAGCATGTGAAAACAAGCAACAGTGGGATGGAACAACATACATTCCAGCAACTGCAAGAAAGCCTGTGCATTAGGGATACATAGACCCAAGCAAGTAAAGGAAATAAATAAGTCTGGAGAAACCAGGCAAAACCACTTTAACAAATGCACAGTTTACTTCAGGTTTCCTTAATAAATGTAATCTTAATCTTAAAGCGAATGGAGAAATAATGAACAGTTTGATGTAGGAGACTGACATGATCCACTTTGTGTTTTGAAAACAATTCTGCCTACTGTATAGAGACAAGAGTAAAGTGGGTAAGGAATGGTGGATGTGGGAATTCTGAACATGAAGGCTTCATCCAGGTGAGAGATTATGATGGCTTGGTCTAGGGAAGTGATGGTGGGGATTTGAGAAGCCTTTAGTGCACTATAGACCAACAGAACCTGATGAAATGAGGGGACTGTGGTGTGTCAAGAATGTAGAGTACACTGGATTGGGAAAGGCAGAAACCAGAAATAAATTAGTTCTAGTCTTAAAAATTGACTAGATTTTTTTGAATATGGAAATTTCTCACTGGCTGCCTCTTTTTAGGCTCTTCCCTAAGACTTTCTCTTTTACTCCCACATTCCCACTCTCAAAACCACCTTCTATCACCATCTTATTACTTTAAGTGTTCCTGGATTCACACAATTTCTTCATAATGACTTTAATAATGCAATAATTATGTGGATAATTTAACACTAAGTCTCCCTTAGTTTGAGGCCCAGCTTTGTACTACCAACAATTTCATTGAACTATGCTAATCTGTCTACCAAAATTCCACCCTTAATAATACAAAGACTGTGGAAATGCATTGAAGTCACATCATTTTTTCAGCATATCTTAGAACAAATTCTTAGGCTTAGGCTTCCACCAGAACTTCCATGGTTGTAGAACTGCATATAGGGACGGACACTTTAATCATCCTATATGTCATGTCCGACCCTCAAAATTATCAGTTTTAGTGACCCAAGATGGCTTACAAAACCTAAAAGCTAACATACCACAGTCTACACAAAGTAAATACTTTATGTTAACAATGAAGAATCAAAATCTTAATAATAAATGATGACTTACAATTCTATTTCTGGGGAATAGGAGTACCTATACCTAATGTTGGATTTGTTCTTGTGCTCTTTTGAAGGGAACATCCTTCTGTATCAGAAATTCCCATGTTTCCATATCCAGATTTCTTCACCAGGGGAGATAAAGAGTTGGCAAAAATCATTGACCATCACGTAAGATTGATTTTTTTTTAACTAGCAGCAAAAGCCTTCTTCTTTAAAAGCACTTTAAATTATAAAATGTAGTTCTGAAACTGAAACCTTAATATGTGAAATTTAAAAGTAGAGCCATGATTGGTTTGCCAAACTGAATTATATCTCACTATGTTATCTGTACACCTTAGTGTCTTCATTGGGTCACAGAAAATTTGACCTTCTGTCATTTGTAAAATACTAGCCTAATCCTGTTTTCTGAATTAGTACCGATTTCTTGTGACAAGAATCTTATATTGAACACTGAACACTGGTTTCTTCTACAGTGTAGTTCTAATAACGGAAGAAAAATCTTTTGGCTCAATTTTCAGTGACCGTTCTTTACCCTTGACAGATCAGAAAGACTGTTAATCACTTTGTTCTTAGTGTGAGTTAAAAAAGCAGTGGCAATATAAGACTATTCACAGAAGACACTTCAATTCATTGTGCTATATTTAGTTGATAATTTCTTACCAAATACACATCATTTTATGCCTAGTTCTTTTCAGGAGCAGAATTAAAGTATGAGAGAAAATACTTATTTTCTGTTTTTTTTTCTTTGAATAAAATATATAGCATACATAATGCACTTAATTTTATCAACAGTAGTTCAATATTATCTCCCAGATTGCAATTATATTAACAGTTAAGTTTTTCACACTACTTTTAAGTAGTAATCTTGTGAAGAGATTATTTTATTTACTGATCACATTAAATAGTTTTTACCACATCACTAGTAATTAAGCGACTCTAGCAACAGCTATAAATACTGGGCTTTGGAGACTGATACCTTGAAATGACAAAATGAGAGCTGCAATATTCTGTTATTCACTAATAAAGTTTTTGTTAAACCAATATATGTACAGGTCATCTTCAAAAATTTCAAATGGCTTATAAATTTCAACATCTATATTTTCCTACTCATTACTTCAACTAAATTGTCTAGAAGAAATTATAAGAGATAGCAATTTGCCAACATCACATACACACACACACACATGTATAAATAACTACTTTGGTCTGTCTAGGGCTAAAGAAAGAGAAGACAGTATTATGAATGACAGAGATACAGAGATAGCTCCTAACAACCGTGCATTATCTTTTCCTTTTTCCAAGGTGTAAGCATTATCCAAGTAATCACTGCCATGAGCCTGCTTATATTGTAGCTAAAGAAGGATAAATAAATCTTTTTCAAAAATATGCTTGAAAACTTACAGATCCAAATTGTTTAATGTGTGGATAGCCTAATAAACTAGTAATTCATAGTACTGATTTTGGAAGGTTTATTGAATTGTCTCTGAATATTATATTTTTTTCAGTATTCATGTATATACCACTTCTTTTCAGATGGGTGTAGCAATAGTGCTTTGTACTTATACTTTATGCTTTACAAAATGCTCTTACAGTAGTTAATTTAATCCTTACAACCCTGTAAAACATTTACCAATAAGAAGAACAAACTTACTTACAATTCAGTTACTTGCTCAATGTTTTAAGTAAATGAGTCTATGCACAAAAACAGATTTCTCTACTCCAAATCTACTTTCCCTTCCACTTTTTCATAGCTGCTCAAGTTCTTGGCTTCTGATTCCTAACCAGAATTAGAAGTGGGAGGGTGGGATCTGCAATATCGACAAAGAACAAAAACACATCCCCTCAGCTATAGATATAATTATCCTTCTAAGCCAACAGACTTTTGTTGAGGGGTTATCGTATGCAGGGAATAGAAAATATACCTCATTGCTCGGGAGATATTAAGGTACCTTATACATTGCTAGTATTCCATAGCATGATCATTGAATCACTGAGTGAATAAGTTGAATAAAGCAGTAAATGGTGCTTCCACTTCCCATAGATTTCAAACATATCTATTTTTTTTGGCATCCTCCTAGCTACCACAACAGACAATAATAATGGCATATAAAGTCAAAAAATATAATTATTTACCCAAGTCGAACTGTTGTCATGGTGACCAGAGACAAAAAGAAAGTATGCTTTTTCCTAAGCCTAATGAAAAGAAGGATTTTGAGGTTATGGTGAATTTCAGCCATTCCAAATTCTAAGAAGGGAGAAAGAGGGAAGAGCTGTCTTCTGGATAGTGATGATATGATACCCCTTCTTGGCTGCTTTTATATGTATTGATGCTTTTATACATGCTGTTTGGGAAACCAAGAATTTTAACTTACTGGCAGTTCTTAAGAATTAACTCTTTTTGATTTTTCACAATTTAAAAAACAAATAATGAGATCTATTGAAATCTTTCATATAGGATAGATTAGTGCTCTTTGTTTATGGATACTGTCATTATTATACCAACTATAACTTCTATGCTCATAAATTGGTAATTTCCTTAAACAACTAGATTATTAGTTTATTATATGAGAAAAATAATACATCATAGTTGAGTATCATAGAACTTGTAGACTAAACCATAGCATGAATTTTAGCCTGTGCCTGACTGTTCTGGAGGTTTTGCCTTAATTTCCCATATATTTTATGCAAAACTGGTTCCTGAGAAACCAAACGTATGAGTAATAACTGTTTATAAATACAGTCTTAAGATAAGTGCAGTTAACTTTTATATTTCTTATGTAATTAAAACTCAACTGGGAATAAATAACGGATTTGATATTATTATGCTTTTATTTTTAATGTTTAATATGAGTATATTAACATTTTACAAAATTTTACTGCATTCGTCAAAGCTGAGTGACATGTTATGGACTCTGATATTTAGCTCTGCTTTTTATTATCTGAATATCCCAGATGACAAACGTTATTTGTGATTCACAGTACTGGTATATATAGTAATCTATAAATGAATTAATAGGTTGCTAATCTCAGACTGATCATTTGTGTATATGCACGAGCTGAGGGTGACAAAAAGGCAGCATTGGCAGTATCCTTAGGAATTGCCAATATTTCATACTAGGAGTCATTCTGCCCCGAATGTTTTACCCAGCATAAAGTGTTTACCATCTGTTTTCATCATTTCCTTCATCAAATGTATTAGAAGAGAAAAAAAGTTCCTCCTAATTTTATATATATATATATGTATATATATTTCATGATGATGTTTGATTATCATTACTTACAATACTTGTCACTCATTCTTAGGGCTCATGCCTTCAGATATACTACTATTTACATGACATCGTGGGTTATAAAGTGAAAAACTAAGTGAAAGCAAAAGAAAAAGAAAATATTATCATGGCCAATTAACATAAATTCTTTAGAAATTTTTTACTGGTCTTCTGCATAGTACGCATTTACCTGACCATTAATTTCATTTTTAACTTCATAGAGAGTAGTATTAGAGTTTTTGTCTTTCTGTTTAATTTGTATTTTCTGTATTTTTTTCTTTCTCTTTTGTTTTCACCTGGTTCTTCATTTTATAACCCATGCTGTCATATAAATACCAATATTGATGAAGAAAGTAAAACCGTTTGGAATACAGAAATATAAAACCTATAATGTCTTCTTTTTAATGATTTTTTTATCTTTAAATATATTGAGGAAATTCTGTTTTGTGGGATTTACATGCATTCTAATAGGTGGCACATATGTTTTGCCAGTGTGGTAGATACAAAATTTTTGAGGAATGTCATGGAAAAAACTAAAAGTATAATTGGATATAAGAATCTGCATTTTGAGCAGCTTAATTGATATGCATTTTTTTCATGGAAAATCATATGTGAATGACATTTTCTCTCTGTAACAGTGGCAGGAAGAGCTAAAGATCCGAGAAAAAGAAGATGCAATATGCAAGGCCCAAGAACTTAAAGATAAAATGTTAGCAGAGAAAAAACACTTTGAAGAAGTTATGAAGAAAAGAGAAGAGAAACTACATAAGCAAACTAAGCCCTATGAGCTTCCATATAGGAAGGAAGTAATTTAATTAGAAAAGAAAATGCCACCTCCCAAAACTGAGGTCTACATGGCAGAAATACATAGCATGAAAAATACCAAGATAGCTACATAGTAAGAGAACTTCTTGTCATTAAATTGAGGTATTGTTTAGAAAGAACTTGTTATCCTGATACAAGCTGTTTAATAGTTATTTCTTAGTTCTAAATTAATGACCAACTTTTAATCACACTTGAATGAAGTGATTTCACTAGTCAAAAATTTCCAAGACTACATATAGTATTTTTCTCAATTGACATTTATCTCATGATTGTACAGCATACTTGATAACTGATTCGCAGAACATTGATGTTCATCAAACAGTTTGATGGAAATTTATTACAGATTAATTAATGAGTCACCATACAAGAATTATTTCTTGAAAACAGAATGAGCATAAGCTAACAGTCCTGTAATTACTATTATTCAAGTAAAAACATTATGGCATCTTACCTGATTGGCATTTTATAATCAATTTATACCAAACCAAACAAACCCTATTTCAGAGATTTGAATACGGAAGGGCTGGTCATCTTAGACTGATTGGCTTGATCTTTAACAGATGCCAGAGGGGACTCCTGAGAGATGCTGGTTTTACTCTGTTCTGTGAGTTTATGAGAATGAATTTGCATGATCCTGGAAGGTGCAGGAGTAACTGTTGAAAACATTCGTACAGATAGGAGTTATTTTAGAAATGGAACTTCACTTCACCAGAAGTTCGGAACCTAAGAGTAAGAGTAACAGGGTGGAGTTTTTATGATGTCTTATATTCCTTTCCTGAAAACTGAAAAATATAGATAATAATCATACCTCAGTTTCACACAGGTGACTTGGTGAAACTCAAGAGACAGGGACTTTAGCAGGGGTGTCAAACTCAAATGACTACCAGGTCAGAAAGGAAACATAAATTAGTGAAGCCGGCTAAGGAATACCTATCCTGTCTAGAGAAATTTCCCACCACTTGGTTGCATTCTAAAATGTATGTCAGTATTGTAAAATCCTCCAGTCTTTCAAGAAGCTTTTAAATGGGATTATTTTTCAAAATAAAAGTAGCTAAGTAACCAAATGTTGACAATAATTTTTAATAGCATATTTTCAAGTTAAGTTTGATCCATGGACCAAAGTTTGTGACCTATATTATATGAATTCAGGTATCATTCTTTGTTTAAAATAACAATAACAGATGGCAGAAAAATGTTGCGTGTAGGCTGCTGTTTTGATTTCCTGTATAGCTAATTCAAACTTAGATTTCTCTTTCTAAACCTTTTATCTTACCCTTGTGGTCTCAAATGGAGACTATGAAAATTCCTAGAAATATCTCCCAATATGCCTTTCCAAATACCTTCCTCCATCTTTGATTTCTTCACTTGTGAAAAAAAAAAAAATCTATAGAAGACCAGCCAGTCCCTTTTCTCCAAATCTTATCCCTTCCAAAATCTTGTTCCATCAACTATTCACTATCTCCTCTTAAGTCCCTCTTCATCACTCACTCCTACACCCATCGAGGTTTCAATTTTCTCTCATCCTTCCGTCCAAACTTCTCTCTCATCAAAGCCATCAGTGACATAAGCCTTACCAAACTCTGAACGTCCTTCTAATTTGTAATCATTTTATTGGTTTGTAGCAAGATAAAACAATTAAGCTGTAAGTTTTAGTAAGGGGACTCTGAAGATCTAACTGTTACTTACAAGAATTTCAACAAATCCTGCTCTTTCAGCACCATCTTTGTAAAAGAAACCTGATATCTCCAATTTCTGAGTCATGGTCCTTAAGGCCTCCTCACTGCAGACTTAGGTTTATGTTTTCTCTGCTCTGCTTAGCGTATTTCTACCTGTTCGCCTTCTTTCTTACTTCCACAATTATCTTAATACTTCCAACTTGCTATTATCTTTTCTTCTTGTAGATTCATACCTTTTTTAAAGTAACCTTTTTTATGTCATAGTGGTGATTTGGAAGGGAGCTGAACAAATCTTTAGATATATGGAGAAAGAAAGAAAAGGAGAGAGAGAGATGATTAATCAGAATACTGACACCTTTATTCTTAAATTATTTTTAAAATTCTTAATATTTGGCAACAGGCATTTCTCACAGTGTTTCTCACATTTCTCACATTTCTCCTATTTCGCTGATTCTTTCTGCAATATTAGCAAAGACTGTGGGGTGTAGATCTGGAATCACACTCTAGTTACGCTTTCTGCCAGTCACGGAACATTAGGCAAGTTACTGAACCCATTTTCATTTTCATTTACTCATTTATAAAATTGACACAATTTATGTAAAGAGTGATATCATTTAGAAGCTAATTAGGAAAGAAAACAAACCTGTCAGTCATTTTAGCAGAGAGAATTTAATGTAAGAAATTATTTTCAAAGGTGTTAGAAACTGAATAAATGGAAAGGGAGCATAGCAATAACAGAAATAGTAGCTGCAGAAACCTGCTACCACATTTGGAGCCATGGAATCAGAGAGAAGAGGTTTGCATTGTTAAAATCTAAGGGATGTAGAAGGCACTTCACACAGCCCGACTCGGATCCCTGATGGGGAGACATTGCTCAGTTATTGCTGGTACTTCTGAGGGGGCGCAATACAATTGGTTCTGGGAGTGCAGAAAAAAGTGAAAACTGAAACAACTTGTATCTTGCTGAAACCACACTGTCAGGAAGAGAGAGAAAACTGGAAGAATCAGGTGTTTTCTTCCCTCTCATCCTGAAACTCTTTCTCTCCTGTGCTTCCTGTTCTTCAGCATCACAAAGCAGAGAAAATAAGGGTGGGTTTGGAGATGAAAGACACTAGTTAAATATATGAACATTGTATGGCTTAGAACGTTATCTGACCATTCAATAAAAGTTAACTCTCCTTTCTTTTCTTTTGCATCTTTGGCCTTGTTTTGTGCTTATTCTGAAAGTTTTCCCAGGACAAAAAAAAAAAAAAGAAAAAAAAAGGTTTAAAAGAAAGCATCACCTTTTAAGTTTATATAAATGGCTTAAAAATAAACTTTACTATACTTTATTTTCATAACTAATTCTTAACTCTTCCAAAAAGTTCATTTAACACAAATTCAATTGGAATTCTTTTTAATTTATGTTTAGTATTCATTTTGCTTCAAAACTCACAAAGGATTCTATGAGTCATAGACTGGGTTGGATACCAGAAAAATTATTTCAACTACTCTCTTGTTCAGCTTATGATTTCTCAGCCTTAGTTTGTTTCCCATTCTTCCCACTTTGAGTTGATAGGAGAAAAACAGAGAAAGAGAAAGATTCTACATGTCTGTCTACCTTGCATGGCTCTTAGTCGTCTTTAAATGCCTCTACTGTTAAAAAGTATTAACATATCTCAGGTATAAATTTCTACCTAAAACTTGTTTCCATGCTGTTTTTTATTATCTATGCTTATGTTTATTTTGAAACAATAAACTCAAGACTTCCTACATTTATTTATTATAGGTTTCACAGGTTTTATTATGGGTTTCATAGGTTTATCATGGGTTTCATAAGTTTCCAAAGGTTTCTCTTAGTAACCACAAAAGCAATTTCTCTTTCTCACCTGCTGCCTCATTGAGAATACTCATAAAACTTTTAAATGTTTAAGTTTCACTACAGTATTAGATTACTGTAGTAAATTCTGAGTAACACAAGCATGAACATAAGCATTTCTCCTGATAGAATTTTTTTTTTTTTTGAAAAAAGGAAACCAAATGATTGACAGTGGTTTGTGGGGCATACCAAAGAGACATTTAAGAAAGGAAATATCTAAAGCAAATATCTTGACTCATGCATTGATGAGTGGGTGTTTGGAGAAAGGGAGCACACCCAGGTAACAGATAAAAATAACTCACACCAACAGTTTTAGAAACTCTATAATGATGTTTAACAATTATAATTTAAGTAATTGATTCTTTTGTTTCTACCAGTAAAAACCTTCTCTGTAACTGTCTACTAGTTAGTTACTTTCTGAGTGTCTTTTTCATATTGCTTCTAGTTGAGAACAGTAGTTCTATAGTTTCACTGAACTTTGTTTACAAATTTCAAAGTTAGCTGATTGAGAATTGCTTTGGGGTTGCTTTCAAACGTTGTCCAACTGCTCACATACTAAGTTTTCACTTTGTGTCTGCCAGTGACTCTCAATTAAAATCACCATAGGTCTCCTCCAGCTTCTTCACTCCTCTTCACATCTCAATTTGCTGAAGTAAAATGAATAAGAACACCCCTAATTGTCTTATCTGTGATTAATCGATGACACTCGTCGCCTCCTCGGTGGGCTAAATATTTAATACAAAGGAAGGTAGAGTCATGAAAATCTGTTGTGCCAATGCCTCTGTAGAAAAGATGTGTAGTAACAAATTCAGTCCACACAGTACTTCTCAACCTCAGGTTGGCCACTGGAGACTAGGTATTTGTAAGGCTCCTTGTACTGATTCTAGTTATTTTATTTGACATGCAGAATGCATTTGGGAACTTAGAGCAAAATGCATTTTAAATTATCATCTTCTATAATATAAATTTATATATTTGTATAGTTTTACAAATTCTGTTGATGAGTTGGTTACTTTTCTGCTACATGCATTTTTCATGGTGACATAGATTTCAAGGATAATTTGGCTTTAATGTTACTCATGCTCACTTTTTCCTGCAATCATTTTAGCTAAGGGACCTATTTACATAATACCTAGTGCCTTGTTATTTTTTTTCTGTTTCACTGAAAAGCCAAAATAAACAAAAATAAAATGTCTTTCCAAACATTTTTTAGTTGGAAGATCCCTGTGATATCCAGCTTTCCAATAACATTTCCCAAGCTGACTCTATTTTGGAAAGGAGGTGAATCATCTTTCATAAATTAATGAATAAGGTAAAGGTCAAGCATCTCAGAATCACCAGTGCAGATTTTTAATACATAGCCAGACTATTGGCAATCCAGTAATGCTTTGAATATTGCTTCAAAACACGAAGAAATAGAAAATCTGAACAAACCAATCTGTTAATCTCTAGCTCCAGTTTTTTGGTTGGCTTCCCAATCAAAAGCTTCCCAATAAAAAAACGATGACGAGAGGATGCATACAGTAGAATTTCTTCCATAGCATACATTCTCCATCATGATAACAATGTCATGAGACTTATGGCCTCATGGGAAGGCAGGTCTTAAGGAAGAAAAGACTCAACCTATTCCAGAGACATTATGGAGGGTAAAAAAAAGTTGGGGCCTGGTGTGGTGGCTCATGCCTGTAATCCCAGCACTTTGGGAGGCCGAGGTGGGCGAATCACAGGTCAGGAGATCGAGACCATCTTGGCTAACATGGTGAAACCCTGTCTCTACTAAAAATACAAAAAAAATTAGCCAGGTGTGGTGGCAGGTGCCTGTAGTCCCAGCTACTCAAGAGGCTAAGGCGAGAGAATGGCATGAATCCAGGAGGCTGAGCTTGCAGTAAGCTGAGATCGCACCACTGCATTCCAGCCTAGGTGACAGAGCAAGACTCCATCTCAAAAAAAAAAAAAAAAAAGCAAAAAGGTGGAGAGATAGATTTAAGGGTGCTTGATGTCCTCACCCTGTACCTCAGGAGAAAGGGTGTGGTCTAGAAACATGTAAATAGATAAGGAGCCTGAATCTGACAGGTTAGTAGCATTAGCTCCTGCAGGACTGAGGAACTAAGTCACTAGGAGAGATAGAGGGATATTGTATGCAAACATTTTCAATGACACATGCAATTGTCAGGATGAGAAGGGAATCAAAGAAGCAAATGATAGGAGACAGGTCTCTGGTATTAGCACATTAAGACCAAATAGACCGAAATTAGATCTACTTAAGTGCACACTATTGAAGAAAGCATACCAGTTTATCCACTCTACAGTTGAGGTCAGGGAGGAGTAAGTGAACATTGGGAAGATTTAAGGACCCAGGCTCCCATCTACTTCCTTACACAGACCAGACCTCTCCCTATAAATCCAAATGCCATATTGGAACAGAGAATGGAGGGGAGAGGAATATAAAAGCCAAAACAGCTATCCTAAAGAAAGCAAGTTAATAATTAAAAGATCTCTTGATTTTCTAGCTTTGAATCATTTTAAAACTGAGTTACTGAGTTTCATCTTAGCCTGGCTCCAAGAAAACCAGCGGAGGGAGTCTCATGAGGAAGAACTGAATGGTTTTCTAAACCCCCAGAAATTAATTTTCTTTTTGTAGTTAAAATGTGGTATAAAATTTGCCTCTTTGCAACATATATATGAACTGGCATTTCACCATATAGATATAGAATTAGAGATACACATTCTAAACATGTATGCATCAATCTAATATATATAATCACTCATTCACAAAATATTTGTTCATTGTCTGCTGAGCTCCAAATATTCTTTTAGTCACTGGGGATATATCAATGAATCAATGAACAGGACTGAAAATATAATATTGTATATATTAAAAATAATGCACTTGTGTGTGTGTAAAACAAGCAAAAAATAACAATATGATATAATCTCAGGTAGAGACAAGTGAAGAACAAAAATAACAGCAGGAATGACCTTTCTAAGGATTTTGACAAAGACCAGAATGAAGCAAAAGAGTGAGTCATCTGACTTTCAGAGGAAAGAGCATTCCCCAAACTCTCAGTAGCAAGTAAAAAATTGATAGGGTAATGAATGATTCATGCTTTTTGCTAAATATTTCTGCTTCTCCCTCCTTTGAGATTCATAGGAGTGTTTTCTATTTTCTGGCCCCATTGTGCTGTGGTGGGCCATATGCTTATTTCTGGTCAATGATTATGAATGGAAGCTATGTGTGTCACTTCTGGGCTGAAGTATTTACTTGTTGGCTTGACAATTTACAGTATCTTTTTTCCCTTTAGAATAATAATTCCCTTTAGAACAATAATTTCTGTTCCAAATAGTGAGTCCCTCTTACCCTTGGCTCCCTTAATAAAAATGATGGAACTGAGACGGAAAAACTTTTCTGTTTTAAGTGTTTGAGATTTGAGGAGTTATGTATTACTACACATAGCCCAACATATCCTGATGGAATGGGAGTGAGTTTAGAATGTTCAAAGAAAGCAAAGAATCCTGCAGAGCTGAAGAAGAGGCCCCAGAGGGATGGAGAGGAGATGAAATTAGAAAGGTAAGTTTGGTCCAGATTATGCAACAATGGAAGTCACGGTGTGTCAGGGTTCTCTAGAGGTACAGGACTAATAGGATAGATGTATATATGAAAGGTAGTTTATTAAGGAGTATTGACTCACACGATCACAAGGTGAAGTCCTGCAATAGGCCATCTGCAAGCTAAGGAGCTGGGAAGACAGTCCAAGTCTATCAAAACCTCAAAAGCAGGGAAGCCAAATGCAGCCTTCATTCTGTGGCTGAAGGCCTGAGAGCCCCTGGAAAACCACTGGTGTAAGTCCAGGAGTCCAAAAGGTAAAGAACTTGGAGTCCAATGTTCAAGGGCAGCAAGTATCCAGCATGGGAGAAAGATGGAGGCCAGAAGACTCAGCCAGTCTAGTCCTTCCATGTTCCTCTGCCTGCTTTTTTCCTAGCTGCACTGGCAGCTGATTAGATTATGCCCACCCAGACTGAGGGTGTGTCTGCCTTTCCCAGTCCACTGACTCAAATGTTAATCTCCTTTGGCAACATCCTCACATACACACCTAGGAACAACACATTACATCCTTCAATCCAATCAAGTTGACACTCAATATTAAACATCACACATGGATTTCAGGTTAGATTTTTTACTAAGAGTAGTAGAAATTATTGCAAGGGGATGATGAAACAAGCAACATAGCCTAATATGTAATGCTTTGAAGCTTATGTATTAAAACTTAAAAAAAAATAATATTTAATATACTGAAAGTTTAGTATGCTTTTCTAAGAACTTAACACATAAAACTGATTTTAGGAGATGAAAATATTTAAACTTAATCCAACAACTTGGATAAATTACAATATCAAATAAGAATGGGTCTTAATATCTTTCCATTTGAAACATTAGAAATTTTTTTTTTAATTTATTTATTATTATTATACTTTAAGTTGTAGGGTACATGTGCACAACGTGCAGGTTTGTTACATATGTATACTTGTGCCATGTTGCTGTGCTGCACCCATCAACTCGTCATTTACATCAGGTATAACTCCCAATGCAATCCCTCCCCCCTCCCCCCTCCCCATGATAGGCCCCGGTGTGTGATGTTCCCCTTCCTGAGTCTGAGTGATCTCATTGTTCAGTTCCCACCTATGAGTGAGAACATGCGGTGTTTGGTTTTCTGTTCTTGTGATAGTTTGCTAAGAATGATGGATTCCAGCTACATCCAAGTCCCTACAAAGGACTCAAACTCATCCTTTTTTATGGCTGCATAGTATTCCATGGTGTATATGTGCCACATTTTCTTAATCTAGTCTGTCACTGATGGACATTTGGGTTGATTCCAAGTCTTTGCTATTGTGAATAGTGCTGCAATAAACATACGTGTGCATGTGTCTTTATAGCAGCATAATTTATAATCCTTTGGGTATATACCCAGTAATGGGATGGCTGGGTCATATGGTACATCTAGTTCTAGATCCTTGAGGAATCGCCATACTATTTTCCATAATGGTTGAACTAGTTTACAATCCCACCAACAGTGTAAAAAGTGTTCCTATTTCTCCACATCCTCTCCAGCACCTGTTGTTTCCTGACTTTTTAATGATTGCCATTCTAACTGGTGTGAGATGGTATCTCATTGTGGTTTTGATTTGCATTTCTCTGATGGCCAGTGATGATGAGCATTTTTTCATGTGTCTGTTGGCTGTATGAATGTCTTCTTTTGAGAAATGTCTGTTCATATCCTTTGCCCACTTTTTGATGGGGTTGTTTGTTTTTTTCTTGTAAATTTGTTTGAGTTCTTTGTAGGTTCTGGATATTAGCCCTTTGTCAGATGAGTAGATTGCAAAAATGTTCTCCCATTCTGTAGGTTGCCTGTTCACTCTGATGGTAGTTTCTTTTGCTGTGCAGAAGCTCTTTAGTTTAATGAGATCCCATTTGTCAATTTTGGCTTTTGCTGCCATTGCTTTTGGTGTTTTAGACATGAAGTCTTTGCCCATGCCTATGTCCTGAATGGTACTACCTAGGTTTTCCTCAAACAGGAAGGACACCTACACCAAAACCCCATCAGTACATCACCATCATCAAAGACCAGAGGCAGATAAAACCACAAAGATGGGGAAAAAGCAGGGCAGAAAAGCTGGAAATTCAAAAAATAAGAGCGCATCTCCCCCGGCAAAGGAGCGCAGCTCATCGCCAGCAACGGATCAAAGCTGGACGGAGAATGACTTTGACGAGATGAGAGAAGAAGGCTTCAGTCCATCAAATTTCTCAGAGCTAAAGGAGGAATTACGTGCCCAGCGCAAAGAAACTAAAAATCTTGAAAAAAAAGTGGAAGAATTGATGGCTAGAGTAATTAATGCAGAGAAGGTCCTAAACGAAATGAAAGAGATGAAAACCATGACACGAGAAATACGTGACAAATGCACAAGCTTCAGTAACCGACTCGATCAACTGGAAGAAAGAGTATCAGCGATTGAGGATCAAATGAATGAAATGAAGCGAGAAGAGAAACCAAAAGAAAAAAGAAGAAAAAGAAATGAACAAAGCCTGCAAGAAGTATGGGATTATGTAAAAAGACCAAATCTACGTGTGATTGGGGTGCCTGAAAGTGAGGGGGAAAATGGAACCAAGTTGGAAAACACTCTTCAGGATATCATCCAGGAGAACTTCCCCAACCTAGTAGGGCAGGCCAACATTCAAATCCAGGAAATACAGAGAACGCCACAAAGATACTCCTCGAGAAGAGCAACTCCAAGACACATAATTGCCAGATTCACCAAAGTTGAAATGAAGGAAAAAATCTTAAGGGCAGCCAGAGAGAAAGGTCGGGTTACCCACAAAGGGAAGCCCATCAGACTAACAGCAGATCTCTCAGCAGAAACTCTACAAGCCAGAAGAGAGTGGGGGCCAATATTCAACATTCTTAAAGAAAAGAATTTTAAACCCAGAATTTCATATCCAGCCAAACTAAGTTTCATAAGTGAAGGAGAAATAAAATCCTTTACAGATAAGCAAATGCTTAGAGATTTTGTCACCACTAAGCCTGCCTTACAAGAGACCCTGAAGGAAGCACTAAACATGGAAAGGAACAACCGGTACCAGCCATTGCAAAAACATGCCAAAATGTAAAGACCATCGAGGCTAGGAAGAAACTGCATCAACTAACGAGCAAAATAACCAGTTAATATCATAATGGCAGGATCAAGTTCACACATAACAATATTAACCAGAAATGTAAATGGACTAAATGCTCCAATTAAAAGACACAGACTGGCAAACTGGATAAAGAGTCAAGACCCATCAGTCTGCTGTATTCAGGAGACCCATCTCACACGCAGAAACATACATAGGCTCAAAATAAAGGGATGGAGGAAGATTTACCAAGCAAATGGAGAACAAAAAAAAGCAGGGGTTGCAATCCTAGTTTCTGATAAAACAGACTTTAAACCAACAAAGATCAAAAGAGACAAAGAAGGCCATTACATAATGGTAAAGGGATCAATTCAACAGGAAGAGCTAACTATCCTAAATATATATGCACCCAATACAGGAGCACCCAGATTCATAAAGCAAGTCCTTAGAGACTTACAAAGAGACTTAGACTCCCATACAATAATAATGGGAGACTTCAACACTCCACTGTCAACATTAGAGAGATCAACGAGACAGAAAGTTAACAAGGATATCCAGGAATTGAACTCATCTCTGCAGCAAGCAGACCTAATAGACATCTATAGAACTCTCCACCCCAAATCAACAGAATATACATTCTTCTCAGCACCACATCATACTTACTCCAAAATTGACCACGTAATTGGAAGTAAAGCACTCCTCAGCAAATGTACAAGAACAGAAATTATAACAAACTGTCTGTCAGACCACAGTGCAATCAAACTAGAACTCAGGACTAAGAAACTCAATCAAAACTGCTCAACTACATGGAAACTGAACAACCTGCTCCTGAATGACTACTGGGTACATAACGAAATGAAGGCAGAAATAAAGATGTTCTTTGAAACCAATGACAACAAAGATACAACATACCAGAATCTCTGGGACACATTTAAAGCAGTGTGTAGAGGGAAATTTATAGCACTAAATGCCCACAAGAGAAAGCAGGAAAGATCTAAAATTGACACTCTAACATCGCAATTAAAAGAACTACAGAAGCAAGAGCAAACACATTCGAAAGCTAGCAGAAGGCAAGAAATAACTAAGATCAGAGCAGAACTGAAGGAGATAGAGACACAAAAAACCCTCCAAAAAATCAATGAATCCAGGAGTTGGTTTTTTGAAAAGATCAACAAAATTGACAGCCCACTAGCCAGACTAATAAAGAAGAAAAGAGAGAAGAATCATATAGATGCAATTAAAAATGATAAAGGGGATATCACCACCGACCCCACAGAAATACAAACTACCATCAGAGAATACTATAAACACCTCTACACAAATAAACTGGAAAATCTAGAAGAAATGGATAATTTCCTGGACACTTACACTCTCCCAAGACTAAACCAGGAAGAAGTTGAATCCCTGAATAGACCAATAGCAGGCTCTGAAATTGAGGCAACAATTAATAGCCTACCAACCAAAAAAAGTCCAGGACCAGATGGATTCACAGCTGAATTCTACCAGAGGTACAAGGAGGAGTTGGTACCATTCCTTCTGAAACTATTCCAATCAATAGAAAAAGAGGGAATCCTCCCTAACTCATTTTATGAGGCCAACGTCATCCTGATACCAAAGCCTGGCAGAGACACAACAAAAAAAGAGAATTTTAGACCAATATCCCTGATGAACATCGATGCAAAAATCCTCAATAAAATACTGGCAAACCGGATTCAGCAACACATCAAAAAGCTTATCCACCATGATCAAGTGGGCTTCATCCCTGGGATGCAAGGCTGGTTCAACATTCGCAAATCAATAAACATAATCCAGCATATAAACAGAACCAAAGACAAGAACCACATGATTATCTCAATTGATGCAGAAAAGGCTTTTGACAAAATTCAACAGCCCTTCATGCTAAAAACGCTCAATAAATTCGGTATTGATGGAACGTACCTCAAAATAATAAGAGCTATTTATGACAAACCCACAGCCAATATCATACTGAATGGGCAAAAACTGGAAAAATTCCCTTTGAAAACTGGCACAAGACAGGGATGCCCTCTGTTACCACTCCTATTCAACATAGTGTTGGAAGTTCTGGCTAGGGCAATCAGGCAAGAGAAAGAAATCAAGGGTATTCAGTTAGGAAAAGAAGAAGTCAAATTGTCCCTGTTTGCAGATGACATGATTGTATATTTAGAAAACCCCATTGTCTCAGCCCAAAATCTCCTTAAGCTGATAAGCAACTTCAGCAAAGTCTCAGGATACAAAATTAATGTGCAAAAATCACAAGCATTCTTATACACCAGTAACAGACAAACAGAGAGCCAAATCAGGAATGAACTTCCATTCACAATTGCTTCAAAGAGAATCAAATACCTAGGAATCCAACTTACGAGGGATGTAAAGGACCTCTTCAAGGAGAACTACAAACCACTGCTCAGTGAAATAAAAGAGGACACAAACAAATGGAAGAACATACCATGCTCATGGATAGGAAGAATCAATATCGTGAAAATGGCCATACTGCCCAAGGTAATTTATAGATTCAATGCCATCCCCATGAAGCTACCAATGAGTTTCTTCACAGAATTGGAAAAAACTGCTTTAAAGTTCATATGGAACCAAAAAAGAGCCCGCATCTCCAAGACAATCCTAAGTCAAAAGAACAAAGCTGGAGGCATCACGCTACCTGACTTCAAACTATACTACAAGGCTACAGTAACCAAAACAGCATGGTACTGGTACCAAAACAGAGATATAGACCAATGGAACAGAACAGAGTCCTCAGAAATAATACCACACATCTACAGCCATCTGATCTTTGACAAACCTGAGAGAAACAAGAAATGGGGAAAGGATTCCCTATTTAATAAATGGTGCTGGGAAAATTGGCTAGCCATAAGTAGAAAGCTGAAACTGGATCCTTTCCTTACTCCTTATACGAAAATTAATTCAAGATGGATTAGAGACTTAAATGTTAGACCTAATACCATAAAAAACATTAGAAATTTATAAAACAAAAACCCCTGAAAACCAAGTCAGGGGTCTTAAAATTTTCTTGGGAAAAGATGGGTTATAAATTAAAATACACATAATTTTATGCTACAGAAAGCTTCTCTTCTTGTCATTGTTATTCTGATAAAAAAAAAAAAGAGCTTGGCTACTTCTTTGCAACTATTGAGTTAATACAGTTGTCTTGATTTTTTTTTAAGTCACATATTCGGCATATCAATGGTCATGATTGCTTCAACCCAAGCGAGAAAGGTGGAAATTGAAATAGAGGCATGATGGAGCTCTCAGAATGCCCATGTGCAGGTGTTTCAATGATTTTCATTTACTTTACAGTTGGCATATCAATGGCAAGAAAATTAAGTTTGATTGGATTTGGCAATAGCTTTCCTTTATGATATTTTCAAGGGATAGGATTGTTCAGGGTTGAATTCCCAATTATCTCCTGCTGTCAGAGGCTGGATAAAACAAAGCCTTGAGCACCAAATGTAATTAGCTCTATTGACTTATGTTTTTAATGTTAAAATTATATTCCTTTTTGGGGAGGATGAACAAATACCACCCTTTCTCACTATACATTAATATCCTTGAAAACTGAGTGGATTTGTTTGGCAACTTATTTCTGTGTCTCTGAGATCAAATCTCTGAAGAGCTCTGAGATCAAAGCACTAAAAAGATGGGACACAGGATGTAACATGAATGTTATTTTGAAAATATGAAACTAATAGATATTGTGCATTTTATTTTTTCCTTCATAAATCATGCTTTTTCATCATAATTTAAATATTACAGTACTCAAATAAAAGAGAGTACACTTATATTCATAGCAGCATTATTCACAATATCCAAATGGTAGAAGCAACCCAAGTGTCCCTCAATGGATGAACGGACAAACAAATGTGATATCTACATACAATGGAATATTACTCAGCCTTAAGAAAAAGACATTCTGATACATGCTACAATATGGAATAAACTTAAGGGCACTATACTAAGTGAAATAAGACTATTATGAAAAGACAAATACTGTATGATTCCACTTATATATCTGTACTAGTCAAATTTATAGAAACAAAAAGTAGAATGGTGGTTTCAGGGGCCAGGGAAGGTACAAATGGAGAATTGTTATTTAATGTCATTTTAATTTTATATGATGAAATTTCTAGAGATTGCTCAACAATGTAAATACACTTGACACTACTGAATTATATCCTTAAAATGGTTAAAATGCTAAATTTATGTTATGTGTATTCTACCACAATTAAAAATAATACATAAGATATATTTTGAAAAGGAAAAGCAGTAACAAATATCCTATCAAAAAGGAGAAAGAAAGGAGATAATCTTTATTGGTAGAAAAGTGAAGAAATTACACATCACAAGACATCACACCATTGAACCCCTGGCAAAAAGTGGAAAACAGAAAATAAAATATTAGTATGAAAGAGAGTTTCAATGCCTGAATCCTTGTTTCCTTTCTGGGAACATATACTGACATAAACATCCAGGAGGGGTATGGCAAGAGCTGCGAGAGTCAGGGAGACCAGAGACAAGCTGTCCCTACAGCAAACTAGAGGAACATGGGCCTCTGGGATAGTTCTACGTCCTTTATATTCGGCATGGTGTAAGGATATTGTTGCAGCATTTTCAAAGGAAGTAGCTGATTGCATGAGTCCAGGATATTTCTCATCCCCTGTTCAGTATGAGAGGGTCAGGGATGAAGAAGGTCCCACATGCTGAGAGGGTTTCAGAAAGGATTCTTAACATAATGTTCTGAGAAACAAATAGTACCTACACACATCATCTTAGAGAAGCAGAACAGCATCATCATAAAGACCGAACATAGGCTCCAGAGTCAGAAGGCCTGGGATTTGATTTCTGTCTTCTCCACATTCAAGCAGTGCAAACTCAAACAAGTTGACCCTCCTCTCCGTACCTCAATTTCACTTCTTGAAATGTGGTAATAATACTATCACCTCACTTTTTTGTTTAAGGATTAAATGAGTTTATACACATGAAAATCCTATCCCAATACCCGACACACAGTTCTCAATAAACATCAGTCATTATTCTTTGCTTTTATTGTTATCAAAAAGGAATATGAGAACTATTAACTATAGATTTCTCAACATTGCCTAAAAAAACTAAGTTGTACAACTTCAGACAGAAAGCCTATAGCTTGTGTGTTCTGATATCTGATTGAGTGTGGCTTAGGAAAAAAATATTATAACAGTTCTTAGGAGTGAAAAAAGATAAAGGTAAGTGTTTTTGTGTACATTGAGTGTAGCATAAGTAAATTTTGATCCCAGTATAGAAGAGATATTACTTCAGTATCCTCAAGCTGCATGTCTGAATCTGATATTTGTGGGAAGTGAGAGAAGGATGCAACTAGAGGCCAAAATACCATATGCATGAATATTTAAAACATACATTAAGCTAATAATAAACTGTTAATTAAAATATGTTTTAGTCATTTACTTTGAAAACTATACCGTCACAATGAATTGGAAGGCCAGACTCAAATTTAGAATTAACACGGAGTTCCATGCTGGAACTTGGTGAGACAGGAAAGCAGGCTGTATTCTAGCCTCTGACCTACCTCCTTTTTCCCACCAGTCTCTGTCCTTCATGAGGCATAATGCACAAGCATTTTGTCAACCTATCCAACCCGTGATGAAGCGTTATCTATATTCCTATAAATAGACACTCCTTGCCAACTCCTCAGGCCAACAGATACAGACATCAGCTACGTGGGACTTGAAGCATGGTAGTTGGGGAAGGGGATCCGGCTTTAGTTAGGCATATTCCCTTAGTACAGTAAACTCTTCGTCTTATAGGGAGGGCCTTGGCCAGAAGACCAGAGCAGGATTTGCTAGCGTTTGGGGCTCAGAGAAAGAGCTCCTCTTGCCTGCTCTATGAGTGACAATGTGCACAAAAAAAATAATTCAAAATCTTTCAATTATAGCTAAAGGGCAAAATCATCCAAAGTTAGAGACCATCCCAACCCTGAAAAAAAAAAAAGGAATATGTAGCAAGAGCTAAAGATACTCAACAGATGGAGGAACAGGAATGACATAGAAAGTTTTCTCTAAGGGCTTTCTTGAAATCAGGCATTTTGAAAAGAAGAACAAATCTCTTTCAGAAAGAAAACTAGCTGTGGCAACAGCAACTCAGACTGTGAATGTACTGACCAGGGATATATCATTCTCCAATGATTCCAAGAATCACGTTCATTATATATTTAGCATCTTAAAATTGAGATGTTTCCCACAATTGATAGTGTTTTATAATTACTGTCAGCCAAGTGACAGTTGTGACATGACTGTCAGGGCCTGTATGTGCATGAACTTGATCATAGCTATTCACAACCAACCTTAATTAACATGAGCTGTGTGCATTATTGGCTCCATATAAGTTGTGTTGAATTGCTATTTAAAATGTCTCCAAAAAGATTATACTATGATTTGGCATTGAAAAAAGAGTTTGTGTGCACAAAGACACAGAAACCAAGAGCAGGACATAAACTAGATATTAATGAAATAAATTTTCATTTTTGGAAGAATACCTGCAACTTCATATTTGTTTGCAAAGTAACAACAAAGTAAATTCTGGAACTTAAAATAAAGATACCCATAAACAGATGAAGCTGTATAACATGTAGTTACTGAGTTTATTGGTTAGCTATTGCTACAATAATATTGCATAACACCATCTCAAAACTCCATGATTTAAAACAACTAATTACCATGCATGTGTCTCCAGGTAAGCTGGAATTCAACTGGTCTAGGTAGGAGTTACCTAGATGGCTTGGCTTCTCATGTCTCTGCTATACATGTCTCTCATCCTCCACCTGTGATGAGTGGACCAGGTGGGCATATTCTTTTGGTGACGTCTGATAGCAAAAATGTACAAAAAGAACAAGTGAAATACTGTTGTTCATAATAAACTCTAATGACTCCTTGTATTTCAGTGTTCTCAGTTGTCTCCTTTTTTATTCCTGATGTTACTTATCTGGGTCTTCTCTCTTGTTTTTTCCTAAGTCTGACCAAAAGTTTGTGAATTTTGTTTATCTTTTTGATAAACAAACTTTTTGTTTTTTTTTTTTTTTTTTTAATTTATTTATTATTATTATACTTTAAGTTGTAGGGTACATGTGCATAACGTGCAGGTTTGTTACATATGTATACTTGTGCCATGTTGCTGTGCTGCACCCATCAACTCGTCATTTACATCAGGTATAACTCCCAATGCAATCCCTCCCCCCTCCCCCCCCCTCCCCATGATAGGCCCCGGTGTGTGATGTTCCCCTTCCTGAGTCCGAGTGATCTCATTGTTCAGTTCCCACCTATGAGTGAGAACATGCGGTGTTTGGTTTTCTGTTCTTGTGATAGTTTGCTAAGAATGATGGATTCCAGCTGCATCCAAGTCCCTACAAAGGACTCAAACTCATCCTTTTTTATGGCTGCATAGTATTCCATGGTGTATATGTGCCACATTTTCTTAATCCAATCTGTCACTGATGGACATTTGGGTTGATTCCAAGTCTTTGCTATTGTGAATAGTGCTGCAATAAACATACGTAAATTGACAAATGGGATCTCATTAAACTAAAGAGCTTCTGCACAGCAAAAGACACTACCATCAGAGTGAACAGGCAACCTACAGAATGGGAGAAAATTTTTGCAATCTACTCATCTGACAAAGGGCTAATATCCAGAACCTACAAAGAACTCAAACAAATTTACAAGAAAAAAAAACAAACAACCCCATCAAAAAGTGGGCAAAGGACATGAACAGACATTTCTCAAAAGAAGACATTCATACAGCCAACAGACACATGAAAAAATGCTCATCATCACTGGCCATCAGAGAAATGCAAATCAAAACCACAATGAGATACCATCTCACACCAGTTAGAATGGCAATCATTAAAAAGTCAGGAAACAACAGGTGCTGGAGAGGATGTGGAGAAATAGGAACACTTTTACACTGTTGGTGGGATTGTAAACTAGTTCAACCATTATGGAAAACAGTATGGCGATTCCTCAAGGATCTAGAACTAGATGTACCATATGACCCAGCCATCCCATTACTGGGTATATACCCAAAGGATTATAAACAAACTTTTTGTTTTATCTTTTTGTTTTGTTTTGTTTTTTGAGACAGAGGCTCACTCTGTCACCCAGGCTGGAGTGCAGTAGCACTACCTCGGTTCACTGCAACCTTCATCTCCTGGATTCAAGCAATCTTCCTGTCTCAGCCTCCCTAGTAGCTGGGATTAAAGGCATGCACCACCACACCCAGCCAATTTTTATATTTTTAGTAAAGACTGGGTTTCACCAGATTGGCCAGGCTGATCTCGAATTCCTGACCTCAAGTGATCCACCCCACCTTGGCCTGCCAAAGTGCTGGGATTACAGGCGTGAGGCAGCACCACCGACCTTGTATTGTTTTTAAAGTCTCAGTTTCATTTATTTCTGCTCTGATCTTTATTATTAATTTCCTTCTGCTAATTGGTTTGTTCTTGCTTCTCTAGTTCCTTGAGGTGAATCTTCGGGTTGTTAATTTTGAAATCTTTCTACTTTTTTGATATAGGTGTCTATTGCTATAAACTTCCTTTTTAGTACTGCTTTTGTTGTATCCCATAGATTTTGGTGTGTTGTATTTCCATTTTCATTTGTTTAAAAAAATCAAATTTCCTTCTTAATTATTTCATTGGCCCATTGGCCATTCAGAAGCATGTTGTTTAATTTCCAAGGTTGTGTATTTTCCAAGGTCCCTCTTGCTTTCTGATGGCTAATTTTATTCCATTGTGGTCAGAGATAATACTTGATATATATATATATTTTTTTAAATGTGTACAGGCTTGTTTTGTGGCTTCAAATGTGGTCTCTTCTGGAAAATGTTCCATGTGGTGATGAAAAGAAAGTGTATTCTGCAGCAGTTGGATGAAATGTTCTGTAAATGTCAATTAGGCTTATTAGATCTAATGTGTAGTTTAACTCTGCTGTTTCTTTGTTCTTATCTGTCTGGATGATCTGCCTGTTACTAAGAGTGGGTTGTTAAAGTCCTATATTATTACTGTATTGCAGTCTATCTCCCCCTTTAGGTCTATTAATGTTGGCTTTATATATTTGAGATCTTTGGTGTTGAGTGCATAAATATTTATATAATTATGATATTCTCTTGCTAAATTGACCCCTTTCTCAATATATAGTGAATTTATCTCTTTATAATCATAGATTTGTAATCTGTTTGTATGTGTGATATGAATCTAGTTACTCCTACTCTTTTTTGGTTTCCATTTGCAGGGAATATCTTTTTTTGATCCTTCACTTTTAGTCTACATATGTGGTTTTCTTGAGGCAACAAGTAGTTGGGTCTTGTTTCTTTATCCATTCAGCTATTCTTTGCCTTTTCATTGGAGAATTGAGACATTTACATTCAGTGTTATTATTGATAATTAAGGAGTTATATAAGGTATATACTTATTGCTTATACCAATATGTGTTATTTGATAAGTAATAAGTAACTACTATCATTTTGTTGCTTGTTTTCTGATGGTTTTGAGACTTTTCCTCCCTTTCTTATTAAAGTCTTCCTTTGTAGTTATGTTATTATCTCTGATAGTATATTTTAAATTGTTACTGTTATTTTTAGTGAATCTATTTCAGAATTTTGCACTGTGGTTGCGATGAGGCTTACAAAAAACATTTTAAAGACATAACAAGTTATTTTAAAGAGATGGCAACTTATCTTAGAACACAAAAGAATAGAAATAAACAAAGGCAAAAAATCTACACTTTAACCCCATTTCCACTACATTTTGATTTTCACTTTTCTCAATTTACATTCTTAAAATTACCTATCTCTTAACAGGGTGCTGTAACTATTATTGCTTTTTATATATTTTGTCTTTTGTGCTTAATACCAGAGTTATGGGTGGATTATACACCATAAATATAGTAACAGGGTATTCTGGGTTTGTTCATGTACTTAATTTTACCAGTGGGTTTATACCTTGAAAAGTATTCTCTTTAGCATTTCTTGCAAGATGAGTCTGGTGGTGCTGAATTCTCTCGGCTTTTGTTTGTCTGTGAAGGACTTTATCATATTTCAATAACAGTTTTGCTGGTTACGATGTTCTGAGGAGGTTGCAGTTTTTTTTCTTTGAGCACTACCATATGAATCAGCAATTGGATATTTATTCAAAGGAAGAGAAATCCAAATATTAAAGGTATATCTGGACTCTGGCGTTTATTGCAGACTATTCACAATAACAAAGATACAGAATCAACCTAAATGTCCATTAACAGATGAATACAGAAAATATTATATATATACATATATATGTGTGTGTATGTGTGTATATATGTGTGTGTGTGTGTATGTATGTATGTGTGTACCTCAGTCATAGGTAGATGAAAGTTGAATTATATAAGAAAAATTCAAATATTTTCCATAATTGGCATATCATTTTATAGCTACCTCAGATATGTATGAGAGTTCTATTCAGTCCTACTGGTTTGCAATGTTCTGATGAGAAGTCAGTCATAATTCCTATAGCTGTTTCTTTGTATATAATGTTTCTGTTTCCCCCTGTCTGTTTTTAAGATTTTCTCTTTCTTTTAGGTTTCCAGCAATTGACTATAACATGCCTATGTGTGTTTTTCTTGTTTCTACTTGTAGTTTGTTAAGCTTTTGGATCAATGTATTGATAATTTTTTGTAAAATTTGTAAAAAATAAATTTTGGTTGTGTTTAAAATATGTTTTATTTTTTCTTTCTCTTTTTTCCTCATTGAACTCCAAATACAAGCATGCTAAACTTCTTGATAATTCCAAGAAGTTGCAGATGGTCTGTTTACTTTTTCCTACCTTTTGTTTTTAACTGTGTCCTTCAGTTTGATGTTTTGTATTGATCCATCTTTGAGTTCACTGGATCTTTCTTTTACAATTTACTTGAAGACCCAAATTTTTGTTTTCAAATATTATAATTTTAACTTTTAGAATTTTAATCAACTTTTAAAAATTTTACAACTTCTACTTCTCTCCCACAATAGTTCATCTCTGTATCCATTTTTTCCTGTAAATTAATATATTTTTCATAGTTATGTTTAGTTCTCAACCTCCCTAATCTAATACCTGGAAATTTCTAGCTCAATTTATATTGACTTTTTTTCTTGGTAATGGGACATGTTTTCCTGCTTCATCACATATCTTCTAATGTTTTATTGTATTATGAGTATGGCATATAAAATAATATAAAAATTTAATTCGTTTTGGTTCTTTGACAGTGAATGCAAGCCACTGCTCCTGTTTGAAAGTTAAGGGAAGGTACTGGCATGCAGAATCTTTATAATCAAATTGAGCCTGTGCTACGTCACAGTATTGACTTTAGCTGTGATCAGCCTGCTTCATTTTTTCATTATCACTAGTCTCTTTTTTATCTTGCTTTATATTCCAAATGAGAGAAAGTTGAAATGCAATTTAAAATATTTTTAGTTCACCTTTGGATTCAATTTTGTCAGGGCTTCAAAATAGAAGCAACACAAGAATATGTTATTTCTTTCTGCTTATCAGCTTCTCTTTCATGGCTGAATTCTTGATAATATTCAGATAGAGAAACTTATTTGACTGAAAAATTTGTTTTTTGCTTGGAATCTTCCAGATTCAAATGCCTCCTGCCATCGCTGTGTCATCTAAAGCTTATCTGTTTTCTTTTTAACCCTGCTGAGTCTCTTCATCAACATCAGGCCTACACCTCCACCCACTCGTATCCAGATCAGGAGCTCTTCCCCAGGTAGAGAAGTTGCCGTGGTACTCTAACTAGGAAGAACTTGTTTTTCTCTGGAATTCAGTTCATCAAGGCTTTATTATATCTACAGTTCTTTATTAGCCCCTTAGAAAGTAAGGTTTATTTATCCATTTTGTCAATTTTGTTGTTTTTACCATGATTTGAAAAGATTTTTTGCCTCTTGTTCATATAAACTGGAAGTGGAAGCCAGATAAATATTCATCATTAAATTTCTGTTCATGTTTTATATTCTTTTCCATGAAAGTTCCCCCTATTTGGCTAATCTTTAGGGCTCACATATCTAGATCTGCCCTGAATAAACTAAAACACTTTATTCAGAGCACAGTTTTTAAAACCAAGGAGACAGCAAGATAGACATAAGATAAATATTACATGGGATCTGCATAAAATCGTTTTTTCCTCCATTATCTTTTACTTTTTCCTTGCCCTCTTCCATTCCTTTCTCTTTACACAGGAAACAGAAACAGAGGTGAGGATAAAAGGTCCTAACAACACAGTAGACTCAGAAAGCAAGGACGAAACTATGTTGGAGGCAAGAAATTTGGATGGACATTAGAGAAAGAAAAACCAATTTTGAAGTATATTTATATTTGACATTATAAGCTAAGCCTCTAGAAAATTTAAATGTCAAAATTAAATTTATACATTAAATTTGCCATATTTCATTTTGAAATATAAAATGGCGAGATGGGAAGAGGGTGCAGGCATCCTGTAGGAAGTTTGATATTGAAGAGGAGTGAAGCGAGAAAGGTAAGATTGCAGCAAAGGGGCAAGTTAAGACGGAAACCTCATTGAAAACTCCTACCCCGCACCTACATCACCATATTGATCTTATAACTAATTCTTCGTTGCCTCTCTTATCTCATAGCATGAAGAATTTGCTTAAAGTTATAACCAATGCTGCTCAGCACATTTCTTCATTTCTATACCTTCACTCCTCACATGGCTCCCCACCCCACCCCACCCCACACACGACTGAAAATCAATTTACAGGTGTCTTCAGCTCTCCCTGATGGGTCCAAGTTGCATACTGAATATTTCTGGCTTGCTGATTTTCAAAGGCTTTTGGATGATATTAATAAATAGGGGTTCATAATATATATGAAATTCAACTTGATTTTGACTTAATCAGCCCAAATCCCTGTGTTTCTATTTTAATTCTTCCTTCCAGCATAAGAATTCCCCTGCTTCTAACAAATCTTTGCAGCAGGTCTGCAGCATCACAAGCTTTAGATACCTTCTGATATAATTTTAAAATCTTCTGAGCTATGAATGGTCCCTGGCAACTCTCTGACAAACAATCATTTTAGTTCTGACAATCTATGGATAGCTGAAGCTACACAGATCAAAATAAGAATATGGGACATCCTTAGATATCCCAGCAAACTCTAAAGGGGAAATGAATGTTCTATCCTGAGGCACCACAATGGATTAGAAGGTTTTATCTAGCTGAGAGTGATGGTAAATAGAGCCATTCACATTGGGGATATTGCTCAAATATATTTGAACACTTTGATCTATTTCTCTGCCCTATAGTAATTTACATAGGCTTCCCAATTCTGCTCACAGTCTAAGTGTTTTGTTACTGAAAATTTTCTCTGGAATTGAAATACTAAGACTGAGACTTATCTATTCATATTAGGGCCTTGAAACATTTTATAGGGAAAGTAGTTGACTGCAAATGGCCCTATATCCATGAAAGGCAATCTGTAGAGAAAGTGTCAAAGGCACAAAGTGAGTTGTCTTTTTTTTTTCTTTCATTTCTTCTTTTATTTCTTGTTGTCTTATTTTTGTCTTTGTTTCCTGAAAAACATTGTAGAAATTAAAGACATTAGATTATAGTGAACAGTTTCTGTAGTAGTCATTGGCTGTCTCTTTGGCAACCTTCTCCTTTTCCTTCTGGTCATAGGGATCTGGATTTTCTTTTAGAGAATTACCTCTCCACCACTTTTTGTAGTCTTTGTGAAGCTGTCAATCAAGGTACACTGACCTCCCCCAGGGACAAGTGTCATTCACTGTAGGCTCTCTAGACATCTGGACTTAGAGTCTTGAGTCAATGGATGAAAGAATAAGAAAACAGAAACCTTTTGGAGATGTTGCTTGTCATCAGCATCATGTTGTTAGAACTGCCACTCAACTTCTGCAATCCAATTTCCCTAAGCTGTACTTGTTCCCATCCTGCTGAGACTGGTTCTCCCAAGTCCTGTCACTGATTGTGGTGCCATCCCCTAGTCTTCTAATAAATTCTCTGTTGGTTAAATTACCAAGGGTCTGTTTTTATTGTTTGCAATCAAAGAAATTCAACTCATAGAAATGCTCCAAGTTAGTCAGATGTAGATGATTTTTATGAGTAGTTATCCATTCCATAATATACTATGTTTCTAATAATATACACATTTATTTTAATATTTTGATAGAAGTCCTGAAAGAGCCATTTCTGTAAGTCAATACTTTGTGAGACTGCAGCAAGATGTAAAAGATTTATTCAGGAAACAATCTTAAGCAACAACAGCAATCTTCTTTGCAGAAAAAAATGATGGATCAGTAAGGCAGTGCAATTCTAGTGTCCCTAAATCCAGATGGGTTTAGAACTGGGATGGCAAACTGAAATATCTGTAGGAAATGAGCAATGATGCAAACGGATGAGTCATCTGGGATACTTCTCACTTTCATTAAGAATTATAATCCAGCTGATTTTTCTTCTTCAACCTCTTCGGTTTCTCCTTTCAGTTTCCACCTCTGATAGAGACCTGTGTCAAAGATATATTGCTCCACTAAGGAAAACACCAGTGCCAGTGCAATGACAGGTAATAACTGAAACTAACCATTGTTCTCAAAGAAACAATAGAAATCATGAAGACTCAGAGCTGAAGAACATGCCCTTTAAATGAGGCAACGCTCCTCAGCTCTGGACAATCACCACTTGTCAGAAAAGCTGGCTCAGTATTGCCTATATCTTCTGATGTTTTATAAAGTAGTCAGAAATATTAATGTTTTTACTAAATGTATAATAATCTATTTATTTATTGTATATTGGCAGTTAATTCAATTAAAAATATATTAGGTGAGCCCAGGAAAACAAATGTACATTCTGCTCTTGACCTACATGAGAAGCTGGGCTGTGATATTTTATATGGATTTGTGGCATGACAAACACTTATTAAGCACACCACTTCAGCAAAGGAAAATTTACTTTAAAAATCAAACTCTTAAGCCAGAACAAGCTACCACAGTCATGAAATAAATTCCCAGGGGTGGCCTAATGGGATCCTGCAGGACCCAGCAAGTGATGGAGGATAAGTTAGAGAAGGAAAACCCTTGCGTTGCCAGTAGCTCAGGGGGGCATGTCGATACACTTTGCTTGGCAAGAGAGGCACGTTGTACCTGGCTTGATATGTTGTTCCAGTCACCCTGTTATATGTAGAAATGGATTAAAGAAAAGCCATTATTGATACTTGAAACTTATGCAACTTACTCATTTCAGATCTTAAGTGCTCCAAAATAATAATAAAAAAAAGAATGTTGTGTCTGTGTCAAGTTGCCTTTAGGCTATTGTGTTTCACTATATGCATTACCTTTAAAAAAATGAACCACTCTTTGCCACTAAGCATCTTCAAACTTAGAAGAGAATAAGATTGACATTACTGTTCAGATCCATTAGTCAAACTACAGTGGCTTTGGACAGGTAGTTTCCAAAATACATCAGCCTCATTTACACCCAAGAGCAACAAAAGACATTGGGTATTTTTCTGCTGTGATGCAAGGTACAGAAGTACCAGGGCAGAAAGTAGTTTTGATACATATTGCTTTTAGTGAAAGGATTGGAAGTGGAAAGGGAAATGACAAAATACAAAGGTGAAATGACAAAATACATATCTATATTCTAATGATTATAGAGAAGAAAAAAACAATTTTACCTAGGAGCTAGATTAAAATCAACGAAAGAACAAAAGGATACAGCAAGAAATCAACCGGTATGATTACCAGGGATTTCCCCCCGCCTCAAAATAATACCACTTAGTTTTTAGTGTGTCTAAGAAAGTAGAAGCTGCTTATTCTTGAAAATCATTGTTCCAAGAAATGCCACTATACCGTTTTTATATTTTATTAATTCTAAGTGATCATTTTCTTGTACCCCAGACATTCTACATATCTGCATTTACAATGAACATAATTAATTTGGATTCTGGAAATAAAGGAATTTATAAACTTGACTTTCCCTGCCCACTGAGACACTGAAGCAGTATAATACACATATTACATCTGATGTATGTCTTATATGTTTTTAATCTGGATTGATCCAATTTTCCCAAGCTTCTATTATTGGGGTGAAATATGCCATCTCTATGAGAGTAAGTCTTTTTTTTTAATAATATAGAAAAATTACATCTGTTATTTATCTGGGCATGTAATTGTAATGTGGCAGGCATTATCTTCATTATATCATTTAAATTGTATTTCTCACATCAAAGTATCAGTGAAATGACATGTCACTTCTCCTTTTACGTTTGAGAAAACTGTGATATGAAGAATTTAAATAATTGGCTCAATATCACATGTTTTATAGGTGGAACAGTCAGAATTTTAAGTCTGCTGGACTCTAAATTGTGCATTTTTCACTTACCTATACCGACCTAAGGCAGAATGAGTAAGACCTGACCTATGAGAAGGGAATTATTCTAAATATAGTAGTTACTGTTTAAACATTTATGGTAGTACAAAGCTAAGGAACGCAGGCCATAGGCCACGTCATGAGATTTCCATTGTAAAAGCACGTACATGCCAGGAACTTAAGAGCAAGGAGTGCTCTCTCTGTGTGCTTCCATCTCCACCCCGCAATGGGCCTGTCATAGTGGTCTCTTCATAGAAGCAGTCCCGTGAAGATGTCCTATCAAACATCAGCACCATGAAATATGAAGACTTTGGGGAGATTATGATAATAATTCAGTAGTGGCTTTAAAATATCCAGAGAAAATGATCCTAGGGGTGGCAATCTGGTAAGGAAGGGCAACTAGGGAACTTGTCTTGGATCTAAACTTGCATAAAGAAACTTGCGTTTACTGTGTGTTGATGTGGAGTCATTTCAAAGCTGATGGAAATCAAGAAGAGCTAAAAAGGTGAGAAGAACCTATCTTCCCACGTCAGTAACCTGAAAAAAGAGCACTGGCTGGGGAGAACCCCAGGACAAGGGTAAGGCGTGACAGCCACATGATGATTTGGAGATGGCTCTCAGAGGTGTAGTAAGGAGTGCAGACTGATTTTAGAAGAAGGATAAAGCAGTTATTGTGAGAAGAAGGCCTTTAAAAAAAGAAATCAATCAATAAAAATATCTCAGATATTTGATGCCATCATTGTCTCCCAAAGGGATTAAGCATATTTTCTCTGGGTTAAAAGTTTTTGTTAAAAAAAAAAAAAAAAAGAGCTATTTCACCACAGATTTCAAAAAACTTTGAAGCAGAATTAACAAACAGGAGGAGAGCTCCAAAGGCTCATGCACATTTGCATGCCACCGCTGCTCAGTGTTACAAGAGTCCAGCTCAACTCTTTACACCTTACTCAGGAAGTATCCTTATTCCTCCTGACAGCAGTATTAATGACTATGCTCAGAAGAAAAACCAACTGTCGAAAAAAGTTTACTTCTTATAGTTGTCCTCCCTTTCTTTGTGCTGTGTAAGCTTTTTTTTCTAGTTTAGATGGTGTGTCATTCAGGGTTCTTCATGGCAGACCACAGATCCTGCTATTTTGAGCAAAAAGGGATTAATTAAGAGTACATAAGTGGCTCACAGAATATTTGAAGGGCTGAAAAAACAGATTCTAGCTTGAGCCTCCAGAAATATCCCCAGATGTCCACAATGGGTAATGGGCCCCGAAGATGCTGCTACTTCTGCCACACTGGAAACCACTGTAACAGCTGCCAACACTAGAACCATGTTGCCCCCTGTTTTATTTATTTATTTTTGTTTAGCAAAGAAGACAACTTATATTCTTGCTATATTATCAAACAACACCACTGGTAATGGCAGCTATTGTTCGCTGGAGAAATGCTATGGAATGAAAAGAAATTTTTGTATTAAGAAATCTGAGGAGAAATTAAAAAGAAATTTTAGGCCGGGCGCGGTGGCTCAAGCCTGTAATCCCAGCACTTTGGGAGGCCGAGACGGGCGGATCACGACGTCAGGAGTTCGAGACCATCCTGGCTAACACGGTGAAACCCCGTCTCTACTAAAAAATACAAAAAACTAGCCGGGCGAGGTGGTGGGTGCCTGTAGTCCCAGCTACTCGGGAGGCTGAGGCAGGAGAATGACGTAAAAACCCGGGAGGTGGAGCTTGCAATGAGCTGAGATCCGGCCACTGCACTCCAGCCTGGGCGACACAGCAAGACTCCGTCTCAAAAAAAAAAAAAAAAAAAAAAGAAATTTTAATATCTTGATTTAATGCAGCCATGTGGCTAAACAGATGTTACCTCTTCAGCATCTGGACATGTTCTGAGACTATTGCATCTTCTTATAACCTTTACAGTCTCATTGAGCATATAGCACATAATCAAACTAAACCAAGGTAACTAGCATGTGGTATCAGGGCTGATGGTTTAAGGGGTGGTCTATGCAGATCTGTGCATGGCAAGAAGTGATAAAGACTATGGTTCTGTGGCACCAACCATAGCCTCTTCTATCCTCAAACCTGGAGCACTTGGGGCATCTACAGAACCTGCAGGCAATACTTTAATAGACCTCCTGGAGTCTTTGACTCAAGATTAGGAGCCATTGTCCTTTATTCAGTCTTCCCAGATGAAACTAACAACCATTTAATACCTTGATTTTTCTCTTGTAGAGGTTTGTTATATACATTAGTGACAGTTCTGACTTCAAATTTTTCCCATCAGTATAAGATTGTGGACCCATTTTTCCTTTTCCACAGATTTGTAAATTATTGTGTAATGCAGAATTTTCTAGGATATACACAGGTAAGAACTATCATGTCCTTGCAATACTGGGTAGATAAAAAGGGAGAGACAATGATACTGGCTAAAGGTTGTAACAGGGTAACTTGAAAATGGCATTAATAAGATGCTTGGAGATAGTTTGTGAATTTTATTTACTGGGTTCTCCGTATCCCCTTTTCTGGAAATAATTAAGAGTTGACAGTTCATGGAATTCTACAGCCTCTCCTATGGCGAATTGTATTCACCTGGAGTGACAAGTTATTGAGAGAAGAACAGACTATCAATAATGGTTTTATATTTTTAAAACAATAATTTCCTCTTACTCCAGACAGAAGCAACATGCTGTGCAAAATTATACATCATGTAACAGCAGCTGAGAAGTCAACATATATCACTATCAATGCTGCCTCTGTAAGAGCCAAAAAATTACCATATCTAACAATAATTTTTACTTTAACAGAAAGAACAGAGGACACAGAAAGAAACCAACTTATTCTTATAAATGGTTGGTTTAACACATAGTGAACAAATTGATGTGTAAATTGGCTTTGATGAATGATTGTGTTAAATGTGGTTATTTATTATGAGTTCCATTACATAAATTGGTTGCAAAATTATAACAAATGTTCTTTATTAATCTTACCTTCTCCATGGTTAGAGAATGGCTCCAGGCAATTATCTTTCATAGACTTCAGCACCATTAGCGCTAATATACTGAGGAGGGCATACAAGTTAATACACAAAGAATAGAAACATGCTTTTTCTTTGCTCCCTATGTAGGGAGATGATATTTCTTATGCAACTTCCTTCATTCTCTATTTAATCCCTCCAGTTATTAGTTTGGGGTATTTTTGCAGTAATAGCTACCATAGGTATAAGAAATATCTTATACATGTTTTTCATGGTATGACATTTAAATTTTAAACAGATGGCATAGATCTAGTCTTGAGGAGCTAAGAGTTTAATCAAGATGACTCAGGTGCTTTAAGGCCATATTTGGCTACTTCACAGGAGGTTTAAGCATTTGCTCTAAGGTCCAGTGACAGATTGTGGAACTGTCTAAATGTTTTCCTCTTCAGCATGGGATACAGATAACGGGAAGGTAGTGTCTTTCTGAGAAAGGAAAGGAAATATTTCTTCCAAGAATACCCTCATGACCTGACTTTCCGCCAGAATCGGAGATAAAGAGTTGTCTGAGTAGATAACCTATAGCCTCTTCCTAGTTATGAGGGGCCACTTTTTCCAGTTATGAGTTTTCAGCTCTTTGCTTCTCATCTTCCTCCTCCTATGGACACGATTTTGTCTTTCTAGTTCTCCTTACATCCCTAGCAAGGCAAAAACCAAAAAGGAAAGAAAAATCATTCATTCTGTTAACTATGTAACTCTAGCTAAAGACTTAAGGTGGGATTAAATAATGTAGGCAAGGAGGTGCTTATATATCATCACTATATAAAAGAATATAACAAAACAGCACTGCAAATTTGTAGCCTGGGGAAGTCAGTCAGATGATATGGCTGCATTTTTTATTATTGAATATTTATCAAAATCACTAATTTGTGAGCTCCTAAGTTAGGTGCTGGGTGCTGAAGGTGCATAAAAGAGGAAGAAAGCCTACTGCACAAGCAATGCTAACCAGAAGCTTGGTGCCCCCAAACATACCTCATCTCTATGCCATGTCTTCATCACTGTATAAATGTGTATACAGTTTACAGTTAGTATTTAGTACAGCAACTAAAGAGAATATTCAATGTGACAGTAAATTAAACAAGTTATAACTTTTTTTTCTCCCAGGTGAATATGTACATAGGTAATCCACCATGATATGGTTTGGTTTTGTGTCCCCATCCAAACCTCTCTTGAATTGTAATCCCCACACGTCGAGGGAGGAACCTGATGGGAGGTGATTGGGCCATTAGGGTGGTTTGCCCCATGCTGTTCTCAAAATAGTGAGGGAGTTCTCAGATGATCTGATGGTTTAAAAGTAGCAGTTTCCCCTGCATTCTCTCTCTCTTCTGCCACCATATAAGATGTGCCCTTGCTTCCCTTTGCCTTCTGCCACGATTGTAAGTTTCCTGAAGCCTCCACAGCCATGCAGAACTGGGAGTCAGTTAAACCTTTTTTCTTTATAAATTACCCAGTCTCAGGTATTATTTATAGCACTATGAAAATGGACTAATACACAGTGCTTGTATGAGGCTACTTCTATCTTATATTATCAAGTGTGGCCTCTTTTCCCAAATTTACTTCGTAGTGTAAGATAGTTGCATCAGTTCCAGATCTCTCACCTACATTTGGGTCAGGAGGACAATGAAAAGGAAAGAGAAAAATGTGCGCCCTCCCTTTAAAGGCATTTGCGGAAGTTGCACAGACAACTCCCATGTACGTATAATTGGCCAGATCTAGTCATAAGAGAGGCCAGAAAATGGATTCTTGATTTCAACTTGTCACATGCCCAGCTAAATACTATATATTCTGGGATTTTCAGTTTCCGCTCAGGATGTAGAATGCTATAAAGAGTATCACTCCCATACTTTCAGTAACAACTACAACAGCAGCATCAGCAAAAACACAAAACAATCTGAAAATTTGTTTTCTTGGACCCAGCAGAGAACTGATGAGTACCAACTAACATGAAATCTAAGGAAAGTCAGGCACATCAAATAAGAGTTGAGACATGAGTCCTTGCTTAACTGGGATAGACACTGTTTATCACAGGTAAGAAGAATCAAGCTTAATTTTTAAATTAATTGCTAAAGGTCAACTGTGGGCTGAAAAGAGAATATAGAAACCCTGAAAGGCACAAAGACAGAAGAATTCACTCATCACAGACTTTTTTGTTCACACAGAAGATCAGTAAAAATCCTGAAAAATATGTCCCTTATGATGCAGGCCTGGGGCAGTGGGGCCACTGAGGAGACAGCACAGATTACTCTCCCCTGTCTCTTCTATAAAACAAAGGCCTTAAACTTCTAGAAAGAGGGCAACAAAATCTGATGCTCTTAGTGCGTTAATGAAAATGCAATGGGAGGGCAACCACAGCAACAATACAACTCTATACCCCTGAGGGAGGAATAGAAAAACTTGCTGGTCTCAGACCTACAGTTGGGAGGGAGACAAGATCACTTAGAAACACCTAATCCACAAGACTCAGAAAAACAATGCCAATCGAACAGTGAGACTTAAGCAAAACAACAGAGAATGCCCCAAACTCCCCCCACCCACTTCTTCCCTCACCAGTCTGAAAGCTTTGAGTAACAGTGGCCCACTGCTTGAAGGGAAACAAGAACATGCAGACAGACCCTACTGGAGGCATAGCGGGCCTTTTGGGAAGGCCGAAAATTGAGGGTGGAACAGACACTTCTCTTTCAGAAAAAGCTCTCTAGCAAACCAGCACACATGATGAATAGAAGGTAATATTAGATGATTTAGAAATTATACAAACATATGGAAATTAAACAATATGCTCCCAAATAACCAGTGGGTCAATGAAGAGATAAAATAGGAAATGAAAAAATTTTCTTGAAACAAACAGTTGTGACCCAACAGACCCAAAGCTGTGGGATACAGTCAAGGCAGTACTAACAGTAAAGTTTATAGCTATAAGTGCCTACATAAACTGTTGATGGAAATATAAATTAGTACAACTACTATGGGGAACAGCTTGGAAGTTCCTCAAAAACTAAAAATAGAATTATCATATGAGGATCTAGCAATTCTATTGGTAGGTATATAACCGAAGGAAAGGAAATGTGTATATTGATGAGAAATCTGTACTCTCATGTTTACTGCAGCACTATTCACAATAGCCAAGATTTAGAAGAAACCTAAGTGGTCAACAACAGATGATTTGATAAAGGCAACTTGGTGCATATACACAATGGAGTACCATATAGACATAAAAAAGAATGGGATCTTGATATTTGCAACTGCACAGACGGAATTGGAGATTATTATATTAAGTGAAATAAGCCAGGCACAGAAAGACAAAACTTCACTTGTTCTCATTTATTTGTGGAGGCTACAAGTTAAAATAATTGAACTTACGGAGATAGAGAGTAGAATGATGATTACAAAAGGCTGGGCAGGTTTTGGGTGGGGAAGGAGGTGGCAATAAAGATGGTTAATGAGTGCAAAAATATATTTAAATATAATTAATAGATCTAGTATTTCATAGCACCACATGGTGACAACAGTCAACAATAATTTATTTTCCTTTTTTTTTTTTTGAGATGGAGTTTCACTCTTGTCACCCTGGCTGGAGTGCAATGGCGTGATTTCAGCTCACTGCAACCTCTGCCTCCTGGGTTCAAGCAATTCTTCTGCCTCAGCATCCCGAGTAGCTGGGATTACAGGTGCCCACCTACCATGCCTGGCTAATTTTTGTATTTTTAGTAGAGATGGGGTTTCACCATGTTGGTGAGGCTGGTCTGAAACTCCTGACCTCAGGTGATCTGCCTGCCTCAGCCTCTCAAAATGCTAGGATTACAGTCGTCAGCCACTGCACCCAGCCTATTTTACATTTTAAAATAACCTAAGAGTATAATTGGATTGTTTGTAAGACAAAGAAAGGATAAATGGTTGAGGTTATGGATTTAAAAACTTGGATTGGATAAAAAGGCAAGTTTCAATTATATGCTATCTATATAGTTAGTCAACTTTAATTATAAAAACATACGCTAAAAATAAAAAAGATGGAAAAGGATATACTATGCAGATACTAAGCAAAAGAAAGCTAAAGTAGTTATATTAATATCAGCAGAGAAAGGAATATTATGCAGGATAGAGAGGTATATTACATGATGATGAAGAGGTCAATTCTTCAAGGATAATTTAATGTTTATGCACCTAACAGCAAAATTATAAAATACATAAAATCTGATAAAACTAAAGTTAAAAGAAAAATCTAAAATTATTGTTGGATACGTCAACACTTTTCTCAGCATTCGACAGAACAAGTAGACAGAAAATCTGTAAAGATGCGGAATATTTGAACAATACTGTCAGCTAACTTCACCTAATTGACATTTTTAGAACATTCTACTCAATTACAGCAGAATACACAAGTGTGCATGCCTATTCTCCAAAAATATTATATTCTGTACTGTAAAACAAACATCAATACATTTAAAATAATTAAAATTATTCAAAGTGTTCTGACACTGTAACATAATTAGATTAGTAGTCAATGAGAGAGAACTATATAGAAAATCACCAAATTCATGAAAATTAAGTGACTCACTATCAAATATTAGGTATTGCATTATTATTGTCAGAAAGAAAATGAGATATTGTGGGACAACAAGCAGTCTGTCCTAGATATAGACATATAAATACAGTGTTATGCTGACCGAGAGACTCCATGTTAGGTCATTGAAATGTTTAAATTAATCTTAAAGAAAATGTGGCACATATACACCATGGAATACTATGCAGCCATAAAAAAGGATGAGTTTGTGTCCTTTGTAGGGACATGGATGCAGCTGGAAACCATCATTCTCAGCAAACTATCGCAAGAACAGAAAACCAAACACCGCATGTTCTCACTCATAGGTGGGAACTGAACAATGAGATCACTTGGACTCGGGAAGGGGAACATCACACACTGGGGCCTATCATGGGGAGGGGGGAGTGGGGAGGGATTGCATTGGGAGTTATACCTGATGTAAATGACGAGTTGATGGGTGCTGACGAGTTGATGGGTGCAGCACAGCAACATGGCACAAGTATACATATGTAACAGACCTGCACGTTATGCACATGTACCCTAGAACTTAAAGTATAATAATAATAATAAGAAGAAGAAATGTTTAAATTGTTCTTACTGACTGACTGTTCATGTTCCTTGAAATTCATATTTTGAATCCCTAACCCACAATATGGTGGTATTTGGAGGTAGAAGCTTTGGGAGATAGGTTTACATGAGGTCATGAAGTAGTGCCCTCATGATGTCATTAATATCCTTACAAGAAGATAAAGAGAGTCCAGAGGTCATTCTCTCTCCATCATGTGAGGACACAGTGAAAATGCGGCTGTCTGTAGCCAGTAAGAGGGCCCTACACAGGAATGTAATTGTCAGGCACCTTGATCTTGGACTTCTCAGTCTCCCTAACTGTGAGAAATAAATCTCCATTGTTTAAACCAGACAGTCTAGGATATTTTGTTAAAACAGCCTGAATTGACTAAGAAATCAGTGCATATTACCAAATTGAAGGGAGTCACCAGCTCAATTTTTTTCCTTCTACCAAATCATTTTTATCCATTTACCAAGATGCTGGATTTCTTAGCCTTGCCTTGCTCCTTTTGCTCATTGGCTCCTTTTACCATGGTTTTGACTCCTGGGTCTATTTATTCACTCCTCTCCTTCCTCCCACACCCCCTTGTGCTCTTTTGGCAGGCAGGGGACTGGGAGAGCAATTAAGGCACCAAATTGACAAAATTGTTAGTAACCCCAACTAAGTTAATAATGCCACCTGGAAAGAATGGCCTCTGCTACCATTCAGTATCAGAAATAATAAAACTTCTGCAATAGCAATACCATTAGAATAATCTAGAATAGCAGAAATAACTGGTAGAATATACAAATAAATGTGAGCTGTTCTCTATTTCTCTAGTTAGGTAACAATGCATATGCCATATGATGCATATGTAGGAGATATAATGTAAGGACCAAGCTCAGTTTATCGGTAAGCCTACAGACTCTGCGTGTTTCTTATCCATTCACTAAGTGCCTCGCTATTTGATTTATTAGTCTACCCCTGTCCAAACAGCTGTATAGTCCAGCTCAGTAATTTTCATTCTCTTGTTACAAGTGGAGTACTATTTGTTCACTTTTCTCTTGACTTGATCTCTAAATGTCTTGATGATCAAGACATGTTCTTCCTCTGAACGAAACAATCTAATTTAATTATATTGAATCAATAGATTCTATTTTTATTAAGAAAATACAATATGAACAATATTCTTAAATATGCTTTAGTACATAATTATAACTTTCCATCCCAAAACCTTTAACTAACTTCATTCTGGTTACTTAACCTATGATCTAAGCTTACTTCAGCATGCTATATTTCCTGTCCAATTAATATTGCCTATTTTTTATATTATTTGAGTAATATCATTTTCTGTTACATGATAAATTCTATAAGGATATGGAAAATTGCTTGTTTTTGCTCATCTTATCCTCAGTTCTTGACACATTAGCTCAATAAATATTTATTGCATGAGGGAATAAATGAATTAATGAATGCAGGATATGGAAAAGTCCCACCGAGGTTTGTTTCTCAATCTCTGTCTCTCTCTCTCTCTCTCTCTCTCTCACACACACACACACACACACACACACACACACACACACATTCAAATGGGAGCCTCAGACTTCTTTGCTAATAGACATGTACCGGCATTTCTCCAGCATTGTTTGACACAGTTATCTCATCTTATTCATCAGATATGCCATGCTTATTAGCCTCAGGACATACTTACAAGCTATGCAGCAAAAAGGCCATCCCTGCCATGATAGCTCATTGCAAAACAGAGGGAATAAAATAAAGCAAGCAGCTAGTGCTACACATATACAAACTAATAAACAAACAAAAGGTCTAAACCACTGTGGCATCATTGTGACAGCAGTGTCTTGAAGAAACCCCACTGGTTCTAACTCCTGTCAGAGGCAATGAATGCCTAGAGTGTGTGTATTATAATGGAACTGGGAGGAAATGGTGCCACTTCTTTGAAACTTGTTAACATGCAAATGGCAGATGAATCTTCCCAAAGGTGAGCACTGTCAGCACACATTCTCTGCTTTAGTCAGCAACATGGCTTTTTGTGCTATCATGCTATAATCAACACAGTACCATTTTTATTAAAATATCAAATGATCAAAACCATGTATTTTAAAAGGAATTCAGAGTTGTGAGACCAACAGAGTAGGTAAATTTGTTCATGATATACAAAGCAGGTTCTGATATCCAATGTATTCTTATTTTGGGTTTTCTATGACTTACAGGTAAGGTACTCACAAGAGAATATTTCAATTACTCTCTTGGCCACTCCTCATCACCCATCATACGATCCTATCTACTTCATCATTTTCCTTAGTGCCCATAAAAAGACATGCTGAAGGTGTAAAGGGAATGTAAGAGAGAGCAATAGACGCTGATGTGTTGGACTCAGGTCAGATTTTCCCATGCAAAAGATCTGAATTTCAGCTAGACTGCAACACCATGCCAAGGTTGGTCCATCTCCAGAGAGAGGTGATAAAGGCTCATTTTATATAGCGTAAGCAATGGCAGATTGTCACTTGTCCTCCAAATCTTTTCACTGGCAGGGAGTAGAGAAAATAGTTTTGGCCAAGTATCTGACCATTCTCTTCTGTGAGGTACGACTCCTGCAGTGAGATTGTATCAGTTATACCTTATAATTCCCATTCTTCTCTTCTGATGTTTGACAGAGAAATAACAGTCATGGAATGTGGGAGAGGGCAGTAGCTAGGAAAGTGAGGGAAAGATGGTGGTTTAGACATAAAAAGCTCAATTGGTTATGGGTGTAGTGAGAGAGGATACAGCCACATTTTATTGCCTGATATACTCCAAAGTCAGGAGATACAATTCTGCAGAAGTCAGTCCTTCTCTCTCACAGGATGATCTGTTCTCTGACAGATACACAAGTGTACCAGAATTGTCAATGTTTTGGGGGAAGAGAGTAGTGTCGTCACAGAGGAATCTTATTCTGCACGTGATATAGGCAGACCTGACTTCTTGCTCTTCATGTTTGTTGACATTTTATTAAGAATTTCACCGTAGCAAAGAAATGAATGAATCTGAGCTCTGAGCAGTGACAGCCAATCGCCCGTTTATTTCTAGTGTCTGTGTTTTCCCAAGCTCCACTGGAAACATAGTAATCTTCATACCTGTCTGATATCGGCATCTAGAAAAGAGCTTGATTCTTGCTCAATTTACAGTATATTCAGTCCTTTGAAAGGCTTATTCTAATGCAAGGTCATGAAATACTTTTGTGTGCAATTGATGGTGAATTTTTATGTCAGCCGAGATTTATGTCAGAATCCAATGCAATTGTTAGAACAAACAACTTTACTTTGATTTCGACACAAATTTTGCACCCAGGGTTATCAAGTGTCTTGAATCTGTTTCAAAAGACAATTTTCATAAATTCTTTATCCTCTGGCCATGAATGTATGAGTTCTTTGCTCAGCCACACATTAATTTGGTTTTTGCCAGTGTTAGGAAAAGTATACAACCCCAATCTATCTATTCATATCTCAGCCTCCTAAGTTTCTTAAAAATTTTATTTAATGTTTCCAATGGTAAATACTCTCTCTGCTTAGAGACAACTTCTTTCTTTTCTTTCCTCTTTTTGGTTTTGTTTGTTTGTTTGTTTGAGATGGAGTCTCACTCTGTTATCCAGGCTGAAGTGCAGTGGTGTGATTTTGGCTCACTGCAGCCTCCGTCTCCCAGGTTCAAGAGATTTTCCTGCCTCAGCCTCCCAAGTAGCAGTGATAACAGGCATGCACCAACATGACTGGCTAATTTTGTATTTTTAGTAGAGACGGGGTTTCACCGTGTTGGCCAGGCTGGTCTTGAACTCCTAACTTCAGGTGATCAACCTGCCTCGGCTTCCCAAAGTGCTGGGATTACAGGCATGAGCCACTGCACCTGGCCTCAAGACAATTTCTTTCTTCTCCACTATTTTTCTCTCCTCCAACACAGTTAATCTTGCACCACCCTCTAACTAACTCACATGAAGTACCCAGCCTAAATGACTGTCATCCTTAAAATACCTTGCTCATCTTTCCTGCATCAGCAGTTTTCTGCCTCTGCCTGCCCGCACCCAGATTCTCCATGTACTGCTTTACCTATCACTGCTTAAGAGTCTTGGGTTCTATTTATTTTTATTTTCCTTGAACAATACTGCTATTTATATGGCCTTCAACCCTTTTGTATGAGATCCTCCTTCTATGGGATTAGGGCCAGGCAGGGAAATAAAGAAGCTTCCTGGATTGGAAGATGTGATCGAAAGATGTAGCAACTCTTGCCCGTATGCATAGTACATGAAGCAAGTGATATAGGAGTTAAAAAGAAATTACTTAGGCAGATAGTGAGGGTACAAAAGTCCTTGATAAGGTTTTCCTTTTAATAAAAAGCAACCCCAAAATCATTTTCTTTTCTAACAAAAAGCAGCCTGTAAAATTGAGCTTCAGACATAGACAAGCAAGCTGGAAGCTTGCACAGGAAAATGCCAGCAGTTGTGCCAATAGGAATATACTACCTGGGACTAGATAAGTTCAAAATGGTGGCTCAGTCTTCTCTTTTTTGCCAGCCACGTGTTCAGTAAGGAGCAGACAAGATGGTGCTGGCCAAGTGGAAAGCCCACTTGTATAACAAGATTAGGGTGGGGCGACCAGCCTTCCCAGCACGTTCTATAAATGTCACAACTGGTCGGACCAACCTGTGGGCCCTATGTAAATCAGACACAGCCTCCTGAAGCCTGGCTATAAAATCTGCTGCAGTCTGCCACATTTCCCTTTTCAGACTCCTCTCTCTTACACGCGCGCAAGAGCTGCTCTCCTCTCTCCTTTCCTCTACCTATTACACTTTCCGCTCCTTAACTAACCCACATGTGTTCATGTCTTCAATCCTCTTGGCACTAGATGCTGAGCTCTGGGTATTCACCCCAGACAGTGATGCCGCTTCACAAGGACACAGATGTTAAAGCCCTTCTCAGAGAATGTTCCAAGAGTAAAGCCAGTGACGGATAGCCAAACATTAATCAGCAAAAAGGAGTTTGACCTATAGAGCCAAGGAGAAGTTGGACAAAGAACATGAAAAGGACAAGATGCAAATCCAATCCAGTGAATGGGAGCTCAATGAGAATCTTCAAAGGACCACAGTATGCTGTACAATCTTTTATAAACATCTAGAAGGGTATTTTCATTGATTGATTTTTATGGATTTTTACAAATATTTTTCATTGGTTAATGGAAGCTATCCATAAAATGAACAATGATAATATTTAATCTATTCTTTCCACTTCAATGGAATGTTAGATAAATAAAATCACCATTGACTGATGAGTTTAAGCAGGATCTGTAAACATTTTTCAAAAAGAAAAAGAAAAGAAAGTCATAGTTTATTTTTTTCAGAAGCCTACAATGAAGCCTATGGACATATGGGAATCAGAAAACATAACTAAATAAAATTTTCGCTGATATCTAATCTCTCCTTTACAATTCTCTCTCTCTGAACTTCCCTTTAAATGTGATTGTGATTGGATTTGCTGTTTACAACTTCTGCGTCCGACAGACCTGGAGATCTGGGAGCAAAACGGAAAGTACCAGACAACTGAGATGACAGAGAAAGTGCTATAATAAAGTACAAAGTGAGAGGTAACTACTGAAAATTTGGAGAATAGCTGAAATTTTGCACCCAGTGGTTCTTTGCCAAACTTTTCTTACAGGCTTCTTTGGTCACCCTAAAAGTCAGGGTAGGCAGGCTTATTGCTTCCCACGGTATAGGTGGGCCACATTCAGGCCTCTGCATAGAGCAGGGACCTTTTCACACAATTTTGAAGGTCTGTCTAATGAGTCATCAAATGCTTTGCTGAATTCCAAACCACTCTCATTTGGGGTCAGAGAAAACACTAGCCCTTTTTCAGAAGAGCAGAACCAGATTGGTTTGTCCTCTGGCAGCTATTAAGATCTGTGGAGTGACCCACCAGGCAACACTGGAAGGGACTCCGTCTCAGCTGCTCTCTCCCAGGGAGGTGCTGGGATCACAGAAGGCTTCTGGCCGAGTGCACACTTGATCCCCAGCCCTGAACAGGGACTATGCCAGATGTCGTTTCCTTCTGTACAGGGACCTATTCATTTAAGCAGCAGCCACGAAATCTAGTTTTTTAAAATACTATTTTCATATCCAATATTGAATATCTACTTTAATTAAAATGGATATTTATTTAAATTATTTAAAGAAGGTAGCTCTTTGATCATGAGTGCTCATTTATGAAGACTGAAGACAGCAGAACTCGGCCTCCTCAAGTCCTAATTAAAAATGAGCCTGAATTAGCATGTAACTACTTGCTATGTTTGTCACATCACTAGTAAAAGTAGTTTTGATGTTCTTATTTTTTCTTACTTGAGATTTCTCCCTCACAAGCAAAGTCTTAGCCCATTTGGGCTGCTGCAACAAAATACCATAAACTGGGAGGCTTATAAACAAGAGAAATTTATTTCTCAGTCGTGGAAACTAGGAACTCTAAGATTGAGTTGCCAGCAGATTGAGTGTCTGGCACTAGCCTACTTCCTAGTTCACAAAATCATACGAATCAGTAAACAAGCTCCCCTGGGTCTGTTTTATAATGGCACTAACACCATACCCGAGGGCTCTGCCCTCATGACCTAATCACACTTCTGAAGCTCTCGCCAGTTGACAAAAAGAATCAAACGCTCTAAAATATTTGAAGAGATTTTACCCTGAGCCAAATATGAGTGACCAAGTGGCCTGTGACACAGCCCTCAAGAGATCCTGAGAACATGTGCCCAAAGTGGTCAGGGCACAGCCTAGTATTATACATTTTAGGGAGATATGACCTGTCAATTAAATCCTTGTAAGATTTACATTGATTTGATGTGAAAGGGCAAGACAACTCAAAGCAGGGGGCTTCCAGGTAATAGGCAGATATAAAAATCTTCTGATTGGCAATTGGTTGAAAGACTTATTATCAATAGAAAGGAATTATGGGTTATGATATGGGTTGTAGAGACCTAGGTTTTATCACGCAGATGAAACCTCCAAGTAGCCGGCTTCAGAGACAATAGATTATAAATGTTCCTTATCAGACTTAAGATCTGTGTTGATGTTAATGCTGGTTGGCTTTTCCCAAATTCCAAAAGGGAGGAGGGTGAAATGAGGCATGTCTGCCCCAACCCCTTCCATTATGGCCTGAACAGGTTTTCTAGGTTAACTTTGAAATGCCCTTGACTGAGAGGAGGAGTCCACGCAGATGGTTGGGGGGGGTGCCTTAGAATTTCATTTTTAGTTTACACACCCTTTAATACTATCATATTGGAGATTAGGTTTTAACATATGAATTTTGGGGCGACACAAACATTCAGGTCATAATACTTCCCCTTCCCCAAAAAAGGTGGTAGACTGTTGCAGTATGGTGGTTTCCTGAGGTTTATGAATAGAGATAATTATCTGGAAACAATGAAGGAACCCTCCAGAGTTTCCCAAGCATTATTAGCTTTCTCATCCTAATGTTTGCTCAAGGACTGATTATTTGATATTTGATGTCACTCCCTGATTTCTAAAACAGCTGAATTGCTCTTGGTAACTAGGCATCATTGAAATTTGTAACTTCATTTCAAATGAGCCAGTGTCTGAGGAGTTTAAAAAGGGTAAAAGTAGATGAGACTGGTTCATGTTGTTAAGATTTTTAATTCCCCCCCTTACAATCATATCAAAGAAATGAGGTGTCCCATGGCAGGGTGTAACCTCGCTAGGGCTGTGATTTGACAGAAAGATAAGAATTATAAGAAGAAGGATCTCTGTATAAGCACCTGAAATAGTGTCCCATGGGAAGCTAAGGTTCCTGATATAATAGTCGTGCACAAAAGACTCAGGGGACAAAAAGGTGTCTTTGTTTATTTGTTTGTTTTTGTGTAGCCCTTGATTTTTTTGCCTCCAGGTATCAACAATTTTTTTTTCCTATCAGTTGATTCAACTGCCCAGTCTTATTTCTTCTCTTCTTCCAGTAACAGGCTTTACTCTCTGGCCACAGAGATAGGACCATGAACCACGTTAAAGTAGCGTGGACAAAACAGTTAGGACAGGATAAGTTATCAAAGTAGGCAAGCTGGGTTGTTCCCTGGGACTGTTGTAAATTGTAGTTGCCAAGAAAGTCCTAATTTCTCTCTAATTGGGTAGCTAAAAAGAAGTGAGCCAAAAGTAGCAGAAATTCATGTTCCTTCTGCTTAGAGGAGCTGAAGATTTTAAAAAGCCACAATGCCCAGACAAAAATATAATTATATCTGAGGCCTTAGCTCCTCATAGGCCAGCTTCCCCGTGCTCTTTTTATACTTCTATTAGATAAGGCAATACAATTATCTTTTCTTTAAGCAAATATAGTTTTATTTTTTTCAGTTGCAACCCAAGAATCCTGACTAAACAATGACCTTAAATATAAAGGCATCTCACCGTCTTGCTGCATTGCATTTGAAATAGGCTTTATTTTCTCTAGCAATTAGTTCAGAATGGTACAATTAATTGCTACAGTGTAACATCTTGGCATTATTTTCTTTCTTCACATTCTTTCTGGCTGCCTCCAGAAATGATGTTTGAGCTTGTTTAGGGAGGGCCTGGGTTTTAAGCATCCAGTGAGAAAGAAAACCTCTTCATTCATGGACAGACACTGTCAATGCCTTTCCCATATCCCTCTCACCCTACTGTTTGGGTGTGCTTCAACCTTCTTCTAACTGACAATATCTGCGTCCCTGTGCCTAAAAGTTTCCTCAAGAAGTGCAGAGAACCACTTTTCTTATGTTCACAGTGGGCCGGAAATGTAAGAGAATTAATATCCTCAGGAGTAAGCCTCTATCAGTGGTGATCAGCAGTTGTATAAAGTACCCCCATTTTCCTCATCTCTTTTTTTTTTTTTTGGCAGAGGGTGATGGAGTCTCACTCTGTCTCCCAGGCTGGAGTGCAGTGGCATGATCTCAGCTCACTGCAACCTCTGCCTCTCAGGTTCAAGCGATTCTCTTGCCTCAGCCTCCTGAGTAGCCGGGACTACAGGTGCGTGCCACCACGCCTGGCTAATTTTTGTATTTTTAGTAGAGATGAGGTTTCACCATGTTGGCCAGGCTTGTCTTGAACTCCTGACCTCAGGTGATCCACCTGTCTCGGCCTCCAAAAGTGCTGGGGTTACAGGTGTGAACCACCATGCCTGGCCTCCTCATCTCAAGTAGTATAACTTGGAAAAATAGTTTTGGCTTTTCTCAGTGTTTCCCCATAATATTGATCTCCAGTTGCCCACTCTGGTAGATGAATTACTAATACACTTTTATTGTTTGCTTTTCCTTCCATGTGTCCTTTCCCTGCTTTCAACTAATGTTTCTTTTCTACACCTCCTAAGTAAGCAACTTGGACTTAACCCTGGTCTTAGAGTCTGTTTTGGGGAGAATCCAACTGAAGGTAAAACTTGAGAAACTAGTAATTAAGTATTTTTTGTACAGAGAATGTGGTTTGAAATTCCCAGGAGAGGGATCTTGTATTAGTTGATTTTCACACTGTTTTAAAGGCATACCCAAGACTGGTAACTTATAAAGAAAAGGGGTTTAACTGACTTGCAGTTCTGCATGGCTTGGGCAGTCTCAGGAAATTTACAATAATGGCAGAAGGGGAAAAGGCACATCTTACATGGTGGCAGGTGAGAGAGAGTGAAAAGCCCAGGGGAAGCTTCCATTTGTAAAACCATCAGATCTCCTGAGAACTCCCTCACTATCACAAGAAGAGCATGAGGGAAACCACCCACATGATACAATCACCTCCCACCAAGTCTCCCCATCAACATCTGGGATTGCAATTCAAGATGAGATTTGGGTGGGGACACAAAGCATAACCATATCAGATCTGAAACTTGTTACTCTGAAGTCAACAAAGTTTCAGAAGGTAAAATGATAAGAAACAGTTATGTAAGAAAAATAAGCCCTTACTTTGACAGTCAAATGATTCTTGACAAGGGTGTTAAGACAATTCAGTGGAGAAAAATAGTCAACAAATGATGCTGAGTCAACTAGATATCTCCACGCCCCACAAAAAAGAAATCAAAAAAGAAAATTGGACTTCTTCATTGTATTAATTAAAAACAACTGAAAATGAATCATAGACCTAAATGTAAGAGCTAAAATTGTAAAACTCTTATAGGAAAACATAAATGTACATATTTTTTAACATTGGATTAGACAATAATTTATTAGATACAATACCAAAAGTGCAAACTACCAAAAAAAAATGTAGACAAATGGACTTCATTAAGAAAAAAGAAACAATCAACTTTTGTACTTCCTAGGACACAATCAAAAAAGTGAAAATACAACCCAGACAATGTGATACTTTGGTATAAATCTTTGGTATAAATCTGATAAAATATGTATAAGATCTACATGAGAAAAGCTACAAAACTCTGTTAAAAGAAATCCAAGAAGAACTGAATAATTGGAGAGATATGCCATGTTCATGAATGGAACGACTCAATATTGTCAAGATGTCAGTTCTTCCCAACCTGGTCTACAGATTTAATATAATTCCAACCCAAATTTCAGAAAATTATTTTGTGGATATTAACAAACGTATTCTAAAGTTTATATGAAGAAGCTAAATAATATTGAAGGCAAAAAAAGAACAAAGTTGGAGGACTTACACTACCATATTTTAAGATTTACTATAAAGCTACAGTAATCAAAACAATATGCTATTGGTGAAAAAATAGACAAATAAATCAATGGAACAAAATAGAGGGCCCAAAAATAGACCCAAGTAAATATAGTCAGATGATATTTGAGGAAGGAACAGAGACAATACCATGAGAAAAAATAGTAATTTCAACAAATGGCTATCCACATGCAAAAAAAAAAAAAAAAAAAAAAAAATCTGGACACAAAGTTTCACAAAAACTAACTGCAAATGGACCACAGACTGAAATGTAAAATCGAAAACTAAAAAATTCCTAGAAGATAACATGGGAGAAAATCTAGATGGCCTTGGGTTTAACAGTGACATTTTTAGATGCAACACTAAAGGCACAATCTATGACAGAAGGAAGTGATAAACCGAAGTTCGTTAAAATTTAAAACTTCAGCTCTGTGACGCTATCAAGAGAATGAAGACAAACCACAGACTGGGAGAAAATATTTACAAAAGACATATTTGAAAAAGGGCTATTATTCAATATATAAAAAGAACTCATTAAACTCAATAGTAAACAAAAACAAAAACAAAAACAAAAACCCCAATTCAAAAATGGGCCAATTACCTTAAGGGAAATCCCACCAAAGAAGATATACAGATGGCAAATAAACATGAAAAAATGTTCCATATCACATGTCATCAGAGAAATGTTAATTAAAACAACAATGATATACCACTACACACCTATTAGAATGAATAGGCAGAGAGCAGAGGATTCTTAGGGCAGTAAAATTAGTCTACAGGATACTACAATGGCGGATATACGTCATTATACATTTGGCCAAATCTGTAGAACATACAACACCAAGAGTGAACTCGTGTAAACTATGGGCTTTGGGTGATTATAATATATTAATGGAGGTTAATCAATTGTAAAAGATGTACTACTTTGGTGGAGGATGTTGATAACAGGAGAGGCTATGCAAGGGTGGAAGCGACAGTATATATATGGGAATTATCTGTATCTTCTGCTCAATTTTACTGTGAACCTAAAACTGTTCGAAAAATTATCTTTCTTTGAGAAACAAAAAGATAACCTACACAATGGGAGAAAATATTTACAAATTGTATAGCTGAGGGACTTGTATTCAGAGTATACAAAGACGTTTTAAAACTTAAAAAGGACAAATAACCAATTTTAAATCTTGCACAGTAGTTGAATAATTATTTCTCTAAAGAAGATACACAAATGGCCAATAAACACATAAAAAGATGCTCAGCATCGCTAGTCTTTAGGGCTCTGCAAATCAAAACCATGAAATAACTCTTCATACCCACCAGGATAGCTGTAACCAAAACAATGGGCAATAACAAACACTGGTGAGGATGTGGAGAAATTGGAACCCTCATACATTGTTAATGGAAATCTAAAATGGTGTAGCTTCTTTAGAAAATTGTTTGACATTTCCTTATATGATTGGCTATGTAAATACATATAGTTACCATATGACCAGCAATCACTTCTAGGTATACACTCAAGAGAATTGTAAACATATGTCCATGCAAAATCTTGTATACAAATGTTAACAGCACCATACAGCATGACAGCCAAGAAGTGGAAACAATCAAAATGTGTGTTAATTGATGAATGTCTAAACGAAACATGGCATATAAAATATCATTTGATCTTATAAAAGGAATTAAATACTGAAACATGTTGATATGGATAAAGCTTGACAATATACTACAGGAAAGAAGCTAGATACAAAAGGTCCATATAACATGATTCCATTTATAATTAAATGTCCAGAATTGAGTCAGAAGGTAGATTGGTAGATTCCAGGGTCTGTAGAGAAAGGCAAATAGGGAAAGACTGCTAATGAGTTCAGAGTTTCTTTGAGAGGTAATGAAAATGTTAAATACTGGTAATGGTTGCAAAACTCTGTAAATATACTAATAACTACTGAATTGAAGATTTTAAAATGGTAAATTTTATGGTATATGAATTCTATCTCAATAAAGCTGTTATTCAAAACAAAACAAGGTTGGAAAATGGGTATAAACTTATAGTTAGATAGGAGAAATGAGTTCTCATGTTTGACAGCCAATTAGGTGACTATTGTTAGCAACAGTGTATTGTATATTTCAAAGTAGCTAGAAGAGAGGACTTGAAATGTTGCCAACACATAGAAATAATAAATACTCGAGGTGATGGACACCCCCAAATACTCTGACTTAATCATTATACATTCTACGAATCACATGTACCCCGTGTTATATAAAATATTATGTATCAATACAATAAAATTAAAAAAAGAAGAGAAGTACTATGGGTTTTACAAATCCCAAAAGCAAAAGTCAGGAGGGAAGAATGTTTTAAAATTTATTTGCTTATTTCTTATTTATTTTTAAAATTCCAAGTCATTGGAGAAAAAAAAATGTTTAGATAGAGCTCTGAGAATTCTAAAACAAATGGTTTAGATAAATAATTGACTGCTGATGCAATTTTTTTTCAGCAGATAGGCTACATGAATGAATTAACTTTCTTGGAGAAATGGCAAGGTAATTCTGAGAGAAAAAAGGATCTCAGCTCTGAAATCAGTCTGTACACCTGGAATCTGGTCTAGCTAAACCTCAATTCAAATTCCTTCACTGGCATTCAGTGGTTATAAGCAAGTCAGTTGGCTTCTAAAAATGCAATTCCCTAATTTATTCAGTGATAATAATTCTATCCATTTGCAGATTTGTTTTGCCACAAATGTTGAATGAACACTACTATGTGCAGGACATAGTTGTGACAATAGGGCCACACTAGTGAGGTAGAAGACAGATAAACTCTCTCCCCTTACAGAGCTTACATTCCGGGAAGGAAGGAAGGCAATAAGTAAACAAACTAGACAATTTCAGTCTATGAAAAGTGAAACAAGGGAAAATAACAGGAATAGTCATGAGTCATGAGTGATGGTCATGAGTGTTGGTGAGGTGAGAGATGATTTTAGACCAGGTGGTCCAGAAATGCCCTTTGAAAAGATGCTTTGTGAGCAAAGGACAAAAAAGCAGGGGACCAGCTAAGCATAAATATTCAGAAAAATTTCTATGCTAAGAGAACTGGAAGTGCCAAGGCCATGAGGGTAAGGAGGGAAAGAGATGGAAAAAAGAGGGCTAGAGGCATTTTCAAGAAAGATCAACTTGGCCAGAGTATCGTGAGGGAAACTTTTTGGATAAAATTGAAGGTAGGCACAAGCCACATGGGCCCAGGACTAAGATCTATGATGAGGAGAAAATGGGATCATATATGGAGAAACTTTAGTCTCTCTGTTTAGAAAATGGTACATATGGTTAGCATGGCACAATAAAGTCACTGTCCAATAGCTTCATTTCCCTTAAGGGAGGCAGCAGGGAGTGCCATATGGCTGTGGCATCCTTCTGCACATTGACAATCAGGGATGATCTGATTGCTCTAGCTAGTAGGCCAGTGACCCATTTTCTTCCTCTCTACTCTATGTGTATTCCTCTAAGAATGTGGACTCCATCAAAGGAGGACAGGTCTCTTAGGGGAGAAGCATGTAGAAAATGCTCTGGCTTCCCTGCTAGCAGCTCCATTAGTGGATATACCCCATGACACACTGTGCAAAATGAGTGCTTTCTCTTTTTCAATTAAAAGTGATCAGCATGACTAATACTAAAGGGCCTGCTGCTTTAAATCTACTGAGGATTAGCATTTGGGCCATGGGAGACCCTGAAACACAACCACAGAGGCTCTCACAGAGTTGCTCTAGATACTACAGGAAAAGCCCAGCCTAAAGAAATAGGATGCAGGGAGCCCTCCTAAGTAGCCAATCCACTTCTGTATCTTTGCATGTTTTTTACTTCTGTCTGTGATGGTGGGCTTCTTTCACCTGGAAAACAAGTTATCCCCAAGACCTCTATAAATCCAAAAAGGAAGCTTCTTCCTTTTATGCTTATTATAATGGCTCAGACCTCAGGAGAGGGGACAGTAAAATATGTTTATAAGTATCAGATTAAAATCTCCCTTTTATTTTCTTATGTCCAACCTATTAGAAGAAGTTTGCCTTTCCAGCTACTAGCCACACCTCTCCAAGGGAAGATTAACTCACTCATTTCTTGCTTTTGCTGAGGTCATGAGTTGGGAGTGACAGCTATTATGCTACTTTGTCATCTCTTTTAATTGAACTTTCCATGGACTGCAAGAAAACAGAAACAAATTCACATATTATTGTGTGTGTCTGGGGAAAATGGTGGTTAGGAATTGGGGAGGAGGTAAAGAGGAAGAGGGTGTATTAGTTTGATACATAACTGTGCAAAGAATTGCATGGCACTAGGCTTGGGAAATCCTAATTCCATTAAAAGATGAATCTGGGACTACAGCCAATATAGACACCTTATGAAATTGTGTCTTAATCATATGAATTGATTAATACCCCCAAAACGTATACATGGCAATAGTTCCTAAAAAAATACACTTTTCTTATAATCTTTGGTTTTGTGCAGTAACTATGTTTCATCATAGCATATCATCATTACTGTAACAGACTGAATTTCTAATATGACTTAAAAATGCAATTGCAGTCATCATATTTTATTCTATGGTATTAACTGTATATAGAAAAGTTGCTGGTGTAGGAGAATTTTTTAATTATGCAAGGATGGAAGTATTCAATGAAAGGGCTATTTTTAAGTTATACCCTTAGGTAAATGAAGATAGATATAGTCTACACGAATGTTTTCCAAGCCAGTTTCAGCCTCCTGTTCTATAGAATCAACCATAAGACACAAGTTCAAACTCTGCAGTCACAAATGATTAATGGGTCCAGTTCTCTCCGAACTGAATGTGGTCCATGGCATGGCCCATGAGCACACAATAGTAAGCTTCTAGGCTCTATTCAAATTATTAGAAACATCTCAGCTGATCTTCTGCCATATCCTCAAAGTGACCTTTCTTGTGACTCACGTTTGAAACAGCTTATGAAAACCATTCCATATGTCAAACTTCATTTCATTCAATTTTCTCCTAGTTGAAAATTGACACTAAAGATGTTTTGTCTTTCAGAGCACTTTCCTTTGGGAGCCAAAGGCCTGATGATGTATAATCCTTCCTGAAGGTTTTATGGCAGAGCTTCACAAAGCAAACATTTTTTCCCCTTATTTTATATCACCCTGACACACAGAAATGCTGAGACATTTAATTACAGAGCCTGCCTGACACATCCAGAGAGTCAAATATTCTGGCGGCATCTAGCTGAAGGGGAAAAATGCACTGAATTCCCAGAGTTACTTGTCAAGAAAATGACACCAAGGAAAATAGTAAATAATCTGGTGGGCCTGACAGTGGATGCTATGGTGTTCTAGAGCAGTCCCTGAGGCTCTGTGTCAGCAGCATTAGCCCTGCAGCCTTGCATCCCAGGACTGTGATACTTTGTTTAAGCTTCAGGCTGAGCAGCCAGAAAATGATCGGCATAGGTCAGAGGAACAAAAGTCAAGCCACAGGCCCACATGTCATGAGCTGCTATGCGCTTCACAGAAACTTCCAGATCTAAAGCTTGCACTCTTAACTCCCAAACTTATTCACAAAAAGAATATGTGCAGATGCACAGATGCAACTGCGTATTCCTCCCTTAAAACTCTAAGGGGCGACAGACAATCCCCATGACCACGCATGAGCACACTAAGATATTATCCTGTCATATTTCTAAGCTCCAACACATAATCAAAATGTGTCAGGTTGCCTTTATATAACGCCATTTTCTCCCTTCAGAATTGTTAATTCATGTGATAATTTCCAGTTAATTTCACAGTAAACAACTAAACAAAGGTATGCACGTCACTCTCTTGAACAGTTTTTGTCTGTATGCTTTAATGTTTTCTCTCTTTTTACTTCTTCTGTCAATCATGTGGTAAAAGGGGGGTAGGGAAGTACATCCAATATGATTCAGGCACTACTCTAAGCCCTGGGACTGAACAGTGGAATCAATAGAAAAGGTCACTGTCTTAAAGGAAATTACATTCAGGTTGAAGGTTATTATCTTTTTACATATTTATTTTCTGTGTAAAATAAATAAATATGATTAAAAAATAAATGTGTAAAAGCATAAATAAAATTATTTTGGGGTTGTAAATGCTCTAAATAAAATAGTTTACAGAATGATATAGAATGGTTTTAGTGGTGAAACTCTCTGAAAGTGACCAGGGAACTTAAATTTGAAGTAATGATTTTTGAGACATAAAAGATGAAAATGATGAAAGGAGGCAGCTACAAAATATTTGGGTAAAGAGTGTTGATGGCAAAAAGGAATAGAGTATACAAATGCCCTAAGACAGAAATGAGGGTAGATACACCTTATGAAATAAAGGTCAGTGTGACCAGAAAGTAGTGACTGATGAGTATAATGAACAGAGGAGACAATGGGGTAGGTTCTCCCAGGTCAGATCATAAAGGCATTGTAGGCATATATTTTGAAAAGGAATAATTAAAATTATCTTTATTTAAAACAACATAAACATAAACATAAAGAAACATCCAAAAGTTCAATATAGAAAATTATATTCAAATAACATCAAAATGAATAAAGTGCTTAGGAAAATTTCCAACAAAAAAGAATTGGAGTGTAAATTAGTTCAATCATTGTGGAAGACAATGTGGCGATTCCTCAAGGATCTAGAACTAGAAATATCATTTGACCCAGCCATCCCATTACTGAGTATATACCCAAAGGATTATAAATCATGCTGCTATAAAGACACATGCACATGTATGTTTATTGCGGCACTATTCACAATAGCAAAGACTTGGCACCAACCCAAATGTCCATCAATGACAGACTGGATTAAGAAAATGTGGCACATACACATCATGGAATACTATGCAGCCATAAAAAAGGATGAGTTCGTGTCCTTTGTAGGGACATGGATGCAGCTGGAAACCATCATTCTCAGCAAACTATCGCAAGAACAGAAAACTAAACACCACATGTTCTCACTCATAGGTGGGAATTGAACAATGAGATCACTTGGACACAGGAAGGGGAACATCACACACCAGGGCCTATTGTGGGGAGGGGGTAGGGGAGAGAGATAGCATTAGGAGATATATGTAATGTAAATGACGAGTTAATGGGTGCTGCACACCAACATGGCACATGTATACACATGTAACAAACCTGCGCGTTGTGCACATGTACCCTAGAACTTCAAGTATAATAATAAAAGAAAGAAATGATAATTAAACAAACAAACAAAAACCCTTCATCTCATACAAAACACAAAGATGAACTCAAATGGATAATAGATCTATGTGAAAGAGCTAAAACTATATACATTTTAGAATAAAATATTGAAGGAAATTTTTGTGAAATTTCTTTAAACAAATATCTTTTAGTTAGGACACCAAAAGAACAATTCATAAAAGAAAATATTGACATTATCAAAAAAGTTTTAAAGCATAGCCTCTGAAAAACACACCATTAAGCAAATGAAGAGACAAGCCACAAAATGGAAAAAAAAATCTGCAAATTATATATCTATTAAATGTTTTGTCTTGTATAAACATATAAAGAACTCTTAAAACTCAAAAACTTTTAAAAAGCAATTTTAAAATGGGCAACATTTACATACAAATGGACAATAAGTACTTAAAAAAACTCATTAGACATTAGAGAAATAAAAATTAAAACCACAAAACTAGAAACTCACTAAAATGGCCTAAAACAGAAAGACAGACAGTCAAAAGTGTTAGGGAGCATGTGGAGAAACTGGAAGACATATTTTGCTGATAGAAGTGCAAACTGGTACAGTCACTTTAGAAAACAGTTTGGCAGTTTCTGAAATTGAAACATATACTAACCACGTAACCCAGAAAATTTGCCCCTAGGTATTTACCCAAAAGAAATGGAAACATTTGTCTACACAAAGATGTGTTCACAAATGTTTATAGAAGTATTTTTTATAACTCAAAAGTAGAAACAATCTAAATACCTGTGTAGTGATGAATGAATAAACAAAATGTAGTGCATATAAACGATGGATTACTCTTCAGTAAAAGACCAAATTTCTAATACATGCAATAGCATGGATGTATCTCAGAAACTATATGCTAAATGAAAGAGCCTATACATAAGAAACTACATATCATACTTTCCACTTACATACAATTTCTAAAAAAAATTTTAAAAGCCAATCTGTAGAGACAAAAAGCTAATTGTCTGGGGCTTAGAGGCAAGGGTGGAGACTCACTGAAAATATGCAAGAAGGAACTTTCTTTCTAAAGTGATGGAAATGTTTCAAAATAGAATTGTGGCTATAGTTATACAATAGTATAAACTTACTAAAAATTATCTAATTGTACATTTACAATGGAGAAATTTTGTGATAGTTCAATTATATTCCTATAATCCTGTTTTTAAAATCACAATGGTCTCATTGCCTATAGTTAAATTATAACCTAAATGTTAATTATTAATTAAGTTATTTTCACCAATTTTTTTAGTTTCATTTGCCAAGGTTAAATCCAAATTAAACATTTTATCCCTACTCACTATGATATTATGTCCCTGATCTATATGATTTCACCTTAAGTGTCCTTTTTAAAGTACCAATTATCCTCAGATAATGAAAAGTTTTATATAGATATTACTTCATAGTATGCTATATCAGTTAGACATAGTTTAAAATAGAAGATAAGACCCAATTTACAGTGGTATAAAAGCAGGTGAGTTGTTTGTTTTACACAACAGCAAGTATGGATGTAGGTGACCATTGGTAGGTTTAGTGACTCAATACAAAACAAGACGGTTGCCTCAGATTCAGGCATCATGTGAGTGTTTAAAACAGCAATGAAAGGCGAGAAGGAAGTATGAGAAAGAAAGAAAACTTTCCCAGATAACTCCACTAAACTTCTGGTGGCATCTCTGGTAATCAGATAAGTCACTTGACCACCTCTGGCTGTGGAGGAGGCTAAGGAAGAAGCAGTTTTCCAGGCTATAATAAAGGCAGAAATGGAGAAGATTCAGGATATTGTGTCAGCCTTGTCAACAGTGATTGCTACTTGTACTGATAGTGTCATTTGGGAAATGTCAGAATATAACCTAATTGGATGAAGATAAGCTCCTAGGTTATAGGATGCTATTGGTAATCCATGTAAGAAATGAAATGGGAACAAAAATACGTTGGACCTCACTTTTTATTGTCTCTGCCTCAAGAAATATGATTGCATGAGGAAACCAATCCCATAATGTTAATCTAACACTCTAATTTTATGTATGAGGAACTTGCAGTTCAAAAAGATTACCTAGTTTGCCCAAAGCTGTTCAGCAAGAAACTGACAGAGCATGAAGCCCTACTCGGAGGTCTTGAATCCCAGTTCCATGCTTTTACTGTTAGACTATTATGACTGGTTCCTTGTTTTTCTGATTGTTCTTATTTCGGCTTTACTACTAGATTATGAGGGAATAGTTTATATTTCTACTTTTTTCAATTCCCTCTATTGTATCCATAGTTAAGCACATAGACCTTGAGAAATGTTTAGCTGAGTCATCATATGATAAAGGTAACAAGCATCTTCGATCATTCAATGAAATGTATGGGGAAAAGTATCACTATAATGTTCAACTTTTATATGAAAATTTTCTACTAACTGCTGATGGTGTTTACTGAGAAAATTCAATTCCTGAGACATCCACTTCAAAGACTTTGCTCACTACGTGTTCCTGGAATGGGTTTATTTACAAGTACCTTTTTTGTTTGACATAACCTTCCAGAGGGATTGTTGAGATCCTTAGAAGTCTTCTGTTAATTGCAGTTGTAGTTTTCCTTTAGGAAGTCATTTGCAGAACGTTTTCTATATTGGATCTAACTTTCTTTTCTGATTCATTGAAGCCTGAAGTTCAAAGCAAAGAAGCCACTCTGTGTGCAATGAATAAGAGAATCAACTAAGCAAGTTAGAGCACATAAAATAACATACTTTTGTCTTTTCAGTCCCTGTGGTCTGGTTATGGCCATGCCATCTAGCCCCTGTAACTGATGGCTGTTTCAGTCATGTGACAAAATATTGGCCTTGGAATTTTGGATGAAGGAAGCAATGAAAGCCAAGGCCTTTAAGCCTGACTATAAAGAATGATTATATCTGAGAGAACCTGGGAGCAATGCTTGTATTTTCAGAGAAGACTTTTGAAAGTAAGCAAGTCTATCACAGCAATTTAATAAGATAGAGAGAAATCAGGTGGATAAGACAGAGCTAAAGAATTTCTATGTCAACCCAGTTCATTTGAAACATTGTAAGTCAAATGGTTTTCTTTACCTTTGTTTCAGAACTCAGACACTCACAATACCTGTCAATGAAATACTTCTTAACAGTAGCAACAATTGCATATAAATTTCATGAGATAGTAACTTAAACCTCATAAGAAATGGGAACAATTTAATAGGCTTTGGGAACATAAGAAATGGGAACAATTTAATAGGCTTAAGTTCTGAAACACTTGAGAGACACCAATATCCCACACCAATCTCTACTCCATCATGCAATGGGCTCTATTTCTGCAAAGCATCAGCAAGCTGTAATTACATAATAACAACATCAACATTAGACCTGTCACTACTATATTAAAGATAAAAATATACAGAAAGAAAATCAGTCTTACAGAAACAGAAGATAAATTAGTACCTCTAAATAACAGTCCATGTTTCTACTTGAATACTACCCTAATCACCAGAATTATCTGTTGTACTGAGGAAACTATATAACCAATATAGCCCCACTAGCTAAGCATATTCTTAAAGAAGCACTAGACTTAAATGAAAAGATGTGGCCAGGCGCGCTGGCTCACGCCTGTAATTCCAGCACTTTGGGAGGCCAAGGCAGGTGGATCACGAAGTCAAGAGATCAAGACCATCCTGGCTAACATGGTGAAACCCCATTTCTACTAAAAATACACAAATGTTCTGGGTGTGGTGGTGCATGCCTGCAATCCCAGCTACTTGGGAGGTTGAGGCAGGAGAATCACTTGAACTAGGGAGTTAGAGGTTACAGTGAGCCGAGATCATGGCACAGCACTCCAGCCTGGCAACAGAGTGAGACTCCATCTTAAAAAAAAAAAACTAAAGAAAAGATGTAATTACACCAATATGACACAGAAGATTTCTGAAGGCCAAGACTGGGGCTGCCTTAATTTGGAAGTAATTAAATCATTCTTAAACTTTCTGTTTTCCATGTTACATACATGATTCACTGACAGAACCTTTAATCATTACTAATAGAGATCGATTAAGTAACGAAGTTTGGACTCCCAGCAGGCACTCTTTAGTTTTCAGGGAATACTAAAAGCCATTGTATTGTTTTTTTCCTTGACTCAGAGAATTATTTCAAGACTCATTTCTTACCTCCCACTGAACACTTCCTGGTCAGCACCCAGGATTCATATTAGGTGGCACTATACACTGTAGGCTTTTTATTGTGAACTACCCTTCCCCTTCTTGCTGTGTTTCTTGTGGACATAAAATACCAGATTTATGTTGTCTACTTTATGTATTATTTATAAACTTTACTGGATATTCTCACTAGGGTTTCCTTCAGTTTTCACATGCCTTAAACTTGAAACAATAGTAAAACATCTAGTGTTTGATTTATCTGGAATTTCCCTCCATTCCTCTGATAACAACTTTTCCATTCTTATGGGGAACATTCCTTCCCCATTTTCTGTGGTCATAATGGAACGTTCAGGTTCAATCTCTCTCCTGTCTTTACCACAAACATCATGGGACAGTGACTGGCACAATAGCAAAAGTATAATATTTTATATGTGGTATTAGAAAGGAAATCTATCTTTTCCACTGGCTCACGAACTGTAAGTAAGTGTTTCCAGAACTGTGCCAGCTTAACTATACCAATCTTTTTATATTACTAAGTGTTGAGGAGGATATGGAGCAACTAGAACTTTCATTTTTTATTGGTGGTAACACAGTATAAATATTTTTGAAAATAACTTGGTAGTGATAGGGAAAGGAGTCTGGGAAATTCTGGGCAGAAGTGGGATTGGTCTCCAGCAAGGACCCCACCCTTAAGCCAAAAAGCCTGATACCATGGTGGAAAGTGAGAACTTATATCCCTATTTTCCTACTCAAATGTTGTCTTTTCTAAAACCACTCATGGCCCACCCCACCCTCATCATGTGCCCACAAAAGCCCTAGGCTGAGTCAGCAGAGAGAGCAGAAGCAGCTGGATGTTAGAAACTATGGTTGGACATTGGAGAGAAGCAGCTTGATTTCAGAGGGACAGCTTGATGCCGTAGCTTCAGAGAGGAGTCTGGCTGGGTATGGCCAGACTTCAGCAGAAGATCACTTTCCCATTCCATCCCCTTTTCAGCTCCCCCTTCCACTGAGAGCCACTTTCATCATCTTCAATTCGTTCATGCAACCTCATTGCTTCTGGATGGCAGACAAGAACTTAGATGCAGGTGCAAAAGGCCCTCCACTGAGCTACTAACACTTAAGCTGTCCAGAGATGGCAAAGCTAAAAGTGCACTGTAACACTCCTTCTGGGGCTTCAGAAGTCATGGGCACCACTCTCACCCAGATGCTATCATGGGGTCCAAATGGAGTTTTCTCCTGCTGGTGCCCAAAAGCGCTCAGACCCCAGCTCCTATACTCACTCACCTACATGCTCCCCCTCCCATGAGGGGTGAAGAACAGTGGGTCTGAGTGAGTGGAATTCATCCCTGCTGGCCCCAAAGCAGCTGATTAGTTCCAGTGCCCCTGCATTCCAGTTCCCACCAGCAAAGGGGTCAAGGAAATATCTTGCTTCAGTAGTTTCTTAAAAAGTTAAACATGTTGCCACCATATGACCGAGACATTCTACTCCTGGGCCAACAAAATAAAATCATATGTGCTTACAAAACAAACCTTCATAAGAATTTTATTTCTAATAGCCAAAAACTGGAAACAACCCAAATGTTCATAAAATTGAAATGGACAAACAAACTGTGGTATATTTATTTGAGTCAATACCTCTGAGTAATAAGAAAGAACTATTAATACATACAACATGGATGAATCTGAGATAATTATGCTGAGTAAAAGAATTCAGACATAAAACAATAGATAGTATGTGATGACACTTTCATACAATTCTAAAAAATGCAAGCTAATCTGTATGGCTTCTTTGGGGAGCCACAAGGCGCAGCAAGGAAGAAATACAAATGAGCACAAGGAATCTTTTAAGGGTAATAAATATGTACATATATATATACACACACCTCAAAATTTATTAAATTATATAATTTAAATATATGCAGCTTATTATGTCAATTATATTCCTATGCAACTGTTAGAGAAAAAATATAAAATAGAGACAATGTTATTTTAAACTAAAAAAGTTACTCCCAGCGGACTTTCACCAAATATCTAAAAGGTATATTAACATCTCAGAAAAAAAGACTGAGATGCAAAGTGCTGCCTAACACTACAGAGGCCAAAAATACCAGTTTAGTTCTCATGATTCCTGCCATCTGAGGCATGGGGTGCTGCCTCTTGGAACTTTCAATGTGGATATAGTGACATAAAAAACTAGGAACAGGCCAGGCGTGGTGGCTCACGCCTGTAATCCCAGCACTTTGGGAGGCCAAGCTGGGTGGATCACCTGAGGTCAGGAGTTTGAGACCAGGCTGGTCAGCATGATGAAACCCCATCTCTATTAAAAAAATAAAAAATTAGCTGGGCATGGTGGCACGCACCTGTAATCCAGCTACTAGGGAGGCTGAGGCAAGAGAATCACTTGAACCCAGGAGGCAGAGGTTGCATTGAGCCAAGATCACACCACTGCACTCCAGCCTGCATAACATAGCAAGACTTTGTCTCAAAAACAACAACAACAAAACCACACACACACACACACAAACAAAAGACAAGGGACAGCCCAGAAGCAGCAGAGACAGAAACAGTAGCATCAGGAAAGCAGCAGCAGCTCTGTATGAGGAGGCATCAGCACAGCAGCAATACTACTGTCTGCTAGTCCTGCAGCAGTGGGGCCAATGTGGGTACAGGGGCCAAGCAACAGAGACAGTGCAGGTGGCGGCATGCCAACTAGATTCCTCCTAGGAGTGATCTCAGCAGTAGTCCTCATCGCCTGCCTTACCTCAGCTTTTCATTTTCCAGGTCTTTCCTTCTATTCCAAGAACTATTCATTATCCTTCCAAAATGGTCTTTCTTCTTACATTAGAAAGGTTAGGGATTAAAACATAAATATAAAGGTCTGAGTAATACACATACTGATTGACTCTTCAACTACATTTTATATATTCTGTACTCTACAAATGAACAGCCAAGCTTTGTTCACAATGAAAATCACACAATGATGGAGAAACACGCCTATAGATAGATGTAAACATAATCAGATAAAAGAGGCAGATAAAAGCAGAGTATGCTAATTACCCTGATCTGACCACTATCATTATATATATCAAAATATCACCATAAATACACCATAAATTTGTTCACCATAAATATATACAATTGTTATGTGTCAATTAAAATATTAAATTAAATTAAAAATATTAAAAAAAATGTTTAACAAAGCATAAAACAAGGTATAAAAGGAAGAAAAAGTAGAGTTGTATCTCACTTTCAAATGGGAAGAAAAAGACCTGGAGTTCTGAATCTTTCCTCCAGGGTGGCAGAAATTCCAGATAACATATCTTAAAACCAGTGTAGCAGGGACAAAAGCACTGAATATTGTGATTAAAGTCTCCTTTGGGGAAGTTGGGTTTCAAGTTGACTAGTTTAATCTCTCCTGGGCTGAAGGAATGTAGGAAGCAAGGAGTGCACACATGTGGGAACAGCCAAGCAGGGTGACTGCTATAAGTGTTCCGAGGTCTTTAAGAACCCAGGTTCCTTTATGTTCCCTCTCTAACAAGTGAAGATTTTAGTAGGCATTTTATTACGTGCTGTAAACATTAAATAATTTATTTCACATGGAAGAACAGTAAGAGTGACAGTGACATCTCCAAGACACCAAGCAATGACATGTATTTTGGCAGCACCTATTGATTCCACTCCTCAGTGTGTGACCTAGCTGCAGGTGAGCAACTTGTTGTTTCCAAGACAAATAGAAAATTTGCGTTTACACATGCAGGCTTTTAGACCACCGAGTTAAATACTTTAAGTACATGAGGAAACGGTGGGCTCAGGGCCTTAGAGAAGTCTACAGACGTGGGTCAAACGTCACATTAGCTAAGATGTTAAACACTTTTTGAGGAAACTCTTTTCACCTCCACTGGTGAAAATGTACCCTAAATCCATTCTTTTTACCTTCCAAGCCTGGTTTAGTGGTAACAAGTTAACCTGATGTCACTCTTGCATACTAAAATCAATTTACCACAAAGAACTGAAAGTGATCTTTTAGAAATGTATATCAGATTGTGTCACTTCCCTATTTATAACATTCAAATGTCTTTGCAATACTTGTGGAATAAAATCAAATTTCCTTATCAGGGTTTATAATGTGCAAGCCTGTCCAACCCCTACTTAACCTCCCATCTCAGCCCTCACCAGTCTTCCCTGTGCTAACTCTGCTCCTGCCGCACTGGGCTTCTTTCTGGTCCTTGATTATACTAAGCTTTCATAAGAAAGCCTTTGCACATGCTGTTCCCTCTGACTGGAACAGTCTTTCTCATATCCTTAAGTAGCTGATTTCTACTTATAAGTCAGTATTTAGTGGAAATATTTGTCCCCAGAGAAGCCTTCCCTGACCACCAGTGTAAAGTGTCCTCTATCACATGACTGCTTTACTGTCATCATAGCACCTATTACTGTCTGAAACTGATTTTTTCATCTGCTTGCTTGTTTGTTGCCTACCACTCCCACTAGAATTAAGCTCTTTGAGGATATGGATCCTGTCTGTTTTAAATTGTTACTGCATCTCCAGTGTCTACAACAGTGCCTGGAATACAGGAGGTATTCACTAATTATGTATTTTATGCCTTAAATACGTGAGAAGCAGAAAATGAACCCATTACCTGAAACTCCCGAAACTCCTGAAAGTCCACTTGATGTAGAAGTTACTTGAAAGTTTACTTGATATAGAGATATTTATGTATTGGCAGCCTCCTATTGTTCAGGAGAACTTATCAATGGTACTTTTTAAAGCATAATAAGGAAGACTCTTTTTTTTTTCTTTTTGAAACAGAGTCTCACTCTCTCACCCAGGCTGGAGTGCAGTGGCGGGATCTTAGCTCACTGCAAGCTCCGCCTCCTGGGTTCACACAGTTCTCAGCCTCCTGAGTAGCTGGGACTACAGGCACCCACCACCAGGCCCGGCTAATTTTTTGTATTTTTAGTAGAGATGGGGAGGAAGACTTTATTCGGGACCATCATGATAGAAATAGGGACCACTACAATGGGGTCTTACAGTGGGGGAGACAGATAGGGCTCAACTCCAAATACAGGATGGGGAAAGTGGGAATTTACAGCCAAGGAGCAGTGTAGGGGTCAGTGGATGGAAAATTATGAAGAGGAAACTTCAAGGGTAAGGGAGATTCTGGCTAAACTGAGCTCACAGGATTCTTGCTGAAGACAGGCCAGGGTAATTGGTCATCATCTGAGGGACAGTAGAGGATGAGGACCTGATCAGATATCAGGGGAGATAACACATTGAGGATGGAGGAGGGGGGGTTCTTGCTAAACCACTAAACTAACTTAGCAGGGTTCTTGCTAAAACTGGATTTTTCAAGAAAGTACACAGATGGGGCTGGGGAAAGATTCAAAAGCCTGACAAAAGTTTGGCCAAGCAAAGAATCTTTGTCATCAAGGAGAAAATAATTCTCTGTATCTAATTTTTGTACTCCCTTGAATCCCTTTGCTCCTGAGCCCCAGTGGCAAACCACTAATGACACTCCTTAATAGATTATACAAAATTAAGTGTTTCAATGCACAGCATAGGGCCAATCTACTACTTTTCATCCAGTGCAAGTGTTGGCTTATCATCGTTAAATATCAGAGCTGAAAAAGGTATTAGGTATATAATCGACATGTAAAATTACAACCACAAAAAATAATGGCTAACACTGAGTATATTTTAAGTTTCATTCACAGTGCTTTATATGTATCACCATATTTAATTCTCATAACAACTCCACAAGTTAGGTTCTAACATTATGCTCAATTTACAAATGAGAAAACCAATTAAGTAACTTGTCCCCAGCCACATAGATAGTGAGGACTGAAACATGGTTGGCTGACATATTCAGAGCCCTCAGTCTGCAAACTCACCCTTCCATGGACAACACATATCAGTATTCAATCTAGGCATTCATTTTCTGAACCGGTATGAGACGTCCCATCTTTTAACAGCACAGCACTTTAGGCACGGCTTGCTAACAGAGTGGCATTGGGACCCAGAGAAAACCTTAGCCATTCTAGTATTAGAGATCATCTACTACAACCTTCTTCTCAGTGTAGATATAAAAAATAAATGTCCAACTAAGATAAGTAATTTCTCTGTGGTCATGAAGCAGCAGGACAGGAGCCTAATGAGATGCTCTATTATTTACCAATCATCATAAATGGCTATCAGGCTATTGTAAACAGCAGAGAGCAAGTGTTCAAGTGTTTTAATTTTGTGGTCATAAACAGTCTCACTGATAGAGTTTGGATACTTGTCCTCACCCAAATCTCATGTTGAATTGTAATCCCCAATGCTGGAGGCAGGGCCTGGTGGGAGGTATTTGGATTATGGAGGCAGATCCATCATCGCTTGGCACTGCCTTTGTGATAGTGAGTTCCTTGAGATCTGGCTATTTAAAAGTGTGTGGCACCTCTCCCCGCCACCCACCCTTGCTCCTGCTTTTACCATGTGATGTGCCTGTCCCCTTTTTGCCTTCCACCATGATTGTAAGCTTCCTGGGGCCTCCTCAGAAGCCTGGAAGATGTCAGCACCATGCTTCCTATAAAACCTGCAGAACCACGAGCCAATTAAACCTCTTTTTTTTTTTTTTAATAAATTACTCAGTCTCACGTATTTCTTTATAGCAATGTAAGAACAACCTAATACACTCACCTAATGTGAAATGATAACTATGATATAGCTAGTAGGGTACATCTTTACACTAAGGATGCCTAGCATCTTCCTAGCCACTGTTTCTAAATAGAGCCTACCTCAGATATCTCCGTTTCAAATGACTTTTTCTTGTTTTGATTAGTGCTGGGGAAAATAGCACCACTGAGTAAGTATACAAATATTTACTGAACACTACACACCCAGCACCCTACTAGGTGGTAGATGAAAGCAGGTGAGATGAAAATTGGTCCCTGGTCTCCTGCAAGGCAAAGCAGGATGGTTTTCTCCTGCCAAGCAGAGAAGATAAATGCAGTGAACAGGAAGTGGAGATAATATCCTTCCAGGAACAGGTAATGGCTTTCAGACTCGTAGGCAGCTGTGCATAAGCTTTCCAGATGAATTGTTTAAAAACTACTTAGAGTGTATCTTCTTTTCCTCATTTGTTCCTTTATTTGCAATTCTCCTGTTACCTTTGGAAATCATTAAGAGAAAAGAGCAAATCAAAATGGGCAGGCTCTGTTTGAGCTCATACTGAGTCAGCAAGATGGGCATAAATGCACTTGGGGTGGAGCACGAGCAGGGCAGAGGGCACTGCTTGCTTTTTTCCCCTCACATCATCTAGTGCAGCCCACTATTGCCTGCCAAAGCCCTAGGATGTGACCCCTGATGGATTCTAGGAATCTTCTTTGCAACATTTGCTGATTCTACACTGGCAAAAGAGAATTGAATATCTGCTAAACCTCTAGAGAACTGCTAAGGCTCTTCTGCTACCCTGGTGCTTTATCTTCAAAAGTAACTGTAGGGGTAAATCTTGGCCTAATTTACTGAAACCATAATAAATATTTACTGAATAAATGCATAGGTCAGTTGTGCCTTCCTAGGTATCACTATTAAACCAAGGAGCCAATATAGTGTGTCTATGTAGAAAGCTCTAAATCCTGAAAAGCTTTCTTGCAAACAATCCCTTTTGTAGCAAGTGGCCACATAGCCTTAGAGGACTAGCTTAATGTAAGTTCCCACTACAATGATTTCCTTATTCCCTTATAACAGAAGGGAGTAAAATGAAGCCTGAAAAAAACTTACAACTATCTGACTCCAATGAAAGCAGGAGAAAACCCAGACTGCCTTATTAAAAAAAAAAAAAAAAAAAACTGAGTGGACTCATTATCCATATTTATAGCAAGTTGCCAAGTTTGACAAAATAGCTTTTTGCCTTATCTCTGCCAAGGCATCTAACCCACAGCAGCATGAGTCACAAGGCAGGCAGGAGAACAAAGCTGATCATCAATCCTTTGTAATTTGGAAAAACAAAACTCCAAGTACAGAGTGCTTATGGTTCTTAAACTGGGAGCCTTCTGTTGGTTGCCATGACTACTCGGTGTCTTCTTGAGCCTGAGAGGTCCTCCTCATTCATTCAACAATCATTTCCTGAACACCTACTATGTACCAGGCACTACATTAGATGACAATGATACAGAAGTGAATAAGGTATGGCATTTGCCCCTGAGGAGCTCAAAGTTTGGTAAAGAGGAGGCCCTCAAAACAAGTAACTATAATGCATTATGAAAAGTATAGTGATAGAAATATGCTCTTTTAACACAAGATGCTTTGGGAATGTAGATTAAAAAGCTGCTAACTCTGCAGGCTGAGCATATCTGCTTCTGCATATGGTGAAAGGATTTAGAATCTTTCATAAGAAAAAATTCTGCATCAAAATTGTTAATATAATTAATAGCAATAAAGGGTTATTAGTTTTTTTAAAATTTGTACTTGTATCCAAGCACTGTGATAATAGCTGAATTCTCACATTTTGCCAATGAGGAAATGGAGGCTCCAAATTTAATAAGCCTTTAATATAAAAATTGTCTTTGCTTTGAGTTTCTACAGGGGAACTAAAACCATTCAAACTTTGAAGACATACAAAGGAATTAGTTTCTGCCATCATCATGGTAAAGGACACCTGAGAAACAGAGGAGAAGAACAAAGTACAGGAGTTTACAGTTGCCAACTCAGAGTGCATAAAGAGTCTGAGGATGGGATCAAGGATTTCCATTAGCTCTAACTCAAGCCATTCCGTGGCTATTGAACAATTTCTGGCACTTACATCTATCCCAGCTACTTCTCCCAGATCCAGTCTCAAAAGAAGAAGAGAAAGCAGAAATGGAAGAAGAAGTGGGGGAAGTGCCCAGATTCTACCACCTGTAATGATCTGACTTCTCAAGGAGCCAAGAGACAGCATCCCTGGTTCCTCTTCCCAGCAAAATCAGTCATTTCATTGGTGGTCAATTACAGAACTGGTTCTGTGGTACTTGGATCATAAGTACAGGAGTCAGATGTGGTTGCTAAATAAGCAAAGGTATCTTGATTGGCTACACATTGCCTGAGGCACAATATGTCAGTCAGCTAAGGAAGGTATGTTTAAGGAACTGCTAGAAAAGAAAAACTGAGATTTCCTGTCATGTCATCCTCTCCAGACTTGTATTCTTTTGGAGGCATCTTCCACTGTCACCTAGGTATTTTGCCCTTTTGATATTGTCATATCTTTTCCATGAGGATATGCATTACATAGTCTAAATCTTCAGTCATATGTTAAATAAATAATTTTAAAAATCCCATACAGATAGCATCAAACAAGGTGTTCCTAGGAGCAGTATTCAAGTGGTGGATTCAGAATAGCCCTTGTAGTTAGGAGCCTGTTCTGCCATTATCCAGCTCTCTGACCTTGACAGTTGCCTTAACTCCTCTGCTTCTTAATATTCTCTTAATATTCTTAATATGCTGTGAAATGTGGGATTTGGACTATACAAGTTTATAGGCTACCTGTACATTGGTAATGTAAAAGAATTCCCTAAGCCTTAGTCCTAGATATTTAGGGGTAAGTTTCAAGATTCTATATTTTTTAAGGTCCCACAAGAGGTGGGATGTACAGTTATTTCGAAAAACCATGACATTCCTTCTAGCTCTGTCAAACAATGATTTGATGAGGTGAAGAGCCATGAAAAAGCACTTGGAAAAAAAACCTCACATTTTTCAAAGTGTTAAGCAAAACTGTCTTTATTTAATAACAAATGAATAATTTCCTGATAAGTTGCAGGGGCAACCGCTAGATTTTTTCACTTTAAATAAGATCTTAATAGCTAAAATATTACCGTTTCAGTAACCACCAAAACAAAAGGCAAATCCAGCAATTGAGAACAAGGCAATTAAGTTTGGGCTTATGATGAAGATGGAGTTTTATAAAGTCAAAGGCGTTCCCAACCAATGAAGCAGGTGCATTGATCAGCAAGCATAGTTAAGAAAGAAAACTAAATTCTTTGAAAATAATTTGGAAAGAAATTTGGAAACCATATCCAAACAATGCTCTTGGGCTGACATTTCGAAATGTATTTGCTCTTTATTCTAATCCCTTTGGTACTGTTATCAAAGTGAAGGCATGACATATGGAACCAAAAATATTCAGTGAGATGAAGGAGTAGTCAGATGCACCCAGTTGGAAGAGTCCCAGAGATTACAATCTGGCTTACCTTATACATCCAATCTCAGTTCCCTAAAGGCTCATAAGAGCTGTCATTTTTGGAGAGTCTGTGTTAAAACTGCACTGGATAACTTTCTGCAATCCTCAAAGGAACTGTAAGGAAACAAATGCCCAGAGAGATTAGCTATTTTACACAAGGTCTCCTAGTTGATAACAGATGAAACCAGGATTCAAACTCAGTTGTGTCACTTCCTGTTGCTTCTGAAATTGATGCCCTTCTGATCATTCTTCTAACACGCTTTCTGCCCTGTTGATGTGCAAGTGCACAGGGAAATGTTAGCATGCTTAGTATTTTCTAGTGTGTTTCTGTAGTATACACATTCTATTACTCCATTCTCATGCTGCTATGAAGAAATACCCAAGAATGGGTAATTTATAAAGAAAAGAGGTTTAATTGACTCACAGTTCTGCATGGCTGGGAAGCCCTCAGGAAACTTACACTCATGGCAGAAGGTGAAGGGGAAGAAAGGCACCTTCTTTACAGGGCAACAGGAAGGAGAAGTCCTGAGCAAAGGGGGAGAAGACCCTTATAAAACCATCAGATATCATGAGAACTCACTATCATGAGAACAGCATCAGGTAACTGCCTCCATGATTCAATTACCTCCCACTGGGTCCCTCTTATGACACATGAGGATTATGGGAACTAGAAACTACAAGATGAGATTTGGGTGGGGACATAGCCAAACCATGTCATTCCACCCCTGGCCTATCCCAAATCTCATGTTCTCATATTTCAATACACAATCATGCCTTTCCAGCCATCCCCCAAAGTCTTATTTTGTTCTACCATTAACCCAAGTACAAAGTCTTATTTGAAACAAGGCAAGTCTCTTCCTCCTATGAGCCTGTAAAATCCAAAGCAAGTTAGTTACTTCCAAGGTACAATGAGGGTACAGGCATTGGGTAAATATACCTGTTCCAAATGGAAGAAATTGGCCAAAACAAAGGGGCTGCAGATCCTACACAAGTCTAAGTCTGAAATTCAGCAGGGCAGTCAAATCTTAAAGCTCCAAAATTATCTCCTTTGACTCCATGTCTCACATCAAGGTCATGCTAATGCAAGAGGTGGGCTTCCACAGCTTTTGGCAGTTCCACCTCTGTGGTTTTGTAGGGTACAGCCCCCTCCTGACTGCTTTCATGGGTTGGCATAGTGTATCTGCCACTTTTCCAGGCATACAGTGCAAGCTATCATTCTGGAGTCTGGAGGACAGTGGCCCTCTTCTCTCAGATCCACTAGGCAGTAACTCAGTGGGGATTCTGTGTGGGGGCTGCCATCCCACATTTCCCTTCTGCACTGCCCTAGTAGAGGTTCTCCATGAGGACCCCACCCCTGCAGCAAACTTCTGCCTGAAGATCTAGGCATTTCCATACAACCTCTGAAATCTAAGTGGAGGAGGTTCCCAAACCTCAATTCTTGACTTCTGTGCACCCTCAGGCTCAACACCGTGTTCCAAGGCTTGGGGCTTGCATCCTCTGAGGCCACAGCCCATGCTATACCTTGGCCCCTTTTAGTCATGACTGGGGTGGCTAGGACACAAGGCGCTAAGTCCCTAGGCTACACAGAGCAGTGGGGCCCTGGGCCCAGCCCACGAAACCATCCTTACCTCCTAGGCCTCCTGGCCTGTGATGGGAGGGCTTGCCACTAAGGTCTGTGACATGTCCTGGAGACATTTTCCCCACTGTCTTGGCAATTAACATTTGGCTCCTCATTACTTATGCAAATTTATGCAGCCAGCTTGAATTTTTCCACAGAAAATAGGATTTCCTTTTTTATCACATGGTCAGGCCACAAATTTTCCAAATTTCTATGCTCTGCCACCTCTTGAACTCTTTGCTGCTTAGAAATTTCTTCTGACCAATAACCTAAATCATCTTTCTCAAGTTCAAAGTTCCACAGATCTCTAGGGCAGGGGCAAAATGCCACCAGTCTTGCTGCTAAAGCATAGCAAGGGTGACCTTTGCTCCAGTTCCCATGAGTTCCTCACCTCCATCTAAGACCACCTCAGCCTGGGCTTCATTGTCCATATCACTATGAGTATTTTGGCCAAAACCATTTAACAAGTCTGTAGGAGCTTCCAAACTTTCCCACATCTCTGTCTTCTTCTGAGCCCTTCAAACTGTTCCAACCTCAGCCTCTACCCAGTTTCAAAGTTGCTTCCATGTTTCCGGGTACTTTTATAACAGCACCCCTCTCTCTGTGGTACCAATGTACTGTATTAGTCTGTTCTCATGCTGCTATGAAAAAATACCCAAGACTGGGTAATTTACCAACAAAAAGAGATTTAACTAACCCACAGTTTCACATGGCTGGGAAAGCCTCAGGAAACTTACAATCATGGCAGAAGGTGAAGGGGAAGAAATCCATCTTCTTCACAGGGTGATAGGAAGAAAAAGTGCCAAGCAAGGGGGAGAAATCCCTTATAAAACCATCAGATCTCATGAGCACTCACTCGCTATCACAAGAATAGCATGGGGTAACCTCCCCCATGATTCATTTACCTCCTACGGAGTCCCTCCCAGGACACGTGGGGATTATGGGAACTACAATTCAAGATGATATTTGGGTGGAGACACAACCAAATTATATAACAGATGGAATTTCTATGAAGCAATTTAACACCAATAATGGACTGTTATTGAAGGGATGTTTTTCCTGTTATTTTATTATCCTTTTTAAAATTATTGTTGTGGTTACTTGTTTTCTCTGATAACTAATACAACGCCCATTGTATCTGATTGCTTCTTCCTTATGAGACACTCACCAATGCTGGAAAATCAGTTAAGAATGTAATATTTTGTCAAAACTGTATCTTCTCTGCATAATTTCAGTCTGTTTATAATGTATTGTTCTTATATAGTTGACCAATCAAAGTTATCTGCAATAAGCTATTTCTGTATGAGATGATCTTTGTATTCTGAAACTACAAGTAACTTTTAATGAATTATTTTACATCTAGATGTAAGCCTATCATATACTGATGGATGGCATAGGCTGGGGCATACAATGGCTTAAAACAGAAAGATGTTTTGAGAAGATAGACTGAACAGATGACTTTTGTCTTTATGTCAGCAGCTTCTTTTCTAGGAAGGAAAACAGACCATGTAGAATGGATCATTGATTCCACACAATATGAATCAAAAGCAGAAAAATGCAGTGATTTAACATGGTATCAACCAATCAAGAATGAATATAGAATCAACCATTGAAACTTGGGCCTGACTGCCAGAGCATCTGAGCTGACTGTACATTTCTTTACCCCAGCAGATGGATCCTGGCTCTGCTGGAGCCATCCCCCAAGTGCCCTCTCCTGCATTTCTATTCTCCACTCCTCACCTCATTCATCCCATTCTCAGAAGAGAGCAGCCTAGGTGGTTAACATTAGAACCAGAGGGTCCTACACAGGAGGATCTAAAGCTGGTTGCAGATATATTGAAGGCATGTGGCTTCTTATCCCAGGGAATGCAATATCTCCAGGGATGATGCCTGCTGCCTTGCACGAGGACCTCACTCAGCGTGCCTGGAACCTCTTCTAAGAGCAGAAGTGGAAGGCGGAAACTCCCAAGGGAGCTCAGCTTTGCCTGCCTCAGAAACCTAAGCCTTTCCCAGAAAGTGCAGCTCTGCCACCACCTGTGACTCTTGGAGTCACCAGTGGAAGCAGAAGCAGACTGTCTTTTCCTGGGTAAAGCTGTGAGAGATGCAGCCTAGAGAAGCCCACACCCTCCGGTCTCTGATGCCAGCTCCTTTTGTTTCCATGAAGCTACTTAATGAGATTCTTCATGCATAAAATTAATTTTTGCCCTCTTCTATCAGCTTTTACCACTAAAGGATTTACGTACAGTTCTGTCAGATTTTATTTATACGTGCAATAAAAGGGACCCAGATCATAATGAAGGCTTTTATGGGCAATGATGGGAGATACAAAGGGAAGCTGAGAGCGGGCAGTCATCCAGGCTCCCTTTGGATGCCAAGATACATTATGCAGGAGATACCCCCTGCAGAAACGCACTAGGCCCTCCCTAATCAGGGCTGTACCTCAAGTCAGATCCTAATTTGTTGCTGGGGGATAGGGGGAGGAACAGGGCTATTAATGAACCGCGCAAATAATTAGGCTTTATGGGAATTTGGTTGTTTTCTTACATACTAGATTTGCTCTCAATCCTTTCTCAAACGTATCCTGCTCAACTGCCCCGCAGCCAGCGGCTTACTGCATTGATTGCCCACTGGGAAGCTTTCTTGAGCTGGAATGGGAGCAGGGCTGGACAACATGCTTGTTTGTAATAACAGCTCTTGTTCACTGAGAATCCCCTAAGGCCAGGCTCTGAGCCAGGCACTGTGCTGACATGATTTCATTGAATCTTCAAAACAGCTGGTAGCATAGCTATTGTCAGTCCCACTTTAAAGATAAGGAAACTAAGGATCAGAGAGGTTTCATAGCTGCTTGAGGTCACATACCAGTCCTTGCAGAATTAAGCACCCCACTTCTTTATGTAAAGGGAAATTTGTTCCCTTCTCTCCACAAAATTCTAAGTCATCAGCTGTTCTCTAGACTAGAAAGGACAGTAGTGTGGTATTTAGAACAAACATCAGACTGGGTACAGGACTTGGCTCCTATTCCTCCTCCCATTTTTATTGCTGAATGCTGTGTGACCTTGAGCTAATCACTTCACCTTTCTGACTCACGTTCTTCTGTCGAAAAATGAGAGTATGAACTCAAGGAGTCTGTTCAGTTCTGGCATTTTTATTCTGGAACACTCTCTTCACATAGTTAACACAAGAGTGTGTGTAAAGTGCATATGTTAGCCCACAGACAGAAACTGCACTCATTTTTCAGAGCTAAAATACTTGGAGCTATGCCACTGCACAGAGAACACTGGGACGGTCTGCGGATTCCCAAAGCTGTAACTGACTGCCAAGCTGCGGGGGAACATCAGAGACATTTTTCTTGCTCACCGTCCTCTTGCCAACAGGAGAGATTAAGAATCACAAAGACAACCAAAATGAAAGTTGCATGAGATGGCTGAGGGCTGACAACTGAAGATGAAGGGCTCAGTGGTACAGGTTAGTCTTTTCCACGATGGGCACTTTTCTGTGGAGTTCCAGATACTATATGGGGATTTCGTTTTCAGGAATACTACACTCTATTGGCATCTTACATTTTCAACAAGGAAAATTTTCACGGGTCATTTGAGTCACAGGAAGGAACTTTTAAGACACAGTATGATGTTTGTCCCCTACCATGGGTTCTATGTCTTTTTTATGCTGCAAGAGAATGACCACAGCCTCAATCACTTGTCATTCAACAAATACTTAGATCCTACTGTGCTCTAAGCTGCATGCTAGGTTTCCAGGATGAAAAGAAAATAAAGTGTTGAAAAGTTCTGAACGTGTTCAAAGTCTGGTGGCAAAAATAAATAATTTCATACAATGCAAGATGAGGACTATGGCAAAGACGGCATTGTGGGTGTTTGGAGGATGGTCACCTTGCGGAATAGGAGTAGACCATGGATACAGGCACTCACCTGAGTTAAGGCAGGAAGGCATGATTAATTCCAAGAAGAGTAGGTGTTTGGGCTGATTCTTGCAAGATGAGTGGAAATTAGCCAGACAAGTGAGTGAGAGGACAGTGTTCCAACAGAAAAGTAGATCACTCTACTCTGATCGTGCCATGGCTATGAGGTAAAATATTGCTTAAACAGAGGATCAGGACCCTCTTCCCTCAGAGGGGTTTTCAGACATTACAGTATGGAATGTTTAGGTCCCTAGTATATGTAGCTCTCCCCTTTCTTTCTTTCTTTCTTTCTTTTTTTTTTTTTCCTGAGATGGAGTTTCACTCTATGGTGCGATCTCAGCTCACTGCAACATCCTCCTCTCGGGTTCAAGAGATTCTCCTGCCTCAGCCTCCTGAGTAGCTCCTGACCTTGTGATCTGCCCACCTTGGCCTCCCAAAGTGCTAGGATTACAAGTGTGAGCCACCACGACTTTCTAAATGCAGCTCTTCTCTCTTTCCTTCTAGGAAACATAATTATCAAATATCTTCCTAATGTCTGTGAAAACTCTTCAATGGGAAAAGAACCAGACATGTTATATATCTTTTTTTTTGAGACGGAGTTTCACTCTTGTTGCCCAGGCTGGAGTGCAGTGGCGAGATCTCGGCTTCTTGCCACCTTGCCTTCCGGTTTCAAACTGTTCTCCTGCCTCAGCCTCCCAAGTAGCTGGGATTATAGGTGCCTGCCCCTACGCCCATTATATATCTTGCTAAAAGATGGAGAGGAAAAAAAATGGGAGGAACCAAAGAAACTGGAATCCAGTGAAGCCCCAGCCTCCCACCCCCTCCCCAGTGCTCCATGGAGTGAGGTTCCAGCCCAGGACTGATTCTCAAAAGAAAGACTCAGGAGAAAGCAGAGAAGAAACTTAACAAGGCAGTAACCTTCCCCTAAGCAACTCTTAGCCCAGACATTAAATCAGCAGCAGAAAAAAAAAGGTGAAGAAGTGTAGAAAAAGTCATCTTTGCTCTCTTTAATTGTTAAGAAAGAAATAAAAAGATAGAAAATAGGTTGCCATGAACTAACAACTAGACCTGAGTACAACCAAGAATGAGATGTGGAGATGTGTTCTCTATGTATCATGGCAATGGGAAGAAGATGCTAAGCATGACTTAGAGCATCACACTGCCCATCCTGTGCCAGAGGAGAGATGCCACTTAAGGTGAGGGAGATGGGGAAAAAAGTGCATACCTTTCCTTTTTAAGTTCTTGCTCAGCCACAAAATGTGAACTTGGCAGATAGGGTAAGGGACAGAGGTGCTGTAAGTGTCCAGATGAATAATCAAGGCCATAACACTAGAAGAAGTCTTTCATAGCACCATCGAAAAATAGCATCTTCATTTTCCCCTCCATGAACTATCCTATTTCAACAGTAGACATAGCAGTAAGGAGATGAGGTGAGAGTTATGCAAAAGAGACACACTTGATAGAAATAAGAATAACAAAACATTGAGCAATTTCTTGTGACTTACATGCAGAGAAAAAATGTTTTCATGGAAAAAAGCCAGATGAGGGCCTCCTGGGAAGTATTGTGAGCTTTTCATTTGCACTCTCATTATTACTTTAATAGTTTTTCCTGATTACTGAAATGATGGAAGTCCTTTGTATAATATTTAGAAAGTACATAAAAGCACAGAAAAGAAAATAAAAAAGAGCATTTCTACCTTAAAGAATTTTAACTCTTGCAGATCAAATACTTTAAAGGGAAAAAGAGAAGAAGAGATGGCAAAAGCTATGAGTACTTTGATTTCTAAATTAGGTGGCAAATAATTGAATCACATAAGCATCATCTCTACAAATGAATACATATTAAAGTACATAAATTCTTTTCAGAGACTTCATCACCAAAAGTAAAAATAATTGAGACAGGGCATTTTGGCATGGTAGTCATTTACATCAAAATGTCAACTTAGTACCATGGAATATTATACTCAGCAGAGCTCCCTGCTCCATCCCATCCATGATCCTCATTTGCTCCTTATTTCATCCATTATTTTTTCCCTTTTGGCCAGTCCTATGCTGATGAAAGTGACACCAGTGACTTGTCGAGGCACAGAATAGGGCAAATGTCAAGGAGAGAATGAAATTAAAAGCCAAAAGTGATTTTTAGAACAGATCAAAATGTTTTATTAAGCTTTTCCTCTGCAACCCCCTTATACTTGTAGCTATGAGGCCTGGACTGGGCAAGTACGTCTCTCTATTGGGTGTCAATAGGACAGGTTCTTTGTTGTTGACATCTACCCTCACCTCTTACACTCAAGCTGCGGATACTGCAGTCCTTGGCTAAAGTGGGCTTCTTCCCTCCCCTCGATTAATGGTTCTCACCTGGCAGCACAGATTTTGCACCTATGCCTCCCTGTGGTGCAGGCAGCCCCTCACCCTGCCCACTCATAGGTTAGCAACTGGAGCAGGTTAAGCCCAGGCTGGGCCCTGCATTGCCCATGGAAAGCACAGGGAGAAATATTGCCACTGCTCCCATTATCCCCCACTGGCTGTCCCAAGGCCTAACCAGCTCAACCTCCATCGGCTTCCATGTTCTCAGAGGGTTTTCTGGTATCAGTGTTATTATTGTCCCATGAATGACTGAGAAACCACAGTGATTTTGGAATTCCTAAAGAGAGGTGAGTACAGTTGTTCTTAGGAAAGAGCCCTGCTTTCAATCACCTACCATCCAAGGAATATTGTCTGTAGTAAGGTGTCACTGGTAGGAAGCTTGTAAGGGAAACCCCAAAATGAATGTATCATAGAAAGATTACCAAGAAGTTCACGGGGTTCTCTTTTCAGAGGGCACCGTTTTTTTTTTTTTTTTAACAAATTACTAGGTAAATGCATCAGCCTATGGCATAGGGATATCAGAGCAATATTTTTTCCATTTCTAGACAAAGTAGGAGGAAGAAAATTAATTGCTTATCTATTCAATATTGACAAAGGGATCTGGCTAAAAGATACATAAATTCTCAAGATGCTTTTGTGATACTATAACAGAATATCATGATCTGGGTAATTTATAAAGAAAAACATTCATTTCTCAAAGTTATGCAGGCTGAAAAACTCAATATCTAAGTCCTAGCATCTTGTACGGGCCTTCTTGACGCATCATAACATGGCAGAATGGCAAAGAGGATTAGAGACAGCAAGAGGGGGCTGAACTTGTTTTTTGGTTTGTTTGTTTTTGTTTTTTGCTGTTGTTGTTTTTTGTTTGTTTTGTTTTGTTTTGAGATGGAGTCTCTCTCTGTCACCCTGGCTAAAGTGCAGTAGCGCAATCTTGGCTAACTGCAACCTTTGCCTCCTGGGTTCAAACAATTCTCTGCCTCAGCTTCCCACATAGCTGGGATTACAGGCCCACCATCATGCCCGCCTAATTTTTGTATTTTAGTAGAGATGTTGGCACGGCTGGTCTCAAACTCCTGACATCCAGCGATCTGCCTGCCTCTGCCTCCCAAAGTGCTGGGATGACAGGTGTGAGCCACTATGCCCAGATTCTAAGTGATTTTTTTTGGTACTTTTACTCATTTAATCCCCATAACAAACCTAGGAGGCATGTAATATTATTATCACCATTTTAGAGATGAGGAAATTGAGGCAGATAAAGGTTAATTTGCCCCCATCCCGCAGGTAAAACAGGAGGAGGAAACCTGGAATGTCTGCTCATAGAACCCATGTCCTTGTTAGTAGGCAGCTGAAATAAGTTCTTTCTGCACATTAGGAAGGATCATTAATTCCCAGGTTAATATCCATGTTATATCTCAAGGACTGGACCCACTTCTCAATCACGAGATTTAATTCTCAAAGCCGTGGTGGGGGAGCATCCAGGCCTGCATGTGGAGACAAGAAGACATGATTCTATGCTTGATGCTGGGAATAGATGTGACCAAAAATGGCTCTGACTCAGAACTCTGCTTGTCAAGAAATGAGTCTGAACTGATTGGTCAGCCAACAGATAATATGCTGAAGGAGAAAGCAAGTTTATTTGGGAAGAAGCTTTCTTCCAAGACATTGCTGGGGATTTGCAATCAGCAGAGTGATTTCAAAAAATGAGCCAGCCCATATAGTCATGCTTTATTTGAGCATCCAACCCAAATAGGGTATTATCTTGCTCACTTCTTTGAAATCACCAACAATTCTTAAGGAATTAAATAATTTTCCAAAAGTTTTTGTCTGTGGTGCTGAGTTTTCTAATTCAGACCCCAACTCAAAATTTTCCAAGAAAATCCAGATAATGAATGGTTGAGTATTTGGGCTGATAGATAGTATTTTCTATAAGAAAGCTAATTTTCTTGTTTTTTCCATATATTGGGGGCAGTCTTCTGTTATTACTTTCTGCTTTATAGAAAACATCCCACTGCAGCTGCAGTCTTGATTTTTTTCTCTCTCATTTTTTATTTTGGAACCCTAAGAGATCATCAGTCTACCTGTTTTGCTTTCAGTAAAATGCAAATAGTATATATATTTAAAATAACATAGTAAATAATGTATTGCTTATACAGTAAATTATTTATTTACTCCAGGCACACATAGTTAGAATTTGAATATAAATATTTTATAGTCTGTGCCACTGCTAATGAAAAAAAATTAAATCAGCCTGATGGCAGCTCTGGATTATACTGTACCTGCATGCCACATCATCAGCAACCTGCAAACAATCACACACCAGCACACACTTCCACAGTTATTTGCAGGATTTTCTAAAACATTCAGTCTTTGAAATCTTTTTCAGTCTCCTTTCCTCTATATACTTCCAGCTCTCACCCTTTCCTCTTAACCTGCCTTTCTGTAGTCTAGTAGGTGTCTGATTAGTCCTTTGTCAATCAACATGTATTTATTGAGCACTGATTACATATAATGCTTGCTAGGAACTGTGAATGAATATTGGAGGAATATTGACTGTCGGCCTTTCTAGAAGAGTTTGTACTTGGCTAAGTTACATATATTAGTATACTCCACAAGCCCCCCAAAATAAATAAATAAATAATGAAGATTTTAATAATCAGAACACTAACAATTGTTACAAATATTTTTGAAAAGTGATGGCATTTGAACAAACTACATGGCTACCATTTGGCTACTGTGAGATTTTGTAAAACCTAAATTAAAATATATATGGGAAAGAATCTGTGTGACCTTTGGCTCTTCTTCTGAACTTTGAAACTGCTCCAGTAACTTTAGTGAACTCACCATCCAACAGCAACTGACATTATCATGCTCAAAAAGTAGATTAGAGAAATATGTAATGATTGAAGAACCAGGAGTAGAATATCTTCATATAAAATGTTTTTAGTATTTAGACTGCAAAGCACAGGGCAGAAGCAAAAAAAAATTGAAATAACATAAAACCACAAAAATTAGGGATAAATCAAATATAAGCTTATGTTCCAAATCTTCGTTATATTTGAACAGCTTTTTGAGGGCTTTGTTTTTTTTTTATTTGAGGGCTTTGGTTTTTTTTGAAACATGGGTAAGGTAAATGTCTTTTCTTATAAAATCCATAGACATAATTTCCTTAGCAGTTTATACATTCCAGGTCTTATGCATTCGTTGCTTAATATAATATTCACAATACCCTTGCAAGGTAACTACTACTAGTATCATTTTAAAGTTGAGAAAGTTGAGACTCAGAGCTTTATAATTACCCCAAAGGGTAGAAAGCCCTTAAGTGACAAACTCCAAGTAGCTCAAAGTCCTGAACTATTTTCATTCATTTTTTTTTTTTTTTTTTTTTGAGACGGAGTCTTGCTCTGTCGCCCAGGCTGGAATGCAGTGGCCGGATCTCAGCTCACTGCAAGCTCTGCCTCCCAGGTTTACGCCATTCTCCTACCTCAGCCTCCCGAGTAGCTGGGACTACAGGCGCCCGCCAACCCGCCCAGCTAGTTTTTTTTGCATTTTTTAGTAGAGACGGGGTTTCACTGTGTTAGCCAGGATGGTCTCAATCTCCTGACCTTGTGATCCGCCCGTCTCGGCCTCCCAAAGTACTGGGATTACAGGCTTGAGCCACTGAACTATTTTCATTCTTGTACATTGCCTCTCAGATGTAGTGTGACATCACTTAATGGGAGGTAAACATTAAGATATCAATACCACCATCCCCCGTCACAAAACAAAGAAGTATATTCAGGAGAAATTAAGAAGTGAAACAGCTTTTTGGCAGTTGTTCCTTTGAAAGCCACCATGACTAATAGTGTTTGTACCCAAGTTTAAAAATTATGTTTTCTAACAAATATGTCTTCATCACTATTTTCAAAAGAGTTTTGTGACCAGTATGAAAGACAGACATTTTACCCAAATAATTTCCAAGAGTAAATGAGACCATCAGTGATAAGAAAGACCAGTAGGGAGGAGAAGGCCCAGTGACAAAGGAATTGGTGACCAAGGGTCCGAGTCCAAATCGCATAATTTACAGGAATGAGAGACAAGAGAGATACTTGTTGTTTTTGCTGGTGGTTTTCCAAAGAGCTGAATTTGGCTTTATTGATCTTTCCAATTGCATGGCTCTTTTAACTTTACAAACTTCTATTTTTATGCATATTATTTTCTTACTTCTCTGTGTGAGTTTATTTTGCTGTCCTTTTTCTAACCAAGCATTTGGAAGTTGTTGAGCCTTATTCTATAGTCCAGTACATGGTTAATTCTTATAAAAGTCTCACCCGTTGTTGAGAACAGTAAGGCCTCTGTCATTGTTGGTTGGGATGTCCCTGTATGTCTGTTATCTTGAGGTTACTAGTTGTCCTGTTAAAACTTCTATATTCTTAGAATAGATTTATTTTTTCTGCTTGATCTATCAGTCAGGGTGAGAGATATGTTAAAAATCTCTAAATTAAATTATGGACGAGTCTAATTCTTCTGGTAGTTCTGACACTTTGGGGTTTAAAAAATATGAAGGTGCATTAAGAAGTGCATAAAAATTTTAGACTGTTATATGTTCTCAGTTAATTAAACCTTTTATCATTAGGAAGTGTCACTCTATCTCTACTAATGCCTTTTTTATTGCAGTCTATGTGGTTCGAAATTAGTATGACTACCCAAACTATCCTTTATTCATATTTTTATATTATACCCAGCTCTTTTAGATGTTTTTAGTGGGAAACATATTCCAGTTATTTATCCCACAGTGTTGCAAGTTCAGAATGCTGTGATTTTATTTATTTTTACTATAATGTGTTTTTTAGTAGTTTTTGTTAATGTTTTTCTGATAGTGTTTTCTTGCTACCAAACAGTAGAAACATCTTAAACTACCTTCTTATATTTAGAATAATACCTTCAAAATTTCTAAGTCATAAATCATTCATGCCAAAATAAAAATAAAATTTTGAGCCAATAAAGAGATCCAGCCAAAAAAAGGAATCAAAGAAGTGAGCTGAACTCCCCAGAGAAGAGTATTTGCTGTCTACAATCACTCTTTTTGCTTTCCTATTCTGGCACCGTAAGGACAGACCCTTGCCAAATAGGTCTCCATTCCACCAAGAATTAGGACTCAGCCTGGCACTACCAGGACTTTGCAGCAAAGAGAGCTTGAATCCTCATATCCCATCTCCCTTTCATTTAATGTAATGACATCCCTTAGGCATCCCATATTTACTTTGTTTCCTACATGAGATGGTAAACAACAGCAGCCTCACTAGGATACTGAAGAAACTGAAAAAGATTACAAGGTTTCTGGAAATAATAAATAAGGGGGCCGGGTACGGTGGCTCTTGCCTGTAATCCCAGAACTTTGGGAGGCTGAGATGGGTGGACTACTTGAGGTCAGGAGTTTGAGACCAGCCTGGCCAGTATGGTGAAACCCCATCTCTATGAAAATACAAAAAATAAAAATAAAAATTAGCCAGGCATGGTGGTGCACACTTGTAATCCCAGCTACTTGGGAGGCTGAGGCCAGAGGATCACTTGAACCCAGGAGGCAGAGGTTGCAGTGAGCCGAGATGACAGATCAAGACTCCGTAGCATGCCTTCAAGTCCACATTTTAACTTAATGTTTACCAGATATGCAAGGATGTACACACACACACACACACACACACACACATATATATATTTATCGAATTACATGCCCTCACATAGACACTTGTGTGTGGGCATGCAGGCCCACACATACAGGTGTATCCATGCATACCACCAAACTATAGCAAACATCGTAAATGTAAATTCCAAATTGGAGGGTGATACAATTGCTTGTTATCATTGACTCATTAAGAATAAAAAGCAAAATGCCATCGAGCTCTGCATTGAATTATAATGGGCTTTGAATAGGACCAGTTTTCCTTGCAACTAATCTAATCTACATTTTACTGGGTAGTAAGAGTCTGCTTGTAACTATGTTAATTAAATTAATTTAAATACTGTTACCTATTTCATCTAGAAAGAATTAACCTGATCTGAAAGGAAAGTAACTGCCTGCTACCTTCTATAGGCCCAGATGAAAGAAAATAGATTTTAGGCTCACCATTTACAAGGGAATAATCCTCACCTGCATCAAGTTTAGGATAGCTTATTTCCAAACCAAGGAATTCTTCAAGCAGTCTCCTCTTTTTTTTTTTTTTTTCTTTTGAGATGGAGTCTCACCCTGTTGCCAGGCTGGAGTGCAGTGGCATGATCTTGGGCCACTACAACCTCCACTTCCCGGCTCAAGCAATTCTCCTACTTCAGTCTCCCGAGTATCTCGTATTAAATGCACCAGCTGCCATGCCCAGCTAATTTTTGTAGTTTTAGTAGAGACAGGGTTTCACCATGTTGGCCAGGATGGTCTCCGTCTCCTGACCTCGTGATCCGCCCGCCTCGGCCTCCCAAAGTGCTGGTATTACAGGCATGAGCCACTGCGCCCAGCCAGCAGTCTCTTAATAGATGGGCCCTGTGTATCCGGATTGCAGACAATTATCCCAGCGGGTAGAGACTGAAAACTTATCCACAGAGAAAAAAGGAAAAGGAGGTTGCCACCCTGGAGAAGTTCTGATTATTAAAATGATCTAGATTAAAGCAAATTCTGAATGAAAATTCTTAGGTTTTGACAATGAGATAGACTTCTGAATAAACCACTTACTAGTGAACTTGAACCTGGAACGTTCCCAGGTACAAATGTTCATCAAACTTAAAGCAAGTTATATACTTAAAATGAAATATTCCAAGTTAGAGTTATGTAGAGTTGAAAATTTATTTCCTTATTAAAATAAAGTTATAGGAGTATATTCCTGAACAAGCTTTTACCACCAGCTTTATGAAAATTACCATTAACATTATATTTTACAAACTCTAAATAGTATACCTGAAGATGAAGATTTCTAATGTGCATGTAAATCAAAATTGTAGAAAAATTCAGTAGCTATTTACATTAAATTTAATTTAGAGAATATAGTGTACCATGAAAAGTTCTCATCTTCATTCTTCACAGTTTTTGTTTTATTTTTACTGCCTCCACTCAGAAACCATTAGAGTCCTTAATACAGATCGATGATGGAATCCATAGTGGAAGTTTTTGTAGTCAACTTAAGAAGATAGATGGCCACATTGAGTTATTTCAAAAACTCTTTTAGGATTGCCTGTTCTTTATTCTGGCTTATTTTTCTCATTGTACATTTACATATAGCAAGCATAAAGATCGGAGATAAAGTTATTGGTAATTTTGCTTCTTTGGAAACAAAATCTTTATGCTTTTTTCAGTTGCCATTTCATCCTCATTAACAGTGGTGATTTCTACCTTAATGAATGATAATATATATCTGTCTTTAAATATATGACCCAGACTATAGTTTCACAAAATTGTTTTTTTGAAGAAAGATTACAGTTAGAGGATTCCACTCATGCAGACAAATCAAGTCTGTCTGTTCTTTACAATTGTACTCTGGGTTTTATAGTAAGTGGCTGCAAATTCACAAGAGCTCCATTGTATTTTTTAGTCATTTTAATAGGATATATTACTATGAAGAAATGATGTCTTCTCATTAAAATACATGAAAGATATATAGATAAATTATATATTTTATTATTTACAACAGTAGTTCTTTAGAAGACATGACATCATGTAACCAAAAACATTGTCCTAAAAGGTGGGGGACCTTCGTTTGATTTCCAAGCCTTAGTCATGTAAAATTATGACCATAAATCTTAATATTTCCTATCCCTAGCTTTCTTATCTTTGAAGTGAGGAATGGAATTGGATATTGTATAAGGTCCTCTCCAGTTCTATAATACTGTGATTCTGTCCCACTTATTTAAATAATGTTTCTTTTATTGATGGTAAAATACCTGCATAATTCCCCCTCTGCAGCGAATTTGAAAAGTCAGTTTCCCCTTTGCAAAACATCATGTTCTTTCCTTCTCTTGGCATACCTCCTGCTTCTCGGCTGCTGAGACTTGTGTTTTCTTCTCTATGGTGTACACTAATGGTCTCTGCTCTGTGTTAAACCCCATAGAAGCCCATGAGTAGGATAGTTAACAGAAAGAGGACTTAGATAGTGCCAGGGACTGGCCACTGGGATAGGCTGCAGAGGGGAGTTGGCTTCATGCCTCCACAGTCTAGGTGTTGTGAGGTAAGGACCATGTACAGTAAAAAGAGCACTCAATACACATCAAAAGACTAGAAGTTCAAATACTGGCTCTGTCCCTTGCTAGCTTATGTGAGCTGGAGAAGTCTGTTTAACCCTTATGAATCACAATTTCTTCTTTGTAAAATAAGGGTGATTGTGAGAATTAATGAGATAATGTGAAAGTTCCTGTAACAGTGTTACACTATGGTGGCCGTCAAACGTGAGTTGAATTTGGATCAGACACTAGCATTATTGATTGAGCAGTGGAACCAAGAGCATTGCTGATAGGCAAGAACTGTGCGCATATGTTGAATTCCTATACTTTAGTTGCTACCCACAAGTGATGTTAGAGTTCACAGGAATTTGCAACAAGAGTCCCATGAAACAAAATGTATTTCCCAGGGAGACTCAAACAAAACCTAATCCCCTCCTTGCGATTTGTTGACAGAGAGGATGCAATAAACATTAGCTAAGCAATCACCTTGTTTAAAGTCATCTGCTATACCTAAGTCAGCTGCTTGTATTTGTAAATGTGTAAGGATTTTTCAGTTTGGAGTCTGTGATGGAGAGGAACCATGCTTCTAACACAGATTTTTTTTTTAAACTGTGCTAATAGATTGGCCTCTCCCTTAGAGAATAAGTACTGATTAGCATCTATCAAAGCCAGTAGAGCCCTGGACAAGAGCCAAAGGAATGCAGCTGTGGCCAAGGATTGGTGTATGTCAATATCAGCATGATCTTCTGGTCAGAAATCAATAAATGTAAATTCCAAATTAGAGTTTTGAGCTTAAATCTGAAAATCCTATGCCTCTGTATTTTTTTTTTTCTTTTTTTTTTTTTTTTTTTTTCTCATGTCTTAAGGGACACAGCCATAAAACAGATGGTACAGCAGCATGGACAATTGGCTGAGTACTTGCTATTTAAATAGAAAAAGTGTTTTTCCTACATAAAGAGGGTATAGGTGAGGTGAAGCAGAGCTGGGGACTTGGAAGCTGACGAGTGTTATATTCCTTTCTTGTGGCTGCTGTTACTAATTACCTCTATCTTGGTGGCTTAAAAGAACACAACTTTATTATCTTACATTCTGGAGATCATAAGCCCAACATGTGTTTCATTGGGATAAAAGCAAGTTTTGGCACCACTGGTTCCTTTTAGAGTCTCTAGGGGAGAATCTGTTTCCTTGTTTTTTCTCCCCCCAGTTTTTAGAGAGCCCCCATATTCGTTGGTTCGTGGCCCTCTTTTGTTTTCAAAGCCAGCAATGAACATTCAAATCTTTCTCGTATCACATGACTCTGACACTAACATTTCTGCTTTTCTTTTTCATTTATAAGTACTCTTGTGATTTCATTGTGTCCTGAATAATGTATTATTTTAGAGTCACCTGATTAGCAAACGTAATTCCATCTACAACGTTAATTTCCCCTTCCCATGCAACATAACATAGTCACATATTCTGGGGATTAGGACAGGCATATCTTGGTGGAGGTGGTGGGGTGGGAACATTATTTTGTCTACCTCAAGTGTGTCATGTTGGTGGATACAAAGCCAGGAGGGTCACTGCATAGGGTCAGAGGCCTCTTAAATATGCAGAAGTTTCTGGAAAGTCACCAGATTAAAAATATCCATAAAGCAGGAAGCTGAATAACAAAAAATAGTAGAGTGTAAACAGCCAGCTAGAATTGTAAGGCAGTTACTCGTTGGAAAGAAGGCAGTAATTCATTTCTAATAGTTCATATCCTTCAACACAATGAGTTCACTTTAGAAATCCAGTCTAAATGTGATGGAAGTAAAGATTTGTGAGGATATTCAGGATGGCACTATTGGAAATAAACAAGATATCCAACAACAGGAGATTGTTTAAACACAACCTGGCACCATCCACATGAGTGCATATTATACAGCTATGAAGTGTCATTTGTGAAGAAGAAATATTATTCTCAGCTCTGATTAAATCCACTTTAACGCTCCCCTATATTTGTTGTTGTTGTTGTTGTTGTTCTCCCCTGGCATGACCTAGTATTCATTAGCTTGGGGGGAAAAATGAGTAACTAGTAACTAAGCCAGTCTCTGTGGTAAATGATAGAATATACTAGTAAACTTCCTGACCAATTTTTATGGACCGCATAAATACACACAAAAACCAGACAGTACATAGGTAACCACAAGTATGCTGAATTTTTTCAACGACATAGTGTGTGATACTTGAGGAGCAAACAGGACAGAAATTTGTCTACCTGGGAGCCTTCCAAAAATAGAGGTCCCAACTGCTGGCCTAAACCCTGCTAGCTTATCCCTATCAGGGGCTAAATCACCACCAGAGGCAGTTGATATCTTGGCAGCGTTTGGTGCTTTAGAATCCAAAAATGTCCTAGGAAATCATTTTTCTCTACTTTATTCCTCATTTCATTTTATGACCTCCCAACTTTTTCTTTTTAATTTTTTTACCTGCATTCAATAAATGTTATCTTGTAACGTACATAGCTTACAGACTACTATAAAACCTTTCTGAAACAAGATGGAATAAATCAATTAAAATTTGAAAATATAAGGACCACATTCATCAAATTAATGTATCCTTGACAAAGGGACTGCAAGACCATCAGCACAAGACTCTCAACAACTTGCTCCTAGTTCTTTACCCTTTGCTTCTAGTCCCTGATTAAGAAGGGCAGCCAGTTAGTTCTCTTGGAGTGTGGAATTTTGCCCTAGTAATCTTCCCTAGCCCCTTGGCTTTTCCATGAATTTGCCTCTACAAACCAAAAACAAAATTCTAACTCCCCACAACTGACAGAATGGACTCCCTACTTGGCCAAAGGGACCCAAACAAACCAAAAAAACTAGTTCAGGTCATCACCACAGGAAGGGAGCAGGGGTCACATATGGCTCTTTATACCCTCCTCTTTTTGGAGTTTAGGAAACCCAACTGGCCAGCATTAACAGTAAAATAGAAATCCCAAGACTGACAGAACAGACTCTTTGTAGCAATAAGTTATCAACCTCAACCTGATTTGGGTACAACATCACAGGACAGAGAACAGACCCTAAAAGAAAATAAAAGTATTTTACCCCCAAAATATATTATTGGATGTATTTTGAAATGTCCCTGAAAAACTGTCTCTTCTGGGGGAAATTTGCATTCTGTAGAGAATCACCTTCCCTTACTAGGTCTCTCCAGAGTCTTACACATCTGTTCTCTCTGAAGCTGGCTACCTGGAGGCTTCATCTCCATGACAAGAACCTTGGCTTTCACAGCACCTCCTTCCAACCTTACCTTCACTCAAGCTAATTTCAACTCTTCAGGCAGAACTTAACTCTTTTGACCAATTGCCAGTCAGGAAATCTTTAAATCTACCTACGACCTGGAAGACACCCCCCTCCACCCCCGACCCACCCAGCTTTGAGACATTGTTTCTTTCCAGGCTGCTTCTTTCTTCCAGTGTATACCTTACATGTATTAATTTATGTCTTTGCCTGTACCTTCTGTTTCCCTAAAATGTATAAATCAAGCTGTAACCCAAACACCTTGGGCACATGTTCTCAGAACCTCCTGAGGCTGTGTCATGGGTCATGGTCCTTAACCACGGCACAATAAACTTCTAAATTGATTGAGACCTGTCTCAGATACTTTTTTGGTTTATACCTCTAAAAAGGAATGACAAATGTAGACCTAGCTTGATCTTTTGCAGAATGACAGAGGTTAGAGTTACTATCTTTTCTTACATACTTCAGATAGTCTTCAAATGTCACAGTGCTTGGCACAACTCAAGCTCTTAATAAATGGCGGCTTGTTTTTCTTCATTTTGTTTTGGCAGGAAGAGGAAAACTTTCATGAGATTAGTGGGGGAAATGGTTTTCACAGACACCAGCAACTACAGCAGCTGCAGAATCCTAGGGTTTGTTTTGACAATGAAACCACCTTTGCGAAAAAACATAACTGAGGAAATTATGACAGTGAAAGAAATCAGACCTAACCAACCTGATCTTGCTTCTAACCTCTAAGCTGTCTTTGTTCATTCATGGCTGTAGGCCTAACTAGCCTTGGCAAGGAATTTAGTTTATTGTTTAAACTCTGAAACAAAATTGATAAATAGCCTTTTCCTGGGGGGAAAAAAAAAACCCTTCTTGACTGTGGACCAGCCTGCCTTTGTAGGACTAACAAATTTGCTACAAGATTAGAAATTACTGTGTGGAGGCCATGAAGCCTCTGGCTGCAAGAGTTTCAACTTCCCCAAATTGCTCCTGGGAATAACATCACTGTTGCAAAACCTAAGATCAGTGCTTGAGATATTTTGCAGACCCTGCATTCCGATGCAGCAGATGACACCACTCAGACCTATAATCTGGCTCAACCAGTCCTGCGATCCCATCCAGGAACAGAAGTCAGCAAGAACTCACTTCGACCCACTATGATTCCATCTCCAACCTAATCAATCAGCACTCCCTACTTCCCAAGCCCCAGACAAATTATCATTAAAAACTCCGATACTCAAATGCCCCAGGAGACTGATTTGAGTAATAAAACTCCGGTCTCCCACACTGCCAGTTCTGCAATGAATTATTCTTTCACCATTGCAATTCACCTGTCTTGGTAAATCAGCTCTGTCTAGGCGGCGGGCAAGGTAAACCCACTGGGCAGTTACAACAAGATCTATAGATTCCATTGTTATTTACCATCTCATATGGGGGCTCTCTTGAATCATGCCAACCTCCAATGCCTCTTACTCTACTTTACTGTATGTGAAAAACTAATGAAACAAAAAATAATGCATACCATATAAAATTTAGTGAAGAAGGAGAAATAGGAAGCATATGAATCCCAATTTTTATCAGGGGCATCTCTGACTAAATTAATTCATGGGAAAGTTTTCTTGCATTGTCTCCTTGCCTTGTATAATGATCCAGACCAAAATGTCAACACTTCAGATTTTAGCCAAAATATTCATTCTCACACACACACACACACACACACACACAGAGAGAGAGAGAGAGAGAGAGAGAGAGAGAGAGAAGTAGGAAAATGTCACATGATGCAGATCATTTCTGGAGAAATTCAGGATATTTTGGCGTGATCCTAAAAGCAATACAAAAATCATTGAAATATTTACTTAGGATTATATCTGATATGCATTTTGAAAAGATAACTCTCAATGTATGTGTGATACATGTGGGTATCTACTTTGTGGGAGCAAAAATGAGACAGCACAGGAAGCTAATTATAGTCCTGGTAGACTATAATGGTGGTTTAGACAAATGTGGGAGTGGTAATAGAAATGGAGAGAAATGGTCAAGCATAATATTTAAGGCAACATTGGCAGAGGTTGATGATGAATTAGAGATAAGAATGAGGGAGAGAGAGATGTTTAGGATGACTGCCAAGTTTCTGGATTGGTAACTATATAAGATTGCGTGTAAATGTATTCCTTGATGGGTTTATTAAGGAGCCCAGGGGAAAAAAGGCTTTACAATTAATGGAATCCACCATTCTTGGAGTAGAGTAGGAATTCTAAATAAGTTTTGTTGTTGCTGTTACATAAACACATTAAATTCCAATTATTCTACGTGTATATATATTTATGTGTGTGTATATATACAAATACACATATACACTGGCTGACTGCAAGGCTGTGTTTATTTATGGAAACTCTAAAAGAGAATTCATTTCCTTCCCTTTTCCAGGTTCTACAAGCCACTTGCATTTCTTAGCTCATGTCCTCCCTCTTCCATCTGCAAAGCCAGTAACATCACATCTCTCTGACTCTTCTATTGTCACAACTCTCTTTGACCTAACCAGAAAGGTTTCTGATTTTTAAGGACTCATGTGATTAGTTTGGGCCCACCCACATAATCCAGGATAATCTCTCCATCTCAAGGTCCATTGCCTTAGCCACATCTGCAGTGTCCCTTTTGCCATGTAAAGTATCATATTCAGACTAGGGAGATTGGGATGTGGACATCTTTGGGGGATGATTCATCTCCCTACCACACCTTCAAAGGTATAAACCATTTTTAATAATATATTTCTTGACCTAAATGCTTCTCAGTTGCTCTATAATTATTTAATGCAGGACTTGTAAAATACATGTGAAGTAAATAGCACTGCATGAAATGAGAAAAGGTTTCCTCCAATTTTAACTGCCCAACTCCTAATATTTAGCGGCTATCTGTATTTTTTCTTCCCACTGTATGAATTAATTTAGATCTTTGTCCTCCGAGAATGGCTCTTTTATACTAACCATGTCAGACTACTTAAACATGTGAATTTGACTGCTTTGGATAATTTCCATGTAAAATTTTTCTGAATTAAAAGTATCATCATATAATGCAAGAAACTGCCAAGTGTGAAAAGACTCAGTTGTCAGAGAGTCTGACATCCAAATCTCCAGCCGCCTAAAAGAGAGCTTTGCATGCAAAAATAATAAAAGAATATAAATAAAAATATCTATATTTTAACTGGTATATTTCGAATGGAAGCTGGTAACTTGAAGGAATTGTCAACATTTGTCTGAGGGAAGGTTGATGGAGGCTACAAAGGCTTTCAGCAAAGGGTCTTTCCTGTGTAATGTTTTATAAATGGGCTCAAATGAACCTTTCAGAGGTGGAGAGCTGGACCATTACAAACCACCTCCACCTGTAGGATCTATTTTCAATTCGACTGCAATAATTTTATCAGCATGCCAATGGGTACAGGTGCTGCCAGAGTCAATCTTTTTGCTATATCTTTCTGTCACAGGGCAGATTTCCCTTTAATTGGACCCCAAATTGGCAAGCACCCCTCTTTTCCAGGCTTGCTGACATTTTTCAATATGAATTTAACAACAAAAACAACAAAAACTTCCCATCACCCCCTCATTATTCCATTTGTAAAATGGTGTAACCATTTCTGGTTTTCCAACATAATCTGCTCTGTCTTAAAGCCAGACTCTTAATGAGGCATCTGGCTCAGTCTCCCCCACAGTCAGAGTATGAGGAAAGCTTGCTGACAAGCTAGTATATGAATGTGATGGTTAATTCTTTTAGGAAAGCTTAGCAGCGCAGTAAGGAGAATCATCTGCCCCATTAATGAATAAAGCCAAGAAGGTCAGATTTTGTAGCCCCTGAATAATATTAGAGCCATTTCCAGTTGAGTGTGCTCCTCATGGTTGTGTCTTATCTAATTTCCTTGAAAATCCCTGATTTACAATGTCAACGGTGGCACCTTGTTCCTCTGCCTTCTTCTCAAAATGACTCCCCCTGAAACAGTTGCTTCCAGCAGCCCAAGAAGCAAAGCCTTATGAAATATTAAGAAATGGGAAGAACTGAAAGAGTGCCAGGCAAACAACTTGTCCTTTATCTCGTGTTTTACCACACCAGACATTGGTTTGATTCTGACTCAGGCTTTGGTATATAAGTTTTAATTAAAGGCAGATGACTACTTTCCTAATATGCAAGCCCAACCAGGCAGAATAAAAATAAAATGATGAAATATAGTAGATTATGTGCAAAGTTCTATCTTCAAGTCAAAAAATAAATGTTGTATGTACAAGTTTCTATGCTCCTCCAATATCTCATTCTATCCAGCCTGCTCTTCTTGCAGCTTTCCACATGCCTAAGCCTAAAATTTAGGAGTCATCCATTTTGTCTCTCTTTATCCTGTTTCCCACATCTAATTAATCAGCAAGTCCTTTCGTCTATACTTAAAAATAGATCCCAAAGTATATTCATCCTGTTTATTAAAACAATAAGGAATGGGAATCATTTAGAAGCTCAGTCATGCCTTTCTTCTTTAGGTCAGGGCTGACTGTAACAAAAGCTGTTACTCCTTAAGAGCAAGGGGAACTTAAAAAAAATCCTCTAAGTAATAGAGATCAGATTATATTTATCCAGTAGAAGCAAGTTAGATACAATTATCTAAATTAGTGGCATACTCAGGGTGGGAACCAGCAAAACTTGACCCATAGAAAGGTATGGAACACGGAGTTGCTAGGAGCAAAATATATGGTATTCAACAAGTGTTATTTAATTTGTATATTCAAAAGAAAAGAGAAGTGGAAGATTAGAAAGGTGAAGGCAGTCACCTCAATGAAAAATCATGATCCCTTGCTCAGATTCTTGAAGTCAGCCCATTTTTTGGACCCAGAATTCATTGTCTAAAGAAGAGGACCAGTCTGCTGTAAGGACAATGCAATGCCGCATACCAATGATTACAATTCACTCAATCCTCTGCCAAAGGAACCAAATGGAGGGGAAAAAGCCATGTAAGACTTGTTCATGGATGAGATGGTTGAATACGTTGATATAAGTCAAAAATGAATTGCAGCTACACGATAGTCCTACTCAGGTATGGTGTTGAAAGACAATAGTAAGAGGAAATTTCAACAGACAAAACTTCAAGCAGTGAACTTGGTCATTTACATTCTATAGGTAGAGAAGTAGCCTGATATAATAATATATTAAAATGCACTGAAAGTGAAGAGTAGCTTAGTTTTTTAATCTGGGGGCTGGATGGAGGAACAGAAGATTAAAAGATTGTGACAAGGAAATCTCCAAAGAATCATGTGAATACAGTAACAGAAACATGCAGAATGGTGAAGATCTTCAGATTGCATATTAATGGCCACCAGAATTTATCTTACTATGAAAGATACCCACCAACCAATTTGACATGGTGGCTTAGCCAGTTGATTTTAACCTGCTTAATCAATCAATTTCAATCTGTGATTAACATTCATGCAGTCACTGTGGTGGCAGGAGTGGAGGCTATGCATAAGACTCTCACTCACAAAAGTCATTCTACTTTCTGCCACTGCCAAATGTCCAACCCGCCAGAAAAAAATACCAATGCTGAGTCCCTGATATGGTACTGTTCCATGAAGAGCCTAATTAGCCCTTAATATTGGCAGGTTTGTTGTACTGAAGCTTTTTCATTCTGGTGGAATTGTTGAAAGGGTCAGCATTTTATCTTGAGCAAAATTGACATATGTTCTTGGTATGTATTCCCAGAGAGTCTTATCTGTTTAGCTTATCAGAGTATTTACAGAGTTTTAATTCACGGAAGCAGGATGTTTTACAACATGCATCTACCTAAAGATACTGCTTTATAGAAATAGGTATGTGGCAATGGGCATATGGCTATAGAAGCCACTAATTCTATCACATATAACAGCCCTTGGAAACTAGCAACATGACAGAGAAATCAAATGGCCTTTAGAAGGCACAGCTGAGGTTCCATCTTGCTTATGGTGCTCTGTGCTACTCACCCACCAGAACAGAGTATATGCTCTAAATAAACAACCACTGGAAAGCGCTATGTCCTCAAATGTGAAACAAAGAGAGAAAAGCAGTGGCCCTGCTTACTTTTATTCCCAGTGACCTACTTGGATAATATGGGGTTTTTCTTTTCACAATTCTAGGCTTCATGTCTATAGAGGTACTGGTTCCTAAGAGGAAATACTTTTACCAGTGGATGCAGAAAGAATCATGTTAAATTTTAAGCTATGTCTGCCACTCTATTGCCTCAGGTTCTTGGTGCCAAGAGACAAATAAGCAAGGAAGAATTAACATCCTTTCTGGCATAATTTACCCTAATTATAAGGAAAAGGTAGGTTTGTTTTTTCCAAGTGAAGGTGAGAAATAACACCTGGGAATTCAGGTGATTCACTGGGGCATATCTTGCTACTCCTCTGCACAATTTAAACAATAAATAGAAAATTGCAGCAAACAAAGCCTGAAAGAAGTAAGGGGATTAGGGACTCCAACCCTTCAGTGATGAGTGTTTGAGTCACCTTATCAAATAATTCACCTAGGCCAACAGGGGGGCTAACTGAGGGTGGGGAGGATCTAAATTGAGTAATACAAGAGAAAGAAAAGAGAATGCATTGCAATTCTGAGATGAACTTTAGTGGCAAGAGGCTGTGGTTCATGCCACTAAACTTTTTATTTCTGCAGGAAGGAAAACCAACCAGAACCCTGGACAAGCTTTTCCCTAATGGAAGAGAAGTTTTATATGAAGCAATGGATCTTAGGAGCACAATAAACGGACTTCACAGACTGCCGTCGGGCGCCACTGAGATCCCCTGAGGTGCTCCTTCCCCTGCTGCCACGGGTATTGCCAGTCAAGGGCTCAGAGGTTAAAAATTGACCTCAGCAAAAGCTGTCAACATCATGCAAGTTTATATCTCCTCTCTGGGAGCAGTTCCATCAATGATTTATTAGTTATAATAAATCATTATAAAGGTCCAATCCCCATGCTTCAATTTGGAACAATTTGAAGGCCATCAGAGCTCCAGAGCTCCCTGTGTAACAGGTTGAGACTGTTGTGCCTGCATTGCACTTCAACACCTCCTTGGCCTCACTCTGCTTTCCTCAGGACCTCACTGATGTTCTCCCTGGGAGTACTCCAAACTGAATTATTTGCAAGTGGAACTCTGTGTTGAGGTCTGTTTTCCAGGGCAGCTACACTAAGACAAATACTAACAATCGTTAGTTGCTACACTCTCAGAAAAGAGAGGTGACGAAAGCACAGGGTCTGTACTTATAAGACCATACCTTGGGCAGTGTTGTGGGTCCATGTTTTAAAAGTGTCTGACAAATTCAAACCCACAAGCTGGTGAAATATCTATAAAAAGCATCAAATGAGGAAGCATCAGTCAGGAGCTTGGATTTTTAAACAAAGTACATTAGATTTGGGTTGATTGTGATAGCTGTCTTTAGATCGTTGAAAAACTAACATATGAGAGGAAGACTGGGAATTTGTCTTACATTACCCATAATATAGATCTAAGATCAATGAGTAAAAATTACAGAGCGGATTTCAACTCAGAATGAAAGGAAACATAATGCCTGATAATTAAAAATTTCAACAATTGAATGAGTTGCTTTGAAAGAATGAGTTGCCTGTCATTGAAGGTATTTTTCTTAGTCTATTCAGGCTGCTATAACAAAAATATCAGAAACTGGGTAGCTTATAAATAATAGAAATTTATTCATTACAGTTTTGGAGGCTAGGAAATCCAAGAGCAAGGTGCTAGCAGATTTGGTGTCTGGTAAAGGCCTGCTTTCTGGTTCATCAGTGATGTCTTCTAGCTGTGCCCTCACATGTGGAAGGGTAAGGGCAGCTCTCTGGGGTCTTTTAGGAGGGCACTAATCCCATTCATGAGGGTTCTGCCTTCATGACTTAATTACCTCCCAAAAGCCTTACTGTCACCTTGGGGATTAGGATTTCAATATAGGAATTTGAGGATGAAGGGACACAAATATTGATACCATAGCAGTATATAAGGAGAAGCTGCATAATCATTTTTGTGGACATTGTTAGTATAGTTTTGGGGTCATAAATTAAATGAATTATGAGGTGTGTGTTAGGTTTCTATTACTCTATAGCAAACTGTCACAAAAGTAGCAGTTTAAAACAATACATATTTATCTCACTGTTTCCATGGGTCAGGAGTCTGGAAGTATGTTATCTGCACCTCACAAGTTTGAATCAAGGAGTAAACTAGGTCTGGAGTTTCCTCTTAATGCCTGGGAACCTCTTCTGTGCTCATTCTGGTTGGTTGCAACGTGCACAGTTTCTTGGAACTCTTGAATTGAATTCTTTGTTGTTTTGCTGGTTGTTGGACAGGGGACTCTCTAAGATACTAGAGGCTACTCCTTGTTTCTTGCCACATACCATCCCCCTCTGCCCCCTGCTTTGGTTCTCTATATTCTTACACTCAAATCTTTCTCTAGGAAGGGGCCATGAGCTTTTAAGGGCTAACTTTATTAGGTCAGTACAAATCAGATAAGTCAACTGATTTGCAATGTAATCATAGGAGTGATAGTCCATCATATTCACAGTTTCTACCCATATTTAACGGAAGACAATTATACAAGGTATGTGTACTAGGAGTCAGGAATCTTGGGTCCAGGCCCATCTCAGAATTCTGCCTGCCATATTGTGCTTTCCACATATACATCTCCAGAATTCAAGTCACCATGATCATTCATGGATGATCACTAAATTAAAGATCTCATAGGATGACAAAGTGTACTTCCTGGGCTGATTTTTAACATGACATCAGTCTCAGTTCTGAGATAATAAGAACATCTTCAGGTTAGTGATGCCTCAGAGGTTCCTGGTGAGGTTGGAGTGGGATATGAGTGTTTAGAGCAATGCCTGTAGCACTCCAGCCTTCCCCTGGTACCTCAGAAACATCATGGATCTAGAGATGATTTGGAATCCCCAGAATTTCTGAGGACCAAAAAGAATAGTTGCTGAACACCTAGAACACTGTGTGGCACTAGAAGATTTCTGGAAATAGACTGCAATTTGTCAGGGTTAAGCCATGAAGAGGTTCAATTCCCCTCCTTCTGTTCTTTGTCTCAATTTTCAGCTTTTCATCTGGAGACTAAAGGGTTAGAATTTGTACAGAATTATGACAGTAGCTCAACTGAGACCCCTCGCTAAAGAGAGAAAGGATAGGAATTACTGGATAGAAAGAGATAGAAAGCCATACACACTAAGGATCTGGTTACAAATGCCTCCGGGCCCTGAAGGAGTGATACAGAGATGATTATCTGTCACCCACAGTAAGCCAGCTTAATCTGCTCTCATTGTATGTGTCTACTGCTTCCTGTGACTGTGCCCCTCCAAATCAGACTGAAGAGCACTCATTTGGCTTCACCAAGGTATGAAACTAGGAGAAATCCTGGCTCTCCTGACATTTTGGCTTCCAGTTCCTATATCACTGGCCCTGAGAGAGCTGAGCCAAGCAAATAGATCTTTATCTTTGTTCAGTGAGTTGCTTATCTCATCCTTGAGCAGGAACCAAGTAACCATTTTAAACAAGGGTGTAATGTTGGACAGACCCTAAACAATGAGTCTTGCTTTGTATAGAAATTTTAAAGAAATGGACACTCTATATAAAATTATACAACAAGATGAATACTGTTCTAAACTAATATTCAAGCAGAATCAAAGCATGCTATTTTTTGTTGGATAAGCAGTTAACATATTTGAGCTAAGGCTTTTGATTTTACCTCTAAACTTATATCCACATAATTTGAAGTAGATTCCACCTTCACTTATTTATTATTATGTGGGCATGTATGTTTGTGTGTATTAGTCTGCATATATGTCATTGTTCTGATAAAAAAATAAATCCTTATAGAAAATGCAGGAAAAAATAGAAGCTATTTATATTTTCTCCAATCAGAGATTACCACTATAAATGCTTTGAATTATATCCATTGCATTTTTGATATATTTTATTTGTATCATGCATGCTGTTTGGTAGACTAATTTTTTATATAAAATATATCGTGCATGAGGTTGAGAGACAGCAGATTAAATTCTCAAAACCTTGAGCATCTGCTCTTGTTATTACTGTTAGGCTTTAACTTTAAGCCTCTTTGTATAACCCCACCTCCAGTGAATTTCACTATATTTGATAGGCGTCAAGGGACTATGTCAGTCCCTCTAGTTTAGGATTAGACTAATAGACTTCGTTGTTTCCTATCTCCTAACTTCTGTACTCATGTACTTTTAAAAGACAAAATGTAGAGAAACAAGAATTCCAAGAGCAGAGTAAAGAAATTTAAAGGACGCCTTCTTTGTAAATGTCAGAATTATTGTCTTTTTCTTTCTCCATAACAAAAACTCTACCCTCTAGCACAATGGCCAATGACCTAGTAATGTCCTCCTCCCATGTGAAAACTTCTTTTTATAAAGATAGAAAATAATCTTCGCAACCCCTTCCTCATGCACAGGGATCAGTACATGCCATTTTTGATGAGCTTTTTTTCAATCAATTACATATTTGAAGACTATTTTTTATGGTTGTAGAGTGTCCCATACACTCCACATAGTTGGATGTATCATATTTCTACTATATTGGAGTATTAACTGTTCATTTTTTCTTTATATGTAAGACTATATTAAATGTCCATGTACATTACTCTCTAAAAATGTTTTTCCCAACATTTCAAAAGTCTGTTTACCAAAAAGAGAAAGAGAAATGAATCAATGCCTACCACTTCAAAAAACATTCACAAAGGAAGACACCAAGAGAATAAGAAATGAACTAAAAATCAATTAGAAAATAAATAACAAAATAGCAATAGTAACTTCTTGCCTATCATTAATTACTTTAAGTGCAAATGAATTAAATTCGTCAATCAAAAGGCACAGAGTGGCTGCATGGATGAAGAAAAACAAGATCCAACCATATGCTGCCTACCTGAGATGCAATTTAGCCTTAAGGACATATATAGGCTGATAGTGAAGGACAGATAAAAGATATTACATGAAAATACTAATCAAGCAAGAGCAGAAATAGCTATAGTTATATCAGACAAAATAGACTTTCAATCAAAATGTAGCACAAAAGCCAGAAAGGTCACTATATATTGATAAAGGGGTTAGTTGATTAAAAAGATATGTGTCCAATATTGGAACACCTAAATATAGAAAGCAAATAATAACAAAATTAAGAAAAAATAGACAGCAATACAATAATAGTAGGGAAATTCAATACCCCACTTTCAACAATGGATAGATCATGCAGATAGAAATAAATAATGAAACAACAGATTTGAATAATACTATAGAACAAATGGAACTAACAGATATATATAGAAATTACCTCCAACGAAGCAAAATACAGTGCTTTTTTTTTTTTCTCAAATGCACACAAAACAGTCTCCAGGATAAGTCATATGCTAGGCCACAAACAAGACTCAGTAAATTTAAGATGACTGAAATAATCTCAAGTAGCTTTTCAGACCACAATGGTATAAAACTAGAAATTAATAACAGGATGGATTTTGGAAAATTTACAAATACATGCAAACTGAACACATCTTGAAAAACCAATTGATCAGAGAATAAATATGAAGGGAAATCAAAAAGTATCTTGAGGCAAATGAAAATAGAAATACAACATACAACAACATACAGTATGCAAAAAGAAGTAGTTCTAAGATGGAAGTTTATAATGATAAATGGCTACATTAAGAAAAAAAAATCTCAAATAAACAACTTCACACTCTAAGGAATTAGAAAAAGAAGAACAGAGTAAGCCCAATGTTAGCAGAAGGAAGGAAGCAGTAGAGAATAGGGCAGTTTGACTACATCAAACTACCAAGCTTCTTCGCAGCAAATGAAACAAACAAAATTAAAAGAAAATATGGAATGGGAGAAAATATTTGTAAACCATATATCTGATAAGGGGTAAATATTCAAGATATATAAGAAACATAACTTACATATCATGCAACTCAGCAAAAACCAAATAATCTGATTAGAAAATGAGCAAAGGACCTGCAAATATTTTTTTTTCAAAAAGGCATGCAAATGTCCAACAGATATGTGAAAAGGTGCTCAATATTACTAATCATCAGGCAAGAGCAAATCAAAACCACAATAAGCTATCACCTCACACTGGTTAGGATATCTATTACCAAAAAGACAAGAGATGACAAGTGCTGGCAAGGATGTGGGGAATCCTTTATCCACTTTTGGCCAAAATGTAAATTGGTATAGTCATTATGAAAAACAATGTTAAGGTTTCCTCAAAAAATTAAAATGTAAAGAAACGATTATACAATCCAGCAATCACACATTTGGGTTTATATCCAAAGACAGCAAAATCAATATCTCACACACACACACACACACACACACACGCAAAAAATCTGGGCTGGGCATGATGGCTCATTCCTGTAATCCCAGCACTTTGGGAGGTTGAGGCAGAAAGATCATTTGAGGCCAGGAGTTTGAGACCAACCAGGCAATGTAGCCAGACACCATCTTTACAAAAAACAAACAAAACAAAAAATTAGCTGGGTATTGTGGTATGCACCGATAGTCCCAGCTGCTCATAAGGCTGAGGTGGGAGAATTGCTTGAGCCCAGAAGGTCAAAGCTGCAGTAAGCCAAGATCATACCTGGGTGATGGAGCAATACTCCATCTCACTTAAAAATAAAATTAAATTAAATGTTTAAAAATAAAAATAAAATCTCTGCACTCCATGTTCACTGCAGCATTATGCACAATAGCTAAAATACAGAAACAACCTTATTGTTCAGTGAAAGGTGAGTGGATAAAGAAAATATGGCATATGTAGAGTTGATTCCTGAACAATACAGGGGTTGGGGTACCCAACCTCCTGTGCAGTCAAAAATCCATGTATAACTTCTGACTGGCGAAAAACTTAATTACTAAAAGCCTACTGTTGACTTACTGATAACATAAACAATTAAAACATATTTTATGTGTTATATGTATTATGTACTGGATTTTTACAATAAAGTAAGCTAGAGCAAAGAAAATATTATTAAAATAACCACAAGGAAGAGAAAATACGTTTACTATTCACCAAGTGAAAGTGGATCATCATAAAGGTCTTCAATGTCACTGTCTTCAAGCTGAGTGGGCTGAGGAGGACGAGGAAGAGAAGAGTTGATCTTGCTGTTTCACAGATGGCAGAGGCAGAAGAAAATCCACATATAACTGTACCCACGCTGTTCAAACCTATATTGGATAGAAAATCCATATATAAGTACCCATGCTGTTCAAACCTGTATTGATCAAGGGCCTTGATATGTGAGTGTGCGTGTGTGTGTGTGTTCATATACACACAGACAATGATATTCAGCTAAAGAAAAGAAAAGTCTGCCATTTAGAACAACATAAAAGAACCTGGAAGAAATATGCTTAGTGAAATACATCAGACACAGAAAAACAAATGCTGTATGATCTCACTTATGTGTGGGATCTAAAACTGTCAAATGCACACAAGAAAGTAGAATGGAGGTTGCCAGGGACTAGAGTGTAAGGTAAATGGGGAGATGCTGGGAAGAGGGTACAAAGTTTTATTTATGAGTTCTGGAGATCTAATGTGCAGCATGGTGACTAGAGTTAATATAATATCTACTTGAAATTTGATAGGAATGCATATATTAAGTGTCCTCAACATACACACTGCACACTGATGACTAATGGGTGGTGATGGATGTGTAATTTAATTTCGTTATGGTAATCATTATACAATGTGCACATATATCAAATCATATTGTACACTTTGAATATACACATTTTTTATTTGTTATTTAAATATTTTAAAATTTTAAAAAGATGCATTCCAAATTTTAAAGAGTAAATACAAAATGGATTGCATGAACTCAAAAAATAAAGTTTTCTAGCATCACGGATAGCAAAAGGGCAGCACAGTGGCGGAAAGGTTTGGGAGGAATCTAGAAAGTAGAGACAGCAGAACTTTCAAGAAGAAAGTTCTGGCTTGTAGACTTCCCAAGGGAGCCTTTCTATGGACACTTCTCATCAGTGCAAGACAGGTTGCTGTTTAGCCCTCCCTTCATCTCACTCCTCAGGATTAATTTATCTAGGAAAACCGTCAAACTATATTCAAGTTACAGTGTAAATGTCATGCTAGAGAATAACTTTGGAACTAGATTTGATTGTGTCTTAAATAGGTAGGTAAATCATACCTCCATCGCACTGCTGGTGTCAAAGCAGTTACTGGGATGGGAGAGCAGAGGAAGAGATAGTTTTATAAGTAGATATAGCATATATATACATAGAGAGAGAGAGAGAGAGAGAGACACACACACTTATCTATACACATGTATATACACACTCAAGTGTTCATTACTACTATTAAGCCTCGTTATAACAGTCTCCACAGACATGGAATTTCCTTAAAATAAGCATTCCTTGCTATCTCATTCCTTCCTCTACTTTCTCAATCTTACACCCACAGTGTTATATGCTCCTATCTAAAAATACAGTAGCACATGTTTATGTAAAAATACCATGTCATGAAGATAACAAGAGAGGGCTCCCTTGAAAAGCAGGGTAGTAATAAGAGAACTGAGCTGAAAATTGGGAGCTTTGGTTTCTAATTTTGATTCTGCCTGTGATAAAGCCTGAAGATGGAACCAAGTCAAACAATCTCTCTAAATCTTGATTTCTTCATTTATAAATAAGTAGTTTGGGCAACATGCTATCTAAACTCCTTTTAATGCTACTGTTGTATGTGTCTGATGACAGCTGATAGTGAAGGCTCTTTGCAACAGTATGGTTCATAAATTCTTGCCTTATATTTCCTACTTTATGAAGTTCTTTCTCAAAACTTTTGAATTAAAACATCACTTATTGGGGGTATTCACAAGTAGCCATGGAGGGGAAATGCATTAAAAACAAGCTAACACATTCATTTCTACTTCCTGAGATAACAACTTAAATTTTAAGTTGAAAGAATCTTTTTTTATTTAAATGAAAGCAAATACATCTCATGAAGATGCCTTCAACTATGAAAGGATTGAGGAACACCATTGTGACCAAAAAAAAAAAAAAAAAAAAAAAACAACTTGCCTCAGAGAAAAATACCTTTTGTAGTTTTAAATTTATTAAAACCCAGTGGTTCTTAACCAGAAACAATTCTACCTTCAGGGGACATTTAACAATGTCTGGAGACGTTTTCGTTGCCCACTAAATCTATTGACATTTAGTGGGTAGAGGCCAGGGATGCTGCTAAGCATCCCACAATGCGCAGGACAGCCCCCTACAACAAATAATTTCCCTGCCCAAAATTCCAATAGTGCTGAGGTTGAGACATCCAGATAAAACCCTCTCAAGTTCACTAACCACATTATATCATGCTTGAAATACCCAAGTTGACACTGAGACCAAGAGTCTCACCAGAAAATGTTCATTTTAGATTTGCGTAGAGAGAAACCATCCTCTCAGATAAAATTCTGTAAAAGAGTTTGGCAAAAAAAAACTGATTAGTTTTGTGCATGCAGGCATTTATTCTTCTTCTATTCTGAGTTAAAATCCCACAAACTCAGCTATTTTGTGTTTCACATATTGCTATTTCGTATCTTGATTTCTAAAGATTCTTTTTCAATCAGTAGCAAAATACCTAATATTAGTTATGGTTATATTGAGAAATATGAAAATCCAAAAAGCTAGTCAGATTCTTAGGCATTCCTGCACACTATCATATCAGAAGGTATTAGCGGAGAGTCATGCTATGGTTTCAAGTTCCCCCTCTTCAAACTAGTTATGTTCTCTATATCTGGTAGATTTCTGTGATGGACTTCAGCCTTCTATTTATCTCAAATAATCACTAGTAACTGACACTTATGATGAAGAAATTGATTATTCAACAAAGGAGGAGTTTGCACAATTTTCTGAAATGAATACTGAAGACTGTATTGACCAAAGATCAAATTTCTAATATTACTCATTCCTACTTTCAAATCTAGTATCCTCTGTTTACAATGTGGAGATTTACTTGCAAAGATGGCCACTATTAATTTATTGCCTTTTTATACAGGCATGCAACTCTCCTTTCAAGTGGAGTTTATTCCTTCCTTCACCCTCTTGCGTATGGGCTGGCCTAGGACTGCTTTGACCATTAAATTCAGTGGAAATGCTGTTGTGCCAGTTTGGGGCCTAGACTTTAACAACACTAGCAGTTTCTGCTTTCTTCCCCTTGGAACCCAGCCCCTGTGCTGTGAGGAAGCCCAAGCAACCACATGGAAAAGTCCATAGGAAGAAGAATCAAGGTCTGTAGACAGCAGTCCCAACTGAGCTACCAGCTGGCAGCCATCAACAACTTGTTTGCCACTGAGTGAGTTTAGACGTAGATCTGTCAGCCTCATTTGCACCACCCCAGGTGACACCATATAGAATAGAGACAAACTGACCACACCTATTCCTGCCCAATTTACAATTTCCATTGTTTGAAAAATTGAAATGGCCAAATTACAATCTCTAGAGTGAATAATTGTTTGTATTTTAAATCATTAAGTTTTGGGGTAGGTTTTATGCAGCAATAGACTACCAAAGCATACATCAAAGTCTGAATTAAAATGTGACTCCTATTAACAGCTTCTTAACATCATATGAAGAATACTCAATTTCTATTAATTGCAAATGTCTCATGAGTTATCTTTCTTATAAATTAGATTCCTTGGGAGCTTTGAGATGTTCAGATATGCAAATGATGCCAACTGAATAATCTGTTGATAACTACATAGATCTCACTGCAAAGTTTATATAGTTTTCATTATGGTTTTATGACCACAATGTTCTACACCCAGCTTTCTGTGGTGGTATAGGCAAAACAAGGACATAGTAATATGTGAATTTGGAATCTCTGAACTTTTTTTTTTTTGAGACCGAGTTTCACTCTTGTTGCCACGGCTGGAGTGCAATGGCACGATCTCAGCTCACTGCAACCACTGCCTCCCAGATTCAAGCAATTCTCCTGCCTCAGCCTCCCGAGTAGCTGGGACTACAAGCATGCACCCCCACACCTGGCTAATTTTTTTGTATTTTTTAGTTGAGACGGGGTTTCGCCATGTTAGCCAGGCTAGTCTTGAATGCCTGATCTCAGGTGATCCATCCACCTCGGCCTCCCAATTTGCTGGGATTACAGGCATAAGCCACCTTGTCCAGTGTTTTTTTGTTGTTTGTTTTGTTCGTTTGTTTTAACAACAGGGTCTTCCTCTGTCACCCAGGCTGAAGTATAGTGGTGCAATCATCACTCACTGAAGTCTATACCTCCCAAGCTCAAGGGGTCCACTTGTCTCAGCCTCCCAAAGTGCTGGGATTACAGGCATGAGCCAGCACACCCAGCTGAGATTTCCTGATCTTTTACGTGGCAGTTACTACCATAATATTGACTCCCTCCACTCAGCAAAGTAATAACTCTGAACCTATATCCTGTAAAGAAGCACAGTCAGAAAAAAGTTGATGTGGGGCTGTAATGCAAAGCCACTTGAGTTTGTCTTTGTAAGTAGTCATTATTGCTACTTTCTGCTGACTTTTTATTTTTCCCTCACCGCCCCGAGTCAGTAAGTATTTAATCAGATGTTTTCACATATCAATCTACACTTCATATTTTAAGTACAACTTAAAGAGTGTATTTTAGGGTGAAAGCACAAAAATTGAAATGTCTCTTCTTGTTTTATAACAACACCCAGAACATTAATAACATTTGTAAATTCTAGTTGGTTGTTCTGATGTTCTTTAAACTATGATTCAAACTGATAAAGGATTATTGTATCAGAAACTACAATCAATTCTGATGATTACATTTTTTGCTAATTTTTATCAAATGCAATACCAAGTCTAGATGCCAGAGGTCATGGACTATAATAACATCTACCTAAACTTATACACTTTAGCAAAGATAAAATACTGTATGAAAATATTTGGAATAGACAATATACATCTATAAATAGCATTTATTTTTTGAATCACTATATATTGAATATGGAAGTCATAGGTAAAATTTAAGAATAGGTAACATATCAGGAAAATGCATCCTTTTCACTAACTGCAGTAACTGGAGCCACCAAAGTGTAGAGCAGCAAGCATTTCTGTTGATTTCTCTGTGGCCTCTAAATAACCTGGTAGATACTTGAACAGATGAAAACAGAAAGTTTCAATTTTACCCAGCTAAAGGAAGGCATTCACAATGAATGTAACTAGACTTTTGTTTCAGAGACAAGAACTTGATGATTCATAAAGCTTTGTGAAGTGTGGTTATGACAAGACTTAAAGTAGTTTGAAAGAAACTTGTGACTTCTAAAAGCAGCTGAGAGAAAGGTCAGTAGAATGGACCATTGGAGTAAGTTGTCCAAAGAGCCTGAAAATTTCTACTGAATCAATCAACTAGAATGGGGAATCGAAATGAAACAGGTTATTTGAGGGCACCACATTCCAAATGACCCAATCTCATTCTGCTTATATTTGCTTAACTATGCCTTTCATTGATTAGTTATGTGTATACCACTACCACCATATGTTTAATTCATAAATTGGGTAGCTTCTCAAAATTACCTTTGGAAATAATTGTAATATATGTTATAAATAAGTGTAATAAACATTTTTTTTGTATTGTAGTAAGCACATTTAACATGAGATCTACTCTTTTAACAATTTTTAAAGTCTAAAATATTCTCTAGTATAGGCTAATTGCCTTTATTTTTATTCAGTTTTCTCACATCATTGTAACCAGAAGATAATAAAAGCTCTATGGAATCAAAATAGCACCACTTCTATCATTAAATTTATTATGATTATGCAACCATCTGGGATGAGGCTGTGAACACAACTGGTGCTCATCAGATGTGTGAGGACTGTGATGTCAATGAGAAAAGCGTTTAGTGCTTCACTTGGCAAATGAACAAATACTATTGGAGGTAACAGAGTGTGAAGTCTAGGAGCATGGGTTCTGACCTGGGTGTAAGCCCCAGCTCTGTCATTTTAGAAGCTACTGCCCTGGTGAAACTTCACTTCCCTGAGCCATTGTATCCTTATTTATAAAACAGATGTAAATGTGGTAAATTTATAGGTTTGTTTTGATGATTCAATGAGAAGACGCAAGTGTGAAGAATGTTAACATGTAAATATTTAGAGCCCCTTCCCTTCCCTTACCCACCAGGGAAAAATGTATGAGTAAAAACAGATTTTCTGTGATAGCAAACAACCTCCAGCATCTTCAGCTAAGCTGTCTGTAGACAACTCTCTGAGGAGCAGTCCTCCACTGTTGGCCCAGCATTTTCTGCTCTTTGGATCTCATGGCACCTCTATATCAACACATGCTTTCACAACATGCTAGCAGGAGAACAGAATGCTAGAGAATCAAGCACCCATGGTTGATATTTCCACCCAGAATTAATGCATGCTTCTTTTGTTTTCACTGTATTGGTCACAGTAGTCACATGGCCACACCTAAGTTCAGGAGCTGGGCAGTGTAATATTCCATGTGCGTGGAAATAGAGGAGAAACATGTATTAGTAAACATTAGTAATGCCCACCACAGTAAATTTTTGACTTTGTCATGGCCTCTGTGTTTATTCAAGGTAACACATGAAGATAAAAACTAGGGAGTGAGTTGAAATTAAGTTGGAAATAACGGACAAAAGGGATGACATGGCTGAAGTTACAAGAGAGTTCTGAGGACTTTCACATAGAGAGAGAAAAACTTCAGAGACAATGCGGGGGCAGGTGCTCAAGTGGAAAGATATTAGAAGGAGAGTGAGGAGCAGGATTCTGAGAATTTTTACGGTGTTTTATGACCATGACTTCTGTTTTGAATGTTTGAGGAAATAATTTATTTAAATTATGTTCTAATTGTTTTGAACACTGGATTGATGTTTCTATGAATATATTGTCAAGCTGAGCCTGTGGTTTGTATGTTTATACATACAATGTTTTAGCATGATACCTGTCACAAATAAATTGTTCAATAAATGATATCAGTTGGGAATTCTCCTTGATTCAAGAAATTTTAAAATTGGCTTAAAGGAAAAGTTAATTTTTCTTGTATAAGTAGATATCTATTTTTAAATAACTACTATTGGTTAAACATCTCACTGATGTCAAAATCTTTGCCTATGCTAGAGGAAAATATAAAAATCTGTGACTATGACAATTATGAAGAACAATTTAATTTTTATTGATGCATAAGAGATACATAGCTTCAGAGTATATGTGATAATCTAATACATTAATATAATTCATAAAGGTCAAATGAGTATACTGGGAATATCCATCACCTTAAATATTTGTCTTTTCTCTATGCTGGAACCATTAAAGTTCTTCTCCTCTAGCAAATTTGAAATGTACAATAAATTATTTTAAACTATAATCCCCCTAGTGTTCTCTCTAATACCAGGTCTTATTTCTCTATCAGTTGTATACTCGTATCCAACTATCAAAATCTCTTCATCCCCCCCACTGCCACCCCCTGCCTTTCCAAGCCTCTGGCAACCACTAAGCTACTCTCCATCCTCATGAGGTCTACCTTTTTAGCTCCCACGTATGACTAAGAATCTGTGATATTTGTCTTTTCTTTTCTTTTTGAGACAGAGTCTCTCTCTGTCACTCAGGGTGGAGTGCAGTGGCGCTATCTCAGCTCACTGCAGCCTCCACCTTGCAAGCTTAAATAATCCTCCCACTTCTCAGCCTCTTGAGTAGCTGGGACCACAGGTGCATGCCATCACACCTGGCTAATTTTTGTATATTTTTGTAGAGATGGGGTTTTGCTGTGTTGCTGAGGCAGGTCTCTAACTTCTGGGCAAAAGAAACCCACCTACCTTGGCATAACGAAATGCTGGGATTATAGGCTACTTGGTTTGTTTCATTTAACATAATAACTCATGTTCCATCAGTGTTGCTGCAGATAACAGGATTTCACTATTTTTCATGGCTGAATAATATTCCATTGTGTATATGTATATCACATTTTCTTTATCCATTCATCTGTTGATATGCACTTAGGGTGATTCCACATTTTGGTCATTAAGAAAAATGCCACAATAAACATGGCAGTTGTGATGGTTAATACTGAGTGTCAACTTGATTGAATTGATAGATACAAAGTATTGATCCGGGGTGTGTCTGTGAGGGTATTGCCAAAGGAGATTAACATTTGAGTCAGTGGGCTGGGAAAGGCAGATCCACCCTCAATCTAGGTGGACACAATCTAATCAGCTGCCAGCATGGCAGGAATATAAGCAGACAGAAAAATGTGAAAAGAGAGACTGGTCTAGCTTCCCAGCTTACATCTTCCCCCTGTGCTAGATGCTTAGTGCCCTCGAATATCAGACTCCAGGTTCTTCAATTTTGAAACTCAGACTGGGTCTTCTTGCTCCTCAGCATGAAGATAGACTACTGTGGGACTTTGTGATCATGCGAATTAATACTTAATAAACTCTCCTTTATATATATACATATTCTATTAATTCTGTTCCTCTAGTAAACCCTGACTAATACAGATTTTGGTACCAGGAATGGTTCTAGAGGAACAGAATATTAAGGATGAAGTTCTTTTGATGGTTTTGGGGTTTCTGGAGTTGGCTGCTTAATATGACTAGACCCGAAAATGCTAAGGACTCTAATTCTAACAGTATGGAGAACATTGATGGTCTTTGGCATGAACTGTTTAGAGAGTTATACAAAATAAATGCATTTGACACCCCTGATTCACCTCTCATGAGAGGCAAGGAGTTTAGTGACTCTATACATGATGCCTTTGACCATATGTGGAGAACCAAGGAATATAACGAAGCTGGTTGGCTGCTCCTAAGTTCGATGGAGTTCCATTAGTTCTGTTCCTCTAGAGAACGCTGACTAATACAGGAGTGCAAATGTCTTTTGATATATTATTTTCCTTTTTGTGGGGTATATACCCAACAGTAAGATTTATTGATCATATGTATATTGTAGTTTTTTTTGTAGTTTTTTGAGGTAGCTGTATATTGTTCTCCATAGTAATTGTACTAATTTACATTTCCACAATAGTGTATGAGGGTTCGACTTTCTCTGCATCCTTGCCAGCATCTGCTATTGCCTGTCTTTTTGATAAAAGTCACTTTGTGGTCAGATAATATCACATTGTGATTCTGATTTGCATTACTCTGGTGATTAGTGATGTTGAGCATTTTAAAATTTTAAAATATTAATGTTGGCCATTGGATGTCTTTTTGTGAAAAAATACCTATTCAGTTCTTTTGCTCATTTTTAAATTGGATTATTTGGGGTTTTGCTATTGGATTTTTTGGGCTCCTTGTATATTCTGATTATTAGTCCCTTGTCAGATAGGTTAATTTGCAAACATTTTCTCCCATTCTGAGTTTTTTTTTTTTTTTCACTTTGTTGGTTGTTTCCTTTGGTATGCAGAAACTTTTTAGCTTAATATAATCCCATGCATCTATTTTTGCTTTGGTTTCATGTTTTTTTGTTTTTTGTTTTTTGTTTTTTTTTCTTGAGACGGAATCTTGCTCTTGCTCTGTCACCAGGCTGGAGTGCAGTGGCATGATGTTGGCTCACTACAACCTCTGCCTCCTGGGTTCAAGTGATTCCTTTGCCTCAGCCTCCTGAGTAGCTGGGACTATAGGCATGTGCCACCATGCCTGGCTAATTTTTTATATTTTAGTAGAGATGGGGTTTCACCATGTTGGCCAGGATGTTCTTGATCTCCTCACCTCATGATCCACCTGCCTCAGACTCCCAAAGTGCTGGGTGTTTATTTATTTATTTATTTATTTATTTATTTATTTATTTATGAGGTCTTATTCAATAAATCTTTGTCCAGACCAATGTACTGGAGCATTTCCCCAAAGTTTTCTTCTAGTAGTTTCATAGCTTTAGGTATTTGATTTAAATCTTTAGTCCATTTTGATTTGACTTTTTTGTATAGTGAGAGATATGAGTCTATTTTCATTCTTATGCATATGGTCATCCAGTTTTCTCAACACCATTTATTTAAGAGATTGTCCTTTCCCCATTTCATGATCTTGGTGCCTTTGTCACAAAGATTAGTTGGCTGTAAATGCATGTTTATATCTGGGTTCTCTACTCTGTTCCAAGGGTCTCTGTTTCTGTTTTTATGCCAGTACCATGCTAATCAATCGGTTTACTCTAGATTTGTAGTAAATTTTACAGCAGGTACAGTAGGTAGTGTAATGCTTCTAGTTTAGTTCTCTGATTAGGATTGCTTAGGTTATTGGGCTCTTACTGGAATCTGTATAAATTTTAGAAATTTTTTCCTATTTCTGTGAAGAATGTCATTGATAGTAATTGCATTGAATCTGTAAATTGCTTTTGATAGAAGTATCATTATTCCAATTCATTAATATGGAATGTATTTATTTTGATGTCCTCTTCAATTACTTTCATCAGTGTTTTATAGTTTTCCTTGTATAGATGTTTTACTTCTTAGGTTAAATTGACTCCTAATTAATCTATATTCATTGTAGCTGTTGTAAATGGATTGCTTTCTCGATGTCTTTTTCAGATTGTTCACTGTTGCCATATATAAATGCTCCTGAGTTTTGCATGTTGATTTTGTATTACTGCAACTTTACCAAATTCATTTATAAGCTCTAACAGTTTTTTGGCAGTTTTTAAAAATTTATTTCTAAGTACAAGATTATGTCATCTGAGAACAAGAATAATTTGACTTCTTTCTTTCAATTTGAAAACCCACTATTTCTTTCTCTTGCCTACTTGTTCTGACAAGAACTTCTGATTATATTGAATAAAAGCATTGAAAGTGGGCATCCCTGTTTTGTTCCAGGATTTAGAGGAAATGTCTTCAATTTTTCCCCATTCAGTACAATGTTATCTGTGGGTTTGTCATATATAGTCTATTATTTTGAAGTATCTTGCTTCTATTCCCTGTTTGATGAGGGTTTTTAATCATAAAGGGATGTTGAATTTTATCCAATGCTTTTTTGGCATCTATTGAAGTATTCATGTTTTTGTTCTTGGTTCTGTTAATGTCATGTATCAGTTTTATCTATTTGCATATGTTGAACCATCCTTGCATCCCTAGGATGAATCCTGCTTGATCATGGTGAATAATCATTGTATTGCATTGTTGAATTTGATTTGCTAGTATTTCATTGAGGATTTTTGCCTCTATGTTCATCAGTGATATTGGCTAGTAGTTTTCTTTTTTCACTGTGTCCTTGTCCAGGTTTGGTTTCTGGGTAATGCCAGCCTTGTACAATGAGTTTGTAAGTATTCCCTCCTCTTCTATATTTTTGAAGAGTTTAAGGATTGAGAATTGGTATTAATTCTTTTTTACACATTTGGTAGAATTCAGCAGTAGCAATGAAGCCATCAGATCCCGGGCTTTTTGTTTGTTTTTTGATGGGAGACTTTTTATTACAGCATTTATCTCATTACTAATTATTGATTTATTGGGGTTTTAGATTTCTTCATGTTTCAATCTTGGTAGGTTATATGTGTCCAGGGATTTACTCATATATTCTAAGTTTTCCAATTTTTTGGCAAATAGCTGTTCATTGCAGGGGCCTTTGAAAACAGTATGCTGAGAATAGATAGGGCTCAAGGACAGTATCTCCAATTGAACTTTTAATGAACTCCCGTAGGCGCCAAGAAGGCGGACAAATAAGGAAGAGCATAGAGACAAGGAACTAAGCAGAAGGTTACATCTGGGTAAAGAAAGGTTGTTTTGCATTGTGTTCTTTCTGCTGACGTGGGGTTTATGGAGTATAAATAAAGTGAGGCGGAGGCTCTGGGTGCAGCCGCCATGTTCTCTGTTTGTCTTTGTCTTTTGTGTCTGTTCATTCTCCACCACCCCCGGCACGGACCCCAATAAGTGGTGCAGCGAGCAGGGTTCGCAGGGGTGAGTAGGGGAGAACAAGAAGGGGAACCCCCTGGGAGTGGGTAAAGCCTGGATATTGTTAAGGGGAACCTTCTTAAGCTTTCATTATGGGGAATTCCACCTCTCTGGCCTCAGAATATTTATGGCTGTTTCAAGGACTGTTGCTATCTATAGGAGTAGAAGTGAAAGAAAAAGACTTTGAAGTGATTGTTTGCCCATGTTGAACAACATTGTTACTGGTTTCAGTATCAGACTAAAGTGCAGCTGAATCAGAGAGAATGGTTACAGGTAGTAAAGCTTTGCTTAGAGCTCACCAGTTAGGGGATTCTATGCCTCCAAATTTGTGGACCTTGTGTAACTCTATCACTCAGGCATTAGAGTTACTTGAGATTGATTCAGAGTGTGGTGATATAGCCACAGGAGGAAAGGCATCTGAGGATTTGGGAAAAAAGAAATCTGAAATGGAGCCCATTTATGCCAGGGTAACAGAGGATGGGGGGGTAGCAAAAGGGGGAGAAGAGGAAGAGCCAGCTCTTCCTTCTTCTAAGGGGAATTCTGACATGCAGCGTATTATGGGAATGCTTCAACAAATATTACAGATACATTCTTCTAATTCACCTTTGCGAGCTTTCCCTGTTTCTTTTCCTTCTGCCCTGTTAGAAGAAGATTTTCCAGTGCCTCCAACCCCCCAGCTTCCTTACCTTGTCTGGCAAAGTTTTCTCAGTGCCTTTCCCACCATTGGGGGAGGGAGAAAAGGAAAAGATAAGAAAATTTAAGGAGCTGGATCTGTTTCCAATTATTCGTGCTTCTTTTGCTCCTAATGCTCAGTTTCCAAATGGTGGCAATAATGTCCAATTTAATGCCTTACAATTTAAATTTTTGAAAGAAATAAAAGCTGCCATTTCTAACTATAGACCTCAATCTCCTTTTATCCTTGGTCTTCTTGATGCTTTTTCATCAGAAAATTTGATAATTCCTATAGACTGGGAGACTTTGGGGAAGGCTTTTCTTGATCGTTTTCAGTGGTTACAATTGCACAGCTGGTGGATGGACAAGGTGCATGTACAGGCTAGAAAAAAAAAATGCTATGTGTGATCCCCCAGGACCCACTAAGGAACAACTCACAGGCACGGGCCAATATGCTACTCTTAATGCTCAGGCTGGCCTAGAGGATGTCACCCTTACTCAAATCAAGACTTTGTTTTTAAGGGCCTGGAATAAGGTAGAGATAACAGGAAAATCTTCCCTTTCCTTTGTGAAGATTTTACAGGGCACAAATGAACCATATTTAGATTTCGTAGCCCGTCTTCAGGATGCTGTCTTGAAAACTGTGGGTGTTGGCTCTGCTTCAAAAATTTTGTTACAAACATTGTCTTTTAAAAATGCTAATGCTGACTGTCAAAAATTGTTAAGACCGTTAAAGGCCAGTGGGGCCAATTTAGATAAATATATTAAAACTTCTGCTAGTGTTGGAGGGGCTATTTATAATGCTCAATTATTTGCTGGAGCTTTGTCTAAAGCCTTAAAAGGAAATAACAAACAAAGTGTTTGCTTTCAGTGTGGTAAACCTAGACATTTCAAAAAAGAATGTTGTAAAAAATTGAACACTTTTATCCCTCAAGGCAGAAAGCTGCCTGCAGAGGTGTACAAACATTGTGGTAAAGGTCGACATTGAACAAATAAATGTCATTCCAAAACTGATAAAAGTGGAAATTTACTGTCTCCTCTCCTGGGAAATGGGAGTCGGGGCCCACAGGCTTGGGGCCCCAACAATTACAATACAAGTCTACTACAATACCCAGTGAGCAATGGCCTACAACATCAAGGAATGAATTCAAGTCCTCCTTAAGGATCCCACACCTTACCCCAGTTTCTCAGCTTTATGCGGCAACTAAGCAGAGCGCCGTTGCTGACTTAGCTATTACTCAGCCTTATACTTTGTCTCCTAATAGAGGAGTATATAAATTAGCTATTAGAGTGTGTGGCCCTTTGCCAAAAGGACATGTAGGACTTTTGTTAGGTCAAAACAACAGTGCTATACAGGGGTTAATGGTGATTCCAAGAATCATTGATCCTGATGTTACTAATAAAATTCTTATTATGATACAAGTCTCACAATTTATACGCCTAGAGGCAGGGGAGTGTATTGCACAATTACTTTTATTGCCTTTCTTTTTTTTCCGTTCCTATCTAGAGAGGTATCTCGACAGGGAGGGTTTAGTAGCACAGGGAAAACTGTTTTTTGAGAAACTTTAGTTTCTAATCAAAAGCCCTTATGTTCATTACACATTAATAAAATAGGTTTTAAAGGGTTAATTGATACGGGGGTGGATGTGTCTATCATTTGTTTAAATTAGTGGCCTATGAGAAAAAAGACAAGTTTCAGTTATACTCACTGGCTTGGGTGCTGCTTCTGTGGTTTATCAAAACGTAGAACCTTTAACCTGTGTCGGTCCTAAAGGTCAACAAGGTCAAGTGTTTTTTTATATTGTTCCTATCAATATTAATCTTTGGAGACAAGATCTTTCACAACAATTTGGTGCTTTTTTAAACATTCCTCATATTTCCTCAGCTGCCAAAAATATGATGTTCAAAATGGGCTACAATCCTTTAAACTCATAGCCACTGCTCCTGTTTAGGTAAAACAGTGGCCATTATCTAAAAAAAAACTTAGGGCTTTAAAAAAGTAAGTCAAAAAACAATTGGCTGAGGGGAATATAAAGCCAAGTACTTCTGCATGGAATTCTCTTGTCTTTGTCTTTGTCTTGAAAAAAAAAATAAAATAAAAAATAAATAAAAAATAAAAATAAAAAAATAAAAAATGGCGTTTATTAACTAATCTTAAAACTATAAATGTTTACATTCAACCTAGGAGAAGTTTACAGCCTGGTCTTCCTAATCCTGCCCTTATCCCACAAAGTTAAAATTTAATGGTCATAAATCTCAAAAATTGTTTTTTCTCTATTCCATTACAACCTCAAGATTATAAAAAGTTTGCCCCTACTATTCCTAAATATAATAATAAACAGCCCATTCAAAAATATCAGTAGAAGCTTCTTCCCCAGGGTATACTTAATAACCCTACTTTATGTCAAAAATTCATACATAAGACTTTAAATCCTGTAAAAAATCAGTTTCCAACTGTGTTAATTTATCATTATATAGATCTTCTCTCTCCCTGTTTTTAATAATTCTCAGCCACTTTCTCAATATCAATGGAAAGTTTTACCTCAAGATATGTTAAACAGCCCTACCTTGTGTCAAGGATTTGTCCTTTTGCATCATTAAAACTCAGCTTTCTTTCTACTCACTTAATATTGCCCCAGAAAAAATTTAAGTAGATTTTCCTATTCAATATTTAGGTTATACCTTAAGAGCATGAAATATTCGACCCCAAAAAACTCAAATTCGACGTGATCATTTAAAAACATTAAATGACCTTCAAAAGATGTGTCCTGTTTTAGGAATACTAACATATCAGTTACAACATCTTTTTTCTATTCTAGAAGGAGACAGTCACTTGGACAGCTCATGCCATTTAACTCCTTTGGCTTTACAGCAACTCCAGCTTGTAGAAGAGCAACTTCAAAAGGCCTATTTACATTATATCCTTCCCGACGTTCCCCTTTCCTTTTGTTTATTTCATACTTTACATTCTCCCACAGGAATGATTCATCAAACTAATCAGCCGCTAGAATGGATCTTTTTGTCCAGCTGTCGACAACTTTGGGGAGGAGATCCTTCCTTAATTATTTCTCAATTCAATCATAGTCAGATCACTTATCTTCTTGCAACTTCTGATTCTTGGCAAGTTGCTTGCACTTCATTTGTTGGACAATTTTCTACCCAATATCCTAAGTCTCTGATCTTTTCATTTTTTAGGCAACATTCTGTGTTGCCTTTCTCACCAATTTCTGTTCAAGGTCCTACCTTTTTTACTGATGCTAGTAGCAATAGTAAGGCTAGATATTGGAGTTTTCATCAATCTCAAGTTACAGTTTATCCTTATCCCTCAGTGCAACAGGGAGAATTGTTTGCTATTCTCATGGTCTTACTTGATTTCCCTACTACTAGTTGTAATATTGCTAGTGATTCTCAATACGCCGTTTATGTTACTTCTTATGTTTCTCAGGCCACTTTACCTCTTTGTGCTACTTCTTCTCTTCAAAAACTCTTTTCTTTGTTATCCTCTACTTTGAGCCAACGTCGAGCTCCTTTATTCATCACTCATCTTCGTTCTCATTCTCAACTTCCTGGACCATTAGTTCATGGTAATACTCAGATTGATTTGCTTTTAATTGGCCACCTGCAGGCTGCAGAACAAGAACATGCTCTACATCACACTAATAGTTCTGGCCTTCAATGACGGTTTCATTTAACTCGTAAACAAGCTTGTTCTCTTATTCGAGCTTGTCCTTCCTGTGCTCCTTTGAGCATTCCATCCTTCCATCCTGGGGTTAATCCACGAGGTATTCAAGTTAATCAGATTTGGCAAATGGATGTCACACATGTCCCTTCTTTTGGATGATTAAAGTATGTTCATCATACCATTGATACCTTTTCTCATTTTCAATGGGCCACTCCGTTGCCATCTGAGAAAGCTGATTCTGTTATTACACATCTCTTAGCTTGTTTCGCCATCATGGGCATTCCTCTTATACTTAAAACTGATAATGCCCCTGCCTATGTCTCTCGTAAATTACAAGTTTTCTTACAGCAATACAATATTCAACATATCACCGGTATCCCGGGCAACAGTCAAGGTCAAGCCATCATTGAGCGTGCAAATTTAACTTTAAAAACTCAACTGCAAAAACAAAAAGGGGGAAATGAGTCCCCCAGAAACCAGATTCTGAAGGTTCTTTTTACCTTAAATTTTTTGAATCAATGGAGACAATTGCAAGACTCTGCTGCCGTAACCCATCTTTCCTCACCTCCCTCGGTGATAGTCCCTGCTGACAATTTAAGGGTTTGGTATCCTAATGAAGAAAGTAAGTATGTTCAAGGGCAAGTTCTAAAACAGGGACGGGGCTATGCTCTTGTCCTTACAGGGAGCAGACCTGAGTGGTTTCCTACAAGACAACTGAAACCCTGTTGAAAAGAAAACTGGATTCAGCATGCATTTCTTCCTTTGTTGGATGTGCCTCGGCAGGGGACTTATTTCCCTTAGTGAGGCTTTGTATGAATACTGGACTTATATTCCCTTTCCACCCTTGTATCAGGGAGTCACCTGGGGGAGGCGGAAATTAAGGTTTTCACCAATGACACTACTTGGATGCCGTCCCCCTATATAGACAAGGACAACATAGAATGGGAAACGGGAATCATAAACAACACATACCAATTTGGAGTGGAAGGACTTCCAATATGCATGGGAAATAGTCCTCATTGTCTCCGAAAATCGCATGAAGCCTGGGTTGTTCGCTATAATCATAGTCATGTGGCTGCTAATACTGTTATTATTGTAACTAGAAGCTTTCGGTATAATCATACTGTATATAGTAATGAGACTATTCCTATATCTTAACCTTTTTGTCCTATCCCAGAGGTTTCCCCTAATATTGAGGTGCTGGAGTGGCAACAATGTCAGGGAACTAAACCCCGGATTTTATTAGAATACAACGAGATGCAAATAACTGATTGGAGTGTGCACGGTGATTTTCAAACAAAATTTAGTCACATACCTTTGAAATGGCACCGGTTAAATAAAAGTATTGCCACTAATGGTAATGAAACCTTGGTATGGCGTGAAGGAGGCCTGTCGCCACCTATGCCTCATCTTAGACACTCTTTACAAATACAGAGTCATCTTTGGAAGCTGTTAGCTGCAGGCGATGCCATTAGCACTTTTGTGGGGAATATGTCCCTTAATCTTTCTAACCCGAATAACTCCTTTCATATTCAGTTATATTGGAATACCTCCCGATATATTATTGCTTGTGTCCGTAAGCCCTACCTATTATTAGTGGGGAATTTGACATGGGATAATGATACGGGGATTGTTAATTGTACAGATACATGTACATTTTTGTCTTGCCTCAATCATTCATGGTGGCACAACTTTACTGGGGATATTTATATCCTCAGGGCTCGCAAAGAAATTTGGCTACCTGTTAACCTTACGCGACCGTGGGGGGCATCACCTCTTGAGACTTATATTTGGACTTCTCTCCAGCGAACCCGCCGTGCCCTTGGACTTATAATTGCCTCGGTGATGAGCCTTGTCGCCATCGCCTCCACTGCGGCTGTAGCAGGGCTCGCTCTACATCAAAGCATACAAAATGCTGAATTTGTGCAGCAATGGCATGAACAATCTCACCGGTTATGGCTTCAACAATGAAACATTGATTCTCAACTTGCTGAAAGATTGGACAACATGGAGCAAGCATTGATATGACTTGGAGATCAGCTCACTGTCCTCAGTACTCGGATAACATTACAATGTGATTGGAACTCCACTCAATTTTGTGTAATGCCTGTGCCTTTTAATATCTCTCAGAATTGGACGGAAATCCGAAAATTATTAGTAGACCATAAAAATATTAGTTTAGACATCCAAGAGCTCACTCAAAACATTTCCGAAGCATTTTGACAACAATTACATGTATTGTCCAGAACCGCAACCCTGCAGGAGCTGGGTCAACGCCTTGCTGCCCTTAACCCATGGACCCAGATGAAAACATGGATTTCTACAATCTCTAGAAGTATATTGCTTTGGGCACTCGGATTGGGTCTACTTCTCTTGGTGATTCAACGCTCCCTCCGTCGCCTCCAAAAACAAAAGAAAACACAGGAACAAATATGGGCTACCTTTTTAGGATTGAGACAAAACAAAAAGGGGGAAATGCAGGGGCCTTTGAAAACAGTATGCTGAGAATAGATAGGGCTCAAGGACAGTATCTCCAATTGAACTTTTAATGAACTCCCGTAGGCGCCAAGAAGGCGGACAAATAAGGAAGAGCATAGAGACAAGGAACTAAGCAGAAGGTTACATCTGGGTAAAGAAAGTTTGTTTTGCATTGTGTTCTTTCTGCTGATGTGGGGTTTATGGAGTATAAATAAAGTGAGGCGGAGGCTCTGGGTGCGGCCGCCATAATCTCTGTTTGTCTTTGTCTTTTGTGTCTGTTCATTCTCCACCACCCCCAGCAAGGACCTCAATAGTTCATAATATTTTTTAATGATTTAGTGTATTTCTACTGTCTCAGTTGTTATTTGTCCCTCTGATGCTATTTATCTGAGCCTTTTCTCTTTCTATTCTCAATCTAGCTAAAGGTTCACTGATTTTTTTATCTTTTTGAAAATCAAATTTTGTTCCATCAATCTTCTGTACTTTAAAAAAAATCTCAATTTTATTAAGTTCTGCTCTGATCTTTATTATTTCTTTCCTTTTACTAATTTTGGGTTCAGTTTATTCTTGCTTTTGTGGTTTATTGAGGTGCATCATTAGGTTTATTTCTTGAAGTCTTTCTACTATTTTGATATACATGTTTATTGCTACAAAATTCCTTCTTAGTACTGGAATCTATAGATTTGGATATGCTGTATTTTCATTTTCACTTGTTTCAATAAATTTGTAAAATTTTGTTAATTTCTTCATTGATCTATTGGTAATTCATAAGCATGTCTAACTTCCATGTGTTTGTGGTATTTCTGAGGTTCTCTTGTTATTGATCTGTAGTTTTATTCCATTCTGGTCAGAAAAGGTACTTGATATAATTTCTATATTTTTGAATTTCTTCAGACTTATTTTGTGGACTAAGATACCTTTTCTGAAGAATGTTCCATGAGCTGAAGAAAAGAATGTGTATTCTGCAGTAGTTGGGAGAAATGTTCTGAAAATATCAGTTAGGTCTATTAGATGTATTGTATAGTTTAGCTCTGACATTTCTTTATTATTTTCTATCTGGATGATCTGTCCATTACTAAGAGTGTGGTGTTAAAGTCCCCTACTACCTCATACTGAAGTCTGCCTTTCCCCTCAGACTTTTTAATGTTTGTTTTTTATACTTGGATACTTCAATTTTTAGTCTGTAAATACTTATGATTGTTTTGTCTTCTTACTGAATTGACCCTTTTGTTACTATATAGTGAAATTCTTTGTCTTTTTGTACCATTTTAGATTTGTAGTCTATTTTATCTTGTATTAGTATAGCCACTCCTGCTCTTTTTTGATTTCCAGTTGCATGGAATATCTTTTTCCAATCCTTCACTTTCAGTCTGTGTGTCCAGGTAAAGTGGATATCTTATAGAAAGTATATGGATGGGTCTTATTTATTTATCCATTCAGCCACTGTATGCCTTTTAATTGGAAAATTGAGTCCATTTATATAAAGTGTTATTACTGATAAGTAAAAACTTAACTACTGCCATTTCTCTGCTTGTTTCCTGGTTGTTTTGTAACTTATCTCTTCCTTTCTCCTTTCTTATCCTCTTCCTTCATGGCTAAGTGAGTTTCTCTGGAAGTATGTTTTAATCTGTTGCATTTTATCTTTAGCAAAACTGTTACAGGTTTCTGCATGTGGTTACCATGAGGCTTGCCAAAACAATCTTATAGATATAATGTTATTTTAAAGAGATGACAACTTAAATCAAAAATAAAAGAGTAGAAACAAAGGGAAAATGACAAAAAAGTCTACACTTTAACTCCATCTCTCCTACATTTTACTTTTATATTCAACTTTCATATTTTTATATTACCTATCTCTTAATAGGTTGTTGTATCTATTATTGTTTTGATAGATTTATCTTTGGGTTATGAGTGTATTGCACACCACCATTACAATAGTAGAGTATTATGGGTTTGTCCAGTTACTTAATTTTACCAGTGGGTTTTATAACTTTAAATGTTCTGTATGTTTTTTGTTTATTATTTTATTTTTGCACATTGGTGTCATATTAGTCCATTTTCACAATGCTATAATGAACTACCTGAGACTGGGTAATTTATAAAGAAAATAGGTTTAATTGACTCACAGTTCCATATGGCTGGGGAGACCATGGGAAACTTACAATCATGGCAGAAGGCTATGGGGAAGCAAGATATGTCTTACGCATGATGGCAGGACATGGGAGAGTGGGGAAGTGCCACACTTTTAAACCTTCAGATCTTGTGAGAAATTACTATCATGAGGACAGCATGGGGGAACCAGTTCCATGATCTGATCACCTCCCACCAGGTCCCTCCCTCAACAAGATAAGTGGGGATTACAGTTCGACATGAATTTTTTTTTTTTTTTTTGAGACAGAGTTTTTCTCTTGTTGCCCAGGCTGGAAAGCAATGGCACGATCAGCTCACTTTAACCTCCTCCTCCTGGGTTCAAGCGATTCTCCTGCCTCAGCCTCCTGAGTAGCTGGGATTACAAGTGCCCACCACTACACCCAGCTAATTTTTGTATTTTTCATAGAGATGGGGTTTTGCTATGTTGGCCAGGCTGGTCTCGAGTTCCTGACTTCAGGTGATCCTCCCGCCTTGGCTTCCCAAAGTGCTGGGATTACAGGCATGAGACACTGTGCCTGGCCTCGACATGAAATTTGAGTGGGCATACACAGCCAAACCATATCAGGTGTTTTACTCTTTCAGCTTAAAAACTCTGGATAGTATTTCTTGTAAGACAGCTCTGATGGTGGTGAATTCTCTCAGCTTTTGTTTGTCTGGGAAAGACTTTCTCTCTCCATATTTGAAGGATAACTTTTCTGGGTATATATTCTTGAATGATAGTAGTTTTCTTTCAGCACTTCAAAAATGTCATTTCACTTTCCCCTTGCCTGTATGGCTTCCTTTGAGAAGTCTGTTGCCAGACAAACTGGAACTCCTTTTCGTTACCTGCTTATTTTCTCATGCTGTTTTTAGGATTCTCTCTTGTCTTGAACCTTTGAAAACATGATTATTACATACCTTGGGATTGTCTTGTTTGGGAATCTGTTTGGTGTTCTCTGACTTTCCTGTACCTGAATATTTTATCTTTCTCAAGTTGAAAACTTTTTTGTTATTATTTATTTAAATAAACATTCTACCCCTACCTCTTAATCAATTCCCTCTTGACCATTAATAATTCTTAGATTTAATTCTTTGAGGTAATTTCTATATCTTGTAGGAGGTCTTCATTCATTTTACTTTTTTTCTCTCTCTCTTTTGACTGTATTTTCAAGTAGCCTGTCTTCAATTTTACTGATTCTTTTCTCTGCTTGATTCCTTCTGCTGATGAGAGCCTCTAGTGAATTTTTTAGTTCAGCAAATGTGTTTCTCAGTTCCAAGGATTTCTGTTTGATTTTTTAAATTATTTTAATATCTTTGTTTAGTTTCTCTGATAAATTTCTGAACTACTTTTCTGTGTTATTTTGGAGATCACTGCATTTCCTTAAAACTACTACTTTGAATTCATGGTCAGAGAGCTCACACATAGCCATATCAATAAGGTCAGTTATTGGGTTTTTGCTTTGCCCATTTGGAGAGATTATGGTTTCCTGTTTGCTGTTGTTTCTTGTGCATATTGTCTATGTCTTTGTATTAAATGATTTATTCTAGTCTTCTCTGTCTGAGTTGTTTTGCTTTTTATTGGATATGTTTTTCATAGAGATCCCCTTATCTCTTGGTCATTGCCCCACCTCCAGCCAGATCCTTAAGTCCAGGTTTGCTTTGCTTCTGGTAAGTGATTTGAACATTAATCTTTCCGAATGGGGAAGGATTGTAAATAGCATGTACCAGCAGTGTTAAAAAGCTGGTGAGGGGGTTGCTCCTGGGGACCTATGAAACAAACTTCCTACAGTATGGTGCTGCTAAACAGCCACTCTGATTTGGCATCTCCTTTGGCTGAGTTACAAAGCAGAGTTTCCAGGATTGGGGATGGTAGTTCTGCCTCCCCACTTTTTCTCTGCCTGTTTTCAGGGATATTTCTCCTTTCTGGTACCAGAGATGTTTCTTATGGATTAAGGCAAGGACAAATATTCTGCCAGGGAATTCAAGAAGGTGACAAAGTTGTTGTCTACCTCGATGTCACTGTTTTCAGGGTGAGAGCAGTGAATTGGGGCAAAATTCTCTGTACACCTGGTACTGGGCAGAACGGGAAGGAGGGGTGTCATGGATGTGGAAGTTTGGTTCTCATACAATCATCTCTATGTTTTTTCACTTCTCTGTGGCCCCAGGAATTGTCTTATGTTTATGTTTGAGTTTGGGGATATTTCAAATAATAATCTCAGCACTGTATATTTGTTTTTTGTTTTCTGGGGTTATTGATGGGGGGATCCAGCTGGCTTCTATGCTGCCATTTTGGAACTGGAAGTCCCTTCATTTTTAATTGCTCTAGAATGACAGAAAACCCTTAGGAGAGAGAGGGAAGAGAAAGATGGCAGAGTAGAAAGCTCCACCAATCACCCCCACACCATCACAAGGACACAAAGTTAACAGCTATCTACATAGAAAAAAACAAACAAACAACTTCATAAGTACCAAAAATCAGGTGAGCACTCATAAAAATAGTCCTGAATCACTGATGCCACCCCTTTCCAACACCCAGCAGTGGCAGCATGGTGCAGAGTGTCTTTGGGCCCTGGGGGAGAGAGAACACAGCAATTGTGTGGCACTCAACTCTATGCTGTCCAGTTAGAGCAGAAAGAAAACCCAGACCAAACTCAGCTGATGCCTACCCACAGAGGGAGCATTTTAACCGGCCCTAGCCATAGGGGAATCACCTATCCCAGTGGTCGAAACATGAGTGCCTGCAAATCTTGCTACTGAGGTCTACAGTATTCTGAATCTCCAAGTAAACTTGAAAGGCAGTCTAGGCCATAAGGACTGTAACACTTAGGTGAGTCCTAGGGCTGAACTAGGCCCAGAGACAGTAGACTGAGGTGGCATGCAACATACTGAGAAACCAACTGGGGCAGCCAAGGGAGTACTGGTATCACCCCTCGCCTAACCTCAGGCTGCACAGCTTGTGGCTCCAAATCTTCCACTTGAGGAGAGGAGAGAGAAGAGTGAGGAGGACTTTGTCTTGCATCTAGGGTACCAGCTCAGCCACAGCAGGATAGGGCACCAGTCAAAGTCGTCAGGTCCTTGTTCCAGGCACTGGATCCCAGACAACACTTCTAGATACACATTGGGCCAGAAGAGAACCTGCTGCCTTGAAAGAAAGGACCCATTCCTGGCTGCATGCATTACCTGATAACTGAAGAGCCTTTGGGCCCTGAAAAACCAGCAGCAATAACCAGGTACTACATCAAAGGCCTTGAGTGAGCCTCTGAAACTTTCTGGCTTCAGGTGAGACTCAGTACATTACCAGCTGTGGTGGCTACAGAAGAAAACGTCTGCTTGAGAAAAGCAGAGGGAACGGTAAAGGAGACATTATCTTGCAACTAGGTACCAGCACAACCTCAGGGGGCTAGAGTATCAGGAGGAATCTTGGGGTCCCTGATTCCAGGACTTGACTCTTGAATGGCATTTCTGGACCTGCCCGGGGCCAGAGGGGAGTCCATTGCCCTGAAATGTGAGTCCTGGACCAGGCAGTGTTCATGAAAAGCTAACTTAGGAGACTTTGGGTCTCATGGGAAAAAGTGGCAGTAGTCTGGCCATACTCTTTGGGCCTAGGGTGGTGGCGGCTATGGGGTGAGGCTCCTCTGACATTAGAAAGGGGAAGGAAGAGTGGAAAATACTGCATCTTGTGGTTTGAGAGCTAGCTCAGCCACAAGACAATAGAATGCCAGGTAAACTTCTAAGGTTTTTGACAACTCCCTAACTCCAGGATGGTGCTTTGGGACCCACCCATGACCCGGGGGAAGCTCACTGCCCTGAAGGGAACGGCACAGGACTGGCTGGCTTTGCCACCTGCTGAATGTAAAGCCCCAGGACCTTGAGTGAACATAGGCAGTAGCCAGGAACACAAGCAGTAGCCAGGAACTGGTCTTGGGGGAGATCCAGTTCTGTACTGGTTTCAGGTCTGACCTAACTCAGTCATAGTGATGATGGCCACAGGGGTGATTGTGTCACTCCACCCCCAGCTTTAGATGCCTCTGAACAGAGAGAGAGAGAATGAGAGAGAGAGAGAGAGAGAGAGACTCTATATGTCTGGGGAAAAGTAAGGGAAGAGAAAAAGAATCTCTGCCTGGTAATCCAGAGAATTCTCCTGGCTCTTGTCCGAGACTATCAAGGCAGTACCTCTGCAAGAATCACAGTGTTGCTGAGCTTGGGGTGCTCCTAAAACAGATACAGCTTAGATCACAACACTTAAGTCCTTTTGAATATCTAAAAAGCCTCCCCCCAAAAAGCAGCTAAATGTAAGCCCAGACAGTGAAGACTACAATAAACACCTAACCCCTCAATGCCCAGATACTGAAGAACATCTGCTAGCATCAACACCATCCAGGAAAATATAACCTTACCAAACAAACTAAAGAAGGCACCAGGAACCAATCTTGGAGAAACAGAGATATATGACTTTTCAGAGAGAGAATTCAAAATAGCTGTGTTAAGGAAATTCAAAGAAACTCAAGATAACACAGAGAAAGAATTTAGAATTCTATCATATAAATTTAACAAAAAGACTGAAATAATTAAAAAGAATCAAGCAGAAATTCTGGAGCTGAAAAGTGCAATAGGCATACAGAAGAATGTGTCAGAGTCCTTTAATAGCAGAATTGATCAAATAGAAGAAAGAATTAGTGAGTTTGAAGACAGGCTGATATTGAAAATACACAGTCAGAGAAGACAAAAGAAAAAAAAGAATAAAAAACAATGAAGCTTGCCTATGGCATCTAGAAATTCATCTCAAAAGGGTAAATTTAAGAGTTATTCACCTTCAAGAGGAGGTAGAGAAAGAGATGGGGTAGAAAGGTTATTCAAAGGGATAATAACAAAAAACTTCCCAAACCTAGAGAAAGATATCAATATCTAACTACAAGAAGATTACAGAACATCAAGCAGATTTAATCCGAAGAAGACTACCTTGAGGTGTTTGATAATCAAATTCCCAAAGGTCAAAGATTAAAAAAATAAGGATCCCAAAAGCAGCAACAGAAAATAAACAAATAACATACAATGGAGGTTGCAGAATACACATTTTTTCCTCAGAATGGATTATTCTCAAGGATAGACTGTATGTTAGGTCACAAAACAAATCTTAAAACATTCAAAAAATTGAAATAATATTAAGCATTTTCTCTGATCACAATTGAATACAACTAGAAATTAATGAGAAGAATTTTGGAAACTATACAAATACACAGAAATTAAATGATATATTCCTCAATGATCAGTGGGTCAATAAAAAAATTAAGAAGGAAATTGAAAAATTTTTGAAACAAATGATAATGGAAAGACAACATACCAAAACCAAAGGGATACAGCAAAATCAGTACTAACAGGGAAGTTTATAGTTATAACTGCCTACATCAAAAAAGAGGAAATTTTTAAAATAAACAATCTAACAATGCACTTTACAGAACTAGAAAAGCAAGACCAAACCAAACCCAAAATAAATAGAAGAAAAGAAATAATAAAGATCAGAGTAGAAATAAATGAAGTGAAAAAAATACCAAAGATCAATGAAATAAAAAGTTGTTTTTGTAAAAAGTTAAACAAAAATGACAACCTTTAGCCAGACTAAGGGGAAAAAAATGACTATCCAAATAAATAAAATCAGAAATGAAAAATGAGACATTAAAACTGATAATGCAGAAATTCAAAGGATCATTAGTGGCTACTATGTGCAACTATATGCCAATAAATTGGAAACTCTAGAAGAAATGAACGAATTCTTAGATACATACAGTCTACCAAAATTGAACAAGGAAGAAATTCAAATCCTAAACAGACAAATAGCAAGTGACAAGATAAAGGCTGCAATAAAAAGTCTCCCAGAAAAGAAAAGCTTGAGGCCTGATGGTTTCACTGCTGAATTCTACCAAAAATTTAAAGAAGAATTAATACCAATCCTACTCAAACTATTCAAAAATATAGAGGAGGAGGGAATACTTCTAAACTCATTCTATAAGGTCAGTATTACCTTGAAACCAAACCCAGACAAAGACACATTGCAAAAAGGATACTATAGTCCAGTATCTCTGATGAACATTGATGCAAAAATCCTCAACAAAATACTAGCAAACAAAATACAACAGCACATTAAAAGTGTCATACATCATGACTAAGTGGAATTCATCCTGGGGAGGCAAGGATGGTTTAATATACGTAAATCAATCAATGTGTACATTATGTGAATAAAATGAAGGATAAAAGTTATATGGTAAAATGATAAAACCATTTCAAGTGATGCTGAAAAAACATTTGATAAAATTCAACATCCCTTTATGTTAAAAATCCTTAAAAAATTGGAGATAGAAGAAACATACCTCAATGTAATAACAGCCATATATGACAAACCCACAGCTAATATTATACGGAAGGAGGATAAACTGAAAGCCTTTCCTCTAAGACCTTGAACATGACAAGGGTACTCAATTTCACCACTGTTATTAAACATAGTACTGGGAGTTCAAGCTAGAGCAATCAGACAAGCGAAAGATATAAAGAGCATCCAAACTGGAAAGGAAGAAGTCAAATTATTCTAGTTGACAAATGATATGATACTGTATTTGGAAAAACTTAAAGAGTCCAGAGAAAAACTATTAGAACTGATAAACAAATTTAGTAAAGTTGCAGGATACAAACTCAACATACAAAAATACATATGCCAACAGTGAACAATCAGAAAAAAACAATAAAAAAAATCCCATTTACAATAGCCAATTTATAATTGTATAATGGCTATTGTAAGCCAAATAATCCTGTTTCTAATAGTTCAAGATCTTACACATAAAATTAAAAAGCTAAGAATTATCTTAATCAAGGAAGTGAAAGACCTCTATAATGAAAATTATAAAACACCAATAAAAGAAATTGAAGAGGACACTAAAAAATTTTTTAAAAATCCTCTGTTTGTGGATTGGAAGAATCACTATGCAAAGCAATCTACAGATCCAATGTAATCCTAATCAAATACCAATGAAATTATCCACAGAATTAGAAAAAAAACTAAAATTCATATTAAACCACTGAAGACCCAGAATAGCTAAATCTATTCTCAGCAAAAAAGAACAAAACCGCAGTAACCACATTACCTAACTTCAAATTGTACTATAGAATTATAGTAACCAAAAGAGCATGGTACTACCATAAAAACAGACATATAGATTAATGGAAGAGAATAGAGAACCCAGAAACAATTGCATACATCTACAGTAAATCCATTTTCCACAAGGACGCCCAGAACATATATTTGAGCAAGAACAACCTCCTCAATAAATGATGCTGGGAAAACTGGATATCCATATGTAGAAGAATGAATCTAGACTCCTATCTCTCATCACATACAATAATCAAATCAAAATAGGTTAAATACTTAAATCTAAGACCTCAAACTATAAAAATACTAAAACAAAACATTGTGGAAACTCTCCAGGACATCAGAGTGTGCAAGGATTTCTTGAGTAATACCCAAAAAGCATAGACAACCAATGCAAAAATGGAAAAATAAGATCACATCAATTTAAAAAGTGTCTGCCAGCAAAGGAAACAATCAACAAAGTGAAGAGAACCCAGAATGGGAGAGAATATTTGCAAACCATCCATATAATGAGGGATTAATAACCAGCATATGTAAGGAGCTGAAAAACCAGGAAAAATACTCTCACTCCTATTAAAAATGGGCAAAAAATCTGAATAGACATTTCTCAAAAGAAGATGTACAATTAGCGAGCAGGCATATGAAAAGGTGCTCAACATAATTGATCATCAGAGAAATGCAAGTTAAACTGCAATGAGACATCATCTCACCCCAGTTTAAATGGCTTATATTTAAAAGACAAGCAATAACAAATGCTGGCAAGGCTATGGAGAAAAGCAAATTCTCATCACTGTTGGTGGGAATGTAAATTAGTACAACCACCATGGAAAACAGTTTGAAGTTTCCTCAACAAATTAAAAATAGAGCTACCATATGATCCAGCAATCCCACTGGTGGGCCTATACCCAAAATAAAAGAAATCAGTATTTCAAAGAGATATTTGCACTCCCATGTTTGTTGCAGCACTATTTACAATAGTTAAGATTTAGAAGCAACCTAAGTGTCCATCAACAGATGAATAGAGAAAATATGGTACATATACAAAATGGAGTACTATTCAGCCATAAAAAGAAATGAGATCTAATCATTTGCAACAGCATGGATGGAATTAGAGATCATTATGTTAAGTGAAACAAGCCGGGCACAGAAAAACAAGCACTGCATATTCTCACTTATTTGTTGTATCTTAAAATCTAAACACTTGAACTCGTGGACATGGAGAGTAGAAGGATGGTTGTCAGAGGCTGGGAAGGGTAGCAAGGGGCTGGTTAAGTGGGTGGGGATGGCTAACAGGTACAAAAAATGGTTAGAAAGAATGAATAAGACCTCCTATTTGATAGTACAATAGAGTGACTACAGTCAATAATAACTCAACTGTACATCTTAAAATAACTTAAAGAGTATAATCAGATTGTTTGTAACTCAAAGGATAGATGCTTGACGGGATAGCTACCCCATTCCCCATGATGTGTGTTTTTCATATTACATGCCTATATCAAAGTATCGCATGTACTCCATAAATATATACCTACTGTGTACCCACAGAAGTTTAAAAAATAAAAAAGGAAAAAAATGTAAATAAATAACCAAGCTCTTGGAAAAACCATAAAGATTTATGCTTGATCCAGAGCATAAAAAAATGAAGAGAAAAAGGATAAAAAGAGTAACGATATAAGGAAAAATAAAATTACCTGGCTCCTTCCCACTTTCTGTGGTATATTTCATACTTATAACCCCCAATGAATCATGCCTTGCAGTATTATAACCCTCATGACATTGCCTCCCAACTTGACCCTATACCTAACTATAAGATTTATTTGCTGTTTAGGACATCAGCAAATGTGATGCAAGCAGAAGCATGTTATGTGCTTGGGAATTAGGGCTTACTCTCTTAGAATACTGACACTACCATGTAAAGCAACTCTGACTGGGGATACATAAGCAGCCAAGAGCCAGGGACCAAGCATCAGATATGTGAGTAAGACCATCTTAGGTCATTGGCTCCAATCAAGCCACCAGATGATTGCTGTCTACACACAATCAACAGAAAATCATTTAGTTGAGCCCAGCCCAAATTGCAGAATTGTTACCAAACATGGTTGCTGTTTCCAGATATTGATTATGCATAATATATAATAATAGATAACTAAAACATCTATCCAACTTTACCTTCTACGATTTTGCCTTTCCTCACTTCATCTTTGACTAAGGTTTTCTTGCCCTTCATTGAACATGACAGCACATTTTTGTTTTAAGTTTTGTAACTCGGGGTTATCTCTATCTGGGAAGCCTGGATCCTTACATGATTCACTTTTTGCATTCAATAGTAATCAAAGGCCACCTATTGAAGGAAGCCTTAACACCACATCTAATATACTCCCATATGCTTTCTCTCCATTTTTTTTACTTCATTTTTCTTGAGAACTTATTTTGAAAACATAGGATGTATTCCTTGGATTTCTCAATCATTTTATGTCTCCTCCACTGAAAGTTCCAAGAGGAAAAAGACCATGTCTGTCTTGTTTATCACTCTACTGTCTATGGCTAGAATGCTTCTGGCATATGATAGGCATCTCAGTGATGTCTTTTAAATTAATTAATTAATAAATAAAACATAATTTATTAAGAAGATATTTTGGCAGAACCAGAAGGAATGAGAAGTTCATATTCAGAGCAAAGACTAGAAGAGTTCTTAATTGGGAAATACACTTCTAATAATTTTTATGTAAATGCAGTCAAATTTTTTTATTGCCTTCCATTTTATCTTTTGATTTTTTTATTTGACATATTGGCTTTTTAACCTGTTGCTCAGTGCAGAGCCTTTACAGTTAATTTATAATACTTTATTTAATTCTAGTGGGATATTTACCTGCTTGGTTGCTATAATTTACAGATAACTTTCTTTTTTTTTTTTTTTTTTTTTTTGAGATGGAGTCTCACTCTGTCACTCAGGCTGGAATGCAGTGGAACGATCTCGGCTCACTGTAACCTCAGCCTCCCGGGTTCAAGCAATTATCTGCCTCAGCCTCCTGAGTAGCTGGGATTACAGGCACCTGCCACCACGCCTGGCTAATTTTTGTATTTTTAGTAGAGACGTAGTTTCACCATCTTGGCCAGGCTGGTCTTGAACTCCTGACCTCGTGATCCACCTGCATCGGCCTCCCAAAGTGCTGGGATTACAGGTGTGAGCCACCGTGCCTGGTCCAGATAAAATTCTTAAAAGGTAAAACTACTATTTTAAATCAATTTTTCTTCATGTAGTTACAAATATTCTTTCTAATAAGATTCTTTATTACCAGTATTTTATGGATTCTTAAATTTACAATTTCTAATTAATTCCAAAATTATACTATACTTGTGTTGAGAAAACTTAATTCTCTACACTCCTAACTTAGGCTTTCTCAATAAACATCTTTCATACCAAAATATAATAACTCATTATTTCCATATATGAGAGTTACATATGCAAAAACCTTTACTCTCCCGAAAGAAATAAAATAGTAATCTTTGAGAATCTATTATACACATCAAACCACTTGTGGATTCACAATTGATTAACTTGAATGTGAACAACAGTCTAATAGTGTTTTTGCCTGGATTTTTAAGGCCTAACAAGGTATAGCAGAAAACATTAAGGAAAAGGAATTTGGGGGTCTTCTTAAGACAAGCAGATGGCAATTCCTGCCTGCTCTGTCCCGAGCCCTTTAAATTGTTAATGCCCATTAACACAAATTTATCCTCTATACTCATAAATGACCATGCAAGGTCATTGACATTGTCACTTGTATTTAACTAAGCTGCCTTTTGTTCACACTTTCTAATTTACTTATTCTTTTATCTTTACTGGCTCTGTGCATCTTCATACCCATCTCCTGTTGCCCTGGTGCCTCTAACAGTCTTCTGCCTTGACTGTTAGCTAGCAGCCTCTCTCTCTCTCTCTCTCTCTTTCTCTCTCTCTCTCTCTCTCTCTCTCTCTCACACACACACACACACACACACACGCACACTTCTCTCTCTGACACATACACACACATCATTTTGATGCTTCCCTTACTTATACAGGCACTAGAATTGTAACCAAAAGGAAGCCCCATCTTTGATTTTAATTTCTTAGAACCCACAGCCATCAGGGTAATTGTGCCCATTTTAGGATACAGTAGATTACAACAGAGAGATGTGGTTATTGGACAGATAGGGAGAAAGGAGACCATGAAGTCCTTAAAAACAAAAACTGGAGAAACTTAAAGAAACATCTATGTGTATGTGTGATATACGCACATATATTTGTATATGTAATATGTATATGTGTACATACATACATTGATCCATATATGCTGCATAAATATGAGTTGAATTTTATTTTAGATTTTTATGTCTTTTCTCACAATTCTACCTTGTTTTTATAAATCATAGCCCCTTGGAACCACTCAGTATAGGGTCAAATAAATCTGTACAACATTCATGGTGACCAGTATAAATGGTGTACATATGAATGTTGTGGCAAATACGGTGACTTTTTCCTCGAAACAGAGCAGTGGTTACAAGTGAGCTGAAGTTAATGTCATCCCAACTGATTTATTTGTCAAAGACAACATATTATGGGTAATTTGGTCCACATGAGAGCTCCTCTGAAGACCTGAAGTTCTGTTTTCAGTCTCACCGGCATGCTTTTTATGGGTGTTGACTGATTTATACATAGCATTTAGCATAAGATACAAACACTAGAAAATATACCAGGAAAAAGATCATATGATATGAGCTCAGTCCAATTATTGGTTCACAAACCTGTAGGCAAATTGCACTCTGTCATTCCCACAAAATTGAATCTCAGCTTGAGTAAATGAGTTTTATGCTTTTACAATACCATTTAGGGATGTGACAGAAATGTTACAAGATCCATGTTTAAGGGCATGGACTTTTAAATTCAATAGAAAAAAAGGAAGCATTTTTAGGAAGAGATAAGAAGAAACATTTGACATGCTAACAAAGTAGGAAGTAATATTTCTCTTCTAAAGTATACAGCTATGGAAAGAATAAAAGAAGGTAATAGAATATGTAATCTTTTAAAGGAATATTTCCAACAGAAGCAGTTAAATATGAACAAATATTTGATATTCAGAAATTCAGTTATCTTGAACTGAATAAAGCAAACATCATTGTGACTTGTCATGGTTTTATTCTAAGTGGACAAAGGACAACATGAACTATACTATAGACCCTTCAATACATGATTACATATTTTATTAAAAATCAGTTCAGGTACCTTTACCATTTACTCCCTTTCCTCCCTGTATTAACATCTATCCCACAAAGCCCCCATATACACACTCAGCTCTCTTGTTTTCCTAACCTTTCCCCATTTCTTGCTTTCTTTCACCTTTCTTTAATGCTATATAACTTGTAAAGTCACTTTCCTTCTTACTCTGAATTTGATCACCTTTGTAGAAATAATAATAACTACCACTTATGGAACATTTACCAAGTGCTAGGAATTTTTCATAGAGTGGCCCTTTTGATATTTACTGCAACATCATGAGGTGAACGCTTTATTACACTCATTTTACAGATAAGGAAATTAAGGCTTAGAAGGATTACATAACTTGCCTAAAGCAGTATAGCTACTAAGTTGCAGAATTGGGATTTGAACCCATCTCTGTCAAATTCCAAAGCCCCTGGTCTTTACTACTATGCTTTAAAGACTACCCTCTTGCTATATTATGGCATCAAATTAAATCAAACTGAGACGCATTCACTAAGCATGTATTAAGTGCAAGATGCCATTCTAGCATCAGAAGCAAAAGTGGCACAAGCAAGAAAAATTGCCTTGTGTCCATCAAGGTCTATTCAGGAGATAGAAAAAATATGAGCTACATTAACAGGAAAAATGTTACATACAGAATGCACAGAACAGTTAACCAGCTATGACAGTTCTCCCTTACACGTGGGGAATACATTTTAAGATCCCTAGTGGATTCTCAAAACCACAGAGATTACCAAACACTACATATACTATGTTTTCCCTATATGTAAATACCTATGATAAAGTTTAATTTATAAATTAGACACAGTAAGATATTGATAACAATAATAATAAAATGGAATAATTATAATATACTGTAATGAAAGTTACGTGAATGTTGTCTCTCTAAATATCTTATTGTACTGTACTCACCCTTTTTTGATGATGTGAGATAATAAAATTCCTAAATGATAAGATAAAGTGAAGGTGAATGATGTAGGCACTGTGATATAACATTAGGCTACTATTGACCTCTGACAATATACCAGAAGATGAATCAGCTGCTTCAGGTGATTCTGGATCATCAATGAACCACAGTAATGTTAATGGTTGGAAGTCAGGAGCAGATGGTATCAGTGACCAATGGACAAGTAGGATATACAGCACTGAAATGCTTGACAAACAGATGATTCATATTCTGGATGGGACAAAGCACAAGATTTCATTATGTTATTCAGAATGGCACACAACCTAAAACTTATGAATTGTTTCTGGAATTTTCCATTTAATATCTTAGGAACATGACTAACTATAGGTAACTGAAACCATGGAAAGCAAAAGCACAGAAAGGGGAAACTACTGTATTAAAAAACTGAAAAGACATCAAAGAGATGCTTGGCTATCACAAAGTAGGACATAGCTTTTATCCCTGGGATTGAAAAATTAGAGGGAAAAGGGTGGAATTTCAAAAATTTAAAATCTTGGAGGTAGGAACCACCGATCTGAAACTCAGACATTTAAGGAAGGGTCAGCCTGCAGGTACTAGCGTCTCTCAGCTCAGCAGAAGAGATGTATGTGGTTAGTGATCAGATCTATGATAAGGGCTGGCTGGCTGGCTGATGCTGGAATCTGAGAGGGCGAACTGCTGTTGGTTTTTTAAGTGGGAAGACTACAAACTCAAATCAAGTGATCCTACTACAATTTCCTGGCACACCTGGGAGGCAGAAGTGTTGTTAGGGTAACACTGACAAAAACAGGAAGACAATCAAAAGGTAAGTGCCTCTTCTTTGTGTTCTAGCCTTCCATCGCCTTCTAGTTTCCCTATGAACAGAACCTAAAAGAAAATCAGTAGGGCAAAGCATATATGTGGCTATAGTGTCTCAACCCTAGCATCACAAAGCAGAGCACAAAATCAGGGGTTTGAAGATCTCAGCTTAAAAGAGTAGCAGGCTTAATCCATTTAGACATTACCACTCCAAAAGGGAGAAATAGGCAAGAAAAGAGAACTAACTTGTCTCAACTAAGTTCCAAACCCAACAGAGAAAAAAAAATTAAGTCTTGAAGCTAGAGAATAATCTCCTTTGGCTGCATGTTATACTTCCTTAATACACTGGAGTGAGGATTGGGCCCCAAGTCCTCAGACAACCCAGCCCCCCATGGCTTTGCTAGGCTCAGCACACACGTTAACTTTCTTGGGTTGGAGCCACATGCCTCCATCTTCCCAAGCTGGAGTAGCTTGCTGGTAGCTCTACAGTTCTGAAGTCTCATGAGTGGTCCTACTCCCACTCTGTGGCTTCACCAGATATTTTTCTAGTGGAAACTCTATGCTGGCTCTGCCCTATGGTACGTTTCCGCCTGGGCTCCCAGGCTATCTGACACATCCTTTGAAATCTAAGTGGAGATAAGCATATTCCCACAACTATTGCATTTTGTACACCTGCAGAATTAGCACCTTGTAGGTACAACCAAAGTTTACAGCTTGTACCTTCTAGAGCAGTAGATGAAGTTGCACCTGGGCCCACTTGAGCTACAGCTGAGGTGGCTGAGGAGTGCTGTGCTGAAATATATGGAGCAGAGACCTGAGGCAGCTCTGGGAATAGTTTGTGGAGGGCACCTTAGGGCCATCCGCCAAAATCATTTTGCCTTTCTAGAGCTCTGGGCCTGTGATAGGAGGAGCAGCCTCATGGACAGATATTTGAAATGCCTTTGGGTTCTTTCTTTCATTGTCTTGAGGAATAGCACCTGGCTCGCTCTATCTGTGGCAATCTCTTTAACAAATAGTCATTTGGCCACTCCCTTGGTTTGATCTCCTAAAGCTGTCTTTGTACTCTTTACATGGACAGGCTACCAATTCTCCAATTCTTTCCACTCTGCCTTCTTTGCAATTATAAATTCTGTCTTTAAGTCATCCATTTCCTTCATGTTCTACTATATGCAGTTAAAAGTAACCACACAACAGCCTAAATGCTTTCATGTTTAGATATTTATTCTGTTTATCACTCTTACATTCTTCATTCCATAAACTCCTAGAACAAGTAAACAATTCTGCCAAAGTCTTTGCTACTTTATAGAATGGATGGCTCTTATTCCTCATATCCATTAGAGATTTCATCAGAATGGCTTTTACTGTCTGTATTTCTACTAACATTCTGGTCACAATCATCTAAGCAATCTTTAAGAAGATTCAGACGTTTCTACATTTGCCTTCTTCTGAGCCTGCACCAGAATTTTCCTAACACTCTATTCACCACAATATAGGCTTTTCTTTAGCTTCCTCCTCCAAATTGTTGTGGCATTTACCCCTTGTTAGCTCTGAAGCTGCTTTATCATTTTCAGGTATTTTTTTTAAATGGCAACAGTCCTACTTCTTGATACCAATTTTCTTAGTCCGTTTTCTACTGCCATAACAGATGAACGCAGACTGGGTAATTTATTAAAAAAAAAGAGAGACAGATTTATTTGGCTTATGGCTCTGGAGGCTGGGAATTTCAAGAACATAGTGTTGGCATCTTGTGAGGGCTTTGTTACTGTGTTTTAACATGGCAGAAGCACAAGAGGGCATGCAAGACAGAGAGAGAAAAGGGGTCCAACTTATTGTTTCATCAGGATCTTACGCCCATCATAACTAAACCATTCTTCAGTAATGCCATTAATCAGGCATCAGGGCAAAGTCCTCATAACCTAACCACCTTTTTAAAGGCCCCAGAATGGTATTACCTAGGTTTTCATCTAGGGTTTTTATGGTATTAGGTCTAACATTTAAGTCTCTAATCCATCTTGAATTAATTTTCGTATAAGGAGTAAGGAAAGGATCCAGTTTCAGCTTTCTACTTATGGCTAGCCAATTTTCCCAGCACCATTTATTAAATAGGGAATCCTTTCCCCATTTCTTTTTTTTCTCAGGTTTGTCAAAGATCAGATGGCTGTAGATGTGTGGTATTATTTCTGAGGACTCTGTTCTGTTCCATTGGTCTATATCTCTGTTTTGGTACCAGTACCATGCTGTTTTGGTTACTGTAGCCTTGTAGTATAGTTTGAAGTCAGGTAGCGTGATGCCTCCAGCTTTGTTCTTTTGGCTTAGGATTTTCTTGGCAATGCGGGCTCTTTTTTGGTTCCATATGAACTTTAAAGCAGTTTTTTCCAATTCTGTGAAGAAACTCATTGGTAGCTTCATGGGGATGGCATTGAATCTATAAATTACCTTGGGCAGTATGGCCATTGTCACAATATTGATTCTTCCTATCCATGAGCATGGAATGTTCTTCCATTTGTTTGTGTCCTCTTTTATTTCACTGAGCAGTGGTTTGTAGTTCTCCTTGAAGAGGTCCTTTACATCCCTTATAAGTTGGATTCCTAGGTATTTTATTCTCTTTGAAGCAATTGTGAATGGAAGTTCATTCATGATTTGGCTCTCTGTTTGTCTGTTACTGGTGTATAAGAATGCTTGTGATTTTTGCAAATTGATTTTGTATACTGAGACTTTGCTGAAGTTGCTTATCAGCTTAAGGAGATTTTGGGCTGAGATGATGGGATTTTCTAAATATACAATCATGTCATCTGCACACAGGGGCAATTTTACCTCTTCTTTTCCTAACTGAATTCCCTTTATTTCTTTCTCTTGCCTGATTGCCCTAGCCAGAACTTCCAACACTGTGTTGAATAGGAGTGGTGAGAGAGGGCATCCCTGTCTTGTGCCAGTTTTCAAAGGGAATGCTTCCAGTTTTTGCCCATTCAGTATGATACTGGCTGTGGGTTTGTCATAAATAGCTCTTATTATTTTGAGATACGTGCCATCAATACCAAATTTATTGAGAGTTTTTAGCATGAAAGGCTGTTGAATTTTGTCAAAGGCCTTTTCTGCATCTATTGAGATAATCATGTGGCTTTTGTCTTTGGTTCTGTTTATATGCTGGATTACGTTTATTGATTTGTGTATGTTGAACCAGCCTTTTATCCCAGGGATAAAGCCCCCTTGATCATGGTGGATAAGTTTTTGATGTGCTGCTGGATTTGGTTTGCCAGTATTTTATTGAGGATTTTTGCATCGATGTTCATCAGAGATATTGGTCTAAAATTCTCTTTTTCTGTTATACCATTCAGGACATAGGCATGGACAAGGACTTTGTGTCTAAAACACCAAAAGCAATGGCAACAAAAGCCAAAACTGACAAATGGTATCTAATTAAACTAAAGAGCTTCTGCACAGCAAAAGAAACTACCATCAGAGTGAACAGACAACCTACAGAATGGGAGAAAATTTTTGCAATCTACTCATCTGACAAAGGGCTAATATCCAGAACCTACAAAGAACTCAAACAAATTTACAAGAAAAAAACAAACAACCCCATCACAAAGTGGGCAAAGGATGTGAACAGACATTTCTCAAAAGAAGACATGCATACAGCCAACAGACACATGAAAAAATGCTCATCACTGGCCATCAGAGAAATGCAAATCAAAACCACAATGAGATACCATCTCACACCAGTTAGAATGGCAATCATTAAAAAGTCAGGAAACAACAGGTGCTGGAGAGGATATGGAGAAATAGGAACACTTTTACACTGTTGGTGGGATTATAAACTAGTTCAACCATTATGGAAAACAGTATGGCGATTCCTCAAGGATCTAGAACTAGAAGTACCATATGACCCAGCCATCCCATTACTGGGTATATACCCAAAGGATTATAAATCATGCTGCTATAAAGACACATGCACACGTATGCTCATTGTGGCACTATTCACAATAGCAAAGACTTGGAATCAACCCAAATGTCCATCAGTGACAGTCTGGATTAAGAAAATGTGGCACATATACACCATGGAATACTATGAAGCCATAAAAAAGGATGAGTTTATGTCCTTCGTAGGGACATGGATGCAGCTGGAAACCATCATTCTCAGCAAACTAACGCAAGAACAGAAAACCAAAACCGCATGTTCTCACTCATAGGTGGGAACTGAACAATGAGATCACTTGGACTCGGGAAGGGGAACATCACACACTGGGGCCTATTATGGGGGGCGGGGAGGAGGGAGGGATTGCATTGAAAGTTATACCTGATGTAAATGATGAGTTGATGGGTGCTGATGAGTTGATGGGTGCAGCACACCAACAAACCTGCACGTTATGCATATGTACCCTAGAACTTAAAGTATAATAATAAAAAAAGAAAAAAGAAATGAAAAAAATAATAAAAGGCCCCACCTCTTAATAATGTCATAATGGCAATTCACATAAACTTTTTGGGGATGCATCCAAACCATAAGTAGTTTATTCATTAGCTGACCCTTATGGCTTAAAATTTAGTAGAATGACTTACGCAAACTATTAAAAGAAGTATCACATAATCTCCAGAAAACAGAAAATATATGGGAGGGTATGATTGCATCCCGTAAACTCTATTATACAGGAAATACTAACTGTGTTATCTTTAAATAAATTTAAATCTGACATTGAGTTTGATTACAGTTATTATTGTGGCTCCTTCCTCCCCCAGGGTTTTGCAAACATCATTTTCTGTGCTACAGCAGCCAGAAGGTTTGCACTGGTCACTCCTGAGTAGCCCATTTCCACCTCCTGTTTCAGTGACACCAATATCATTCCTTCAAAGAACTTAGGCCCATACAAAAGGCAAGAAAAAAGACTTTAGGTGGTGTATTAGTCTGTTTCACCCTGCTGATAACGACATACCTGAGACTGGATAATTTATAAATAAAAAGAGGTTTAATGGACTCACATTTCCATGTAGCTGGGGAAGCCTCACAATCATGGTGAAGGCAAAGGGTATATCGTACATGGTGGCAGGCAAGAGAGAATGAGAGCCAAGCAAAAGGGGAAACCCCTTATAAAACAATTAGATCTCATGAGACTTATTCACTACCATGAGAACAGTATTTAAGAAACAGCCCCATGATTCAATTATCTCCCACAACATGTGGGAATTATGGTAACTACAGTTCAAGACTTGGGTGGGGACACAGCCAAACCATACCAGCTGGCTTTGCTTTTGGCCCTACAAAAACATCTTGAAGCATGAAAAAAATAAGGAGCTGTCTACCTGCTAGAAAAAAAAGTGGGAAAAACAAACCAAAATTAATATTTTAATATACTCTCCTGCCACACAAAACAATGACTATGGGTTTAGAACAATTTAAGAATATTCAAAGACATGTAGGCGAAAAAAATGGCAAATTTTTCAATATAGCATATATCAGATTATACCTACAGCAAGCTGTCTTGAGTCTATCAGCCTCTGAGGGATAGGCATTGAATCTAGAATGTTCTTCCTGCTATGCCAGGAGCAAAGAACCTATGAGAGAACTTCCTTCATGATATGAGTTCAGTTGATGTGATTCACCTGTTAAATTGTAAATTTTATTGAGAAAAGAAAAAACAGTCCCCTTTTGTTTTAATCCTCAGTATTATTTTCAAGAAGTATGAACTAAGAGTTGCATTCCCAAACTACAGTATTATTGGTGTCCCTGAAAATGTTCCCAATTATCTGCTGTTTTTCTCAAAGCAGAACAAAGGTAACCCGAAACTCAACTTAATTTCCAGTGCTGGATTCAAGGTCCTTGGAGACAATGAGTGTGCTATTTGATTTATATATTAAGTGTTGTTTGCTGGCATGATTCATGCTCTTGAGATTCTGGGTACACTGTAGAGTTTGTGCCAGTGTTAGAGTGTCACCTCAAGAGAGCCTCTGTTTTGGAAAGGCCTTGGGAAAGGAGATTTACGTTCTGCAAAACAGTGCCAAGGATACCTATTACTGGCAGGTGTGAGGACTTCTAGTGATGCTGTAAACACTGAGAAATCACTTTCTGAGGGACTTCCTGTGGCTTCGTGTCTCTGACATTGCTGCCTCAGTGTTAAATGAGATGTTAAAGCATCTATGCTTTCGGTTTGGTGTCTGCCAGAGATGTGTTTTAGTAACCGTTGCATCCCGAAGATAACTGGAAATAATAATAATAAAAAAGACTCCACCACAGTGCTGGGAAATGGGCCCATACATCATTATCAGAAGCAAAACCGCAGTCTGGATGCCTTAGGCCTCTTTTAGCACATCACAAACAAGTGATAGATCACAGACAAAAGTGGTTGTTCTTTTCTACCTGGTTTTTATATTTTGAACCTTTTCCTGCAAAGGGCATGACAAATCCCAGTGAGAAAAAAGAGTACACACCATATCTCTGTGAATTTTGTCACTCACTGTGTTTTCAACACTATTTCATCTATCACACATTACTTCAAGAGAGACCAAAAAAATGGGCACACATAAAAAAGATATGCTTGGGAAAATAATTTTCTTTAGTTATCCCAACATGACAGAAAACTTAACCATTCAAAGTACCAGACTAGTGCCTTGACGTTTGTGTGAAGTTCAAAAGAAAATTAATGGAGCTGCAAGACTTCTCAATTTTCAAAGAAATTTTATTCAGTCTTTTGATAGCAAGCAGATGCATGATGATAAGCAATTCCTGAATCCTCCCTTCACATCCTTTTTTCCAATAAAAAAGTAGTGCTCCTTGAAATAAGGTTTCTCCCTCCTATCATTCCTCAGTGGCTCCCAGGAAAATATAGTAAATTGAAGTGTGTGCCCATGAATCACTAAGATTTTTTTCAACCTCTCTGAGGCAAGGAGATTTATGTGATGAAACCAATAGCTTTTTGCCACCTGTCTTACAGTGTACATTGTCTGCACAATAAGATATGTCTTCCTCTCTTCCTCAATGTTTAGCTAGCCTCTAAAGGTCACAAAAGCTAAATCCAAAAATAATGACATTTAGTAACATCTCTATTGCTGAGAGACCACTACTAGTCAACTATAACGCAATGCATTCATTAATGCACAGTAGCATTTCTCTTAGTATTTATTATGCTTCTGTGCATAAATTCAAGTCAGTTTATGTTTGTGCTCAAGACTAAGCTATACTGAACTTAAAAAAAGTGAAGGTGTTAATCATCATCATTATTATCATAGGATAGATTGGACTTTACTGTTGTTTTAGCTTATACAAAAAATTTGAGAAGAAATTACCCAATAGATGACTTTGTTTTAATCCCAAGACCCAACCCCTATGTGTAGATAAAAAATATTTATACCCATGAGAAGTGGATATTGCCTTACATAAAACTCTAAATTGAATTCCCAATAGTGCTGTTAGTCTAGGTGCTCATTAACCTGTAGGAGCTCAGAAATCCTTAGAACTGAAAATCTGTTTTGGCCATCCCACTTGTTTTAGGAATAACTTAAGAACAGTGTTGGAGTCCACTCCCAAAGCATTAAGAACAAAATGGGGAGGTTTCTTTCTTGATGTTGTTATTTTTCCCTCATTCTGAAACCAGCAATTTTTCTTGTTCTCTCTGCAACCCAGCCTCTCTAGAGAGACTGAACCCTGGTAGCTAAGTTCTCATGAAGCCTAAAATTAACTGTAATCACCTTTGTATAGTATATTATTTAAAATCCTGTAATGGCAGAATGCAAACAGAAAACCTTCTTCTCTCCTTCCCTCGTAAGACCATAAACCAAGTAAAGCTTATTCCCCATTTCCCTTTCCAATGGGGACTCTTTAATAATAAAATGAAAAGATTTCAGCCTTCCTTAGATGCAGTAGCTCCCAGGCCTACCTAATTTAATAGCACTGTAAAGCTCTACTAGTTGCACTCCACAGATAACACATTAAAGTGTAGCTCTGGGTGAGAAATAACCTGACATCAAAGCCTCTCAAGAAAAACACATTCATTAGACATGAAAACAACAAGAGAGAAAAGCTCGTTTTCCCTCAAAGGAAGCGTGAAGTGTCAAGATTCTGAGGTCACACTAAATCCTAGAAAGCCATGAACAACCTTATATCTTTGATAAAGCTGCTTTGGTGTAAAGGGATTGAGTACTTAAGGTATTATGTCACATTTAACCCAAATCGCAGGTTATGGTCTCCACTGACTGTTCCTGCTAAAGTTCCAACCCATCAAGTCCCCTGAGGAGAAATGAAAATGATGTTATCTACTAATGATGTGACTTTCAATCCTGACAGGAGGAAATAGCTAATGCAACAAACCTTCCTTTCACAAAAGGAAGCCATTTACATAACTCTGAGCTTCTGAAGACACAAAGTGAGATGAAGGAATTTTGAATTTAAAATTTCCTCAACTTGCTGTCAAGAAAGGATCTGGAAGCGAAGCCAAGGATCTTAGTTTTCATTCCTGTTTATACCTCTGGTTTATTAAAACATCCATGAGCAACCAATTCACTTTGCTTCTCTTGATTTCACATTTATTAAATCTTGAAACACATGAGGCCCTGGTGTTCCCAAGTCATTCGATCCCTCCAGAAAGTCCATAAAGCCCCATTCTGACCATCATTAAAGCCTCTAAATAGTAAGTAGATAACTCAGATATGACACCGGTGTTTGTGGTTTAGCTAAGCTGGAACTACACTTCTCGAATCTCCCTTCTCTGTGTGGTTCGTGTTAGGATTGGCCACAGGGGACATCTGCGTAGGCTTAGGAGGTTTGGGTGTAGCAGCAGCCGTTATCCCCAGAAGGAGCCTCTAAAGCTCTTACACACTGCTGCTGATTTGATGACCCACCTTGTTGCATTACTCAGCGGAAAGTTGGGCCTGCAGCCCTTTGACTCCCACAAAATCTCTTTCAGGCTCATATGCAGCTCTACAGCAAAAGGCCTCAGATCCTCCAGCAGATCTTCCCCATCATCAAGGTGAGATGTAGGGAGAGGCTAACGTGGGTTCCAGTTTGTCCTTGTGGATTCCATTTGTCTCTGCAGGTTCCTATGTCCCTGGCCTACATCCAGGTCTTCCCCATTGCCTGTCCTGTGACCACAGTGATTACAGTTGCAGAAGCTCCAGTTGCAGAAGCAAGAACGTTTCTTAGACTTCTTTCCCTTTGTAGTCCCTAATTAGTTTCTCTGATCATCCAATCATCCCTTCCAGGCTTATGCTTCCCCAGGTTTCTTACAGTATTATAACACCTAATCTCTGTAATAAATCATTTATTTCAGGTCTTTTATTTCCTGATCAAAACCATCTCACACTTTTGTGAGTCAGGAGTTTGGGAAGAACTTAGCAGGGCATTTCTCCTGTCCTCAATTGTTGACTGGGTCACTAGGTGGTCCCCAGCTGGCAGCTGGACTATCTTGAGAGTTGAAAGTAGCTTTAGCCATATCCATAATACCTCAGCAGGGCATCTGAAAGCTAGCCTCTACTCGACCCCTCTACTTCTCATGTAGTCTGTTCCACAGAATATTTGAACTTGTAACAAAGAGATTTATGGTTCCAAAAGAGCAATAAACTGCCCAGTCATCTTAAAGACTAGCCTAGAAAGAGCATAACACTATTTCCACTGTATCCCCCTGGTCAAAGCAGTCACAAACCAACCCAGATCAAAGGGACAGGAAAGAGACACACCCTCTCAATGGGAAGAATATCAAAGCATTTTCAACCATTTCTTATTCTACCACAAACTATACCAGCCTCATTTAGTGTTATAATTAATTTGGTTAGAATTCTGTCCTTTCCTCATATTTCCTCCTCACCACTTTCACTGTGAGGTGAGGTTTTTGTTTACTTATCTACTCATTTACAGTTATTTCATGTGATACCAGGGAGGGCCAAATTCTTTCTTTTGGCCTCATCTGCTCCCCAAATGAAACTATAAGCTCTTTGGGAACAGCATTGGTCTCTCCTATCCCTATCTTCCATTCGTCAGTGTCCCCAAATCTGTAGCCTCTGGGAAGTTCAGAAATAGGAAATCTAGTCTACGGGAGGCTTAAAAGTCCCAGCTGCTGAGGAACTAGAAGTGAAGTGTAGTGTAGTGCTTTACATATAGTAAATGTCCTCTGGTGGCAACTGCCTGACAGAGATGAAGTCAGTAGCCCCTCTCATTCCATCAGTCTCAGGCTCCTTTTACAGAAACCAAGAGTGTGGAAACAGATGGTTTTCTCACTCACTATTTAAGTAATGTCCACCAAGAACCTAAGTTTAAAAGCAATGAATAAGATTTTTAAAAAGTTTGATTTTGAAATAATTCTAGTCTTATGTATAGGTTTCAAAAAATATACCCAAGAGCTCCTGTGTACCCTTCACCCAGCTTCTGCAAATAACATTTTATTTAACTATAATAAAATGATCAAAACAAGGAAGTTGTATTTGATATAATACTATTAACTAAACCATAGAGCTTATTAAGATTTCACAAATTTTTACATAATCTTTCTTTTAATTAAGAGTTTATGAAATATTATCACATGTATACATTCATGTAAATACCACCACAATGAGAAAGTAGGACAGAAATTTGTTTACCCCACAGAAATTTCCTCCTGCTAACGCTTTATGGTCACACCCTCCCCCACCACTATCAAAGACAGCCCAGGAAGCAATAGTACAATGGGAAGCAGATAACAGCAGTGAACAGGTCCATCTAGAAGAGGGAAGAATGAGAAATACGCCACAGACATTAATCTGTAGCAATGAAATAACTATCAGGACAAGCCTTCTGAGGTCCTCTCTCTGACAGTAGAACAAGTTCTTTAATTAAATCCTGATTCTGCTATTTGGTAATGTCACAGGAAACAAGAAGCAGACTGTATCAACAAGATTAATAGCAGGGGGTTTGCTAGAGAATGTTCTTGTGAACAACATCTGAGAAGAGAAGCCAAAAATCCAGGACTAAGAAGATGGAGAAGTAGATCTGTGATACCATCTCAGTGCAAGTTTCAGCTACCCCATAGAGAGTTCCAAACATAAAGATGGAATGTGCCTTTAGTACTATCCTGAGGTGGACTGACAAAACTGGGTCTTTTTGTCCCACAGTGAACAGTCACTAGATCTGAGAGGGCAGCATGACGTTGGAGAAGGCAGCTAATGCCTGTCAGAGATTAGCACACCTAGTACTGGGGGTAGCACGTTCCAGAATTAGGAATGGAGGTCCAAATGGAGCACCCCAGCATCCCTCTCAAGACAGGTGTTGTCTTTTAGATCCTGGGTTGCTGGACATGAAGACTCTTTAAAACTAACATATGGCACAGTGCAACACCCAGATATTGTAGGCTTTGAGCTGGATGGGGTAACCATTTTAGACTTATGAGGAGAAAAGTGGGCTATATGTGGGCACAAAGTGCAAAAGTATATTTGGAAACCAGTGGGGTAGACTTTGTCAAGGACAGGTAGCTGTCCACCAAATTGCATGCCCTCACTTCATGGACGCAGAGTTACCTCTGGAAATTGGCTTTCCAGGCCTGGACTGCATTTCTGACCCTGCCCTCTTTCAGCAGTGATATGGTTTGAGAGTGTCTCCCCCTGAATCTCATCTTGAATTGTATCTCTCACAATTCATACACGTCTTGGGAGGAACCTGGTGGGAGGTGATTGAATTATGGGAGGGCGGGTCTTTCCATCACTGCTTTGGTGATAGTGAATGAATGAGTCTCTTGAGATCTGATGGTTTGAAAAATGGGAATTTCCCTGCCCAATCTCCCTCTTTGCCTGCTGCCATCCATGTGAGACATGACTTGCTCCTCCTTGCCTTCTGCCATGATTGTGAGGCATCCCCAGCCATGTGGAACTATAAGTCCATTAAACCTCTTTCTTTAGTAAATTGCCCAGTCTCGGATATGTCTTTATCAGCAGTGTGAAAACGGACTATTATAAGCAGTTAAGATGGCCCAGTGTCCAAGTGCTGTCCACTGGGATAAAATAGAAGTGGTGAACACAATGTGCACCTGAGACCTATTATGCCTCCAAAGTGTCCTCCACACTCTTTTCCCTTAGGCAGGATGCAAAGGATTCAATCCTTCAGGGCAACTTTGGAAACTATGTGTCAAAGATAACAGAATCTCACTGAGCATGGGTCCCAGCAAATGCATGAAGGAGTGTCTTTTTCCATCCTGATCACCTGCCAAATACTGTCATGTGAGCAGGAAATGAATTTGAGGCCTTATACTACTTTAGTGTTTTTTGGTTTGAGCAGCTATCACTACATGATCTAATACAGCCCGCATATTCACATGCACACACAAATAGTTAAAAATGTAATTTTAAAAAGATATTATTCATAGTAGCCACAATAATATAATATTTCTTGGTGGAAATCCAACAAAATTTACAAGTTCTTAATGGGGAAAATTACTAAAATTTATTAGAAGATATTAATGAAAGCCTAAATGAGAGAGATAAAGAAGCACAGAGTGGAGTGGGAGTGGGGAAAGAACGGAGGTTTATGTCCATGTAGAGGAAGATTCAATAATGTAAAGATGTCACTTTTCCTAAAATTATGATAAAGATTAAGTACAAGCCCTATCAGTTGTCAACAAGGTATTTTATTAAACTTGACAAGTTTATTTTAAATGGACATAGAATAAAAAATGGTCCAAAATAACTGAGACACTCCAGAAAAAGAATAAGGTGGGGAAACTCTCCTTTCTATATATCATAAGTTTTTAAAAAATTATTAGGATTAAGATAACATGGTATTAGCACAGATATAGATAAAACCAGTGCACCAGAATACAGAGTCCTGAAATAGATCCATGCATATATTGAAACATGATGCATGATGAATCAGGGTGGAATGCATAGACAATATGATAAATGGAACTGGGGAAAGAATTTGTCATCCAAAATTAGATTTGACTTGAAGGGGAAAAGCAAAGCTTTTTAAAACTTTTAGAAGATATATAAGATATTATCTATATGAGAGAAGGTTGGGAATTAGTTTTTTAAAGAAAGCACAGGAGCCATGAAATCAATGACTGATTGAATACATTAGAATTATGAACTTTTATTTATCAAAAAAACCCACAAAGTAAAAATGGAATCTTCAAAATTTGATAAGAACATAAGAAAAAGGCAATCTGCCAGAAAAATGATCAAAACATATAAGTGAACGTGGGTCAATAGAAATGCACATATGCTGCTGATTAAAGGTTTAAAAAGAAAAAGATAATTTGGTATTACCTTATAAATTTAAATTTAGCATCATACACATGAAAACTAGGAAATACACATCATAATGTTCATGCTTCTAATAGTTAAAAGCTTTCAATAGTGAAAAACTGGGGGGAAAATCCTTAAGTGTCTATAGGCAGAGAATGGATGAATTGTGGTGTATCATACAATGATATACCAATCTGAAGTGAAAATAAATGTGCTGTAGCTATAGGCCTCAATACAGACGCATCTCAGACACAAAATGTTGAGTAGAAAGCAAGATTTAGAAGAATACATAAATATCTTATAATTTACATAAATTTCAAAGAATTATTTTTAAAATATATATTTAAATGTATTACAGCCATTCCTCAGTATCCCCAAGGTATTGGTTCCAGGACACTGCCCCCATACCAAAATCCACAGATACTGAAGTTCCTGCATAAATTATCTCTACATTATTTATAATACTTCAAATACAAGGCAAATGCTATGTAAGTAATGGTTTTATATTTTTATTCTTGCATTGTTATTTTTATTATTTTAAAAATGTATATTTTTGATCTACAGTTGGTTGAACTTGTAGATGCAGGACCTACGGATACAGAGGGCCGACGACAAAACTATAACAAAAAGCGAGTCAATACTAAACATGAAAACCTGAATAGCAGTTAGCCCCCCAAGGCATATAGGAGGGACACCTAACTCATTCCGGGAAGCTAAGGGTGAAAACTTGAACAGGAAAGAATTCCTGAAGAACATGACAGCTGAGGTGAGTTTATAAGAAACAACATGTGTACAAGCAAAGGGTGGGGCGGGAAAAGGAGAGGAGGAAGAAACAGCAAGGAGGTGAGAGAGATGTAAGAGAACATTCAGAATAGTCCTGGGAGTTACACCTAGCTGTAATGAGAGATGAGTGCAGCAGTTTGCTGGTAAACATTTAATGACTGAGCCTTCAGGGAGAAAAATGTATGTACACACAATATAAATGTATATCTAGGCATGTAATACATAAAAACATATAAATATAACTTTATTATAAATTTTACTGACATGAATGATGTGTAGCTCATTGATACGGTTTGGATCCGTGTGCATGCCCAAATCACATGTAGAATTGTAATCCCCAGTGCTAGAGGTGTGGCCTGGTGGTAGGTGATTGGATCATGGAGGTGGTTTCTAATGGTTTAGCACCATCCCCTTCATGCTGACTTGTGATAGAGTTCTCACAAGATCTGGTTGTTTAAAAGTGTGGCACCTCCTCCAATTCTCTCTTCCTCCAGCTGCAATCATGTAAAATGTACCTGTTTTCCCTTTGCCTTCTGCCATGATTGAAAGTTTCCTGAGGCTTCCCCAGTCATGCTTCCTGTTGGTGGCAGATCCATGAGCCAATTAAACCTCTTTTCTTTGTAAATTACCCTGTCTCAGGTATTTCTTTATATCAGTGCAACAGCAGATTGATACACCCGTTATTTACAAATATTAATGAAATATACATTGCTCTTTATTGTAAGTCCCATATAGCCAACTAATTCTCTAAAAAAAAAAAAGCAAAAAACAAAAAACAAAAAAAAACTTTTGTTTTTTACCAAACACTTCTATCTTTGATCAACCTATAGTTTCAAATCAACTATGATTTGACAATTGGTGTGACACCTGAATCCACTAACTTCTCCTAATAATTTATTGTCATTACATCTGTTTCTTATAACAAACTTTTTTTTTTTTCTTTGAGACGGAGTCTCGCTCTGTAAACAGCCCAGGCTGGAGGGCAGTGGCGCCATCTTGGCTCACTGCAAGCTCCACCTCCCGGGTTCACGCCATTCTCCTGCCTCAGCAGCAGAAGTAGCTGGGACTCCAGGCGCCCGCTTTTGCATTTTTAGTAGAGACGGGGTTTCATCATGTTAGCCAGGATGGTCTCAATCTCCTGACCTCGAGATCCGCCCGCCTCGGCCTCCCAAAGTGCTGGGATTACAGGCGTGAGCCACCGTGCCCAGCTCAACGAATCTATTTTTTAAACAGTTTTATTGAAGGGTAATTTGTATACAAATAGCTGCACATATCTAATGTACAATTTGATGAGTTTGGACATAGGCAAACACTTGTGATAACATCTTCACAATCAAAGTAATAGACGATATCCAACACCTCACAAAGTTTCCTTGGGTATTTTGTTTTTGGTTCCGGTTTTAGTTTTGTTTGTGTTTGTGTTTGTGTTTTGGTGTTGGTTTCGGGAGTTTTTGTGGTAAGAATACTTAATATGAGATGTGCCCTGTTTAAGTGTACAATATTGCATTGTTAACAATAACCACTATGCTGTACAGCAGATCTCTAGAACTTACTCATCTTGTGTAACTAAAACTTTATGCCCTTTCCCACCTCCCCAGTCTCCTGTCAACCACTATTATATTCTCTACTTCTGTGAGTTTGACTGTTGTATAGATCCCTCATACAGGTAGATTCATGCAGTATTTGTCCTTCTCTGACTGGATTATTTCACTTAGAAAAATGTCCTTCAGTTTCATCCGTGTTATCACACATAGCAGGATTTTATTCTCCTTTAGGGCTTAATCATATTCCATTGAATGGGTGTGCCACATTTTCTTAATCCATTTATCTGTTAATAGACACGTAAGTTGTTTTCATATCTTAGCTATTGTGAATAATGCTGCAATGAACATGAGAGTACAGATTATTCTTTAAGATCCTGATTTCAATTCTTTGGATATATTCCCAGAAGTGGGATTGCTGGGTCATTTGGTAGTTCTATTTGTAATGTTTTGAAGAATCTGTATGATCTAGTTTTAAATTATTTCTCACCCTAATACAAATTATGTTCATTAACTCAAAACCTCCTTCAGCTTCTGCACTACCACATTTCAGAACTCCATGCTTTCCTCAATTATGTGAACACTTTGCTGAATCGGATAATAGTTTGACAACTGAAAGAATTTTTAAGTTTAGTGCTATCTAGTACTATGCTATTTAATGCAATGTGCTATATACTATGTAATGCAATGTAATGTAAAGTACTATGTAATGGCTATAGATACAAAACTTTTAAATTTAATCTGAATTATCATTATTTTCCCAATCACTTTCTTAAATTCAGACAATCAACAAAACAATAAATCAAGCCCTGATTTGTAGCATTTGCCTATTGCCAGAGTGTGCATACTCCCACCATGACTGATTTCAAGCTAGCAACGTAAAGCCAATGAATGCAAATTTGGGGAGAGTAGTACAGTAGCATGCTTTCATGTAGGATTTCCTCCACACAGACACATCAGATATAGCCTCAAGAGCATAGTTAAGAAAAAGTATAGTAAAATAATTAAAAAGTAATGCATTTTCAATATTTGTCTTGTCCTTAATTTTAAAATAGCAAGTGATTTTTAAATAGTAGGTTTTAAATAGTAGATGTATAAATTTTTAATAATGGCTGTGTTTAAAACTGGCTTTCAAAATTCCTGGAAATTTGACAGTTGGCTTTTGTGAACTGGCACTGGTCCTCTCCAGCCCTCCACTTGGTGGATGGGCTGAGTGACAGCAAATGGGCTGGAAAGAAGCAGACACAGGATACATGTGGCAGGGCTTGATGGTGCCACCTGGGAAAACAGATGTACCACAGTTTCCTTGCATTTGGATGTGGCCTTTTGCACTAAGTTTTGACAAATGGAATAGAAGTAGAAGTGATGCGCACTACTTTGAGGCTTGGCCAGGGACCTCACACACCCACTTCTCTTCCACATGAGATCAGACCTCTCTTTCCCCATTTGCCATCAGAATGAGAAGACAGAGAAGACATTCCCAGAAGACAGGGGCATGAAAAGCAGGAACCTGACTCCTTAATAATTGTGTAGAACAGAATCCCCTCCACCCACAGACTGGTTTACATACTGGCCAGAACAAGTCTGAGAGGAACAAGACAAAAATTTCACTTTATTAAGTTACTGAGATTTCCAGGCTCATCTGTGATAGCATCTGCTGTGTTTTTATCTCAACAAATACAAAATCAACTCAGGGTTTTATTTTGCTGTGCAGTAGGATTCTCACCTGTGTTTTGTATCTGTCTTCTATCTTTCCTTCAGGCTTAAGCTACAATTTGGATTCTGGATTAAAGGCCTGGAGCAAGAAAATTGAATCCTGAAAAGATCCCCAGAGAGAGGGAATTATATTGGAAAAGAAAATCTAGCTGTGTATGATAGTGTCCTATGAGAAACAGCCTTCAAGCTTGGGAGTATATTCTTTAGGACCATCAGAGAAGTAAGTGGGATATCATAGATACTTCAGGAAGGGAAGCATGTCCTCCAAAAATAACAAATCAAATTTGTATATTTGAACAGTAATGCTAAAGGAAGTGGCAAGTAAAATGTAATAGTCCGTTCTCACACTGCTATTAGCCAGGCATGGTGGCCAGTGCCTGTAATCCCAGCTACTCGGGAGGCTGAGGCAGGAAAATTGCTTGAACCCAGGAGATGGAGGTTGCAGTGAACCAAGATCACGCCACTGCACTCCAGCCTGGGCAACAGAGCCATGCTCTGTCTCAGAAAAAAAAAAAAGAAAGAAAGAAAAGAAAAGAAAAAAAATGAAGAAGAAGAAGAAATACCTAGGAAAGGATAATTTATAAAGGAAAGAGGTTTAATTGACTCACAGTTCCACATTGCTTGGGAGGCCTCAGGAAACTTTCAATCATGGCGGAAGGCAAAGCCATCAATTCTCATGAGGCTTACTATCATAACAGCATGGGGGAAATTGCCCCTATGATCCAATTACCTCCACCTGGTCCCACCCTTGTCACGTAGGAATTATGGGGATTAAATTCAAGATGAGATGTTGGGTGGGGACACAGACAAACGATGTCATAAGACCAGGATGGAGAAATTAATTTTTAGAAAATCAGACCTCCCCAAGAATACATGGATCCCACAAGAGAGCCAGCCCTACAGCACAGCCTGTGTATATTGGTTCAAGTTAAGATATTTCTTCCTCCCTTACCACCCCAAATTGGTGTAGGTTAGCCACCTGATCTTTGAGTGGTGTGTGCAACATTATTCTTCTCTGTTTGAGGTGTCCTTATTTCCTGTTTATTTTTATTGGGAATTCTTCCACCAAATTTTAACAATATTATCTTTCACAGTCTGGGTTCTCTTCTTTATTTTTCTCTTTTAGTGGGATATTTTTAAATGCCTCCTGGCTTGAGTTCTCTCTCTGTATTTGCTGACCCTCTGCTGAGTGCAAAGACACACAGTCTCTCCTGAGTCTCATGTTGTTATTGATCCCAAAACACAAACAGGCAGATGTGTCATTCTCATATCTTCTGTTGTGGTGTCAGGCCCTCCAAAGGTGGTGTCAGGCCCTTTACTCTCAATAATTTTCCTGTTTTCTCTAAGGCCCCCCTTTTTTTTTTTTTTTTTTTCAGTCATTAAGACATAGGTCCTTTGAAAGTGATCAGAAATTGAAATTAGCTCACAGAAATTTTTATGATATATTCAGATCCCAAATAAACTGAGAGATATGAAATATTTAAAGTGCTTCATTCAAATCATAAAGCTCTATTCATAGATACATCAAAATACTAAATAAATGCCTGACCCTATAACAACTTGCTCAGCAAAAATTATTATAATAAGTCAACATAATCAAGTCCAGCAGGGCATCTTCTCAAAGTTTGCTATCAGGTTTTCTATTTTCAATATTTTTCACTCTCAAAGCATTTGTGCTTTTTTTATCTGTATTAAAGTACAACAAAAATTGGAAAGCTCATCATTCAATATTATAGAAAAATATAGAGATTTTAACATACAAGACCCAGCTGCTGTTGTTTTTAGATACAATCTTCTGTGGATTTTTGAAAAGGAAGAACTATAAAGATTCTATTTCTATTGTTTAGAGGTGATTAGGACATGGAGGCTTTCCCCATACGAATGGATTTATGCCATTATCATGGGAGTAAGTTCATTATCACAGAAGTTGTTTCTCAATAAAAGGATAAGTTCAGTTTTCCCTCTCTCACTCTGTTCCTTATTCCCTCTCTTGCTCTTCCACCACATGTTGCCTTTCACCAGGCTATGGGCAAGGCAGCAAGAAGGCCCTTGCCAGATGTCAGCACCTTGATTCTGAACTTCCCAGCCTCCAGAATTGTGAGAAATAAGTTTCTGTTTACTTATAAATTAACAGTCTCAAGTATTCTTTTATAGATGTGCAAAACAGACTAAGACAGCAGTTGAAATTGGCCTTTGAAAGTTAATTCAAATCAATAAATCCTGCTAAAAATATTCCAGTGGCTTTATTTTACTACAAAATAAAAGTGAAATCAAAACCCCTTTTTGTGATGATCTACAGGGGTCCATAAACTGTAACCCTGTCAACCTTTGAGCTTCTCTTCCTCCAAACCCTATCATTCACGAAATAATACCTAGGACTGGGTAATTTATAAAGGAAAGAGGTTTTTGTTTTTTGTTTTTTTTTTTTTTATAAATGACCTTCTTACACCTAGAATATGTCAAACTCATATTTGTCTCAGGACATTTGTACCTGCTGTCTTTTCTGCTTTGGATAATCAATCTTTGTTTTTTTTTTTTTTTTTTTTTTTTTTTGAGACAGAGTTTCACTCTTGTTGCCCAGGCTGAAGTACAATGGTGTAATCTCAGCTCACCACAGCCTCTACCTCCTGAGTTCAAGAGATTCTCCTGTCTCAGCTTCCCAAGCTGCTGGGATTACAGGTGCCTGCCACCATGCCAGCTACTTTTTGTATTTTTAGTAGAGACGGGGTTTCACCATGTTGGCCAGGCTGGCCTTGAATTGCTGATCTTAGATGATCCACCCACCTCAGCCTCCCAAAGTGTTGGGATTACAGGCGTGAGCCACCACACCCATCTTTATTAGGACATTCTTATGACTGTTTGCTCACGTAGCCCTTACTTTAAAAATCACCTTCCAAACAGTTAGAAAAAATGAAAAAGACCTAGTATTTGACAGCACAACAGCATGACTATAGTCAACAATAACTTAATTATACCTGTTAAAATTACTAAAAGACTGTAATTGGATTATTTGTATTACAAAGATAAATGCTTGAGGGGATGGATACATTCGCCATGATGTGATTATTATGCATTATACGCTTGTATGAAAACAGCCCATGTACCCCCTTAATATATATACCTACTATGTACCAACAAAATTAAAAAATTAAAAAATATATATGTAAAATCACCTTCCCAAAAGTTCTGACACCATCACCCTGTCTAAAGCATTCATCCCTGTTAGCAATTATCAATCATAATTCTATAACTGATGTTTGTAAATACCTATGTTTGTTTTACTATGATCCTTTCTTTGCCCCTGGACTAGAAGCTAAAAATAAATCAAGAGCTATGGGGATATGTTATGGAGGTGAAGTGAGAACCTGCAGGAGAATAGAACCAAGAGGGAGAAGAGAGAGCAACATAGAAAGGGATAAACCAGGTCTAAGTGACATCCTTTGCTCCTGACATAAACAGCAGCAGAAGCCACTGTATTTTTGCTCTGCTAGTTAAGTGACATATTCTCTCTTAAGTCAGTTTAAATTGGATTTTCTTGCACTTGAGTTAACAGATAATATAGACTCCATAATATCAAGGAAAAATTAGCAGTAGCATCATTTAAAACAAAACAAAAAAAGCACAGGATGCTCCTTAGGGAAATTGTTTTAAGTGTCTTAAAGGAAGCATATCTGCACAAAGAAGACAAAGCAAATAAGACTCAAACATATGTAGGTTAAACAAAAAATTTTATACAGTATTTTGGCACAAATTACAAATGGCAATGTGCAGTGCTCTTCTCTGAAGCTACTTTAAAGAGTATGTCCAGTGTCTAAACTGAGTGCACTGGCATCCAATCTGCTGGCAGAAGGAAAACCTGAGTGACCTCTGTGATACATGCAAAATAAGGAAGGCATCTGTTCTAGTTGTCTATTAAAAGGCGGGCATTTTAAGGGATTAATACAATGTAAGTAACAAGGGACATCAGACTAAGTAAGAACACATACTTGGAGTATGTGTTCTTGGAGTATGAGAGTTAAAAAACAAAAACAAAAACAAAGTGAGAGGGCAGTATTCTTTTTATTTGGGATGGGGGGGTGACTAGGCTATTGTGCCTGCAGGATGTACCTGGAGGGCCTCAGGGTCATGTAGCTGTATGCTGAGAGAGTTCTTTTCTGTCATAAATCATCTCAGAATTTCTAACACCTGATATCTGGAACTAAATGTTATTTAAACTATGTCCATTTCAATAACCAATTTAAAAATTATTACAACAACAATAGTGACTCAACATTTTGGAGCAGTCTCTAAATGTCAGGTGTTGTTCTGCGTAGTATCTCATTTAATCCATCAACAACTCAATTGCTATTAATTTCTCCATTTTATAAATGACGTAACTTAAGCAGAGAGACCATTTATTCTTCTGATGAATGGAATGTCAGAACCTCAAGAAAAGTAACTGAGGTCAGATGCATAAACTAAAAAGTACAAAGCAAGTTGAAGAATTTAAGAGCCAAAAAGTTTGGTCTTTACCTAAATTTAGGTCTGACGACTTTTTGGACCTCAGCTCTTGGGAATATTTTCTTGGAGTTTAATACCTATTATGTTTAATACTTAATAATACTATGCACAAACCAGATAAAATCAGAAACTCTGTCATTTTTCATGCACTGGAAAGTGGCAATTTGCATTCAGCACAGAGCAAAAACTCTCAGTGTCAGAGAAGAGTCTGTTGAAGCTGGAGCACTTAAGGAGATCAAATGGCAAAGAATTCAATAAGGCCAAATTGTGTATGACAGAGGAAATGACAATGTGCCAGTTAGGAAATAAAAATAGATGTCCAAAGAACTTAACGCATGCAAGGATTTTTTTTTTTTTTCCTGTGAATGAAGTCCATTTGAAGAGCTTCCGGAAAAATGGAAGTTCTTTGTTGAGCTGAGATTGTAGATGAGCAAAAAGTTCAAAATACTTTCATCCCGGCATGATTTGGCTTTAAGGAATAGCAGTTTCATTATGAAATAGAGATGATGTAACTACAAACACGAATTGTACCATGAGCCAACAGACTTAAAAGTTAAGAAAAAACATTTAATTGCAAACATGCTTGCTAGCTTCCTCTGTGATGAGGAGAAAGCCCCTCCCTTTTTTTTCAAACTTTTCACACTCCCTCATGTGCCTGACATAATTTCTAACAACCAAATAATTCTTTACTGGCAAATCTGTACTTGAGAATAAAATCATGGGTGAGCACACTGCAGGAGCAGATTTCAAGGACCAGTGACAAAGAAGAGAGACCCCAGGGGTATAGTCAATCAGAGTTATCTTCTGATTGGAATGATAACTCAGGGAGACCCACTCAGTCTATGTCTCTTGGGACTTAGTCTATGTCACACTATATATGCTCTAGTTCCAGTTTATAAAAAGAGGTAGTGGGAAACACAGTTGGATTGAAAATATTTGATTTTTAAGGAACATTTTCGAAATAAAAAAGAAAATAACAGTCTCTCTGAGGTGGCTGGTGGCCCCCCCACCTGCTCTGGAGAAAATGTATGAGACTTCCTGAGGTCTCTCCTCACTTCTGCTTCTGAGATTCAAAGTCATTTGAGTTTCCAGAATACCTCTTCACTGAGACATGAACTCCTAATCTTGAGGTCCCAGGAAGCCAAATAGGGTTTCTTTTCCTCATTCTGACAGATAAGGTTGTAGGGGTCTGCAGAATCCAGGGGTTTATACAAAGGCCTCAGTTGAAAGGACAGACAGCAATGGCAGCCTGGAGCCGGGACAGATGGAATCCTGAGCACTGTGGTTCTCAGCTTGAGGTTTCAGTAACACAAGACCCATCTTTTTAGTGGTGGCTATTAATTCCTCTTTCTTCGTATTTTCCATTTATTCTGATGAACAGTAATAGTTATCTATGAAATACCATATAACAAGTACAGTAAATCCATTTGAAATCCTGCGACATGATTCCAATCTGCCTGCCTCCTTTTCTGCCGGCTTCTGCTCACACACCTGGGGAAACTCAGAAGGTACAGCTGGAGTCCTTCTTTGAGTCTTTTTAAAGCATCAATTGGAGGCTGAAACTCAAAGCAATATGACCCCTGCATAACATGAAACCTAAAAGTTTCCCAAGGCTCTTCTGTGAATTAAATGGCCAAGTTTCAGATATACACACATGGCATTTGAATGAGGTTCAGGGCAGCTGGTCAAAAAAAGGAATTGAACAAAAGAAGGCCAAACTTAAGCTCAGTAAAAGAGCAGGGAATCCAACAACAAAAGAAGGCAGACAATGGCAATGTGGCCATGCAGACCTTCCTAGGCCTCTAAGGCAGTCAGGGTTCCTGAGGGTTTGGCAACAGTAAAACTAAATAGGGAGTGTCAAAGCACCATTCTAGTCTCCCAGACATGTCATATTATAGCTGCCGCCTTTTCTTTTTTGTTGTTGTTTTGTTTTTTGTTTGTTTGTTTTTGAGACAGAGTCTCACTCTTGTCGCTCAGGCTGGAGTGCAGTGGTGCGGTCTCGGCTCACTGGTAACCTCTGTCTCCCAGGTTCAAGCAATTCTCCTGCCTCAGCCTCCTGAGTAGGTGGGATTACAGGTGCCCGTCACCACACCCAGCTAATTTTTGTACTTTTTTAGTAGAGACGGGATTTCGCTATGTTGGCAAGGCTGGTCTCGAACTCCTGACCTCAGGTGATCTGCCTGCCTCAGCCTCCCAAAGTGCTGGAATTACAGGCATGAGCCACTGCACCCAGCCTATAGCTGCCACCTTTTCTAAAGACACCTTGAAACTGTCTGATTCAGTTTGAATCCAATGTCCTTCTAGTGGTGCTTCTTGGGATTGTTCATGTAACTCTATCTTTTGAATGTGCCCTGGAATTAGGACAGGAACACTACCCGGTCTCCTGTTCCTCTCAATTTGCAGAATAGCAGCCTAGACTGACTTCTATAGCTCTAGAACCTGTAAGGCTCCATAACACTTAAGCCACCATTTTCTATGAGGGTTTGTTATGTATCTAAGACTGCATAATTTACTGCCACTAAAAATGTCAAAGTACATCACACAACCCTTGTAAGTCACAATCTTTTTTGTATGTAAGATTTACAGACCTGAAATGATGCTATGACAACACAATATTGTCCTGAAAGTGAACATAGTGTTAATTATGTTCTGTGATAAATAGAATTAGTCTCATATCCCCTCCCAGAATATAAGGTACCAGAGTGGAAGGCCATGTCTTCTGTGTCCCCTATAGCACTTAGCATGATGCTGAGCACAGCAGGTACACAATGAATAATGGATGGTTTATAGGATTAATCAATTGGGAACCTGAAACGCCTGCTTCGTTTAGTAGGTTAGGCCCCCTGGTAGCACTAGAGATGGAGACAGGTGGAGAATGCCACAAGCTTGTACCAAATCTTCATTTTGGGTTACAGAGGAAAGTTTATCTTATTTTTGCCCTTCTATTTTGAAGTCTGTGAATGATTTCCCCTCATTACTGGGTGTTATCTGCTATTCAAGTTCTAGCAGAGAGTTACTCAACAAGGTTCCTGGCCCACCCCAACCAGCATCTGGCCCCTGTCACATGTATTCTCCTGTTGGATTCATCTAGAGGTAGCACAGACACTAAAGCACCTTCTAGCACAATAATGTATTGGATGGCATCACACATGCATATGCATACGTACATGCTCACATACAGGCACACACACACAACACAAAGAAAGCACAAGACAATTACAGAAAACAGAACAACTAGCTCAGGAAGAGTCTGTCATTTTCTTCAGGAGGCAAGAATGGAGAGAGGGCATAGTTTCTCTTTCAAAACTATTAGAAGAAAGTTGGGAGGCCAAGGTGCACGCATCACGAGGTCAGGAGATTGAGACCATCCTGGCTAACATGATGAGACCCCATTTCTGCTAAAACTACAAAAAAATTAGCTGAGCGCGGTGGTGGGTGCCTGTAGTCCCAGCTACTCTGGAGGCTGAGGCAGAAGAATGGCGTGAACCTGGGAGGCGGAGCTTGCAGTGAGCCCAGATCGCACCACTGCGCTCCAACATCCGGGGCACAGAGCGAGACTACCTCTCAAAAAAAAAAAAAAAAAAAAAAAAAAAAAAAACTATTAGAAGAAAGTTAATTGGCCAAATTATATAGCACACATATTTATTGTAAAGTGAAATGCATACTAAATTTTGTCCAACCTATGCCAACTCTAGTTGTATTTGACAGGCTGTTTTAACTAGTCCTATCAAAAGAGTATAATTGGACTCATTCATCCATCTTACCAATGGTTAATAACCACCTCTGTATACCAGGCACTAATTTTCAAAGCTGAGGATTCAGTGTGAAACAAGGGAAAATACCCCTGTCCTCAATGCAATTATAACTAGTGATAACAATGCACTTATAACTAGTTACAACAACTTATAACTATTATTGATCACTAGTTGTATATATCATTAGTTATGTAATTAGTGATATAACTAGTATATGTCATTACAACTAGTGATAACTGTGACTACATAGCATTTTAACTAGGGATTTCAGAGTAAAAATATTTTCTCTGAAGAAAATTAAGCAGGGTTGGATGATTTTGGAGGGAGATATTAAAGATTGGCTGCCCAGAGAAAGCCTAGATGAGGAGGTAAAATTTACGGGACAGGTGAATTGCAAGAAGGGGAGAGTGTTTCTGACAAAGAGAAGAGCAAACACAAAGCCCATCACTTTTCTTAATTTACTTTTGAGCATTATGAACTTGATCCCTGACCCAGACAGTCCTCCACAGCCGTAAGAGCTGTGTATGAGTGTGGCCTCCATTCTGACAGGTTGTCCCTTCAGGTGGTCCAAATGCACAAGATGACAGAGAACCAGCATACTGTCTCTCCACTTCAAAGAAAAGGAGATAAACATCAGAAAAGGAAGAATCACAGATGACTAGTGCGTGTCTCCCACCTCTCCTGAAGTAATACCCACCCTGGTCTTATGTAATGAAAATTACCTTCAAATGTCTGGCGGAAGCTGGTTAAAAGTTTTTATTGGTCATATAGCACAGCCTATTATGAGACTCACACCAGGGCCTGGATCATGGCCCACTCAAAGGGTTAGACTCTCATGGAAGTTATTATGCTCAAGTTTAAATTAACTTCTCTTCCAGATTCCTCCTTCTACAAGATCATAACTTCCCATGTCCATGTGACAGAAAGAAGAAGGCAAGAGGCAGCTTGCTCCAGAGGCTTTAGCTCCCTGTCCTGACATGGTTCTGGTCCTTTCTTATGCTTGTAAGCTCTTATCATTTGACAAACTTCAGCATCACAGTTAAAAACAGAGTTGAGGAGTCAGGCTGCCTGGAGCTAAATCCTGGCTACAGCACTTGCTGGCTGTGTGACTTGGCACAGGTTACATCTCTCGAAGCGTCAGTTTCCTAACCTGTAAAACAATGCTTATATTATTTTACAGAATGGTTATGGGGATTAAAAAGATCATCTCTGTAAAGCCACAATGCATAGTATCTAGTGCACAGTGTGCACATCAAAGCTGGTAGTCATAGGAGTACAAAGAGGAGGAGGGCGGGGACTCAGCATCATAATACTCCTCATACACTCAATCCTCAGCTTTTATCCCACAAGCTTCAAGAACACTTGGCTTAACTGGACATTTTAGTCCTTATAACCAACCTCAAAAGAGAAAAGAGTTTAAAAGAGAAAGGAGTAAAAGAGAAAAAAATGATGTTTTTTCCTTGTACACATTCATCCATGTTTTCCGAAGGCTCTAACAGGGCTCAAGGACCGAAAGTACTACTTGTTTCAGATATATATTAGAACAATTGCAAAAATTAGAGAAAAGAAAAGCTGTTTTGCAGATGTCTGACCATTCATAGTCATCCAATTTTTGGATTGCTCCCAATCAGTGAAGGGAAGAAGGAGTACAATTTGAAAGTCCTGGACTCCCTATGAGGTCACTGCTGACTCCACTTTAATAGTAGACCTCCAGGTGATTAGTAATTTTTCAACAATAAGCCTGAACGCAAAAGAGGCACTAATCTAGCTCTCTCCCTGAATGCTTGTGAACATTTATTATTTTATGCCCTTCTGTTCTCCTTTTCTATTAGGATAAATTTTTCCAAGGCCGGAAACCAGGCCTGTTCTTTTTTTAACGCTTACAGCAAAGCTGATTTTTGTGATACCAGTTATTCATCTCATGTCCCTCACCTGTTCCTCTGTAGACCCGGGGGCCAATGAGTGTTTCAAGCTATGAAGTATTATTTTACTAATCTTTGTTTTCCAATAACCTGGCATAGTTCCTGCAACATTGGTTTTCAATGAAATTTGCTTAAGGGAAAGGTTAAAATGGAAGAAGATATATAAAGAGGCTAATAGCTACAATAAAAATATAATCCAGAATAACAATAGGAGAAAATCAAGCCCAGCAGTTAGTACATGCTGATAATGTAGTTAAAAGATTATTAAAAATAGTATTCCAACTGGAGTTGGAAAGGCTAACAAAAGTTTACTTCTTAAACATTTGTAAGAAGTATGAAGGTGGCCAGGCCTGGGCTGGAATGATAGCTCCAGAGTCACTGGAGACTCAGGCTTAGTCTGTCATTACTAGGATATGACCCCTATTATAGTGCAAAAGGCTGCTGGAGTTCCAGCCATCACAACCACATTCTAAGCATCGGTATAAGTAGTGAGGAAGAGAGGAAAGAGACTTCCCAGGATTTCTATACATCACATTTACTTACTTTTAGTTAGCAAGAAATTAATCTCATGGTCTCAACTAAATGCAAAGGCAGATGCTGCCCAGTGGGAGGCAAGATGTATGGCAGTATATCATAAGGACAGTATCTCTAAATATACAAATGTTTAGGAGCTTGCTGATGATTTCATATACACATGTGTTGCTTTTTTTTTTTTTTTTTGGGTAGAGGGTGGGGGAGATGACTCGGGAACCTATAGCTTAAGGTAGCTCGAGTAGCAGCGGCTCATCTGCAGCTTGCACTGATTAAAAGTTGATGTGCCTATGGAGACAATGGGATAGAATGCTCTAAAGGCAAACAGACAGTCTTTAAATGGTCATTGTTGGTGCTGTCCAGTCTGGTTTATTATAGGAAAGAAGCAAGAATAGATTCAAGGAAGAAACTCAGGCCCAAGGAAACATTCAGCTGTTAGTGTGTGGGGTTCCTTTGTCCTATATCTCTTAGAACCTGAGTAGAAAATGAAAACAGTGCAGGACCCTCACCTTGGACAACAAGACAAAAGTGGTGGGGAGCCTGGTGCTGCCTATCTCTTCTGCCTGTATTTGGGGTCTATCATGGGTGGTCTGGGCCCCTTGTACTAGGATCAATCCTCCCCTAGACCTTCTATAGCCCTGAATACTATGACACTACTATTTTTGCAATAATAAGTTTCCACAAGACGTTGCTGTTGAATGACTTGGGATGCCACCGCCACTGTAAATATACCTCAAACACAAACACACAAAGACACACACACACTCTACCACCACACTCACATACCCTCCTTATTTCAGAATAGGCAGGTTTCTGGAGACTAATTGATCAGATATTTTAAGGGCAGATTCAATAGCCTACTAACAAGACTTGTTCCACACCCCCCACCGCCCCCCGTGATTATTCCTTCCTCTGGCACCTGTAGCTGGGATGAAGGCATAATTAAGGTCCTTCTGTATTCCTGGCAAGGAGAGGAAGAAGTCCAAGGCAACTGAGAGATAGCAACAGACTGAGGCAATCCGGGAAACCTCTGTCCTCTGGAAAATAGCCCTGAGGCCAAGAGCAGCAATTTTATTCTGAAGAAAATCATTCCCTAAAGAACTCTCACTGGCCTCCACTTCCTCTTGGCCAACAATGAAGAATAGATGAAAATGGCTGAGGGTGTTTTTAAGTTTAGTTTGTGTGTGTGTGTGTGTGTGTGTGTGTCTGTGTGTGTGTATGTGTGTGTGTAGTGGAAGAAAAGAAAAGTGAGTCATTAAGTATGACTATAAATCTTAGCTCTAATGTCTTGTTTTCCACTCTAAAAATTGGGAATTATTCAAGGCATAAAGGTGTGTGAACCAAACCACTTAAAGGCATTCTTTAAAATTTATCAACTCTCAATTATTCTCAGCAACTTAAAAAAAAAAAAAAAGGAAAAACAGCCTGCTTTCACCTTGCCCTTCAGCAGATTTCTGTGTGCCCTGCCTCCCAGCTGGCACATTAGCTCAGGATGCAGCTAACCTTGGACTCTGGTTTGCTGCCCACCTCAGGACTCATAACACATCACAGTGAGTTTGGAATCATTCAGTGCTTTGGATGACCCCATCCCTTCCTTAATCCTCAACTTTTTTTTAATCATTGGTACAAAAATCAAGAATTCTCTGAACATTTTCTGGTCTGTCTATAAACTGCCGAAAGGATTATAATAATCATATTTGGGATTTGTGTGGCATGGTAGGATTTTCATAATTTTTTCAGAACTCAGTCTGAATTTAAATCCATTAAATCAAAGGGCTGGAGAGTTTTTAAGAGATGGGATGGCGGGACCCCAGGCCATCTATGTTTGTGAACTGACCTTACCTAAAGGAAAAATAAGTTTTTACTTATCTTCATGACAGGAGATAATTTTACAACTTAGAGTAAAAAGAAAAGGCACTCAACCAAGTGAGGCTCCCACTCTCACACAGGAGAGGGTCTAGAGACTCTATATTCCTTAATGATTGATCACATTTCAAAGAATGGCTCCCAGGTTCTTAGGAAAGACAGTCCTGGGTTGTCAAAATGCAAAGAGGCATTTTATATTATTTACATCTCAAAGTGGCAGAAAAAGAATTTATAATTATAGTTTTCTAAAGTAGATAATCTAAGAAAAGGGAGGGGAGGGACCTTATTGGTTAGGCCATGTAGACTAAGAATCAAGGGTCAAGATAAGAAGATGGCCAGGGGCCTTAGGACAGGAAATTTGGTCTAAAAGGTACTTAAGCTGAAAGAAACATTAAGGCAATCTTGGTCAATCCTTACTATAACACAATGGAGCCACCTATTAATATGCTCATTTTATAGACCAGGAAACTGGGACACGGAGAGGTTGAGACTTATCCTAATTTATCAAACCTGAGAAATACCAAGCCACCTCCAAGTTCACATCTCTCCTACTATGACCAATTGCCTAAATACGCAAATGCATTTTGTTATTGTTGTTGTTGTTTTCTTATTTTTACTGTTTGTTAGGAACCAGTTCCACTGCATTACATCTAAGAGTTGCCTTGATGACAGTAGTTTTGAAGGCTCAGCATGAAGGTCGTCTTATGGAAACAGAGAGGAGAAAAGGATGGAAAACAGGTAAGGGTGAGAGTAGTCAGTAAGCATCCCCACCACTCATCTCACACAGGAGCACAACCTCCAACCACATGTTCAGAACAGGGTGGTCAGTAAACTAGGCAAAATGAAATGAAGCCCTGGATGGAATTAGCGGCAAGGGGAATAAAATGGACAGGGCAACTTTAAGAACGCATCAAAAGAATGGCAGGAGCTGGAAATAGAGAGGCTAAAAGGGACCTTCTAAACATAACTTTAGTCTTAGAAAGACAGAAATTGAAATAGTTAGGAGAGGGAGCCTAATTTAAGGGAAAATAAGTAAGAAAGGATTATACATGTTGACTTTAAGGTGGTCTGACAAGTTTATAACTTAACATTAGATCCTTACTGTAGACATTAAATTGGTGCTGTTGATTTCCAGTTTGGAAGTCCTCTTCTTCACAGTGATATTATAGATACAAAAATAAATGACCTCAGTAAAAGATGAACATCTAGAGAGAAAGGGAAATGACAAGATAAGGAATCATGAACAGCTACCATAGCTGAGTACCAAGAAAAGAGAGATGAAAAAGCAAAAGCAAGGATGGGGGAGAAGGAACAGAAAAAGAACCAGGAAAAGCAGTAGCAGAGTCCAGGAAGTCTTGTGTAATAGAAACCAGGGCAATATAAAGATTAAAGAAGAAACCTTCTCCAGAATCTAATGGTACAGTTAAAGAAAATTGTGTAAGGCAGAGGGAGGCACTAGTGACTCTCAAGACAGAAGCTCCAATAGTTTTGAGGATAAAAATCACATTGCACAGGGACAAAGGAAGTAGCAGACATATCAGAAGCAGAGGTATTGGGCCACAGTTAAGCAGTGCAAAGAAGAAAGTTCGGATGCTAGTTGGAAAAACAAAAATCTTTTTGTTTTCCAATAAAAGGGAAAATATCATAAAATGTGTTTAAAAACTGAATTATTAGCCAATATTCCCCATACATTTATAGATCCAATAAATGTACAGAAACTCCTATACCATTTGCTAATGCATACACAAAATGTACACAGATCCATTAAAACAATCCCTGTTTCTCTACCACACTTTGTTTAACCCATCTCTAATATGAAGCATTCATAATATGAGCATTCTAACCCAAAGAGGTCTAGCCTTGTTGTTAGTGTAGAAGGCTGTTCCTCTCAGTCTGTTCTTCAATCCAAGACCCTTTAAGTTGTTACCATTTGAGGAGATTCTACTGTTGGCCTAGAGACAGCTACACATTGCTTATTTACCTTGGCATCACCAGTCACAGTTTTCAGAACTTCAAGGAAGGATGTTCAAAAGGTCTTGGAGACATGGCAGTAGTTGCCATACCTGAAACTAAGGCATGTCTGCAAAGCGTTAAATAAGAAAGTTATCACCTTGTCTGATGTGTTTCCCTGTGATGGGTACTTGTTTTTAGATGGTGATCATTTGCCAGCTTTTGACAATTCTCATATATTTGTTCTAAGGCCGTTGTGCCCAGATTTTGTCTAACGAACGGTAGTATTGTCTTATTAATTTTTGTGTATATACATCCTTTTCCAGCTATGGCTAGCAGATGCACTTGAAAGAAGGTAACAAATCTTTCCATCCCTGACTTTCAACACCCCTTAAAGCTATCTGCTTCTTTAAAGCAGGTCCATACCAGATCAATAGTTTAGTAGATTTATTTCAGTTCCTCCCTTTGATCGTTTCCTGTTCTTAACCTTTGTGTCATTTCTCCTCTGTGTTTTTCCTGAGAACTAGGCCTCCCCTCACCTCCATATCTCTCACCTGCAAAATGAACTCTTTGTTGTTCCATTTTTATGTTTTCAATTCATCTTTCTCAGTGACCATCCTAAATCTGCTCTCCCTGGAAACACTCTCAATGATATCTCTATCCTCCAGGACTCAGAACAAGCTAAGGGGCAAGGAACAATTAAAAGTAGAAATCAAGTGTTTTCAATTACCTCTGTGCTTTTGGCTATAACAGAAATTGTCCTGTGTGTGCATGTGCACTGGGAGAATTTTTAAGCCAAATGAGAAACAAAACAACAATTAAACTCAAATACTATAAATAAATATCAGAAATAAATGAAAATAACTAAACAGAAAAAGTATATCTGGTTCATACTTGGATAAAACTATATCTAAACCATGTGATCACTTTGGAAACATTATACATAGGAAAGAAGAAAATTTGTGTCAAGGAGCTGATTAAGGAACCAGTGATATCAAAAGTGACTGTGCTGCTCGGTGTTCTGAGGATATTTGAAACGTCAAAAGCTTTTCAGACTCCTGCTTAATGTCATTGGTTAGAACTGAGTAAGCTATGTTATTGACATCTCTCAGACTTGCCAACCATTGTTTAGGATGTTAATTAACTCCGGAAGTGGTCGGTGTCCCATCAGTGATGTGAGACCTCAATTTGTCATGGGAGGCTAAGGGGCTGTGGGGGAGGGGATGGCACGGAATACTGCTGCCTCTGACCTCATGGGGTTGGAGCGGAGCTGATATCCCTGGTCTGGCAAAAGAGAGGAATACAATTTTTATAGTTCTTTGTCCTTTTACACATATACAAACTCAAAAGATCCATTTCTGTGCCTGTGCCTTTTACCTCTCCTTTTGAAAAGCTACATAATGAAGAGAGATTTATCCATTTTAAAATGCTGTCTGTGCGCAAAGTGAAACCTGCTCTCACCCTTCTGAGTTGTAACATTGCTTTCTCTCTGAGCCTTGTAAAGCCTGCATGAGTCAGACCACTTACGGCTTGCCCTTATACTATCAGGACATGGGGCAGGGAGGGGCAGCCGGTGTGTGCAATCTGTCAGCTATTGTACAGCCTAATGAGGCACAAGAATAAAGGTTCCCCATGTGGAATGTTCTCCTCCACATCAGAGGCACTGAGGAGGTACTTTGCAGATTCCAGCGGGTCTGGGGAGACTGTCACTGAAGTCAGCCAAGCTCCTCTGGCTGCAGTGGCAACCTGTCAGTCAGTTGGCCTGGGACATGAAATGACCATGCTAGAGGCCTGGCATCCCCTTAGACCAGTGTGTAAGGTTTGTACTTATTCCCAAGGCCAGACTCACCTCAGCTAAAGTGACCTCCTCCAAAGCTTGCTTGAGTCCACTAGGGAGTGATCCCTATAAGCTCATAACTCCTGAGAAAGACACAAAAGTAACAAGTCAGCATGAGAGATGGGGGATGGAAAGGAAAGGAGCTGGGAGCAAGGCAGAGATGCCACTAAGGGTTTCTCTCTGTCTTTCTCTCTCTCGGCCTTCAAAGAAAGCTTTGGAACTGGGACTGAAGATTCAGAGAGCAGTGCTGTGGGCGACTGAGTGTTGAATGCATGCAAACCAGCTAGTACAAAAGCAAAGACAAGAGCTGGACTCTGGAGCAGCACCCTGTGGCTGTTATTGGAAAGATTCACAGACAAATGGCAGCTGCACCTGCAAGTATAATGGAAAGGGTGGATATGACGATGACATCTTATTTTTATTAGGACACATGAACACCAGGCTGTCTAACAGGAGTGGGAGTAGCAAGAATTAATCATCTCATATTCCTAACATAGTGGCTTGTGGTGTTGGGGGGAGGGGTGTGTGTTTTCCTGGGTGTTGCAAACAATTGCTGCATGCTCTTCAGGGTAGCATTAATAAGTCAAATGGTTTGGAAAAGAAAAAAGTATCAGTGGGCAGAAAGTCTGGAAAAAAAAATTTAAATGATGAAGGGGCTGATGTCTGCTTTGAGTCATGCTAGGAGCTATAAATATGCAATAAGCAGAATCAAGAGCGGCTGCTCAAGTCCAGCCTCCTAAACAGCATCCCTCCCAAGCAGGCAAGCAGAGTGAGAAATTGAGCCTACTACCCTAGCAGTCCTGTGTGGTACCCTCTGTCTACATGGCTGTTCCCAATCATGTATGGACTCTCATAGAGCCAATTACCCTAAGATGGAGATTCTCAAATTTGAATGTGCAAAGGATCATATGGGAACTTGGACAAATGCAGATTCCTGTATCTTGCCCACCTCCATCAGAGACTTGATTCATACACCAAGTGTGATGGGGCCCCAGAAATGTGAATTTTTAAAGCACTCCAAAACCTTGAAAAATATTATTTTAGGCAATGTAGAGACTAACACTGGATAAAACTAAATGATAAGTATTCTTTACAACAGACTAATGTCTTCTTCCCTTGAGGGTGCTCTACTTACTGCCAGCTCCTGTAGACCATCCCTAGCTAAAAAATGGTCCCAGAAGTTTTCTACAGACAGACATTTATACCTTAGGTTAAATTTAAGTCAACATGTTACCTATGTTAGGAGTGTTTGCCATTTTAAACATCTTGCTTATTTTAGAATGAGGGTTGTGTTGTTGGGTGAAGGGATTTCTTGCAGCAGCAGATGGGAACTGTAGCTGAGAAAGGAACATTCCTTCCTGCTGCCCCCAGAAATTATAAAATATCTGGCAGAGCCTACAGATAATTATGAACCATTTCACTGGGATCATTCTACCATGAATGATATTATATCCTACAAAGTCAGACTTCTAGCACTATCAGCTCAGGCAGAGGCCCAAGAGGGCAAAAAGATTTTCTACCAGGTAGTGCACCCTAAATTTTGATAATATCTCAAACCATATTACTTGAGCTAAGATTAGAGTTTAACTAGAGTTTCATAAAACATTTTCTCACTATATCTAGAAATGGGAAATCTCCACCATGAGTCACCAGAAAGATTTCTTCTCCTCTGTAATCAAACAGCCCATCTCACCCTACTATTTGCTGAGTCTATAAATCATAATAAATATTAAAAGCATAAAGATAAGACCGATTAGAGGAAACAAACATCACAGTAAGGGATTCATTAAAGAAGATCAGATTCGTCTATACAGAACTGCTTCTACATTTGCCTTTTTATCAGACTGGGGATTGTTCTGGCCCATGGAGAAACTGGCCTTTATAAAACCCTCCCACAGTGATCTGTCATCCACCCAGCTCCTGGCCACATGTAAAGCCTGCTTTTATTCTAAATAAAAGTGTGCTTTTATCCCTGTAACCACCAAGGAAAAGCAATAAAAACTAATTAACACCCTTTCCATTTTGTTCTCATTTGTTAGAAATCTAATTAGATTCAAGCAGAAGGGAAACCTTGCTATTGTGGTCAATCTCACTGTGCTTTAGAAAGGCCTGGCCTTTGGATTAAGTAAGGAAGCCAGCAAGATGACACAGTCTTTAATTTACAAACTTACCCAAATGTAAAAAAGAAAATATTTGTTGGGAGAGTCAATAGCGGTTAGCAGAGCCAAATCAAAATATCTGCAATATTTCTGAGATGGTGAGAATTATTCTTCTCTGAATATTTACAAGAAAGGAAATGGGAATAATAATCCTCTTCATGTAACAGTTAATAAATATTGAGCACATAATAAGTTCCAGGCACTGTTAAAAGTTTACTCAAATGATCTCTTGAATTTTCATAACAATTCAATGAGTAAGTTATTTTTAATATTGACATCTTACAGATAAAAGATACTTGGGGGATTTTTCTCTAGAGAGGGTCATTTCACTGCTTTGTAAGAAACTAGAGGTAATAGAGGTCACTAGGACTCAGATCTCTCTTATAAAATAACTAAGGCAAAAAAAGATTTGAGAATCCAAAAGGTTAGAAAACAACTAATGCAAAGCCAAGCAAGAACCCACACACTGGCAAGTGTTTTGAGGACAAAGCTCATCTTCTTAAGATTTGTACTATATTGTCTCTTTGTTTATTTGTGTCATTGGATAAATTAACAGTGAGGGAAATTAGTCTTTATGTTAACAGCACATATGGTTCATTTTTTAAAAAGTCTCCTCAACTATTTTGGGCAACTACTATCAAATTGATAACTGTTATCTACTTCTTTGAAGTGGAAAGTCCTTTAAAGTTAGGACTATACTGGTAAACACATGTGGAAGTTGATAAACTATAATTCAATTTGTTGTTGATGAAAAACGTGAATCATGGACTCAGTGAGTTAAAAGCCACCTTTGTTTTCTTCTTGTAGAACCTGACTCAACGCTGGAATTCCATCTGCAACATCCCCAGTGGGAAAGCCTAGTAGGGCAGGCAACAGGAGCCTGCTAATGCTTCAAGGTCAAGAAGCATTCATCCCTGGTAGATGAGTTGGTGCTCTTTAGCATGATTTAATCAGAGTAGAGTTTAGGTTGAAACAATCATGTAAGTTTTCTTCATCCATTAATGTAGATAGATTGATTTTTCAAGTTGTAAACAGACCCTACATATCTGGGATAAGCTGCATGTCATTGTAAAGTATTGTGTTTTTTAAATATACTGCTAGATTGAATTAGCTAATTTATGTTAAAGATTTTTGCATCCATGTTCATGACAGAAATAGGTCCGTAATTTTTCTTTCTAAGGAGTTGAAATCAAGTAAGCTGACCCCATAAAAAGTATTAGAAATTGATCCTTCATTGCATTTTCTTGGGAAGAGTTTGTCCAAGTTGAGTGTTATCTTTTTTTTTTTTTTTTTTGAGTGAATAGAATAACCCACTAATAAAATAATATGAGTCTAAAGTTTTCTTTGAAAAATAATTTTTAATACTAGATTTCCATTTCCTTAGCAGATAAAAGGTTATTTAGATTTTTAATTTCTACTTTTATCAGTTTGGGTTATGTGGTATTTTTTCATAGAAATTGTCCATTTAATTTGAATTATCAAGGTAATTGGTGAAAATCCATAACATCTTCTTTATATGTAAAATAAAATCTATACTGACACTTTTCTCTCTCCCTCTTTCTCTGTCTCTATGTAAAATATTTATTTTACTAAATCATCTTTCTGTATCATTTAATTGTACCCTTTATAATTTCTTGTTTTCTATTTTATACAATTTTTATTTGCTCTTTATTTTCCAGCTTCTTGAAATGAAAGCATAAAATATTTATTTTTACCTTTTTTATTTTGTTTAAATGCATTTAAGCTAATAATTTTCCTGTAAGCACTGACCGATATTCATTTTTAAAGTTTTGATATGCTAATAACTTTTGTCATTCCATTAAAAATATTTTCTAATTTGTTTTCTAATTTCCCTTTTGATTGCATCTTTTACCCATGGATTACTTAAAAGATTTTTGTTTAATTTCAATCAGCTTGGGATTTTCTTGAATATGTGCGTGTTAGTGATTTTAAGCTAAATTCCAATGTATGAATAAAACAAACAATAATTTTAACCTTTTGAAAATTGTGAGGCTTTTTTGGCACAACATATAATCAATTTTATCATGTGCACTTGACAGTAATTTAAATTTTATAAAGTGTTCTATATATGTCAGTAAGGTCATGTTTATTAATTTTGTTCAGATCATCTATACTATTATTGAGTTTTCGTCAGTTTTTAAAATCAGCTTTAATTGTAGAAATTTTCACGTGTGATTTTAGCTCTGTTTTTTATTTGTGTGTTTCATCTAATTTAAAACTAAGATATTAGTTGTATACAAATGAAAAATTAGGATATCTTTCTGTTAGATTAACCTTATTATACAATATCCCTGCTTCTTACTATTATTGTCACTTTGTCTCTTAATACAGCTATTTTCTTTTGATCAATGTTTGTAAAGTAACATGTTTCTGACTTCTTACTTTAAAACTTACTATGTCCTTATAAGTAATGTGTGTCTCTGGTCAGCAGGATAAAAAGGTTTTTAATTATTATTCAGTCTGAATATCTTAGATTTTCATTGGAGAATTTATTCCATTTATATTTAATTTCTAACACTAGCTTGGTTTATATTTTCCATCTTACTCATTTTCCATTTTTTCCTATTTGTTCATTTTCTTCTTTTGTTAATTTATTTTGGCTAAATCATGTGTTTATTTTCTATTTATTATGCATTAAACTTATTCTTATAATATTCTGTCAGCAGCATCCATAAATATTACAAACACACCCTTGAATTACATAGTCCAATACAGGTTATTACATATACCATTTTATAGTACCTTAGGACTTTATATTCCTGTCTTTTATTGTTTTAGTTAGTCATTTTAGTTCTACATATAAATTAAACTCCACAGACATAAAATTGTTGTTTGGTAGAATCAGTGTTGATATATAAATATATATCAAGGTTCATATCTAAATCTATATATCTCTATGTATTTGTGATATATTTATTCTTCATTCTTTCTGGTCTTTTTCATTCCTTCTTGCCTTTGTTTCTATCTGTGATCATCTTCCTCTGACTGATGAATTCTACTTAGGTTTCCTTTTACTGCAGACTTGCTGGAGAAAAGTTCTCTTAGTCTTTGTGTGAAAACATTCCAGTTATGTTGTAAGATATTCTTGCAGGGTATGTAATTCTAATTTTGTAGTTATTTTTATTCAACACTTTAAAGATATTATTCCACTACTATTTGGCTTTTATTGTGTTTGTAAGGAAGTTGGCTAAGAATTTCATTTCATTGTATTTGAAGGCAAGGTGACTGTTTCTCTGCTTTTAAGATTATTTTCCTTTTCTTTAATTATTTTTACCAAATTTATTATGATGTGCCCATATTTGTGTCATTTTGGATGTTTTCTATTGACCTGTTTTTTTTGTTTGTTTGTTTGTTTTTGTTTTTTTTTTTTTTTTGAGACTGAGTCTCGCTCTGTCACCCAGGCTGGAGTGCAGTGGCCGGATCTCAGCTCACTGCAAGCTCCGCCTCCCGGGTTCACGCCATTCTCCTGCCTCAGCCTCCCGAGTAGCTGGGACTACAGGCGCCTGCCACCTCGCCCGGCTAGGTTTTTGTATTTTTAGTAGAGACGGGGTTTCACTGTGTTAGCCAGGATGGTCTCGATCTCCTGACCTCGTGATCCGCCCGTCTCGGCCTCCCAAAGTGCTGGGATTACAGGCTTGAGCCACCGCGCCCGGCCTTATTGACCTGTTTTGAACTAATTTTGTGTTCTGTTGCATCCAGGCTGCTACTAGTGAGCCCAAACATTTAATTTTCAGTTTTAAAAAATGTATATTTCTTAGTTCTTTATACAATTTTTATAGATATCCTTTCATCTGGTCATTTCCTATGATTCTTTAACATACTATTTATAGTTATTCTAAATACTTCACCTGCTAATTCTTTTACCTAGGTTTGTGATATGACATCTATTTTCTACCTTCTTCCATCTTCCCTCTTCACAGGTCTACTAATTTTTTATTGTATGCCAGATACAAGGAATAAAAGAACCATACATGGTCCCAATCATTTTATCTCCAATGTTCTCACCACATTTAAGTGAATATCATAAAGAAATGATCATCTCAATTCAATTAGAAATTAATTTGAGACAAAAATAGATTGTAATATTTGTAATATTCAGTACATTTCTGATTTCACTGCTTCAAAGGAATTAGTCTCCTTGATTGTTCATTAGAACCCGGCTAAGACTCTGCTGAGCCCCAGACAAGTACACTTTTTTACATCTCTGCTGTTTTTAAGTTTCAGTAAGTGACTCAAGCCTGCTAACAAATGTCTTGAGCTGCTGACAGGTGATGCTCTTGATGCAAGCTCCCTTATTGGAAGATCTTTCTTGTAAAGCACCAAAAGACTCTGAATATTTTATTCTGCATTTAGAAGCTTCTGGTTTAGCCCCTCTGGATCTCCAGCAAATGTTCTTTGAGGAAAACAAGATTTGAGTCTCCTCAAGATTCCAATTTGCCACACTAGTCCTAGTTGACTGCTTAAAGCTTTGGTGGTGCCTCCTGCCACCAGAGAGTCCTGCTGCTTCAGCTCAACTAACCCTTGGTTCACACCAAAAACTGGCAGATGGCCCAGGTAGAAAAATGGCTGGAGGTAGTCAACTCACTTCTCTTCTCTGAGGAATTAGGGTATATCTCAACTCTTACTTGCACTGCTCTCTCATGCAGCCAAAAATGTGATTTTTGTAATTTACCTGCTTCTAACTATTATAGTGGGAGCATTACATGCCAGCACCCACTGTGCCCTATCATGAAGCAGAAGTCTATGGCACCCTACATAGAAACAAAAGAATCCAGGTGAGAAAACTTTTGGTTGCAAGTAGCAAGCAACCCAGTGCCAATTGGCTTAAGAAAAAGATAATATATTGTTTCACCTAATTGAAAAGTCCTTGTGTAAGTGAGTCTTCGACTACAGGAAACCTAGGAATATTTTTTAAAATATCCTCATTGGCCCTCATTCAGTTGCAGACATCTTTCTGTCTTAGTCATCAACCAAACTGTCTTGAGAGGAGGAGATGCATGATTTCTCAGAACAATATCTGGATCATGTCAGAAGAGGTCAAATGAGGAGATTGTGGAAAGGAAGAGCAAATGCCCACTATGCCTGACCATTCCAGCCACCATTTATCTCATTATGGTCTCAACAGCTATAGTTTCTGCCAGGCATTTAAGCACTTAAATGCATTATCTTGTCTTGTGCATTGCTCATTGTTTTGCTTATGGTAAGCTGAAACTTTGTTCTTGATACCCAAATCATAAAAATTCACACTGATATCCAAATCATAAAAATTCACACTGAACTTCTAAGGTACTTAATACAGTATATTCTTGCTGTCTGGTAGGTCCTCAGGAAGGTTATCCAACTGTATTTCACACTGCAGGTCACAGCTGAAGAAGGATTGGTTTCTCAGTTTTCAGCTCTAATCATGTGGTAACATGTGCTGTCAGAAGAAAGCACTTTAAGCCATAGGTTATTATTATATATTGTAAGCAGTATTTCTTTGAATCAAATAAAATGAGAAAATGGGTAAGGGTGCCTCACTAATCCCTGAGCCATCTCACTGATGCGCAGTATTGGGTTCAGCATGCCTTCATTTGCTGTGACATTGCACATCTCATGTTGTACCTTCTAGGCAGGCAATTATGGGAAGACTTCAGTGCTGCCCTCCAAGAGACTAGACTACAGGCTGAATGGAACTCTGTCAGACAGGCAGCCTCACTTCCTCCCAGCTAGTTGATGTGTCTCTCCCAACAAAAGAAATGGTTTTGAATTCTTTCTTTCACCAGCTTGCTGCCAGAAATCTCATAAAAGAAGTTACACTTTGAGCCTGAGCTTGAAACTAGGAACTGACTTACACAGTCAGCTGGAGGGTTGGAATTGAGCAGACCATGCTATTTCCAGTAGGTGTGCACATCCCACAGAGGGTATGCTGATTAAAATCATCAGAACATAAGAAGACATAAGGAATTAATAAATTAGAGCAAATGCATAGTGTGATGATAAAGGGCATAGTCACTGGAGTCAGAATCCTTTCTCTGCTGCTGATTGGCCTTGTGCCTGAGATTCCTAATTTGTATCATAGAGCTATTGTGATTAGTTAAAATTATGCACATAAAGTGCTTAGCATGTGAAATGCAAGCATCCCAGGCATAACCAACAATAAATAGCTATTGTGAATATTTGTATTGGCTTGTGCAGGAAATTTTAGGATAGCATCACCAACTATTTATTACCATGGTAATGAGCTAATGTGACTACATCATGCTACGTAAGTGTAGAAAAGACTTAAAAATTCATCCATCTTATACATGTCATTACATATTTTTTCTGCACATTAAAATGCCCAACCACATTGTTTCCAATGTCTGAAGATCCAAGGGCAGAGGCCATCATTAAAAGTTAAGGCTATAAATTGTGACAGGGAAAAAAATTAGGTGTACATTCCTATGAGTACATGTATTGCTCAGGGTTCATACAAATGCCCAAATCACCTTAAAATGCAATATATAAACTCATATTTGTCATTTTCCCCAAAAAATAATTACAAAGAAACTATGTGGAATGGCTTATATTTTTTTTATTTATTTAGCCTGCATTTGTTTTAGTCCACAACTCATCCTAGCTTGAAAGCAATTAGTATGCATGCTGTATTTGTTTCTCTGTCCCCATATTTTGACTTCTCTCCTCTTTCCCCATTTTGAACCTTTCCCCTGGAAACATTCTTCTCACCTTGTTATCCTACCCATTTATTCATTTGTTATTGATTTGAAAGGTATGTAATATCTGCCAATCCCTGTGCTACAGACAAAAGAAAACAGACCCTGATGACACTCCAGTGGAGGATAAGGTAAGGAAACAGTATATTTTATTAACACAATTGGAGACTGTGCACATATTGGGAGAAAGTAATTGGATCTGTGTCTTAAAGGATGGATGAGGGTCAGGCAGACTTGTAAAGGAAGAAGGATTTTGGCATGATCAAAGGTACAGAGAGAAGAAATAGTTCAGCACGACAGGAAACTAACAATCATTTGATGTTGCTCAAATATGAAGTTCAGAGAAATACAAGCATGCATCTCTTAACAATGAGGACATGTTCTGAGAAATGTGCCATTAAGTGATTTCATTATTGTGCGAACATCATAGAGTATACTTGCACAAACCTAGGTGGGATAGCCTACTACACACCTAGGCTATATGGTATAGCATATTGCTCCTAGGTTGCAAACCTATACAGTGTGTTACTGGGCTGAATACTATAAGCAATTGTAACACAATAGTAAGGATTTGTGCATATAAACATATGGAAACATAGAAGAGGTAATGTTTTGTGCTACAATGTATGACAGCATGATGTCACTAGATGATAGGGACTTTTCAGCTCTATTATAATCTTATGAGACCATTGTTGTATATGTGATCTGTCGTTAACCAAAACATCATCATGTGTCACATTACTATAACTGGCAAAGAGATCCTGGATAAGCAGGAAAAAAAAATAGTGAAGGATTTTTTTTTCTATTTTAAGGTCACTGTACTTTTTTTCTATACACAGTTGGAAGTCACCAAAGGGCTTTGAACAAAGAAATGGCATGGTCAGATTTCACATATTAGATATATTACAGTCTAGAGGAGAACATTCAAGGATATGGCTAGACACACTGATGAATTTGACCAATAATCCATGCTAGAAACCCGAGAGCCTGAATGCAGGCAGTGGTTGTTGACGAAAAGGAGGCTAGGCAAAGATAGGCCTAGAGAAGGTGAAACTTGACATTTTTCCAAAATAATCCTTTAGAAAACCTTAGGAAAACATTGTTAAATGAGACAAAGATAACGCACAAAACACATAGAAGCCAACGAGTCTATAAAGATAAAGCACAAACACATAGAAACCAATTAGTCTATATAATATGAATTCCATATCCAAAGGTAAATAAGTTATCCTAGCCTCACATTTACCAGACACCCAAGCCCCAGAAATTTTTCTGACCTCTATCATGTCACTCTTTTATCCTAGAACAGATAAGGGATGGCCTTGCAGCTACCCTGGAGGCTTCCTCAGCAGCCTCCATTTCTCTCCCTAGAAGCATTTTGAAGTCACAGGCCTTAGACTGTGAGGCCATCGTTCTGCATCTTCGCTGGCCCCTACACCTGATGGCTGGAGTCCTAGGCTCTAAGTCCTCAAATGAGAAAGTTGTTTCTTTATCTGCTTTTCACCATCTTTTCCTGGACTTTAGGCCATTCTTCTTCACTTTATCTACGTATTTACTTCCAGCATCCATCCTAATGCTTCTATTCAAGGTAAAGTTTATTGGATTTCTAACCAGAGAAGTTCTCCTTTGAACCCTGACCAATGTCTTCTTATTCTGTACCATTTAAAAGAAGCATAGTACAGGTTTGTTACATATGTATACTTGTGCCATGTTGCTGTGCTGCACCCATCAACTCCTCATTTACATCAGGTATAACTCCCAATGCAATCCCTCCCCCCTCCCCATGATAGGCCCCGGTGTGTGATGTTCCCCTTCCTGAGTCCGAGTGATCTCATTGTTCAGTTCCCACCTATGAGTGAGAACATGCGGTGTTTGGTTTTCTGTTCTACTTAAAGTATAATAATAATAAATAAATTAAAAAAAAAAAAGAAGCATAGTAAATGGTGAGAAGATGAGTTACATTCTTTAGTGGCAATTGGCTTTTTCACCTGCAGTTTTAAACTAGGGATCAGCAAACTATGGCCCACAGGCCAAATCTGTCCCACTACCTATTTTAATAAATAAAGTTTTACTGGAACATAGCCACCCTCATTCATTCAGGTATTGTCTCTAGCTGCTTTGAGCCACAGAAGCACAGTTGAGCAGACAGTTGTGACAGAGACCATGTGGCCCAGAACCCTAAAATATTTACCACAGAGCCTTTACAGAGAAAGTTTGTTGACCCCTTTTCTAACCCACTAGGAAGACTAATTTTTCTCTAATAGTCATATTTATTCTGTAATAAAGGCCCATATGCCTTTACTTTGGAAGTTTATCCATTTCCCTACCACAGCTGATATGTCACAACCTTAGTGCCTATTTCCTACGTGAGAATGATCTTTAGCATCATCAACTCCCCCTCTCTCTCCATAGTCCACCCTAGAAACCATTTGGAATTCTATTAATAAATTCTACATACATTTATACAGAAAATTGCTTTACATATATAGCATTAAATTTTAAAATTTTCCTGGCATCAAGACATGGAGGAACACTGAGTAGTTAGGTCTAATGAAATGGTACAATTCATTTTTCCTTTTTGTTCTCTTTCATGCAAGGTATATCAGCAGAGCCAAAGATTGTCCATAGAGAGGAAGCAAAACTAAAACATTTCAATAATCTATATACCAGAAAATCAATTCATAATAACTAAAATTTGGCTGGGCCACCTTTCAAAGCAATCAAGTGCTTTCAGAGCACTTGATTTTCCTGTAATGTAGTAAGATAATTTACATCAGCTTTTACTTGAAGAAGTATTTTGTTAAGAGAGTTTCATTTAGTAATTCCGAACAAGGACCCTGGAGCTCTACTTTCTGGGTGTAAATCCTAGCTTTGTCCCTGATTGAGTATGTAACTTCTTTGTACCTCAGTCTTCTCGCCTATAAAATGGAGGTTATAATACCATCTACTTTATGAAGTTTATAAAAATTATGAGTTAATATATGCTGAATACTTAGAACAGTACTGCATGATAAGTGCTATATGCTTTTATTGTTATTTTATTATTTATTTATTTATTGCTTTTTTGTGCTTCTCTGCTCTCAAAGTGATATGAATGCTTTTGTTAGAGGAAAGTAGGTATACATTCTGGCAGAATTTCTCCATTTCTTCTCCTTGCTAGGCAGGCATCTGCCTCCTTGCTTTCTATTCATTTCACCTATTACCCTAGCCTTACTAGTCCCCTCTCAGAATCCCTTCACTCTGTTTGGTTGTTGTTTAATGGACAAATAAAAATTGTATTATTTATGATGTATAACATGATGGTTTGATTCATTGTGGAAAGGCTAACTCAAGCTAATTAACATATGTGTTACCTTATGCACTTGTTGTTATTTTATTGTCAAATACATAAAATTTTCTTTCTTAGCAATATTAAAAGTACAATATTTTGTTATTAGGTTTAGTTGTCATGCTATACATAGATCTAAATAGATCTCTAGAAATTATTCTTCTGTCTAACTAAAAATTTGTATTCTTTGACCAACATTTTCCCAATCTCCCCATCCCTCAGCCTATGGCAATACCATTCCACTGTCCACTTCTGAGAGTTTGACTTTTTAAGATTCCACATATAAGTGAGATCATACACTATTTGTCCTTCTGTGCTGGGTTTATTTCATGTAACATGATGCTCGTCAGGTTCATCCACGTTGTCACAAATGATAGGATTTCCTTAATTTTTAAGGCTGAATAGTATTCCATTGTATATATATATATATCACACTTTCTTAATCCATGTATCCTTTGATGGACACTTAGGTTATTTCCATATCTCAGCTATTGAGCATAATGCTTCAATGAACATAGGAGTTCAACTATCTTTTCATCATTCTGATTTTATATCCTTTGGATATCTACCCGGAAGTAGGATTGCTGGATCATATGGCAATCTTATTGTTAGTCTGAGGACCCTTTATACCATTTTCCGAAATGACTATACCAATTTACATTCCTTCCAACAGTGTGTTTGGGTTTGCTTTTCTCCACATTCTCACCGATGCTTGTTACCGCTTGTCTTTCTGATAATAGTCATTTTAACAGGTGTAAGTGACATCATTGTGGTTTTAATTTGCATTTCCCTAATTATTAGTATTTTAAGCATTTTTAAATATAGCCATTGACCATTTGTATGTCTTCTTTTGAGAAATGTCTATTCATGTCCTTTGCCCATTTTTAACGGGGTTGTTTTCTTGCTACTGAATTTTTTAGTTCCTTATGTATTTTGAATAGTAATTCCTTATCAATTGTATGATTTAAAAATATCTCCTTCCATTTCTTTAGGTTGTCTGCTCACTCTGTTGATTGTTTCCTTTGTTGTGCGGCTTTTTAGTTGATGTAACTACATTTGTTTGGTTTTGCTTCATTTGCTTGTTCTTTTGGGGTCATAGCCAAAAAAAAATCATTGCCCAGACCAATGTCATAAGGCTTTTCTCCTATGTTTTCTTCTAATAGTTCTATGATTTCCTGTCTTGCATTTAAGTCTCTAATTCATTTTGAGTTAATATGGGGTAAAATAAGGATCTAATTTCATTCTTCTGCATGAGGATATCCAGTTATCCAAACACAAGCTATTAAAGAGACTGTCCTGTCCCCATTATGTGTTCTTGGCATCTTTGTCAAAAATCAATTAACTATAAGTTCATGAGTTCATAACTGACCTCTCTGTTTCATTAGTCTATGTGTTTTTTGGCTGGTACCATGCTGTTTCGATTACTTTAGCTTTGTAGAAGATTTTGAACTTAGGCAGAGTTCAAAGCCTCTGGCTTTGTTCTTTTTACTCAAGGTGATTTTGGCTTCTTGGGTAACGGCATCACTATTATTGATCACAACCAAAGTTTCTAGGCTTAGCAACTGGTCTCACCAAGAGTGGAATCAGGAGAGTGAAAATGGAGAAGCCAAGACTTTAAAACAGTGGTTATTTGCTTGCTTTTCCTATGCTTACTCCCCCTACCCTATGAGGGAAGGAAGAGTATCTTTCTTAATACTTTTCTGTGCTCCTAGAACACTGTCTCATAGTAGAAGTTGCTCATAAATATTTATGGAAGGAGTATTTAAACGTAACAGGGAATTAGAGCCTTGTGAGGGAGGAAAGGGTAAGAAATGAGTGCTGATCCTTCACCAGCTGCTATTCCTCTGACCTCATGGTCCATGATTTCTATGGCAAATGACCAGACCAGAGTAACATGAAGGCAACAGCAAAAGTTGGAGATAGAAGTGGAGCAGAAAATCGGAGATGTTTTTCCAGGAAAAATGTCCTACGTCTAATCCTGGGTATATTAGCTATTTACCCTCTCCAGATGTTATATATAATAGTAACACCTAATTAGATCACACCACACAGATATTATCTTTAAATTTAGATAAATAATTACCATTTATTTTGAATGTGTTTGATAATGTTTCTACTCTTCTGATACTTGATAATCATTTATGCTGCCAATAATTTATTTGTAGTTATTAATTCAACATAAGCCTATCAAGCACATATTAGATATCATACATTCTGCTATGGATGAGTGATATTAACAAAATGAGTAGCACATTATTTCTGTTACTCTTCTGAAGGAACACTGCTTGAAAGATAGCAAAATTCTGGATGATATAACATGATTACTGCCATTCAGAGCAAGGAATAAAGGCTATTGGGGAACTGATGAAGGAATAATTACCTTCTCTTGCAAAGATGTCTATATTGACTTTAGAAATAGTAGATATTACAATCGAGCTTTGAAGCGGAAATATGCAAACAATAAAGAGACGAAGTATACATCAGGTAGATGAGGACAAGATGAGTCAAATAGCATTTTGGAAATGGTGAATAATCTGGGTGCCTAGAATATAGAATGTATGGGGCAGTAGCAGGGGATGAGACAGGACCAGACTAGTAATGATTTAGTTTACAAAGCATTGGGAAGCCATCAAAGAGATTTCAAGGAAAAGGGTGTTAAGCTGAATCCCAGAAAATTCAACTCTCAGGTTCAATTATCTGTTCTGGGACTTAGGAAAATTCCTTGAGTTCTACACGTTTCTATGTGTGTTCCTAGTTTCTTCATCTGTCGGGGATCATATTAGTACTTATCTCTTATGGTTCTTGTGAGGACTAAATGAATTAATATATGTAAGGTACTTAAAACAATGTCAGACTCATATTAAGTGATTTCTCTTAAATATTTCTTATTGTCTTCCAGAGTGAAAATCTCATTTGTGACCCGTTGTTAAGGCATATTTGGTAGATCTACCATATATCTACTCCTAGGTTACCTAACACTGCACCAACAGAATACACACTCTGTCTTGAGTACTGTTCCTATCAAGATCCAGTGCCAAAGTAAGAACTATGATAGACACCACCTCTTCAGCTGTGTGGACTGCACATACATCAGGGTGCTGAGAGTCCAGTGTGGGAGATGACAAATTATGGGCAGAACCAGCTATTAATCACTCATGCCAAACAAAAGAGAAGTCCGTGTAGAAGTTTCTGCATGGTGAAACCTTATTTCATTACCTAAACAAACATTATTTTATGTTGTGCTTTCCTTCCTTCAAGATTTTCTTCTGGAATACTTTTTGAAAGGCATCTTGCTCATTGGATTTGTGGTAATTTTAAAAATGTTTCCCTTTCTGATTTTTTTTTAATCATTCAGCTATCTCTGAGTATCCTGAGTGCTGAAGTTCTAGGGATTGTCAGCAGAGCAAATTGATTTCCTTTATTATATAAAATCTGACTTTTATTTCCCTTCTATTATATTGGTATGTGGTCTGGTTTTCCATTTTTATAAGCACCAACATGGTAAAAAGAAACCATTAGTGTCCAATATGCTAAATGCCAGTTCTATGAATTGACTGCCCAGAGGCTAACTTGAAAATAGCTATCTTTGTTCACTCACTACAACTCTTTCATTTGAAAAATGATCTCATCATATTGCTCAGCTAGGCCACAGTCCTGAGAGCAGTCCCCTAAAATGATTAATTCTCAAAATAATTCTATTTCAGCCAAGAACATTTGCATTAGCCCACATCAATATTCCATGGTGCCTCCTACTTTTTTTTCGTGCCATCTGCTTCTACTCAGGTAGACCACAGTATCAAAGGGCTGCTTACCTGTCTTCCAGGGGCCATCAGTATAACTTTATTCTGAATTTCACTGAACTTAAGTGATTTGTTCTTAAATTAAAACAGAAAGTGAAATAATTTTCTTCCCTAGATTCCAACTTGACAGTGTTTATAGGGACCAGATTTTGATCAATTTTTTACAAAAGAAAAGCTTCAAAATCAATAATAGATGCAAGATAGAGTATAAGAAATGGCATGTTTCAATAAATGCAACCAATAAGACTAATCATGTATGTATAAATGACACATATTGGTATAAAGTACATTTCTAAATACAACATTCAACGATTTTACTTATGTGCTGTAGGTGAAATGAATTTGCAACAGGACTAAAAATAGTTTGGATATGTGTTCCCATCCCAATCTCATGTTGAAATGTAGTTCCCAATGTTGGAGTTGGAGGCCCGGTGGGAAGTGATTGGATCATGAGGGTGGATTTTTCATGAATGGTTTTGCACCATCCTTTTGGTGGTGTTCTTGTGATATTGAGTCAGTTCTCATGAAATCTCATTGTTTAAAAGTGTGTGACACTTCCCCTACTCCTCCTGCTCTTGCTCCTGCTTTTGCCATGTGATGTGCCTGCCCCTCCTTGGCATTCCACCATGATTGTAAGTTTTCTGAGGCCTCCCCAGAAGTTGAGTGGATGCCAGCATCATGCTTTCCATACAGCCGGCAGAACCATGAGCCAATTTAACCTATTTTCTTTATAAATAACCCAGTCTTGGATATTACTTTATAGCAATGTGAGAATGGCCTAATGCAAGGACTATTTCTCTAATTCATTCAACCATTCATATGGTTTGGTTGTGTCCCTACCCAAAATCTCATCTTTAATTGTAATCCCCATAATCTCCATATGTCAAGGGTGGGACTAGGTGGAGGTAATCGGGTCATGGGGGCAGTTTCCCCCATGCTGTTCTTGTGATAGTGAGTCTCATGAAATTTGATGGTTTTATAAGCATCTGGCAATTCCCCTGCTTGCACTCACGCCATTCTGCTGCCCTGTGAAGAAGGTGCCTGCTTCTTTGTCTTCCACCATGATTGTAAGTTTCCTGAGACCTCCCCAGCAATGAGGAACTATGAGTCAATTAAACCTCTTTCCTTTATATTAATAAATTACCCAGTCAGGTATTCCTTCATAGCAGTGTGAGAACAGGCTAATACATTTATTATTTATTTATTTATTTATTTATTTATTTATTCACTAAATTACTATCTGAGGAAAGCCACCTCATAAAAATTTCTTTGCTTTCCCTTCCGTATTCTCATAGCTCTTTGCTAATTGCTTACAATACTACTTGTTTTGAATACAAAATCTCTAAGCATCTTTAATATTAAGAAAACAATATGCTGAGAACTTTTTATGATGCTAACAAGATTTATGTGCAATGATTTTTATTGCTGCATTACTTATAGTAAAAAATGTAAAACAACCCAAAATTCAGCAGTAGAAAAATAGTTAAGTAAATGATGTGCATTTGTATAATCAAGTGCTGTAAACTCATCTCAATGTTCATGTGAAATTTTTAGTGATGGCAAATATTTGTTTTATAATGTTTGCGGAAAAAATACACAAAACATGATTCCTATATCTAATGTAGTTCAAATTATATTTAAATATTTATGAATAAAATGTACTGTTAATAGTGATAATTTCTGAATTAGAAAATTAAGAATATTTTCTATCTTCTTTATATATGTCTGTACTTTGCAAGTGTTGTATAATAACGTATATAATTTTTATAACCACAAAACAAAACTACAAATTGTGTTTGTTTGGCTTTCAGTACATCCATTTTGCATCTCATACTGTGTTGCCTCTGGAAACAAGCCTAAAGAAAACTAAAATAATAGACCAGGTCTCATAGAGCTTACAATTTAATGGGAGATACTAAAGAGACAAACAGGATTTTAAAATAGCAGTACAAAACAGGATTAAAATTGAAACTGAGAAATTGTTTACTATAAGCTGGTACCACTGAAAAAGTTAAAAATTGTGGCTATAGTGGGGACTCAGGAGCAGGAAATATTGCATGGAGGCAGACCTAGATGGATTGGAATAGGTAAAACAAAGGGAAAGATAGGAAATGGACAAAAGCATGGTGTTAGTTCATGTTCTGCTTTTTGTTTGATGAATCTTTATTAGAGGAGGGTTTATATTACATAGTCAGCATTCAGTTAGAAAAACTGAAGCCATTTTATGTACTTAAAACAGGAAAGGATATAATACAGGGAATAAAAGCTTATAAACTATAGAAAGGCCTAGACAGAGTCAGAAACTGAAATCTGGAGGTTAAAAACTTGCAGAAAATTAATAACAATTTCAAAGTTCCTTCACATACTTGTGTTAGGTGAATGGCAAATAAAAATAAATCATTACAAAACTTATCTCTGTGAAGCCCACAGTCCACTGTCACAGTAAAAATAAAATGGCTTCCATCTTCCTACTTCTTTTCATATCTTGCCTAATTATATCTGCTGGGAAAAAGGCCAACATATTCAGAACACTAAAGAAAAAGTTGTCTGGCAAATATAGTTCCCAGGCTTGTAGCACTGGCCCACAGGATAAGGCAGAAAAAGGCATAAGAATGAATGCCGAGTGCCAAACTCTCTCTCCAGATATCTACCACAGATAGTTGCAACAAAACCTTGAAAGCTAGGATGAAGAATTTAGTTTTAGAAAAAAAATAGGGTTTATGATGCATCTGAAAAGAATATTATGTTGAATATGAGTTGGTTCAGAAAATCTCTCTTCACCAGTACAAGGTAACATGAAAAGTACCAACAACCTCAAAAAACTAAAGGGAACTTGGAAGTGGAGTCAACATTATGTGGGGTCAGAGTTAAGGGCGGTGTGCTCAAGTTTCACTGTGGGCCTTAAGCTGATTTATATCAACCACATAGCCACTTTAGCCCTCTTAACAGGTCAATTTCTCAATAAATGCACTAGAAGAAGCATGAAATCCAACTAGTTTTTAAACTATTGCTCTGGTTGCACAACATAGACTTAACTTACAGCTGCTATAGTCAAAACTCTGGTCAAATGAGAAACGTCACATTCACGCCCACTAGTCCTTCATGGTGATGTTTCCATCCAAACACTGTTTTCATATAATTGCGTATCTGATTTTCAAAATTTCTCTTTAAGTGGTTTAGAAAATTATATTTTAAATTTCCAATGGATTATGAATAGAATGATTTTAATATACATTCACACTTATTGAAAGATAATTTCTGTTTACAAAGACATTTCAAACAAGAAAAAAATGAAGTCCTTTAGGACTGCTCTTTCCCTGTGTGTGTGGGTGAGGCAAGAGAATGCTTTAGAAAAGAGAAAGAAAGTGATTTTTAAAAATTTCACCAATATACCCTACTGTCTCTCCCACTATCCTGCCTTTACAACCTACTTATCTGTCAATTCTGCGGATGCAGAAAATGTGCTCTATGTTTTCCAGCACTGCTGACCTCAGAGACTTGCCTGCAGATCATGCCAATAAATTTTGTTTGATGAATAAATCTATTTTAATAGTCTCAATATCAATGATGCTAGATTACAAGTCAATATTGAGACTTCAAGTGATGAAACCTTCTCAGCTTGGAATCCTATTGTATTAGAGGGTATTCAATAGAAACATTAAAGAAGAAGAAAGTGGAGAAGGAAGAAGAAAGATGAGAAAAAATAAAAACAGAATAAAGAAGGAAAGAAAGATGAAAGGAAAGGAAGTGTGACATAAAGCTTTTACCAAAAGGTTTGAGCCATATCTTCCCTGAAGGAGTTTTAACAAGAATTGAGGTGAAATATGGAATAGGACAAAACCGAGTTATAAATGTTGTTTTCACAAAACTTGCCTAAAACATGTCTAACATGCTTAGAAAGCAAAGGGGAAACTATGGAAAAGATTGTAGGTATATTCCTAAAGTATGTTTTTGAAGACATTTTGAACTATGGCAGATCTCTTGAGTGAAGGTAAATATAAATTCTATGTAGAAACTCATGAAAAATGGATAGTGTTCTCTGCAATGTATAATTTCCTAAATTGATTTATTTTTTTCTAAGCATTCACATTATTGTCATTAATATATTGTTGGCTTATGATTTTATCTACTCAGCTCAGCTACCAGGAACTATGATTAAAGCAAGTACTTCTGCTACGTTTGGAGAAACCCTTTCAAGTTATTGTTCCTTGGATCAGCTATCAACATAATTTTTGTCCCATGTAGAGAAATTCAGCACAATGTATGCAGACCAATAAAACAGAAAAGGCTGTTTTCATCAAGAAAGTAGGATGCTGCGTATTTATGCACAATGTCCCATTGTAAATCAGGAAACCACAAAACTAAAAGCACTAAAATCTCCAGGTCTTTCTATGGAACACTGTGGTTGGCATTTTTATGTGAAACAAGTTTGGGTCTCAAACTTCTATGTGGCTGCAATACTTTTGCCTTAATAAAGATCTGAGACAAGAAATAATTGCTATCAATTCACAACTTATTTTTTTTTTCAAAAATTACATTTATCTTATAAATATTCCTGGAAAACAACCTTAAAAATCTAATAAACTCTGAAACACTTTACCAGTGACCTTATTTCTGGCTGAATGCTCTCGTCAGCATCCTGGAGGAAAAACTGAAATTTGTGATCTTTTGATGGTCCATAAAGATGAAACCTTGACTTAGAACAGAGATTTTAAGGCATTTTCTCAACAGAGAACAGGCTCCTGATACCCAGGGTCCTACAAAATGCTTACCTGTTCATTTTCATCACTCTGTTTCTTTTAGTCACCTCTGTGGGCTCGGAAGAATTTTTGTGGCAATACTACAATTAAGCAGCAGGTTTTTGGTTTAAATGTGTCAGGATTGATTTTTATCCCTCTTTCTCTGCCCCACACCCCCTCCACCCACCAACTTTCCCACTACATGGGCAACAGCTTTGCAAAACCTGCTTTGTTGTTCACTCTGATGTATTTTTATCTGGTTGGGAATGACATACCTGCGGAAGCTTTACTTTTTATCCTCTCCTATATTTCAAAGCTTGTTTCTTCCTCAGTACTGACATTGGCAATCCTTTGTGGTTTTCCCTGAGCCTCAAAAGCTTAATGGTCTGGCACAGAACTTGAATCATTGGAAATATAACCCAACCAACTCTAACAGCAGCTTCAGAGAGGTTTGGGGAGCAGCCACTCAAAAGGGAATAAGTTCTGACCATGGTTAAGTGTTCCAGGGAGGTTTCCCTCTTTAGAATAAAGGGAATAAATTCAAAAGTTTCTTAAAAATCTGCAGAACTCATCCAGATGACTTAAATAGAATTTTAGATTCCCTAGTGGTAAGTAAATGAAACTGAGTTCAAAGGTTAATTACCTCTCTTCTTGGATATTTGGTGGGCCCTGTATTGAGAAAGAGGAGAAGGGAAGGCCATGATTGAAGGAGGAGATTTCTTGCGTGGAATTAGTTATTTGGATATTAAATACCTAGTTGCCTCACAAGAGCACAGATATAACTGTAGCAAATGCAGTTAAGCCATTGTGATTGAAGGAGATGTCTTAGTCAGTTTGGGCTGCTATAACAAATACACCATAGAGTAGATGGCTTGTAAACAATAGACATTTAAACCTCACAGTTCTGGAGGCTGGAAGTCTGAGATCAGGGTACCAGCATGGTCAAGTTCTAGTGATGATCCTCTTCTGTACTGCGGATGACTGACTTCACATTGTATCCTTGTGTGGCAGAAAAACAGTGAGCTAGCTCCTTGGAGATTTGTATATAAGTGTACTAATCCCATTCCTGAGGGCTCCACCCCCATAACCAAATTACCTCCCAAAGGACCCATGTCCAAATACTATAACACTGGTATTGGCAGTTATTGGTGGACCAATTCTTTGGCCTCCAAGTGGCTTGATCAGCTGCTAATGGCAGCAATGGTGAAACAGGTAGGTGGGGGTGTTCTGGGGCCCCTTGGAAGCTGGCATGGCTTTGGTAATGGCAGTGATGGGATGATTATCTGAGTCTCAAACGGCATACATTGATGTTGTCAATGGCTGTAGTAGACTGGGTGAGTTAGTCTCCAGGCCTGCTGATGAGTCTTGAAGGTAGGTATCAGTTGAGGTAACAGCAAATGGGAGATTAGGCCCAACTTCAGGCTTGTGGGAGGAGTTCTGAGGTGCCCAAGATGTTGACTGGGCCAGACAATCCCCAAGAAACTGGGCGATGTGCTCTGTCTTGGGGAGATGTAAGGCAGGCTTGTGCTCAGGCCTCCTAATGGTGAGAGCAGGAGGCACCTGCCATCGTGGGCAGGGGTGGGGTGATTCTCAAACACAAGGCAGAGTGTTCAAATGAGCCATGCTGAGGCCCTTCCACTAGAGAGGTTGGGATGACCTTGGTGGCCATAGGCTGGGTCAGCAGGTAGGGAAGATGTTTTTCTCTTATGCCCCAATTTGACAGGACTTGCTCCCCAATCCCAGCTGCAGAAGCCCTTGCCCAGTCCCTAAGTCTCACTGGCAACTTGTGCCCTGCTAGCATTTGTCTCAGTCCTGGCAGTGCTTACTTCCCAGCACCAGCAACTGCAGTTCATGCCTCACTGGCTTCTCAGCCCCAGCTGCAGGAGCACTCCCAGTTTGCACCACAGTCTCAGTAGCAACAACACATTTCCCTAATGCCCCAGACCCAGTGCTCCTGGGTCCCATAACAGAATGCAATCTGCCAAAAGTTAGGTTTGAAAATGGCACCTTGCAGTTGCTGCTTAGGTCTCAGAAAGTATGTAGAACCCAGCATGAGCTCCCTCTCAAGAGCAGTTTCATACCACGGTCACCCGGAGTCTGCCTGTGTCAGCTTCAGGAGGTAGAAAGGTCAAGGGTTTCTCCCATGACCAGAATTGTATGATTCTTTGGAGGGAATGTGGGCCACTAGAACTCTCTAACTTACCTTTTCCCTGCATTAGGAAGTCACTTATAGCTTCCATCTGATCCTCACCAAGCAGGCTATCTCTCTTCTTTTACCTCCCTGTCCCCAGTGTTTCCTGTCACTCTTCTGCTCAATTCCAGTGCCCTTTCTTGGATATTGCATTTGAGGTGTGCTTATCTATACATCCCTTTGGCTCTTCTAAGTGGATGAAGTGAGCATGAAATGCAACTAGTCAGCCATCCTAAAGCTTCTCCCTCTCTGTTTCTATAGTATATAAAACTGTTATTTTTTTAAATGAAACATTTTCATGTGGGAAAAAAAAAAAACAGACTTTTCAGAAGTAAATGAAAATCATGTGAAATCCTACTACCCTGAGATACATGGAGTTGACCTTTATCTGACTACTCTTTAGATATCCTCTAGGCATAAATACTTACAGTATTGAAATATAATTTTTAAATGGCATCATATTACACATGTTCTTTTGATTTCCATTATGGTCATTTATTTGACCCATGAGGTATATAGAGGATTCATTTTTTCATTTTTAAAAATATTGGGTGTTTTAATCATATTTTCGTTATCAATTTCCAAGATAAATTCAATCTGGTGAAAGAATTTGATCTGTAAGATAGGGATTGCTTTTATATTAATTGTTGAGGCTAGCCTAGTATATGACAAATTTTATTACGTTTTATAGACATGCTTGAAAGGAATGTTGGCGTATGTTCATTGTGTTAAGAGAAATCTGTAAAGATCTTCCACTGTGATTTAAGATTTGTCTCTCCCCTGGTAGTTCTGGCCATTTTTGTTTTATGGTCTTTAAGGCTCTTCTAGTAGATACAAGCTTAAAATTGTTATATCTTCTTAAAAAAGTATTTTATCATTTTATAACTTTCTTTAAACTATATATTTTGTCTATTATAACTATATAATTTTTCTTTTTGTTAGTTTTTATCTAATACTAAACTTCCATTATTTTATTCTAAAGCTTTATTTTAATTGCATTTTAAATATGGCTCTGATAAATCGCACAAATTTAGATTTTTATCAAACTTGACAATTTCTGTTCTATTTATTTGGTGAGTTTAACCCATTTATGTTTATTATAATTACAAATATATTTAGATACTTTACTACCATCTTCGCTTTCTATCAAACTTGATTTATCCATTTTTTTTTCTTTTTTTTTATTTTATTTTATTTTTTTTATTTATTTTTTTTATTTTTTTATTTATTTATTTTTTTTAATTTATTTATTATTATTATACTTTAAGTTGTAGGGTACATGTGCATAACGTGCAGGTTTGTTACATATGTATACTTGTGCCATGTTGCTGTGCTGCACCCATCAACTCGTCATTTACATCAGGTATAACTCCCAATGCAATCCCTCCCCCCTCCCCCCTCCCCATGATAGGCCCCGGTGTGTGATGTTCCCCTTCCTGAGTCCGAGTGATCTCATTGTTCAGTTCCCACCTATGAGTGAGAACATGCGGTGTTTGGTTTTCTGTTCTTGTGATAGTTTGCTAAGAATGATGGATTCCAGCTGCATCCAAGTCCCTACAAAGGACTCAAACTCATCCTTTTTTATGGCTGCATAGTATTCCATGGTGTATATGTGCCACATTTTCTTAATCCAATCTGTCACTGATGGACATTTGGGTTGATTCCAAGTCTTTGCTATTGTGAATAGTGCTGCAATAAACATACGTGTGCATGTGTCTTTATAGCAGCATAATTTATAATCCTTTGGGTATATACCCAGTAATGGGATGGCTGGGTCATATGGTACATCTAGTTCTAGATCCTTGAGGAATCGCCATACTGTTTTCCATAATGGTTGAACTAGTTTACAATCCCACCAACAGTGTAAAAGTGTTCCTATTTCTCCACATCCTCTCCAGCACCTGTTGTTTCCTGACTTTTTAATGATTGCCATTCTAACTGGTGTGAGATGGTATCTCATTGTGGTTTTGATTTGCATTTCTCTGATGGCCAGTGATGATGAGCATTTTTTCATGTGTCTGTTGGCTGTATGAATGTCTTCTTTTGAGAAATGTCTGTTCATGTCCTTTGCCAACTTTTTGATGGGGTTGTTTGTTTTTTTCTTGTAAATTTGTTTGAGTTCTTTGTAGGTTCTGGATATTAGCCCTTTGTCAGATGAGTAGATTGCAAAAATTTTCTCCCATTCTGTAGGTTGCCTGTTCACTCTGATGGTAGTGTCTTTTGTGGTGCAGAAGCTCTTTAGTTTAATGAGATCCCATTTGTCAATTTTGGCTTTTGCTGCCGTTGCTTTTGGTGTTTTAGACATGAAATCTTTGCCCATGCCTATGTCCTGAATGGTACTACCTAGGTTTTCCTCTAGGATTTTTATGGTATTAGGTCTAACATTTAAGTCTCTAATCCATCTTGAATTAATTTTCGTATAAGGAGTAAGGAAAGGATCCAGTTTCAGCTTTCTACTTATGGCTAGCCAATTTTCCCAGCACCATTTATTAAATAGGGAATCCTTTCCCCATTTCTTGTTTCTCTCAGGTTTGTCAAAGATCAAATGGCTGTAGATGTGTGGTATTATTTCTGAGGACTCTGTTCTGTTCCATTGGTCTATATCTCTGTTTTGGTACCAGTACCATGCTGTTTTGGTTACTGTAGCCTTGTAGTATAGTTTGAAGTCAGGTAGCGTGATGCCTCCAGCTTTGTTCTTTTGACTTAGGATTGTCTTGGAGATGCAGGCTCTTTTTTGGTTCCATATGAACTTTAAAGCAGTTTTTTCCAATTCTGTGAAGAAACTCATTGGTAGCTTGATGGGGATGGCATTGAATCTATAAATTACCTTGGGCAGTATGGCCATTTTCACAATATTGATTCTTCCTATCCATGAGCATGGTATGTTCTTCCATTTGTTTGTGTCCTCTTTGATTTCACTGAGCAGTGGTTTGTAGTTCTCCTTGAAGAGGTCCTTTACATCCCTTGTAAGTTGGATTCCTAGGTATTTGATTCTCTTTGAAGCAATTGTGAATGGAAGTTCATTCCTGATTTGGCTCTCTGTTTGTCTGTTACTGGTGTATAAGAATGCTTGTGATTTTTGCACATTAATTTTGTATCCTGAGACTTTGCTGAAGTTGCTTATCAGCTTAAGGAGATTTTGGGCTGAGACAATGGGGTTTTCTAAATATACAATCATGTCATCTGCAAACAGGGACAATTTGACTTCTTCTTTTCCTAACTGAATACCCTTGATTTCTTTCTCTTGCCTGATTGCCCTAGCCAGAACTTCCAACACTATGTTGAATAGGAGTGGTGAGAGAGGGCATCCCTGTCTTGTGCCAGTTTTCAAAGGGAATTTTTCCAGTTTTTGCCCATTCAGTATGATATTGGCTGTGGGTTTGTCATAAATAGCTCTTATTATTTTGAGGTACGTTCCATCAATACCAAATTTATTGAGCGTTTTTAGCATGAAGGGCTGTTGAATTTTGTCAAAAGCCTTTTCTGCATCAATTGAGATAATCATGTGGTTCTTGTCTTTGGTTCTGTTTATATGCTGGATTATGTTTATTGATTTGCGAATGTTGAACCAGCCTTGCATCCCAGGGATGAAGCCCACTTGATCATGGTGGATAAGCTTTTTGATGTGTTGCTGAATCCGGTTTGCCAGTATTTTATTGAGGATTTTTGCATCGATGTTCATCAGGGATATTGGTCTAAAATTCTCTTTTTTTGTTGTGTCTCTGCCAGGCTTTGGTATCAGGATGATGTTGGCCTCATAAAATGAGTTAGGGAGGATTCCCTCTTTTTCTATTGATTGGAATAGTTTCAGAAGGAATGGTACCAACTCTTCTTTGTACCTCTGGTAGAATTCAGCTGTGAATCCATCTGGTCCTGGACTTTTTTTGGTTGGTAGGCTATTAATTGTTGCCTCAATTTCAGAGCCTGCTATTGGTCTATTCAGGGATTCAACTTCTTCCTGGTTTAGTCTTGGAAGAGTGTAAGTGTCCAGGAAATTATCCATTTCTTCTAGATTTTCCAGTTTATTTGTGTAGAGGTGTTTATAGTATTCTCTGATGGTAGTTTGTATTTCTGTGGGGTCGGTGGTGATATCCCCTTGATCATTTTTAATTGCGTCGATTTGATTCTTCTCTCTTTTCTTCTTTATTAGTCTGGCTAGTGGTCTGTCAATTTTGTTGATCTTTTCAAAAAACCAACTCCTGGATTCATTGATTTTTTGGAGGGTTTTTTGTGTCTCTATCTCCTTCAGTTCTGCTCTGATCTTAGTTATTTCTTGCCTTCTGCTAGCTTTCGAATGTGTTTGCTCTTGCTTCTCTAGTTCTTTTAATTGCGATGTTAGAGTGTCAATTTTACATCTTTCCTGCTTTCTCTTGTGGGCATTTAGTGCTATAAATTTCCCTCTACACACTGCTTTAAATGTGTCCCAGAGATTCTGGTATGTTGTATCTTTGTTCTCATTGGTTTCAAAGAACATCTTTATTTCTGCCTTCATTTCATTATGTACCCAGTAGTCATTCAGGAGCAGGTTGTTCAGTTTCCATGTAGTTGAGCGGTTTTGATTGAGTTTCTTAGTCCTGAGTTCTAGTTTGATTGCACTGTGGTCTGAGAGACAGTTTGTTATAATTTCTGTTCTTGTACATTTGCTGAGGAGTGCTTTACTTCCAATTACGTGGTCAATTTTGGAGTAAGTATGATGTGGTGCTGAGAAGAATGTATATTCTGTTGATTTGGGGTGGAGAGTTCTATAGATGTCTATTAGGTCTGCTTGCTGCAGAGATGAGTTCAATTCCTGGATATCCTTGTTAACTTTCTGTCTCGTTGATCTGTCTAATGTTGACAGTGGAGTGTTGAAGTCTCCCATTATTATTGTATGGGAGTCTAAGTCTCTTTGTAAGTCTCTAAGGACTTGCTTGATGAATCTGGGTGCTCCTGTATTGGGTGCATATATATTTAGGATAGTTAGCTCTTCCTGTTGAATTGATCCCTTTACCATTATGTAATGGCCTTCTTTGTCTCTTTTGATCTTTGATGGTTTAAAGTCTGTTTTATCAGAGACTAGTATTGCAACCCCTGCTTTTTTTTGTTCTCCATTTGCTTGGTAAATCTTCCTCCATCCCTTTATTTTGAGCCTATGTATGTCTCTGCATGTGAGATGGGTCTCCTGAATACAGCAGACTGATGGGTCTTGACTCTTTATCCAGTTTGCCAGTCTGTGTCTTTTAATTGGAGCATTTAGTCCATTTACATTTCAGGTTAATATTGTTATGTGTGAACTTGATCCTGCCATTATGATATTAACTGGTTATTTTGCTCGTTAGTTGATGCAGTTTCTTCCTAGCCTCGATGGTCTCTACATTTTGGCATGTTTTTGCAATGGCTGGTACCGGTTGTTCCTTTCCATGTTTAGTGCTTCCTTCAGGGTCTCTTGTAAGGCAGGCCTAGTGGTGACAAAATCTCTAAGCATTTGCTTATCTGTAAAGGATTTTATTTCTCCTTCACTTATGAAACTTAGTTTGGCTGGATATGAAATTCTGGGTTTAAAATTCTTTTCTTTAAGAATGTTGAATATTGGCCCCCACTCTCTTCTGGCTTGTAGAGTTTCTGCTGAGAGATCTGCTGTTAGTCTGATGGGCTTCCCTTTGTGGGTAACCCGACCTTTCTCTCTGGCTGCCCTTAAGATTTTTTCCTTCATTTCAACTTTGGTGAATCTGGCAATTATGTGTCTTGGAGTTGCTCTTCTCGAGGAGTATCTTTGTGGCGTTCTCTGTATTTCCTGGATTTGAATGTTGGCCTGCCCTACTAGGTTGGGGAAGTTCTCCTGGATGATATCCTGAAGAGTGTTTTCCAACTTGGTTCCATTTTCCCCCTCACTTTCAGGCACCCCAATCACACGTAGATTTGGTCTTTTTACATAATCCCATACTTCTTGCAGGCTTTGTTCGTTTCTTTTTCTTCTTTTTTCTTTTGGTTTCTCTTCTCACTTCATTTCATTCATTTGATCCTCAATCGCTGATACTCTTTCTTCCAGTTGATCGAGTTGGTTACTGAAGCTTGTGCATTTGTCACATATTTCTCGTGTCATGGTTTTCATCTCTTTCATTTCGTTTAGGACCTTCTCTGCATTAATTACTCTAGCCATCAATTCTTCCACTTTTTTTTCAAGATTTTTAGTTTCTTTGCGCTGGGTACATAATTCCTCCTTTAGCTCTGAGAAATTTGATGGACTGAAGCCTTCTTCTCTCATCTCGTCAAAGTCATTCTCCGTCCAGCTTTGATCCGTTGCTGGCGATGAGCTGCGCTCCTTTGCCGGGGGAGATGCGCTCTTATTTTTTGAATTTCCAGCTTTTCTGCCCTGCTTTTTCCCCATCTTTGTGGTTTTATCTGCCTCTGGTCTTTGATGATGGTGATGTACTGATGGGGTTTTGGTGTAGGTGTCCTTCCTGTTTGATAGTTTTCCTTCTAACGGTCAGGACCCTCAGCTGTAGGTCTGTTGGAGATTGCTTGAGGTCCACTCCAGACCCTGTTTGCCTGGGTATCAGCAGCAGAGGCTGCAGAAGATAGAATATTTCTGAACAGCGAGTGTACCTGTCTGATTCTTGCTTTGGAAGCTTCCTCTCAGGGGTGTACTCCTCCCTGTGAGGTGTGGGGTGTCAGACTGCCCCTAGTGGGGGATGTCTCCCAGTTAGGCTACTCAGGGGTCAGGGACCCGCTTGAGCAGGGAGTCTGTCCCTTCTCAGATCTCAACCTCCGTGTTGGGAGATCCACTGCTCTCTTCAAAGCTGTCAGACAGAGTCGTTTGCGTCTGTGCAGAGGTGTCTGTGTGTCTTAGTTTACTGTGCCCTGTCCCCAGAGGTGGAGTCTACAGAGACAGGCAGGTTTCCTTGAGCTGCTGTGAGCTCCACCCAGTTCGAGCTTCCCAGCAGCTTTGTTTACCTACTTAAGCCTCAGCAATGGCGGGCGCCCCTCCCCCAGCCTCGCTGCTGCCTTGCCGGTAGATCACAGACTGCTGCGCTAGCAACCAGGGAGGCTCCGTGGGTGTGGGACCCTCCCGGCCAGGTGTGGGATATGATCTCCTGGTGTGCCTGTTTCCTAAAGCGCAGTATTGGGGTGGGAGTTACCCGATTTTCCAGGTGTTGTGTGTCTCAGTTCCCCTGGCTAGGAAAAGGGACTCCCTTCCCCCTTGCGCTTCCCAGGTGAGGCAATGCCTCGCCCTGCTTCAGCTCTCGCTGGTCGGGCTGCAGCAGCTGACCAGCTCCGATCGTCCGGCACTCCCCAGTGAGATGAACCCAGTACCTCAGTTGAAAATGCAGAAATCACCGGTCTTCTGTGTCGCTGGCGCTGGGAGTTGGAGACTGGAGCTGCTCCTATTCGGCCATCTTGCTCCGCCCCCCATATCCATTTTTTTTTCTAATTTCATTTCTCAGGTTAACATTTTGGGATATTGACTTTTTAATTTCACATTAAAAACTCTTGCACATATTTAACATTATTGGCCCTTTTGTACTTATGTGTACTTTTTCATAAAATTTGAGTTCATGATCTTTTTTGAAGTCCATTTCATGAATCTTTTTTTTGTGATCATTTTTTCTGTTTCACTTCAGCAATATCTTTGTATTTCAAGAATGTTAAAATGTTATCTTCAGAAGATTTCATTTTGCCTTTTGCATTTAGATCTACTGTTCATCTGAAATTAATATTTATGTATTTGTGAAGCAGGAGACAAGCTCTATTGTTACTATTATTGTTACATTATTTTGGTTATTTATTTGCCCCAACATTATTTATGAAAAATATCTTTCTTTATTCACCATCCAGCAGGCTCAACTGTTTTTCATAAATCAAAAGGTCTTATATGCCTAGCATGTAGACTCTCCATTCATTCCATTGGTTAGTTTTTCTGTCCATACACCATGAATTAGTTAAAACAACAATTCTGTATTTAGTTCACAATTTTGTGGATCAAAAATTGGGGCTAGCTCTACTGGAAGTTGTTCTGGTCTTGAATGGGTTGTCTGCCAGCTGCTAGTCAGCTAGGAAGCTCTTATGGGGTTTGCCTGGCTATTGGTTGGAGCAATAGGAGAAAGAGAGCTTTGTCTTTTTTATCATCTAGAAAGCTAGCCTTGGTTTTGTACACAATATTAGCAAGAATTCCAGACAATGAGTAGGTATGTGCAAGGGCTCTTAAGCCTAGACTCAGAACTAACACAAAGTATCTTCTGCCACATTCTATTCACAAACTTAACTCAGACTCAAAATGTAAACAGAAAGACTTCAATCTTGATGGGAAATGCCTCAAAGTGAAATTACAAAAGGTCATGGATACAGGAAAGGGCATAAATAAAGCCTTTTTTGCAAATAACCAGTAAATAAATTTTGCAAATAACCAGCCTCTCTGGATACAATTATTCACATTCTTACCATATTAAAAATATGCTGAGCCCAACTTAGTACCTTCTAAAAGTTCCATTCAATCATAGTATTATATGTGAAGCCTGGGTCTCATGATTTACATCACGTGTAAATGCAGATTTTGGAATTTAGCTTCTCTTAATCTGGGATCTATAAACTAAAAAGAAAAGATTGAATATCTGACCTCCCACACACCCAAAGAATAAAGTGAATATAGTCTTTATCTGGTTTTGAGAATGTTCTAGATCCCTGAGTCCAATTCATTGTCTGTCAGAGTGTTTTTCTAGTCAAAATTTATGCAATACTACCAAAAATGAAATAAACAAGCAGAGCTACATAAAACTCTATTAGTTGCTTTTATAGTCCTTTCGTTTACTTCCTAGCTATATTGTTTGTCACTCTGTGAGTTGACAGAATTCAGTGTATTTGATAAGTCCAATCATTTCTATTAGAAGTGCAATGGATTATAAACTAGAGAGATAACTGATTCCCAGCTACCATTTGCTGTGAGGTCCCCAACACAGACATGTCTTTTGCAGACTACTAAAGTTCACGAGAGAAGATATAGAAAAAAGTTTCTGGTACTAAGCTAGGGATTGAAAATAAAAACTTTAAAAATTGATATGGGCCCTAAATTTTTGGAGAGTAATGGTGTGTATAAAGGCTCTGTTAGACTTCTAAAGCTCTTTTTTCTAACACAAATATTTGTTTTAAGATGAAAGAAGAGATATAGCACAATAGTTCTGTGGCATAGTAGTTATGTTTAACAGAGATGCTGTTGTTTGATGTTAGCTGTGGGTTTATTGATCCTTTTCAGTTGCAGCAGTTGGTCTCTAAGAATTCAGAGTGATAAGAGATCAGTTATTTTCCATTTACCCAATGAAGTCCTGTTCCTCCTTTTCTTTTATTGCTTTTCTTTTACTGTTTCCTAACACAATATATTTTCTGACAATAAGAATGATATTCTGTTCGAAAAAGAGGACAAAATGAAGAACTAATTTACCTTCAATAATTATTGGCAAGCAATTGGGTAACAGAATCAATAACTTCTGTTAAATATTTGGTGTCTCAACCTAGAATTTATTATCTTGAAAAGCTTAAATCCAAGAGACACTTGCTGAAACCTAGCACCACAAAATTGTAGAGTAGAAAAAACAAGTCTTTCCTCTGTAAGAGCCATTCATAACAATGTATCTCTTGAAATGAAAAAGTAAGCCTCTTTGGTTTCAGGATTACAGGGAGCTTGGCTAATGGAAATGGCACACCCTAAAGTTACATGAAAAATCAATAATCTTGAAACAATGATCATCAAAATGATGGTTGATTAAAAAAAAAATAGGCATCAACAAGATGGCTGACTAGAGCTATCTGTACTTGTTCGCCACATGCACACACACAAAGGGACCCAAACAATAAATGAACAGCTATAATTTTACCAGAGGAATTGGGAAAGTATACTGGAGAGCACCAAGAAAGCAGTAAAATCCCTGTTGTGTACGGAAGCTAGGGTAGCGCCATAGTGGGGGGCAGTGAGACATACTGCCTCTACAGCACTGTCTCCCCTGTCAGAATTGGCTCAGAGTCAGGAGGAAATTCTTATGGGGAAAAGGTAAAATAGGACCCCAGTAGTTGCCACTGATGCCACAGGGACTAGCAGTCCTTGATACAGGAGAGTCCCCAAGTCCTCAAAGACCCTGGATCCAGTTTGGCTAGTTACCAGAAGTTTGTGCAGTTGTATTGCCCCAGAATAACAGCCCATCATGACCCCCACTCTCCACTTTTTGCAATCTAAGCTGCTACTGCTTGGAACTATCTTGAAACCAAAATCATTGCTAGAGTGCATCTTACCCTGAGCGCAAGTAGCCACTGACTCTCTTAGGCCCCATTGTTGTTCTACCATACTCATGTTGATGAGTGTAGCACCAAGATCTTGGCTGCCTGGAACCTAGACCCAACAGAACAACCAAGGCCCCAGCTTCTAAATCCATGCAGCACAACAGTCTCTTCCAATAACAGGTGGACTTAAACAGTGGAGAAGCTTCCTTACAGCCAACTGTCTAGCTATGCCCACATGTGCCTGCACTGCTCAGCCAGCCAGCCCACCAGCACACCTGCATCCATGCCTGGCCCAGTGGTGTCTTCCAGGAGCCTTGCAGCCCTGAAGAGCCAGCCACACAGCCTGCTGACGTACTTCTCCCATGAACAACCAGTGACAACCAGCACAGTAGAGACACTCCACCCCCACCCCGAGAAATTCTATTGTACAGCTTATTGGTTTTCCATGACTGCATGTACTATGTCTGACAAACAGCTCAGTGCATCTGCTCCCAGCAAAATCATGTAACCACCATCACAAACTCCTGTAGCCTAGGCCACTGAGGCAATTGCTAACATTGCTGACAAGGACTACAGCTAAAGAAACTTAATGGAGATTCAGGTAAGCTGCTAAGTTCATTCTAAAACAAAGCCAACTCACCATACCCAATTGACACCCCGGGACCTATCTACAGGAAAAAGTCTCTCTTTACAAGAACTACTCCATAACATTGGAAAAACCAACTGTTCTGCTAGATGATCAGATATTAATATAGAAACACAATGAAAAGAAAAACCTAGGAAACATGACACCCTCAATGGAATACAATGTCTTCAGTAATAGACCATGAAGAAAAGCATATTTACAAAATTTCTAAAACAGAATTCAATCTAATAATCTTAGGGAAACTCATCAAGATATAAGAGAATATACACAAACATTTCAATAAAATTTGGAAAGCAACTGATAACCTGAATAAGAAGCTCAAAGAGACAGATATCATTAAATAAATCTTGAAGAATTCAATGAATGAAATAAAAAATACAACTGAGAGCTTCAACAACAGACAAGATCAAGAAGAAGAAAGAATTTCTTAAATTGAAGACACATCCTTTGAAATAACTCAGTAAGAAAAGGAAAAAATAATGAAGAACAAAAAGTGACTGAAGCAAGTGGGACACCATTAAGCAAACAAAAATGGCCATATGCCATCTAACGTTTTGGTCAATGATTTAACTACATATACAACAGTGATCCCACAAGATTATAATACCATAGTTTTTACTGCATCTCTTCTGTGTTTAGATATGTTTAGATGCACAAATACTTAATGTTGTGTTGCAACTGCCTACAGTATTCAGTTCAGTAATAAGCTGCACCAGTTTGTAGGTTAGGAGCAATAGGCTATACCATATTTCCTAGGTATGTAGTAGCCTGTACTGTCTAGGTCTGTGTAAGTACACTCTATGGTGTGTTCCCAACCAAAAAAAATTTAATGACACATTTCTCCAATAGTGCTCCTATCATTAGGTGATGTGTGACTGTGCTTGTTTATAGGAGTGTCAGAGGGAGAGGAGATTGGGAAAGGAACAGAAAATTTATTTAACAAAATAATAGCTAACAATGTTTCAAGTCTTGGGAGAATTGTGGACATCCAAATCCAGGAAGCTCAAAATTTTCCAACTTTAATTAACTCAAAAAGATCCTCTCCAAGTAACATTATAGGCAAACTGTCAAAAGTCAAAAGCAAAAAGAGAATTCTAAATGCTGCCAGAAAAAAGCATCAAGTCACATGTAAGAGAAATCCCACTGGCCTATCAGCTGATTTCTCAGCAGAAATCCTATGGTCCAGGAGAGAATAGAATGATATATTCAAAGTGCCGAAAGAAAATGAACTGTCAATCAAGAATATTATCTCTGGTAAAGCTATCGTTAAGAAAATTGGAACTGGAAGGAGAAATAAAGACCTTCCCAGACAAGCAATAGCTGAGGGAATTTATCACCATTAGGCCAGCTTTACAAGAAATGCTTAAGAAAGTGCTCCCACTGGAAATGACACGATAATTACTATCATAAAAACCCATAAAACTATAATACTGATGTGTAGAAATAAATTAATAATCAAATTCAGAATACGCAAGTGCTATAATGGTGCTATATAATAAATCTTTCAATCCTCTAGTATGAAGGTTTAAAGTAAAAATGGTCAAAACCGCAAAGCTATAATTAATGATTATTACACAATAGACTAAAATGTAAGTCAAGGAAACAATGAATTGGATGTTTGGGAGGAAGTGTAGAGAATTGTTATGAGATCAAAAAAGGTCTGATTCCAGGGGGCTGAACAGTGATGGTCTGCAGGCCTTGCTTCCATGACACCTCGTAGGTTAAGACCCACTGACCCAGGATTTCAGCTACCCACTGCCAGTGTTCTCAGGCCAGCACCAACACCAACACCACACTTCCCTGGGTTGAATCTCCTAGAGGGAGGGACAGGTCACCATCTTTGCTATTTCCTGGTCTTTTCTGCTGCTGCCTTTGAGATCTAAGTCCAAGGTGACCGACGACTGGGAGTGGATCCCCAGCACATGAAGCAGCCCTGTGGAGAAGCAGCCGGACAGTTTTTTGCATGGGTCCCTGATCCCATTTCTCCTCACTGGATGGGATCTTCTGAGCAGGGACTTCAACCACTGCCACCAGTGTTCTCAGACTGGCAGTGGCTCTATACCTCCTTAAGACAGAGCTCCCAGAGGAAGGGGTGAGCCACCATTATTGCTGTTTTGCAGCCTTTGCTGTTGCTCCCTCCAAGTTCTAGAGAGTCCAAGGGAATGAGGGGCTTGTGTGGACCCTTCTGCACCATGCAGCTTCTCCATGGAAAATTGGTTAGACTGTCCTCCATACAGTTCCCAGACTTCATTTCTCACTGGGCAGAACCACTCTACCTGGGACTCCAGCACAACCACCCTGACCCTGCCTGAACACCTCAGTCCAAAGAAGCTCAACATTTCTCTGAAGAGGAAATCAGAGTCAATCCACAACCCCTTCACTATTGCAGCTGCAGTGTTACTGCCTTAACTGCGCTCAGGCTGGGGAAGGAAAAAAAAAAGCCAAGTCACTATGCTGGCACCTTTAGCACAAAGCAGCTACCATATTGAGATGAGTCCCATCCCTCTACACTGGAAATCCCCAACCCCCACTCTTCATCAGGCAGGGCCCCCAGCTCAGAACCACAGAACAGCCACTTCACCCACGGCTAAGCACACTCACTGGTAGTGGCTCTAAGTTCCCCTGGGGAGAAGATCTCAGAGGTAACTGGGAACTCCCCTGCCACCGTCACAACAGCACTTCTGCCCCTGATACCCTCAGTCTGGGGAAGAAACAGAAAGCCTGAGGGCTGCACTCAAGCTTATAGCGTGCCATGGTCACCATATGGAGTGAAGATGAACCTCTCCTCCCTGTGAGCCCTTAACCCCCTGCTCCCCTAAAAGTGAAGCCCCCAGTTCAGCTCAGACCATCAGTGTAGCCACCCCACACCTTGGCTGAACACTCCCAGTAGCAACAGTTCCATGTTTCTTGGAAGTGGAGCTCCCAGGGACAGCTGAAAGCCCCTCTACCACTGACCTTGCAGTGATACTGCTCCTACTGCCCTAAAACCGGGGAAGAGCAAAGACCCTAAGTTCCCTATCCACACCTCAAACAAGCTGCAGTTATGCTAAGTAGAGGAGAACAGCCTGTCTCCCACAGGTCACACCCATTTCCCCTGCTTGTCCCTAGGCAGGGCTTCCCTAGCTTAGGACTACAGTGCAACCCCCTCATCACAGCCCAATTGCACTGATTGATTGCAGCTCTGCATCTCTCTGGGGTGGAGCCCCAGGAGAAAAGTGAAAAACCAACAGCCACAACCACCGCTAAGTTCCTTTCCTCTACTGCCTATAGTTGGAGAGCGAGCACAAACCCTGAGATTGCCCCAGAGCATCAGTGTGGAGACAGGGAGTACCAAACCATGAACTACAGCCAGCATGGAAGTGGAAGAGAAGCCCACACTTTCAGAGCATTGAGAATGAACACAGCTGCAACTGTGAGGAAATATAGAGAAGCCACATCACTAAGAACCTACCTACTGATCATTACACTTAAGTTTAACCTAATGGATCTCACTCTAAAAATTAGACACCCAAAATACTTTGCTAACACACCCCCATGTGAAGTCAAGGACAAGAAGCTAGCTATAAACAAAAACCCTGCACGAAGACTCAGCCCTCTGAAAACCTCCAGAAAATAATTCTGACTGTACTCAATCTACAGCACAGTTAAAGGAATAGCCACATGCACAAATGAAAATTAGCAAGTGCAAGAACTCCAGCAACTCAAATGGGCATAGTGTCTTCTGTTCTCCAAATAACCACATTAATTCTCCAGCAAGGTTTCTTAACCAGGCTTTGATGGCTGAAATGACAGAAAACAGAATATGGATAGGAACAAATATCATTGAAATTCAGGAGAATGTCTAAACTCAATCCAAGAAATCTAAGAATCACAATAAAATGATACAGGAGCTATTGAAATAGCCAGTATTAAAAGGACATAACTGACTAAATAGAGCTGAAAAAAAGACACTACAAAAATTTCATAATGCAATTGCAAATATTAACAACAAAATAGACCAAGCTGAAAAAGAATCTTAGATCTTGAAGATGGGATCTCTGAAATAAGACAATCAGACAAAAAGAGAAAAAGAAAAAGAAAAAAAAACAACAAAACTTCTGAGAAAAATGGGATTATGTAAAGAGGACAAATCTATGAGCCATTGGCATCCCTGAAAGAGATGAGGAGAAATCAAGCAACTTGGAAAACATATTTCCAGATATTATCCATGAAAACTTTCCCAAACTTGAAAGAAAGACCTACAGTCAAAATCAGAAAATGCAGAGAATCCCTGCAAGATACCACACAAGATCATCCCCAAGAAACATTATCATCAGATTTTCCAAGATCAAAATGAAAGAAAAAATGTTAAATGTAGCTATAAAGAAAGAGCAGGTCATAAAGGGAACTCCATCAGGTTAACAGAAGGCCTTTCAGTAGAAACCTTACAACCCAGAAGAGATTAGAGGCCTATATTCAATATTCTTAAAGAAAAAAATCTCTGACCAAGAATTTTATATCCAGCCAAATGAAACTTCATAGTGAAAGATAAATAAGATCCTTTTCAGACAACAAAATACTAAGAATTCATTACCACCAGAGTGCCTTATAAGAGCATCTGAAAGGCACACTAAATGTGGAAAGGATAGACCATTACCACCTAAACCAAAAACACACTTAGGTACACAGATCAGTGACATTATAAAGCAATCACATAAATGAATCTGCATAATAACCAGCTAAAAACACAATGACAGTATTAAATTCACACATATCAATACTAACCTTGAATATAAATGGGCTAAGTGTCCCAATTAAAAGGCACAGAGTGGCAAACAGGATAGAGAAGCAAGATTCAATGGTATGCTGTCTTCAAGAGATATATCTCACATGCAATCAAACACATAGGCTTGGGGAGTTTCCAAGATGGCCAAATACGAAGAGCTCCAGTCTGCAGCTCCCAGCATGAGTGATGCAGAAAACAGAGGATTTCTGCATTTCCAACTGAGGTACTGGGTTCATCTTACAGGGCTTGTTGGACAGTGGGTGCAGCCCACAGAGCATGAGCTGAAGCAGGGTGGGGCATCGCTTCACCCGGGAAGTGCAAGGGGTCAGGGAATTCCCTTTCCTAGCCAAGGAAAGCAATGACAAGATGGTACCTGGAAAATCAGGACACTTCCACCCTAATACTGTGCTTTTCCAATCCAATGGTCTTAGCAAATGGTACACCAGGAGATCATATCCCATGCCTGGTTTAGAGGGTCCCATGCCCATGGAGCCTCACTCACTGCTAGCACAGCAGTCTGAGATCAAACTGCAAGGTGGCAGCAAGGCTGGGGGAGGGGCCTTCACCATTGCTGAAGCTTGAGTAGGTAAACAAAGCAGCTGGGAAGCTCAAACTGGGTGGAGCCCACTGGAGCTCAAGGAGGCCTGCCTGCCTCTGTAGACTCCACCTCTGGGGGCAGGGCATAGCTCAACAAAAGGCAGCAGAAATTTCTGTAGACTTAAATGTCCCTGTCTGACAGATTTGAACAGAGTAGTGGGTCTCCCAGAACAGAGTTTGAGATCTGAGAATGAACAGACTGCCTCCTCAAGTGGGTCCCTGACCCCTGAATAACCTAACTGGGAGGCACCTCCCAGTAGGGGCCGACTGACACCTCATACAGCCGGGTACTCCTTTGGGACGAAGCTTCCAGAGGAAGGATTAGGCAGCAACATATGCCGTTCTGCAACATTTGCTATTCGGCAGTCTCCACTGGTGATACTCAGGCAAACAGGGTCTGGAGTGGACCTCCAGCAAACTCCAACAGATCTGCAGCTGAGGGTCCTGACTGTTAGAAGGAAAACTAACAAACAGAAAGGTCATCCACACCAAAACCCCATCTGTACATCACCATCATCAAAGACCAAATGTTAATAAAACCACAAAGATAGGGAGAAACCAGAGCAGAAAAGCAGAGAATTCTAAAAATCATAGTGCCTCTTCTCCTCCAAAGGAATGAAGCTCCTCACCAGCAATGGATCAAAGCTGGATGGAGAATGGCTTTGACAAGCTGAGAGACAAAGGCTTCAGATGATCAGTAATAACGAACTTCTCCGAGCTAAAGGAGGATGTTCTAACCCATCGCAAAGAAGCTAAAGGTCTTGAAAAAAGATTAGATGAATGCTAACTAGAATAAACTTTGGAGAGAAGACCTTAAATGACCTGATGGAGTGGAAAACCATGGCACGAGAACTACATGATGCACGCGTAAGCCTCAGTAGCCAATTTGATCAAGTGGAAGAAAGGGTATCAGTGATTGAAGATCAAAGGAATGAAATTAAGTGAGAAGAGAAGACTAGATAAAAAGGAGTAAAAAGAAATGAACAAAGCCCCCAAGAAATATGGGACTACGTGAAAAGACCAAATCTGCATCTGATTGGGATGCCTGAAAGTGACAAGGAGAATGGAACCAAGTTGGAAAACACTCTTTAGGATATTATCCAGGAGAACTTTTCCAATATAGCAAGGCAGGCCAACATTCAAATTCAGGAAATACAGAGAACGCCACAAAGATACTCCTCAAGAAGAGCAACACGAAGACACATAATTGCCAGATTCACCAAGGTTGAAATGAAGGAAAAAATGTTAAGGGCAGTCAGAGAAAAAGGTTGGGTTACCCACAAAGGGAAGCCCATCAGACTAACAGCAGATCTCTCAGCAGAAACTCTACAAGCCAGAAGAGAGTGGAGGCCAATATTCAACATTCTTAAAGAAAATAATTTTCAACCCAGAATTTTACATCCAGCCAAAATAAGCTTCAAAAGTGAAGGAAAATAAAATTCTTTACAGACAAGCAAATGCTGAGAGATTTTGTCACCACCAGGCCTGCCTTACAAGAGATCCTGAAGGAAGCATTAAACATGGAAAGAAACAACCATACAAGCCACTGCAACAACATGCCAAAATGTAAAGACCATCAATGCTAGGAAGAAACTGCATCAACTAACGAGCAAAATAACCAGCTAACATCATAATGACAGGATCAAGTTCACACATAACAATATTAACCTTAAATGTAAATGGGCTAAATACTCCAATTATAAGACACAGATTGGCAAATTGGATTAAGAGTCAAGATCCATCAGTGTGCTAAATTCAGGAAACCCATCTCATGTACAGAGACACACATAGGCTCAAAATAAAGGGATGGAGGAAGTTCTGCCAAGCAAATGGAAAGCAAAACAAACAAATAAATAAATAAATAAATAAATAAATAAATAAATAGCAGGGGTTGCAATCCTAGTTTCTGATAAAACAGATTTTAAACCAACAAAGATCAAAAGAGACAAAGAAGGCCATTAAATAATGGTAAAGGGATCAATTCAACAAGAGCTAACTGTCCTAAACATATATGTACCCAATACAGGAGCACCTAGATTCATAAAGCAAGTCCTTAGAGACTTACAAAGAGACTTACATTCCCACACAATAATAATGGGAGACTTTAACACCCCACTGTCAACATTAGACAGACGAATGAGACAGAAAGTTAACAAGGATATCCAGAAATTTAACTCAGCTCTGCACCAAGTGGACCTAATAGACATCTACAGAATGCTCCACCCCAAATCAACAGAATATACATTCTTCTCAGCACATCACACTTATTCCAAAAGTGACCACATAGTTGGAAGTAAAGCACTCCTCAGCAAACATAAAAGAATAGAAATTATAACAAACTGTCTCTTAGACCACAGTGCAATCAAACTAGAACTCAGTATTAAGAAACTCACTCAAAACCGCTCAACTACATGGAAACCGAACAACCTGCTCTTGAATGACTACTGGGTATGTAACAAAATGAAGGCAGAAATAAAGATGTTCTTTGAAACCAATGAGAACAAAGACACAGCATACCAGACTCTGGGACACATTTAAAGCAGTGTATAGAGGGAAATTCATAGCACTAAATGCCCACAAGAGAAAGCAGGAAAGATCTAAAGTTTACACCCTAACATCACAACGAAAAGAACTAGAGAAGCAAGAGCAAACACATTCAAAAGCCAGCAGAAGGCAAGAAATAACAAAGATCAGAGTAGAACTGAAGAAGATAGAGACATAAAAAAAAAACTTCAAAAAATCAAACAATCCAGAAGCTGGTTTTTCTGAAAAGATCAACAAAGTTGATAGAACACTAGCAAGACTAATAAAGAATAAAAGAGAGAACAATCAAATAGATGCAACAAAAAATTATAGAGGGTATATCACCACTTATCCAACAGAAATACAAATTACCATCAGAGAATACTATAAACACCTCTATGCAAATAAACTAGAAAATCTAGAAGAAATGGATAAATTCCTGGACACATACACCCTCCCAAGACTAAACCAGGAAGAAGTTGAATCCCTGAATAGACCAATAACAGGCTCTGAAATTGAGGCAATAATTAATAGCCTACCAACCAAAAGAAAGTCCAGGACCAGACGGATTCACAGCCGAATTCTACCAGAGGTACAAAGAGGAGCTGGTACCATTCCTTCTAAAACTATTTCAAACAGTAGAAAATGAGGAAATCCTCCCTAATTCATTTTATGAGGCCATCATCATCCTAATACCAAAGCCTGGCAGAGACACACACACAAAAAAGAGAATTTTAGACCAATATCCCTGATGAACATCGATGTAAAAATCCTCGATAAAATACTGGCAAACCAAATACAGCAGCATATCAAAAAGCTTATCCAACATGATCAAGTTGGCTTCATCCTGGGATGCAAGGCTGGTTCAACATACGCAAATCAATAAATGTAATCCAGCATATAAACAGAACCAAAGATAAACACCATATGATTATCTCAATAGATGCAGAAAAGGCCTTTGACAAAATTCAACAGCCCTTCATGCTAAAAACTCTCAAGAAACTAGGTATTGATTGGACATACCTCGAAATAATAAGAGCTATTTATGACAAACCCACAGCCAATATCATACTGAATGGGCAAAAACTGAAAGTATTGCCTTTGAAAACCGGCACTAGACAGGGATGCCGTCTCTCACCACTCCTTTTCAACATAGTTGGAAGTTCTGGCCATGGCAATCAGGCAGGAGAAAGAAATAAAACATATTCAATTAGGAAAAGAGGAAGTCAAATTGTCCCTGTTTGCAGATGACATGATTGTATATTTAGAAAACCCCATCATCTCAGCCCAAAATCTCTTTAAGGTGATAAGCAAATTCAGCAAAGTTTCAGGATACAAAATCAATGTGCAAAAATCACAGGCATTTCTATACACCAATAACACACAGAGAGCCAAATCATGAGTGAACTCCCATTCACAATTTCTTCAAAGAGAATAAAATACCTAGGAATCCAGACTTACAGGGGATGTGAATGACCTCTTCAAGGAGATCTGCAAACTACTGCTCAATGAAATAAAAGAGGACACAAATAAATAGAAGAACATACCATGCTCATGGATAGGAAGAATCAATATTGTGAAAATGACCATACAGCCCAAGGTATTTTATACATTCAATATCATCCCCATCAAACTGCCAATGACTTTCTTCACAGAATTAGAAAAAAACTGCTTTAAAGTTCATATGGAACCAAAAAAGGGCCTGCATTTGCCAAGTCAATCCTAAGTCAAAAGAACAAAGCTAGAGGTATCACGCTGCCTGACTTCAAACTATACGACAAGGCTACAGTAACCAAAACAGCATGGTACTGGTACCAAAACGGAGATATAGACCAATGGAATAGAACAGAGCCCTCAAAATTATTCCACACATCTACAACCATCTGATATTTAACAAACCTTACAAAAACAAGAAATGGGGAAAGGATTCCCTATTTAATAAATGGTGTTGGGACAACTGGGTAGCCATATGTAGAAAGCTGCAACTGGATCTATTCATTACACCTTATACAAATATTAATTCAAGATGGATTGAAGACTTAAATGTTAGACCTAAAACCATAAAAACCCTAGAAGAAAACCTAGGCAATACCATTCAGGACATAGGCATGCGCAAGGACTTCATGACTAAAATACCAAAAGCAATGGCAACAAAAGCCAAAAGTTACAAATGGTATCTAATTAAACTAAAGAGCTTCTGCACAGCAAAACAAACTACCATCAGAGTGAACAGGCAACCTACAGAACGGGAGAAAATTTTTGCAATCTACCCATCTGACAAAGGGCTATTATCCATAGTCTCCAAATAACTCAAACAAATTTACAACTAAAAAGTCAAACAACCCCATCAAAAAGTGGGCAAAGGATGTGAACAGACACTTCTCAAAAGAAGACATTTATGCAGCCAACTGACACATGAAAAACTGCTCATCATCACTGACCATAAGAGAAATGCAAATCAAAACCACAATGTGATACCATCTCACATCAGTTAGAATGGCAATCATTAAAAAGTCAGGAAACAACAGGTGCTGGAGAGGATGTGGAGAAATAGGAACACTTTTACAATGTTGGCGGGAGTTTAAACTAGCTCAACCATTGTGGAAGACAGTGTGGCAATTCCACAAGGATCTAGAACTAGAAATACCATTTGACCCAGCCATCCCATTACTGGGTATATACCCAAAGAAGTATAAATGTTACTGCTATAAAGACACAAGCATGCATATGTTTATTGCAGCGCTATTCACAATAGCAAAAACTTGGAACCAACCCAAATGTCCATCAATGATAGACTGGTTTAAGAAAATGTGGCACATATACACCATGGAATACCATGCAGCCATAAAAAAGGACGAGTTCAAGTCCTTTGTAGGGACATGTATGAAGTTGGAAACCATCATTCTGAGCAAACTATCGCAAGGACAGAAAACCAAACACCACATGTTCTCACTCATAGGTGGGAATTGAACACCGAGAACACCTGGACACAGGATAGGAAGCATCACTCACTAGGGCCTGTCATGGGGTGGGGGGAGTGGGGAGGGATAGCATTAGGAGATATACCTAATGTAAATGATGAGTTAACTGGTGCAGCACACCAACATGGCACTTGTATACATATGTAACAAACCTTCACGTTGTGCACATGTACCCTAGAACTTAAAGTATAATACAAAATAAATAAATACATAAAACACATAGGCTCAAAATAAAGGCATGGAGAAAACCTACCAAGCAAATGGAAGTTAGAAAAACAGCAGAAGCTATAATCCTAATTTCGCACAAAACAGACTGTAAACCAATAAAGATAAAAACAATAAAGGGCTTTACATAATGGTAAAGGGCTCGATTCAACAAGAAGACCTAACTATCCTAAATATATACACACCCAACACAGGAGCACCCAGATTCATAAAGCACGTTCTTAGATATCTATGAAGAGACTTAGATAACCACACAATAATAGTGGGAGACTTCAACACCCTACTGACAGTATTAGACAGATCATCAAGGCAGAAATTAATAAAGATACACAGGCCAAATCAAGAATGCAATCTCATTCATAATTACCACAAAAAGAATAAAATACCTAGGAACACAGCTAACCAGGGAGGTGAAAGATCTCTACAACAAGAAATACAAAACATTGCTCAAAGAAAACAGAGATGACCAAAAAAAAAAAATCATGCTCATGGATTGGAAGAATCAATAGCATTAAAATGGCCATACTGCCCAGAGCCACATATAGATTCAATACTATTCTTATCAAACTACCAATTACATTCTTCACAAAATAAGAAAAAACTATTTTAAAATCCACATGGAACCAATATAAGAGCCCAAATAGCCACAGCAATCCTAAACCAAAAGAATGAAGCTGGAAGCATCACGTTACGTGACTTCAACTCTACTTCAGGGCTACAGAAACCAAAACGGCATGGTACTGGTACCAAAACACACAGGTATACCAATGGAACAGAATAGAGAGGCCAGAAATAATGCCAAACACCCACAATCATTTGATCTTCCATGAAGCTGACCAAAACAAGCAACAGGGAAAGGACACCCTATTCAATCAGTGTTGCTGGGATAAGTGGCTAGTCATATGCAGAAGATTGAAACTGGATCCCTATCTTACACTACATACAAAGGCAACTCAAGATAGATTAAAGACTTAACTGTAAAACTTAAAGGTATAAAAATCCTGGAAGATAATCTAGGAAATACCATTCTGGACATAGAAGTTGGCAAGGATTTCATTATAAACATGCCAAAAGCAATTGCAACAAAAACAAAAATTAACAAATGGAATCTAATTAAATTAAAGAGCTTCATCACAGCAAAAGAAACTCTCAACAGAGTAAACAGACAACCTTCAGAATGGGAGAAAATATTTGCAAACTATGTATCTGACAAAGGTCTAATTCAGAATCTGCAAGGAGCTTAAATAAATTTATAAGCAAAAAAACAACCGATCCCATTAAAAAGTGGGCAAAGGACATGAACAGACACTTTTCAAAAGAAAACGCAGCCAATGAGCATATGAAAAAATGCTCGACATCACTAATAAGTAGAGAAACGCAAATCACAATGAGACACCATAGGCCTGGTGGGCCTATTCGGATTTTGGAGCCAACACATTCCTAATTTGGGTGTGTTACTCCAGCCCATTTACTGAATGACCTGAAAGGTTGCCAGTTTAGAGTGAGGTCCAGAACAGGAGATACCATCTCATACAAGTCAGAATGGCTACTACTAAAAAGAGAAAAAATAGCAGATGCTGGTGAGGTTGTAGAGAAAAAAGAATGCTCATACACTGCTGGTGGGAGTGTAAATTAGTTCAGCCATTGTGGAAAGCATTGTGGTGATTCCTCAAAGAACTTAAAACAGAATTACCATTTGACCCAGTAATCCCATTATTGGGTATATATCCAAAGGAATATAAATTATTCTACCATATATAGGGTACCTATCATATGTGGGTACCATATTCTACCACATGTAGACACATGCACATGTATATTCATTAAAGCACTATTCACAATAGCAAAAACAAGAAATCAACCTAAATGCCCATCACTGGTAAAAAAAAAATGGTGGTACATGTACACCATGGAATACTATAGGAAATATTATACTTCCCTATGTACAGCCATAAAAAAGAATGAGATAATGTCCTTTCTTGCAACATAGATGGAGCTGAAGGCCATTCTCCTAATTAAACTAACACAGGAACAGAAAACCAAATACTGCATGTTCTTACTCATAAGTGGGAGCTGAACAATGAGAACACATGGACACTAGGAGGGGAACAACAGACACTGGGGACTCATTGAAGGTGGAGGATAGGAGGAGGGAGAGAATCGGAAAAAATACCTATAAGGTAATATATTTATTACCTGGATGATGAAATTATCTGTACAAACCCCAGTGACATATATATCCTATTAGTTCTGTCCCACTAGAGAAACCTAATACAGATTTTGACACCAGGTTCTAGAGGTTCTAGAGGAGCAGAATATTAAGGATGGAGTTCCTTCATTGGTTTTGGGGTTTCTGGAGTTGTCTGCTTAATAAGATTAGACTGAAAAATGCTAAGAACTCTACTTCTAATAGTATAGAGAACACTGATAGTCCTTCATAGGAAGTGTTTAGAGAGTAAAACAAAATAAATGCATTTGACACTCCTGAATCACTGCTTATGACAGACAAACAGTTTAGTAACACTGTACATAATACCTTGGACCATATGTGGAGAACCAAGGAACATAATGAAGCTGGTTTGTTGCTCCTAAGTTCACTAGACAAAGTGATGGAAAAAAAATGATGAACTCAGAAATCCTAACACCCAGTTTCAGAAGCAGATACTGAGCTTCAAGTCTTCTAAGATTGCCTTGAGTCAGTGTCTTGTCTCCCATAGAGAAATAGCTGAAACTGTGGAACAGACACAAGTTCTTATCATACAAGTGGCTGACCTGCAATGAAAGGTGCATGCACAGTCTCACCAGGTGTCTACTGTTAAAGTGAGGGCATTCATTGAAAAAGAATGGGACCCTGCAACTTAAAATGGGGATGTGTGGGAGGATCCTGATGAAGCTGGGGACACTGAGCTTGTAAATGCTGATGAAACTTTCTTGCCAGAAGAAACAGCTTCCCCATCCTCAGTAGTGGCAACATTCCCTCCAGACCCATGCTGTCGTCAGCCTTTCCACCTTTGTTTGAGGAGATAAATCCTGCACCGCCTGAGGCCGAACAGTGATGGCCCTCCCTGAGGCAGCTGCTGGGCAAGATACTTTCGATTCTCCTCAGGAGCCACCCCCAACACTCCTGTTTGCTTCTAGACCTATAATTAGACTTAAGTCCCAGTGGGCCCCTAGAGGTGAGGTTCAATGTGTGACCCATGAGGAGGTGAGCTACACTTGAAAAGAACTGCTTGAGTTTTCTAATTTATATAAACAGAAATCTGGAGAACAGGCATGGGAATGGATATTAAGGGTATGGGATAATGGTAGAAGGAACATAAAGTTGAATCAGGCTGAATTTATTGATTTGGGCCCACTAAGTGGGGATTCTGCATTTAATGTTGTAGCTCAGAGAGTTAAAAAAGGTTCTAATAGTTTATTTTCTTGGTTAGCTGAAACATGGATTAAAAGATGGCCCACTGTGAATGAGCTGGAAATACCTGATCTTCCTTAGTTTAATGTAGAGGAAAGGATCCAAAGGCTTAGGGAGATTGGGATGGTACAGTGGATTAGTTACTTTAGACCTACTCAGCTCAGCTGGGAGAATCCAGAAGATATATTCTTGACTAATGCCTTTCAAAATAGGTTTGTGAGGGCAGCACCTGCATCTTTGAAGAGCTCTGTAATTGCTCTTCTCTGTATGTCAGATCTAACAGTGGTAACTACAGTCACTCAACTACAAAATTTAAATACAAAGAGAATAATTGGGTCTGGGATGGCAGGACAAAGTGGCAGCACTCAACTGTCAAAGGCAAGGTGGGCCATAGCTACTGTAATGAACAGCAGAGGCAAATTGGCAATCAGAATAGTCTGACTCGTGTAGAACTCTGTCACTGACTAATTAATCACGGTGTTCCTAGAAGTGAAATTGATAGGAAGGCTACTGCATTCCTACTTAATTTATATAGCCAGAAAACTTCCAGGTCAAATGGACAAAAAATGAATTTGAATAATAAAAACAGAGAATCACAGCCCCTCAATCAATTTCCAGAGTTGAGCAAGTTTATAGACCCAGAACCCCTTGAATAAAGAGGACACTGGGTCCCCTTGAGGAAGGATCTCACTACACTACTAACAATTTATGCTGTTAATCTTTCTCCCATCCATGCCCAAGGAGATCTCTAGCCTTTTACCAGGTTAACTTTGCACTGGGGAAACAGAAATGATTAGACATTTCGGGGACTACTGGACACTGGCTCTGCTGACGGTGATTTGAGGGGATCCAATAGGTCATTGTGGTCTTCCATTTAAAGGAGGGGCTCATGGAGGTCAGGTAATCAATGAAGTTTTAGCTGAATTCTGACTTACAGTGTGTCCAGTGCATCCCCAGACTCATCCTGTGGCCATTTCCCCCATGCCAGAATGTATAATTGGCATATACATACTTAGTGGTTGGCAGAAGCACCACACTGGCTCCCTGACCATTAGGGTGACAGATATTATGGTGGGAAAGGTCAAATGGAAGCCATCAAAGCTGCCTCTACCTAGAAAAATAGTAAATCAAAAACAATATTGCATCCCTGGAGCAACTGCGGAGATTAGTGCCACCATCGAGGACTTGAAAGATGCAGGGGTGGTGATTCCCTCCACATCCCCATTCAACTCTACTATTTGGCCTGTGCAGAAGACAGATGGATCATAGATAATAACAGTGGATTATCTATAAGCTTAACCAAATGGTGACTCCAGTTGCAGCTGCTGTACCAGATGTGGTTTCATTGCTTAAGCAAATTAACACATCTGGTACCTGGTATGCAGCCATTGACTTGCCAAATGCATTTTTCTCCATACCTGTCCATAAGGCCCACCAGAAACAATTTGCCTTCAGCTGGCAAGGCCAGAAATATACCTTTACTCTCCTACCTCAGGGGTATGTCAACTCTCCAGCCTTGCGTCATAATCTTATTCAGAGAGACCTTGATCACTTTTCACTTCTGCAAGATATCACGCTGGTCCATTACATTGATGACATTATGCTGATTACATCCAGTGAGCAAGAAGTAGCAAACACACTGGACTTATTGGCAAGACATTTGTGTGCCAGAGGATGGGAAATAAATTTGACTAAAATTCAGGAATCTTCTATCTCAGTAAAATTTCTAGGGGTCCAGTGGTGTGGGGCCTGTCAAGATATTCCTTCTAAGGTGAAGGATAAGTTGCTGCATTTGGTCCCTCCTACAACCAAGAAAGAGGCACAACATCTAGTGGGCCTATTTGGATTTTGGAGGAAATACATTCCTCATTTGGGTGTGTTACTTCATCCTACTTATGGAGTGACCCAAAAGGCTGTCAGTTTGGAGTGGGGTCCAGAACAGAAGAAGGTTCTGTAACAGGTCTGGGCTGCTGTGCAAGCTTCTCTGCCTCTTGGGCCATATGACCCAGCAGATCCAATGGTGCTTGAGGTGTCAGTGGAAGATAGGGATGCTGTTTGGAGCCTGTGGCAGGCCCCCATAGGTGAATCACAGTGGAGGCCTTTAGGATTTTGGAGCAAGGCCCTGACATCTTCTGCAAATAGCTACTCTCCTTTTGAGATATAGCTCTTGGCCAGTTACAGGGCTTTGGTGGCAACTGAACATTTTGACTATGGGTCATCAAGTCACCATGTGACCTGAACTGCCTATCATGAACTGGGTGCTTTCTGACCCATCTAGCCATAAAGTGAGTCATGCCCAGCAGCATTTCATCATCAAATGGAAGTGGTATATATGTGATAGGGCTCAAGAAGGTCCTGAAGGCACAAGTAAGTTACACAAGGAAGTGGCTCAAATGCCCATGGTCTTCACTCCTGCCACCCTGCCTTCTCTCCGCAAGCCTGCACTGATGGCTTCATGGGGAATTCCCTAAGATCAGCTGACAGAGGAAGAGAAGACTAGGGCCTGGTTCATAGAAGGTTCTGCAGGATATGCAATCACCACCTGAAATTGGACAGTTGCAGGAGTACAGTCCCTTTAGAAGAAATCCCTGAAGGACAGCAGTGAAGGGAAATCTTCCCAGTGGGCAGAACTTTGAGCAGTACATTTGGTTGGGCACTTTGTGTGGAAGGAGTAATGGCCAGATGTGTGATTTTACACTGATTCATCAGCTGTAGCCAATGGTTTGGCTGAATGCTCAGGGAAGAAGCATAATTGGAAAATCGGTGACAAATAAATGTGGGGAAGAGATATGTGGATGAACCACTCTGAGTGGTCAAAAACTGTGAAGATACTTGTTTCCCATGACAGTGCTCACCAAGGGGTGACCTCAGCAGAGGAGGATTTTAATAATCAAGTGGATAGGATGATCTATCCATTCTGTGGACACCACTCAGTCTCTTTCCCCAGCCACCTATCATCGCCCAATATGTCCATGAACAAAGCAGCCATGATAATTATGCATGAACTCAGCAATGTGGATTTCTACCACTAAGGCTGACCTGGATATGGCCACTGCTGAGTGCCCAATTTGCCAGCAGCAGACACCAACACTGAGCCTTCAATATGGCACCATTCTTTGAGGTGATCAGCCAGCTATGTGGTGGCAGGTTCATTATATGGGACCTCTTCCATTCTGGATAGGGAAGAGGTTTGTCCTCACTGGAATAGACACTTACTCCAGATTTGGGTTTGCCTATCCTGCACGCAATGCTTCTGCCAACACTACCATCTGTGAACTCACGGAATGCCTTATCCACCATCAGGGTATGCCACACAGCATTGCCTCTGACCATGACACTCACTTTACGGCTAAAGAAGTGCAGCAGTGAGCTCATTCTCATGGAATTCGCTTGTCTTAATGTGTTCCCCATCATCCTGAGGCTGCTGGATTGATAGAACAGTGGAATGGCCTTTTGAAGTTACAATTACAACAACAACTAGGTGACAATACTGGGGAAAAGTTCTCCAGAAGGCTGTGTTCTGTGAATCAGTGTCTGATTTATGATACTGTTTCTCCCACAGCCAGGACTCACAGGTCCAGGTATCAAGTGGTGGAAGTGGAAGTGGCACCACTGACCATCACCCCTAGTGATCCACTAGCAAAATTTTTGCTTCCTGTTCCTGTGACATTATGTTCTGCTGGCACTCAAATTCTAAGGTCCATTTCTGATAAAACCCAAACTGAGAAAATATTTATGGAAATATTTGTATTTCCCAAGAGATTTATATGTAGGAAGCAAAAGTGTTGAAAGAGACCAAGGAAATTGGAAAAATGGCCCCAATCCTTTCTGAATCTAGGCCCATGTCCCCTCCATCAAGAGAAGGTCTATTTGTCAAGTCTTGATACTGAACTGACTTTGTTACTTGCTTTGACCAAAAGAATGAGGTAGAACAAATTCTACCTCATTCTGAAACTAGCCTAGACCTCAAAAGACTTTGTTTGCTTGCACTCTCGTATTTTGAAACCAGCTGAGCTTTTCACAAGTTTGAGTTAGCCTGCTGAATCAAGAAAAATGTATAACCTAGTTGCACTTATTACTCCAGTTAAAGCCCAGAACCTTCTAGTTGATGCACAACTAATTGTTGATGCATGAAGGACTGCAGTGGAGACCAGAAAAACCACTCATTTGAGCCAACTCCTAATTTCTTGTCCAAATAATATAAGTTAATTAAATAATTGTTGATTTAGGCCACTAAGTTTTGTGATGGTTTGTTACACAGCAAATGTGACTTTATGTAGAAATATATTTTCAATCCTAAAAGGGACAATAATTTAATGGGAAGCAAAGACGTATGAAGATACATTTACAAAATAATGTTATCAGCAGTGATAGAGATGACACAAGAATCTAGGATGGGATATTTGAAGAGAAAAAAAAAGGAGATATACTATAAGAAGTGAGGCCTGATTTGAATTTTAAATTATGACTCAGAGTGAGTCCAACAAAAATATGAAGTGGTGTTATTTCACCCAGAGAAAAGGAGAGAATTATAAACAGTTCCTCCTTTTGGAAAAATAAAGTGTGAGTCAGAAAGTAGGATATGAGGACAAGAGGAAAGGGCTAGATCATGGGGTTTTTCATGCAACATCAAAGAGCTTAGGAAACATTGAAAGGTTTTAAGAATGGAAGTGACACAGTCAGTTTTCTACTGCAGATAGATAATGTTGCCATCATGAAAAATGGTCTGGAGACCATACTCCTGGATACCAGTGAGAGAACTTTGCAATAGTCCAGATGAGAGACACTAAAGACATAAACTACGACAAAGATAACATAACCAATAGAGAAGAAATAAATTGTCAAATATTTAGGTATAAAAACAGCAAGACTTGGGGAAGTAATGGCTCTTGGTGGTGAAAAAGAGAGTCTGGGATACTTCTTGCATTTTGAGTTTGGTTGGCCGGATGGCCAATGATACAACCAGATAAGAAATACATGTCTATATTGTCAATTTTGCAGGCTAGGTAGATACAAGAATACCTCCCTTCACGTCCCATCAATTCTTCATATACTTACCCTTCAAACTTAGAAATTCTAGTTAGCTCTATTTTAATTAAAAAAAAAATCTCCAGGAGCCAGATAGTCAGTCATGAACTTTGAAGTGAGTCTGAGGGGAGAAAGTAAGAGAAATGTAGAGGAGGAAAGGATCTGGATAAAATATTCCTATATTAAATGCTGGGGTTTTAATATCTACCTAGGGTCAGGGTTTGCAGGGGGCCTGTCTGGGTATTGTAGGAAACCAGATCTAGTCTTGTATAAAGCTAGAAACAGGGATAATCACTGCCGTGTCCCTGAACTTGAACTTAACCAGGACCTGGATCTTCTGCCAGTTACACTAGAAACTTCTAAATTACTCTTTGTAAATTTTACTACTTCTGAATTTCTCAAAAAAGATGGTGGAAGAGCCCATCTACATTTTAGAGATAAAACTGTTAAGTTTAATTTGAAACATACTGAGTTTGTGGAGTGGTCTAGACATCCAAATGTTCCAAATTTCCAGCAAGGGAATTTGGAAAATTGAAGAAAATAAAAGTAGCCTAAAGATAATGCTTTGGGAGTCATCAAGGAAAGGGCTGGAGTTAGATAATATAACAACGAATGAATACGTAGAAAAAGAGCACTGGGCAAAGGTCAGAAGCCTGAGGTTCAACCACACTTACCAAATGAGGAAAGCATAAATTGTCACAGTAGAAAATGTTCACTGGAATTGGCAATTAGACAGTAGCTAATAATTTCCAATAGTGGTTTCCAAAATGGGGGAAGTTGAAAGCCAATCACAGGGATTAGGGAATGAAAAATAAATGGAGGACTAGAATATGGTTAATATTCTAGAAAAAGAAGAATAAGAATAGAGTAAGGTACATTTACACAAGATGGAGAACTGAGACTAAACAGTGTCAGGTGGTAGATACAGTGTCAAGGTAGGGTAGTTTGTGAATGAAAGACACTAGAGTTTTTTAATAAGTGAGAAAAATATGCCAGTGAAGATAAATTAATGATGTATAAAAGAGAAATGCTAACAAATTGAACCAGGTTTGTAAGGATGAAGAAGGAGATGAATTTAAGGAAACAGATGAAGAAATGAGCTGTGATAATGAAAGACCTCTTATTTTTAAGAACTGGAGGAAAATTTGTCAAAAGATTACAAGCACAGATAAGCCTCCTATGGGGACAAAAGGTTATTCAAAAGGGAGTGTATAAGGAGTCCCTGAAGCAATCAAGGATATTTGAAATGTATCAACCCCAAAAGAATGCTTTGCATGAGAAAAGTCTATTTATTTGAGCAAATAGTGATATCATTTCAGCCATGCTATATCCAGTATATCAAGAAAATGCTGGTATTTAAAAACATTCACAAAATATGTGTAAGTCTCATGGGTAAAATTAACTTTACCAGTAAAGTCTGCATAGGAATGCAAAATATTATTTTCTAAGTATATCTTTCCCAAAAAGACTGACTTTCATAGAAAATAAAGAGTTGGACCATGGTGAATCATGGACCCTGAATCTTACAAGATTGGTCTTACAAAATAATATCCTTACTCCAGTTAAATATTATGTTAGATAATGGAAGTACTGTTTATGTCAAGAAGCATTGTTTTTGCATGTTGGTGGGTGTATGAACATATGGAAGAAAACAAGGGATGGAATAAAGTCCTGTCCTTCTTCATTTCTGTTTCTACTGTGTAAATTACAGCAAAAAGATGCCAGCTACAATCTCAGCCATTGCTACAGAAATGGTTTCTCTTTTAACTCTTAAAAGACCTAACTGCACTATTTCTCTTTATTGAACTTCCTTTTTCTTCAACTCAGATACATAGATACATCCCATTATTTAGACTTGTCCTGTAATCCCTTCTATAGAGAAGAGGAGGCTTCCTTGTTTGCCCACAGTTAATAATCTTCATCCATTAATGCAGAAGACATACATGTAAAACTACACACAATAAAGGACAATGCAAACAGATTATAACGATCATTTCTTCGTATTGGCAAATAGCATTTTTAGTTACTAAAAACATAAGATCCTTCACCCCCCTTTACCTAGGGTGTGACTGTTTGACACATAGTATCAGTAAATGAGGCAGTTTACTGACATGATTACAATTTTAAGTCTATCAATTATACTGCTATTTTCTTTACTCAGGTGAATTGCTTATGATATCATTGGAGAAAAGTGTTAGCAGTGAATGTAAAACAAACATGTTGGTAGGTTAAATATTTGTTCTCCGGTGAAACTCTCTCTTCTATTATTATGTTGGTTTATGATAATCAAAAATTTAGTGGGGGATTTGGAGAGATTCTCTTAACTTAATAAGAATGGTATATTGCTGTTCAAGTCACATGCTTAGTCCCAGTCTATACACCTGGGGTTTTCTAGAGCACAATTTCATACTACTTTCTGTACCACCACACACCCCAAAGCAGGAATTAATCCATTCTGGACACAGAAACAGCTTTCTACAACTTGCTATTTTGAAGGGATCAGGTATTAAGTAGGTTTCCTGTCCAAGAGTTAACGCCTCATTGTGCCCCCTGCCATGGAGTGCTGTGAGTCTGAGATATGGTACCCTGACCAAAAGGGATTATGTGAACAGACATTTTGCAGAAATAATGACTTATGAGTGCCTGCCTCATTTCCCCTTGCCTGGTGATACCCTCATAAAGGCCATTTAGAAAGGATTCAGCAGCTTGCAAGATACAGAGTTTGAGTTCTAAAACATCCAAAGATGAATACATGTCACTTTTTCTTCTCTGAAGCATTTCTAATCACAATTTTGTTACTGCAGCCTCTATGCTGAATGAGATAAACCTATCTGAAAGTCTAAAAATAGCATCTTCTGAGCTACTTCTCTGTCTTATGAGGTTCCCAAAGGAAAGCTACTGAATGATTTGCAGCTTATCACAACCAGTATCGTCATAGATAGGGGGATTGTCTTTTAATCCTGGAAGAATCCAGATTGACAGTGTTTGTGGCTAGGGCCTTCGATTTAGGATTATACTCCTGGTAAGAGAGCTACTAAAGTGGCAGTGAGTCTATCGGCCTCCGCCTTCCACAAAGCATTGGAAAGAAAATTTGTCAATTTGAGCTGAGAAAAGCAGTGTAGGGATTCAACTCTGGCCACCATCTGTAGGCCACAGAGTTTTTCTAATAGCGATAAATTAGGCATAACCAATATCTCTGCCTCCTAGCAGCAATGCCTCCAATGGTTTGACTGAAAATGAGCAGGAAGTTACTAGCGCTTTAGTGCTTCCTAAATTTCACCATTTATAAAACGGAAGCATTCTGTTATTCTCTTTATGAGTCTGTTATTTGTGTATCATTTCTAGAAATAAAATATGGAAACATCAAAAAGGGGGAAAAGGACTCTGTTTCTTCCCATGTCCCAATTATTAAATTAAGTTTTGCTATCATTGCTGAAACAAATGCAATATTTATATCCATTATTTTCAGTTTATTCCTTTAAGAAAACTTCAGTAATTTATTCTATCACAATTCTTGAGGTTAAAAGTCCAAACTCAAGATGTCAGTGGGGCTATGCTTCCTCTGACACTTTGGATAGAATCCTTCTTGCCTCTTTCTAGCTTCTGGCTAGCAGTCCTTGGCTTGTAGCTGCATCACTCCAATCTTTGCCTGCATCATCACTTTGAGTTCTTCCTCGTGTCTTTGTATTATCTTCCTATCAGGACACCAGTAACATTAGATTAAGGGCCCATCCTACTCTAGTATGACCTCTTCTTAATTAATTAGATCTACAACAACCCTGAGGTCTTTGGGGTTAGGAATTCAGCATATTTTGGGGGAAACACAATTCAATCCGTAACAGGGAGATAACGCAAATGTACGAATCTGTACAAAGGTACAAATATGAGAGAAGTCAATGTTCCTCCAGAGCCCTCCCTTCCCATTCCCTGTGTTTTCCTTAGAGGCTGCACACTTTTGCATTTCCACCAGCAGTATGCAAGAGTTCCAATTTCTCCACATCCACACCAATACTTGTTATCTTTGGAGATGTTTTTTTTTAAATAATATTTATCCTGACAGGTGTGAGGGGATACCTCATTGTAGTTTTACTTTTCATTTCCTTGATAACTGGTAATGTTGAACAAATTTTCATATGCCTGTTTGCCATTTGTATATCTTCTTTGATGAAACATCTATTCAAGTCTAGTCCATTTTTTTAAACAGGTTATTAGCTGGTATTTTTTGTTTTGTTTTTTGATTTTTGGGGTTTTTTTTGGTTTTTTTGGGGGGGGTTTTTTTTTTTTGCCATTGAGTTTTAGGATTTCCTTATGCATTTTGAAGAGTAATCCATTATCAGATATATGGATTGTAAATATTTTCTCCCATTTCACAGTTATCTTTTTGCTCTGTTGATTATTTCCCTTGCTGTGCAGAAACTATTTTTATGGTCAATTTCACATTTATCTTTTTAATTTAATTTAATTTTATTTTATTTTATTTATTTATTTTTTTTGAGACGGAGTCTCGCTCTGTCACCAGGCTGGAGTGCAGTGGCACAATCTTGGCTCACTGCAACCTCTGCCTCCCAGGTTCAAGTGATTCTCCTGCCTCAGCCTTCTGAGTAGCTGGGACTACAGGCGCCCACCACCATGCCTGGCTAATTTTTTGTATTTTTAGTTTCCCCATGTTGTCCAGGATGATCTCAATCTCTTGATCTCGTTATCTACCTGCCTCGGCCTCCTAAAGTGCTGGGATTACAGGCATGAGCCATCACGCCAGGCCTAATTTTAATTTTTGTAATTGTTAATGGACAAATTATAGTAGTATATACAATTATATGTACAAAATACACTTGTATATATAATATAGTTATATATCACTATATAGTTATACATACATAACCTGTATACACATATATAAATCTCTATATATACACACATATATAATTTTATATATGTTACAAAGTAATGTTATACAGAAACTTTAATTTTGATATAGTTCCACCTACTTGTGTTTGTTTTTGTTGCCCATGCTTTTGGTGTCATGTCCAAGAAATCATTGCTAAGAACAATGTTGCTAAGCTTGTTTCCTATTTTTTAAGGAGTTTTACAGTTCCAGATCTTACATTTAAGTCTCTTATGCACTTTGAGTTGATTTTTATGTATAGGTAAACATAAGAATTCAATTTCATTCATTCACATGTGACTATCCAGTTTTGTCAACATCATTTATTGAAGAGCCCATCCTTTTCCCATTGCGTATTTTTGGCACTATTTTCAAAGACCATTTGACCATATATGTGTGGATTTATTTATGGATCTTGTACTCTGTTCCACTAGTCTATACATTTGTCTTTGTGCCAGAACTATACTGTCTTAATTACTTTATCTTTGTAATATATTTTGAAATAAAAAAAATATAACGTTTCCAATTTAATTCTTGTTTTCTCAAGTCTGGCTTGTCTTTTCATGTTTTGTGGTTTCATATGGATTGTAGAATTGTTTTCCATTGGGATTTTGAGAGAGATTGCATTGAATCTGTAGAGGGCCTGAGGTAGTATGGGTATTTAACAATAATGAGTCTACCAATCCTGAACACATAGTCTTTTCATTTGTTTGCTTTAATTTCTTTCATCAATGTTTTCTACTTTTCAGTATACAAGTCTTTCAAACCCTTAGTTCAGTTTATTCCTAAGTATAATCTTTTGGTGCTATTAAAAATGGATATTTTTTTCTAATTTCCTTTTTAGATTGTTCATTGTTGTATAAAGTGTATAAAGTGTATAAGTTGTATAAAGTGTATAAAGTGAAAATGACTTTATTGTGTTGATTTTCTATCCTGCTACCTTACTGACTTAGTTCATTGTTCTAACAGCTTTTCTAACAGCTTTTTGGTGAAATCCTAAAGGTTTTCTATATATAAGATTATGTCATATGCTAACAGAGACAATTTTATTTCTTAAATACTATTTTTTAATTTCCTGACTGCATTGTCCAGGACTACTAATACTCTGTTAAATTGAAGTGACAAAAGGGCATTTTTGCCTTGTTCCTGGTCTTACAAGTAAAAGTTTCCATTTTTCAACATTGAGTATGGTATTAACCATCAATTTTTATATGAGCATTTATTATTTTGAGGCAATTTCCTTCTTGACCAAATTTGTTGAGTTTTTACCATGAAATGGTGCCAAAGTTTTCCAAACTTTTTATCTGCATCTACAGAGACAATCATGTGATTTTTACTCTTTATTCTGTTAGTATGGTATAATGCAGTTGAGTTTAATATGTTAAACCATTCTTGAATTATAGATAAGTCACTTTTGTCATGGAATATGATCGTTTCAACGTCCTGTTGGATTCACTTTGTTAATATTTTGTAGAGAATTTTTGCATCTGTGATTATCAGCAATATTGGCCTGTGGTTTTCTCGTGTTGTCTTTGTCTGACTTTGGTGTTAGGGTAATGCTGGCCTTATAAAATGTATTTGAAAGTGTGTCCTTCTCTTTAAATTTTTGGAAGAGTTTGAGAAGAATTGACATTAATTCTTCTTTAAATGTTTGGTAGAATTCTGCAGTGAAATCATCTGATCCTTGACTTTTTTTTACTGGGAGGTTTTCAATTACCGATTCACTCCTCATACTAGTCGTAGGTCTGTTCATAGGTCCTTCTATTTCTTCATGATTACGCTTGGCAGGCTGTATGTTTTTAGAAATTTATCAATTTTCCCTAGATTATCCAGTTTGTTGGTATATAATTCTTTATAAAAGTCTCTTTTTATTTTTATTTCTCTAGTATCAGTTTTAATATTTCCTTGATCATTTCTAACTTTATTTATTTACATCTCTCTTTTTTGTAATCTAGCTAAAGGTTTGTCAATTTTGCTTATCTTTTCAAAAAACTAACTCTTGCTTTTATTAATTTTTCTATTGTTTTCTATTTTTTACTTTATTTATTTATGTTCCAATTTTTACTTTCTTGATTCTACTAACCTTCTGCTTACTTTGTTCTTTTTCTACTTTCTTGTATGTAAAAGTAGGTTGTTTATTTAATATGTTGTTTTCTTTTGTAATATAGATATTTATTGCAATAAACTTCATCTTAATACTCTGTTTACCATATCATAAAAGGCTTGGTATATTGTACTTACATTTTTGTTTGTCTCAAAGTATTATCTAATTTATCTTTTCACCTCTTTTTTGACCCAGAAGTTGTTCAAGAGTATGTTGTTTATGAGTATATGTCTACATATTTGTGAATTTTCCATTTTTGCTTCTGCTGTTAATTTCCAGTTTCACCCAATTATGGTTAGTAAAAACAAAAACATGGTACGATTTCAATCTTCTTATTGAACTATCACATTTACCCTGAAACTATAATATATACAACACATCAGTAATAAATAAATAAATGTCAAGACTTGTTTTATGGGAGGAGGTGGAGCAAGGTGGTTGTTTAGACACTTCTACCAATCATCCACCTAATGGGAAAACAAAATTGAAAAACTATCCACGCAAAAATGCATCTTCATAAGAACCAGAAATCAGGTGACTTATCACAGTACCTGTTTGTAACTTCATATGATAGAAACAGACACTGAAAAGGGTAGGGTAGGAAAGACAGTCCTGAATCGGCACTGCCACCCCTTCTGATTCCCCTAGCTATGGCTGTGTGGTGTGGAGAGAGAATCTGTGCACTCAGGGGAGGAAGAGTGCAGTGATTGTGGGACTTTGCATTGGAACTCAATGCTGTCCTGTCACAGCAGAAAGCAACACCAGGCAGAACTCAGCTGGCATCCACAGAGGGAGCATTTAGACCAGCCCTAATCAAAGGGGAGCCATTCCCAGATGTCAGAACCCAAGTTCTGGCAAGCCTTTCCACTGCAAGCTAAAATGTTCTGGGGTTCTGTGTAAACTTGAAAGGCAGTCTAAGCCACAAAGACTGCGACTCCTAGGCAAGTCCTGGTGCTGTGCTGGGCTTGAAGTCAGTGGATGTGGAGAGCATGCATACTAGTGAGACACCAGCTGGGGTGCCAAGAGAGTGCTTGTACCACCTGTCCCCCAAATCCAGGCAGTGCAGCTTGCAGCTACTGGAGGCACTCCTTCTTTCAGCTTGAGGAGAGAAGAGGGAAGAATAAAGAAGACATTGTCTTGCTACTTGGATACCAGCTCAGCCACAGTAGGATAGGGTACCAGGCAGAGTCCTGAGGCCCCCTTTCGGGACCTAGCTCCTTTTTCTGGGCCAGAAGGAAACCCACTGCCTTGAAAGGAAGGAACCAGTCCTGGCAGGATTCATCACCTGCAGATTAAGAGCCTTGGACCCTGAATAGTCAATCATAGTCAAGCAGTACTCCCATGGGCCTTGGAAGAGACTGAGAGATGGGCTAGCTACAGGTGTGATACAGCACATTTACAGATGTACTGGTAATGACAAGAGACTCCTTCAGCCTGAAAAAAGGAGAGGGAAGAGTAAAGCGGACTTTGTCTTACAGCATAGGCATCAGATTGGCCACAGTAGAATAGATTACCAAGTGGGCTCTTAGGGTCCCCACTTCCAGGCTTTGGCTCTTGGATGGCATTTCTAGACCTGCACTAGGCCAGAGGGAAGCTTGCTACCCTAAACAGAGAGTCTGGCCTGAGAGCATTCACCATAAGCTAACTGAAAAGTCCTTGGGCCTTGAATGAAAACTGACAGCAGCCAGGCAGCACACGCCATGGGAGTGGAGGGGTTGCGGCCATGAAGAGAGACTCCTCTGCTTGTGAAAATTTGGCAGAAAGAGTAGAAAGGACTTTGTCTTGTGGCTTGGGTGACAGTTCGACTGCTGTAGATTACAGCACCAGATAGATTTCTAAGATTTCTGACTCCAAGACCCAGCTCTCAGACAGCATGCTTGGACCTGACTGGGGCCAAAGGCAAGGACACAAGCATGGCTGGCTTTACCACCTGCTGATTGTAGAGTCCCAGGTCCTTGAATAAACATATGCAATAGCCAGGCAGTGGTTACCTCGAGCCTTGTGAGACACTCAAGGCTGTGTTGGCTTGAAGTCTGACCCAGCACAGTTCCAGGGGTGGTGGCCATAGGGGTATTGCATCACCACTTTCCCAAGTTCAGGCAGCTCAGAACAGAGAGAGAGAGACTCCAATTGTTTTGGAGAAATTAAGGGAAGAGAACAAGAGTCTGTGTCCAGTAATCCAGAGAATTCTTACAGATCTTATCCAAGATCATTAAGGGAGTACCTCTACAAGTCAGCTAAAACCACAGCATTACTGGGCTTGGGGTACCCCCAAAACAGATACTGCTGTAGTGACAAAAAACTTAGATCACAACACCCAAGTCCCTTCAAACACCTGGAAAGCCTTCCTAAGAAGGATGAGTACAAATAAACTGAGACTGTAAAGGCTATAATGCCCAGATACTGACAAATATTCACAACATCAAGATCATCTAGGAAAACATGACCTTACAAAACAAACTAAAGAAATCATTAATGACCAATTCTAGAGTAACAGAAATATGTGAACATTGAGACAGATAATTCAAAATAGCTTCTCTTGAGGAAACTCAACAAACTCAAGATAACACAGATAAAAAATTTAGAATCTTATCAGATAAATTTAGCAAAGAGATTGAAATAATTAACAAGAATCAAACAGAAATTCCAGAGTTGAAAAATGCAATTGACATCCTAAAGAATACATCAGAGTCTATTAAAAGCAGAATTCTACAAAAAAGCAGAAAAACTTCAAATAAACAATCCAACAATGCATCTTAAAGAAGTAGAAAATCAAGAGCAAACCAAAACCAAAATTATTAGAAGAAATGATGAACATCAGAAAAGAAATAAATACAATTTAAATGAAGAAAACAATACAAAAGACAAATGAAAGAAAAAAATATGATGTTTTGAAAAGATAAACAAAATTGATCAAATTTTAGCCAGACTTACCATGAAAAAAGAGAAAATACCCAAATAAATAAAATCAGAGATATAAAAGGAGACATTGCAACAGATACTACAGGATTTCAAAGAATCATTAGAAGCTACTATGAGCAACTCTATGCCAATAAATTGGAAAACCTAGAAGAAATGAATAAATTACTAGATTGAAGACAGGCTGTTTTTGAAAATATGCAATTAAAGAAAATAAAAGAATAAGAGAGTGAAACATGCCTACAAGATCTAGAAAATAGCCTCAAAAGGACAAATCTAAGAGTTATTGGCCCTAAAGAGGAGGTCAAGAAAGAGATAGAGTTAGAAAGGTTATTCAAAGTAATAATAACAGAGAACTTCCAAAACCAAAAGAAAGATATCGACATTCAAGTACAATATGTTTATAGAATACAAAGCAGATTTAATCCAAACAAGGCTACCTCAAGACATTTAATAATCAAACTTCCAAAAGCCAAGGATAAAGAAATAATCTCAAAATCAGCAAGAGAATAAAAGAACAAATAACATAAAATGGAGCTCCAGTATGGCTGGCAACAGACTTCACAATGGAAACTTTACAGGCCAGAAGGCAATAACATGACATATTGAAAGTGCTAAGTGAAAAAAAGTCTATCCTAGAATAGTATATCCAGTGAAAACATCCTTCAAACATGAAGGAGACATAAAGACTTTCTGAGACAAACAAAAGCTAAGGGATTTCATCAATACCAGACCTATCCAACAGGAAATACTAAAGTGAGATCTTCAATCTGAAAGTAAAGGACATTAAGGAGCAAGGTGAAATTGCCTGAAGGTACAAAATTCATTGATAATAGTCAGTCCACAGAAAAACACAGAATATTTTAATACTGTAATAATTATGGTGTATAAACTACTCATATCTTGAGTAGATGAACTGATCAAAAATTATTACTGCAAGAAATTTTCAAGACATAGAGGGTACAATAAGATATAAATGGAAACAACAAAAAGTTAACGAGCATGGGAGGAGAAGTTAACGTGTAGGCTTTTATTAGTTTTCATTTGTTGGATAATTAATTTATTATGCAATCAGTATAAAATAATGTCATCAGTTTAAAATAGTGTGTTATAAGATAGAATTTGCAAACTTCATGGTAACCTTAAATTAAAAATCATACAACAGATGCAAGAAAAAATTTAAAGCAATAAATTAAAATATACGACCAGAGAAAATCATGTTTACTGAGAGGATGACAGAAAGAAAGAAAAGAGAAGACCACAAAACAACCAGAAAACAAATAATGAAATGGCAAGAGTAAGCCCTTACTTATCAATAACAACATTGAAAGTAAATGGACTAAACTCTCCAGTCAGGATATACGGTGGTTGAATGGATAAATAAATAAATAAATAAAACCCCAATGATCTGTTTCCTACAAGAAACACATTTCACTGTACACATATAGACTAAAACAAAGAGATGGAAAAAGATATTCCATGCAAATGGAACCAAAAAAAGCAGAAGTAGCCTGATTCATATTAGGCAAAATAGATTTCCAGACACAAAATATGAAAAGAGCCAAGGAACATCATTCTATAATGATAAAGCAGTTCATTCAGCAAGAGAATATAGCCACTGTAAATATATATGCACCCAACACTGGAGCACCTACATATGTAAAGCAAATATTATTAGAGCTAAAAAGAGAGATAGACCCCAACACAATAAAAACTGGAGGCTTCAGCACCCTGCTTTCAGCATTAGACAGATCATTCAGACAGAAAATCCACAAAGAAACATTGGACTTCATCTACAGTGTAAAACAAATTGATCTAATGGCTATTTCAGAACATTTTATCTAATGGCTGCAGAATACACATTCTTCTCCTCAGCACATGGAATATTCTCAAGTATAGACCGTATGTTAGGTCACACAAAAAAAACAAAATTTGAAACTATATCAAGGATTTTCTCTGGCCACAGTGGAATAAAACTAGAAATCAGTAACAAGAGGAATTTGGGAAACTACACAGACACATCAAAATTTAAAAATATGCCCCTAAATAACCAGTGGGTCAATGAAGAAATTAGAAGGAAATTGAAAAATTTCTCAAAACAAGTGATAATGGAAACACAATATACCAAAACGTATGAGATATGGTTAAAGTAATACTAAGGGTAGTTTATAGCTGTAAGCACCTGGATCAAAAAAAGTAGAAAAACTTCAAATAAAAAATCCAACAATGCATCTTAAAGAAGTAGAAAATCAAGAACAAACCAAAACCAAAATTATTAGAAGAAAAGAAATGATGAACATCAGAAAAGAAATAAATACAATTTAAATGAAGAAAACAATACAGAAGACAAATGAAAGAAAAAAATATGGTGTTTTGAAAAATAAACAAAATTGATCAAATTTTAAACAGACTTACTATGAAAAAAAGAGAAAATGCCCAAATAAATAAAATCAGAGATAAAAAAGGAGACATTGCAACAGATACTACAGGATTTCAAAGAATCATTAGAAGCTACTATGAGCAACTCTATGCCAACAAATTGGAAAACCTAGAAGAAATGAATAAATTACTAGATACTTACAACCTACCAGGATTGAACCACAAAGAAATCCAAAAGTTGAACAGAACAATAAGAAGTAATGAGATTGAAGCCATAATAAAAAGTCTTCCAGCAAAGAAAATCCTGGGACCCAGTGGATACATTGCTGAATTTTATCAAATATTTCAAGAATAATACCAATCCCACTCAAGCTATTCTGAAAAATAGAAGAGGAAGAGGCATACTACCAAACTTATTGTACAAGGCCAATATTACCCAGACGCCAGAAGGGGACAAACACACATCAAAAACAGAAAACTACAGGCAATATTCCTGATGAACATTGATGTGAAAATCCTCAACAAAATACTAGCAATGGAATTCATCAATACATTAAAAGATCATTCATCATGACCAAGTGAGATCACTGACATGAAAGAATAGTTCAACATATGCAAACCAATCAGGGCAATCAATACATTGTATAAACAGAAAAAAGGAAAAAAAAACCCATATGATTATTTTAACAGATGCTGAAAAGCATTTGATAAAATTCAACATCCCTTTATGACAAAAACCCACAAAAACACTGAGCATAGAAGAAATATAACACAATAAAAGCCATATATACTATAGATCCACAGCTAGTATCATACCAAATGGGAAAAAAACTGAAAGTTTTTCTTCCTAGATCTTAAATATGACAAGGATGCCCACTTTTACCACTTTTATTCAACATAGTACTGAAAGTCCTAGCTAGAGCATCCAGACATGATTAAGAAATAAAGTGTATTCAATTTGGAAATAAATAAGTCAAATTATTGTCATTTGCAGATATAATCTCATATTTGAAAAAACCTAAAGACTCCACCAAATATCTATTAGAACTGATGAACAAACTCAGTAAAGTTCCAGGATATGAAATCAACATACAAAAATCAGTAGCATTTCTCCCTGCCAACAGTGAACCATCTGAAAAATAAACCAAAAAGGTAATCCCATTTAAAATAAAATAAATAAAACACCTAGGAATTAACCAAAGAAGTAAAAGATCTTTACATAAAAACCATAAAACATTGATTAGATAAATTAAAGGGAATACACACAAAAAAAGGAAAGATGTTTTATGTTTATGGACTGGAAGAACCAATATTCTTAAAAGGTCTATACTACCCAAAGCAATCTATGGATTCAATGCAATCCCTATGAAAATACTACCGACATTCTTCACAGAAATAGACAAAAAAAAAAAAAAAAAAAAAAATCCTACAGCTATCCTAAGCAAAAAAGAACAAAACTGGTGGTCATTACCTGACTTTAAATTATACTACGGAGCTATAGTAACCAAAACAGCATGTTACTGGCATAAAAACAGACATATAGACCAATGAAACAGAATAAAGACCCAGAAACAAATCCATACATCTATAGTGAACTCATTTTCAACAAAGTTGCCAAGAATATAAATTGAGGAAAGGACAATCTCTTAATAAGTGGTACTTGGAAAAGTGGATATCCATGGGCAGAAGAATGAAACTAGACTCTCTATCTCTTGCCATATAAAAAATCAAATAAAAATGGAATAAAAAATAAATGTAAGACCTCACCCTATGAAACTACTAAGAGAAAACATTGTGAAATATCCCCAGAACATTGAACTGGACAATGATTTCTTGAGTAATGTCCAAAAAGCACAGACAATCAAAGCAAAAAAGGACAAATGGGATCACATCAAGTTAAAAAGCTTCTGCACAGCAAAGGAAACAATCAATGAAGAGGCAACCCATAGAATGGGAGAAAATATTTGCAAGTTATGCATCTGACAAAGGATTAATAATCAGAATATATAAGCAGCTCAAACTCTAAAGAAGCATATCTAATAATCAGAGTTTAAAATGGGCAAAAGATCTGAATAGACATTTATCAAAAGAAGACATACAAATGGCAATCAGGTGTATGAAAATGTAATCAATATCATTGATCATCAGAGAAATGTAAATCAAAACTACAGTGAGATGTCATCTCATGCCAGTTAAAATTGCTTTTATCTGTTTAAGGAGATTTTGGGTTGAGATGATGAGGATTTCTAAATATACAATCATGTCATCTGCAAAGAGAGTCAATTTGACTTCCTCTCTTCCCATTTGAATACCATTTATTTATTTCTCTTGCCTGATTGCCCTGGCCAGAAATTCCAATACTATGTTTGACATGTCTCAAAAGAAGACATTTATGTAACCAGCAAACATGAAAAAAAGCTCATCATCACTGGTCATTAGAGAAATGCAAATCAAAACCATAATGAAATACTATCTTATGCCAGTTAGAATGGCGATCATTAAAAAGTTAGGAAACCACAGATGCTGGAGAGGATGTAAAGAAATAGGAATGTTTTTACACTGTTGGTAGCAGTGTAAATTAGTTCACCCATTGTGGAAGACAGTGTTGCAACCCCACAAGGATCCAGAAATACCATGTGACCCAGCAATCTCATTACTGGGTATATACCCAAAGGATTATAAATCATTCTACTATAAAGACAAATGCACACATATGTTTATTGCAGCACTATCCACAATAGCAAAGACTTGGAACCAATCCAAATGCCCATCAATGATAGACTGGATAAAGAAAATGTGACACATATACACCATGGAATACTATGCAGTCATAAAAAAGAATGAGTTCATGTCCTTTGCAGGGACATGGATGAAGCTGGAAACCATAATTCTCAGCAAACTAACACAAGAACAGAAAACCAAACACCACATGTTCTCACTCATAAGTGGGTGTGGAACAATGAGAGTGCATGGACACAGGGAGGGGAACATCACACACCGGGGCCCACAGGGGGGTAGGGGACAAGAGGAGGGATAGCATTAGTAGAAATACATAATGAAGATGACAGGTTGATGGGTGTAGCAAACCACCACGGCACGTGTATACCCATGCAACAAACCTGCACATTCTGCACATGTATCCCAAAACTTCAAGTATAATAAAAAATTTGCTTTTATCCAAAAGATAGGCTATAAAATGTGCTGGTGAGGATGTAGAGAAAATGGAACCCTTGTATGCTGTTAGTGGGAATGTACAGTAGTACAACCGGTATGGAGAACAGTTTGGACATTCCTCAAAACACTAAAAATAGAGCTGCCATATGAGTTAGCAATCCTCCTGCTAGGTATATACTTAAAAGAAAGAAAATCAGTATATAGAAGATTTATCTGTACTTTCATGTTAACTGCAGTACCATTCACAACAGTCAAAATCTGGAAGCAACTTAACTGTCCATTGAAAAATGAATGGATACAGCAAATGTGGTACATATACCCAATGACGTACTCTTCAGCCAAAAAAGAATGAGATCCTGTCATTTTCAACAACATCGGGTAAAACTGGAGGTCATTATGTAAACATGAACATAATGTATGTTTAAACATAAACATATGTTTAACGTAATGTAATAAGTCAGGCACAGAAAGACAAACTTCACATATTCTCACTAATTTGTGGGAGCCAGCAATTAAAATAATTAAACTTATGGAGATTGAGAGTAAAAGGATACTTACCAGAAGCTGCAAAAGTTGGTGGGGGACATGAGGAGGAAGTGGAGATGGGTAAAAATAATAGAGTTTGGTAGAATGAATGAAACCTAGCATTTGATATTAATAGTCACAGCAAGGTGACTACAGTCTACAATAATTTATTGTACATTTAAAAATAACTTCAAGAGTATGATTGGATTGTTTGTAACACAAAGAATAGATAAATGTGTGAGATTATGGATACTTCTTCTACCCATTATTTATTGTATGCCTTTAAAAAATCTCATGTACCCGATAAATGTACATACCTACCATGTACCCAGAAAAATTAAAAATAAAAAAAAAAACAAACTTGTTTTGTGATTTAACATGTGATCTATCCAGGAGAGAGTTCTGTGTGCTCTTGATAAAATGTTTATTCTGTTGCTGTTGGATAAGATGTTGTGTATATATTTGTGAGGTCCATTTGGACTACAGCATTATTCAACAACCTCTGCCTCCTGGGTTCACGCCATTCTCCTGCCTCAGCCTCCCGAATAACTGGGACTGCAGGCGCCCGCCACCACGTCTGGTAATTTTTTTTTGTATTTTTAGTAGAGACAGGGTTTCATCACATTGGCCACGATGGTCTCGATCTCCTGACTTCATGATCCGCCCGTCTCGGCCACCTAAAGTGCTGGGATTACAGGCATGAGCCACCGTGCCCAGCCGTTCTCTGTTTCTTCATTGATATTTCTGTTTGGATGTTTTATCCTGTATTGCAATTGGAATATTAAAGATTCCTACTATTATTTAATATTATATTTGTATTTCTCCCTTTTTTCTATTATATTCTTTTTATGAATTCACACATTTTCATTATATTGTCCTTATTTGTATGTTGTGACAATATTTGACATAAAGTCTATTTTATCTAAGTGTAGGCACCCTTGCTCTCTTTTGGTTACCATTCATATGGAATATCTTCTATTCTTTCACTTTCAGCCTATATGTGTCCTTAAATCTAAAATGATTTTCTTAAAAATAGCATATAATTGTGTTTTCAAATCCATTCAATTGAAGATTTTAATTCATGTACATTTTAAGTATGTATTAATAAGACAGAATTTATTATTGCTATTTTGTTGTTTTCTGTTATTCTTGTAGTTCATTTGATTATTTTTCCCTCTTGCTATCTTCCTCTGTCTTTTGTTCATTTTTCACATTCATATGCTTTCACTCCATTTTCTTTCACTTTTGTGTAACTTCTACAGGAATTTTTGTTTGAGTGTGGTTACCTTAGGGCTTACATAAAATATCTTATAGTTATAATGAGTCTATTTTAAGCTGATAACAACTTAAATTCAATTACATTTTAACACACTATACTTTAACCTCTTATAAACATATAAGCTTTGTTATTGTCCCAATTTACATCTATGCATATTGTGTATCTTTTAACATATTTTCAGTTATAGCTGGTTTTGTCCAATAATTTTTAGAATTAAAAGTAAATTATGTAATTTACATGCCACAATTACAATAATATAGTAGTCTGTATTTGCCTGTATATTTAACTTTACTAATAAGTTTTATATTTTCTTACACTATTACATTGCTGTTTAGTGTCCTTTTATTTTAGCCTGAATAACTCCCTTTAAAATTTCTTGTAAGGCAGGTTTAGTGGTGATTAAATCCCTCAGCTTTTATTTTTCTGGGAAAATCTTTATCTCTTCTTCATTTTTAAGGGACAGTTTTGCTGGGTATGGTGTTCTTGGATAACAGTGATTTTTTTTCTCAGTTCTTTGAGTATATCATTCCACTCCCTTCTGGCTTGCAATGTTTCTGCTGAAAAATCAGTTGCTAGTTTAATAGCTTTCCTTGTATGTGGAAAGTTGCTTTTCTCTTGCTGCTTTGAAAATTCTCTCTTTGACTTTTGGCAATTTGAATATAATGTGTCTCAGTGGAGCTTCTTTCAGTTTGTCTTATTTGGTGTGACTTGGGCTTCTTCGATTTCATTGTCCATTTCCATTCCCAGATTTTGGAAGTTTTTAGCCATTATTTCTTTGAATAAGCTCTCTATTCATTTTTTTTTCTCTCCTAGTTTCTGAGACTTCCATAGTGTGTATATTGATCAACTTCATGGAGTCCCATATATCCATAAAGGTTTCTCTTCTCTTTTTTAATTCTTTTTTATTTTTTCTCCTGACTGAGTCACTTCCAATGACCTGTCTTTGGATTTGCTGATCCTTTCTTTTGCCTGATCTAGTCTGGTTTTGAACCCTTCTAGTAAATTTTCAGTTCAATTATTGTATTCTACAGCTCCATGATTTCTGTTTGGCAATTTTTAACATTTTATCTCTGTTGAGATTCTCACTTTGTTTATGTATTGTCTCATGACTTGACTGAGCATCTTTGTGACAACTACTTTGAATTCTGTATCAGGCAAAGTGTGTTTCATTAGGGTTTGTTTCTGAAGATTTATATTGTTCCTTTATCTGGAACATGTTCACCTGGTTATTCACTTTCCTTGATGATGTGTTGGTATTTCTGCATTAGAATAGTCACATCCTGAAATCGTTCAGAAGACCCCATCAATCAGCACAGCCAGAGATTCTGGGTCCTCTACCAATTCTTTCCCTCCCTGGAGAGAAACAGGTTGCTGTATTTTTGTTCTGCTCAGTTTGTGCTGAGCCACAGGAGGGAAGAAGTAGTTTCTATCAGCTCAAAGCACTGCATTCATTCTCTCCTAGGTAGCTAGACTGGACTGGACCCATCAGAGCTCCAAGACTGGCAAGACAGATGCCAATTTTGTGGGGAGCCTCAGAGGAGTTGGGATGTTGGACACATGAGCCAATCTGATCTTTGGCTGGAGAAGAAACTGGGAGCTAAAGGATCTCTTCCTGATTACACAGTGTTGTGGAGGAGGTAGTGATTCTGGTGAGAAGGTATTCTGAATCTCTCTATCAGCTTCTGTGCATCTGGTTTCACTTTTTCCGAGAATATAGGAGCCTTTCCATTTGTTTCTGTGTTTCTCACAAAGGGAATTTGTTCATAATGCTGAATCACTGCATTTTGGAGACCAATTAGGTCTCACTGTTTATTCTTTTTACCACTCACTGGAACTAGAAAACTGCTAATTACATAATATTTTCTAAACAGGAATGACATGAAACAGAATTTCTAAGAGAGTGATGGAATGTTTCATCAGAACCATTGAGCTTCTGGTGAGGTAGTCAATTATTTTATTTTTAGTAACTTTTAGTAATTTAAGAACAGCCTTGCTGCTAACAGCATTCAGATTAGTTGAGATATCAACTTTTGCTAGAAGCAAATAATGTCCTTGAAATTTTTTTAAAATCTTGAAACAATTAATTAAGAAATATTCTCACTTAAAACAAACTCAGAAAATGGATACTCTACTACTGATCAAACTATGACTTATCAGAGCATGAGGATGTTTCCAATAGAGCTTCTGGTCCTAGCTTATCAAGGGTACACTTTACATACTGCTGGTTATGATGTGCTATTGCTTCAGGTGTCTTGGCTAGGGTACCTTCTCCCTTCTCCTCTTCACCCCATTAGTTTAAAAACAAAAAGAAAGAAAACAGACAAATTTTTTTTCTCACCTACTGGGCCAATAATTGTATTTTTCTTTATAAAAAAAAAAAGGTTTTATTTCCCAATTGAAAGAATACCTAATCCAACAGCGTTGCAAGGTAGACCCTATCTCTTTGCCTGAGAACTGATTTTGATATCCAGCTGGCCACTTAGCATAAGAGTAACCATTTTGAAAGAATGGATGTGATGGTGTGGAAAAAATAAGAAATAAATAGAAAGTTAAGAAGCATTTAAGAGATATTTTGGACATCCCACAAAGTTACCCAGGATCTGACCTCTAAGGGGTCAATTCATGAAGTAAAGTACAGCAACAATGGCCTCATATTTGTTCACAACTTCTTGTATGAATGGCCTTTTGCAGTGAATGGCCTTTGGCACCCCTTCCATCAAGAGGTGCAATCTTTATCTCTAAATTTTAAATCTGATCTTGGTTTTATGTCTTACTTTATTCAATGGGACATTAGCCAACATGCCAAAAGCAAAGTCTTCAAAAGTGTGCATTGGGGCTTGCCCTCTCTTACTTGCTTCTGGGACTTCTACTGTCACCAAATAATGAGGATCTACCTCGAGAGAACACAGCTTCCCCAGCTGAGTTTTCAAACATGAGTCCACTGTATCCTCAGCTAAGCTATCACAGCCTAGAACATCCAGCCAACCTACAGAATCATGATAAATGATAAATACATATTGTTTTAAATGTCTGAGTTGTACTTTAACATAACAAACACTGTTACTATCCGGATGTTACATTTACTAAGAAACCATTAGTGAGTTCCTAACAGAGAAATTACAAAAATTAATTGGAGAAGGAGGGATTTCCAAGAAAACATTCTTTCATAATGGTAAGTCTCAAATCTAACATGCTGGCTGGAATTTAAAAGAAGTTTTTTAAGGTAATTTAGAGACTCATAGAAAATCAATCTCTCTGTAGGACTAAAAATGTCTCAGATTTGAACACTTTTTTCATTCTTATTAGACTTGAAAGCATGACCATTGATCTAGAAAGAGCAATTTGCTAATAATTAGGCTTGTGAGGGAGGCTTAGGATTGTTACCTACAGGGTGGATAACAGGCCCTTTAATTCACAGAAGCCACTGCCCTAACAAGAAGAAAAAAGATGTAGAAGAATCAGCAACCATAATGGTTCTGTTCACTAAAATCCAAGTGATACTGAACTCTGCCATAGAAAAATGACTTTCAAGCCCAAATTTACCCTGTTGTATACTTGATGCCATCTACAAAGAAGAAATAGACTTAAACTCTATTTATTTACACATTCCCAAGACATTCTGCAAAACTTTTATATTCCTTTCACAAGGCACTTTATTATTATTATTATTATTATTATTATTATTTTGCGTTTCAGGAATATGAATATTCACTCTGTCATTAGACTTGAAGCCCCATGAGGGCAGGGTCTGTGTTTACTTCACCTTTTATCTCCCACAGCACAAGGCACAGGGAAGGTGCTCAATTATTCTTTGTAACATAAATGAGTGGAAGAGGGCAGGCTTTATGTAGTACAGGGACTAATGTCCAACTGACTATCCCCATGGCTTGAATACAGAGTTTGGCCAATAAATGGCCTCTCTTTTGTATAAAATAAAGTTTACATTATGAAAAGCCACATAATTCATAAAATCTGTCATTTTTTTTTCATGAGGGTGGCTAAACTTTCACCAGAAATCATGATACATCTCTGATATGTTTTCCTTCGAGTGATTTCCCTACATTATTTGTTATTTGAATCTCTTCTTTTGTTTGAGATGTCAGAAAACCTGAGCAGGAGATAGACTATGATCATCTCTGGGGAAAAAATTATCTTCCCCCAGAGAACGTCTGCCAAACAAATTGCATCTTGAGGTGAATTTTTTTTGGAAATGCAAACTGATTAAAAATAGTATTGTTTTGTGTTCAGGTGGTTAATTTAGTAAGACTATTTTTACTGTTTCAGTTGCTTATATCCCCAAAAAGAACAAAAAAACTACCCTGTCCCTGATAAAATATTTATCATTCTATATTTTAAAAGAAAGAACCAAATCAATTCTATTTTGAAAGGCACATTAAAAATATAAGCACAAAGCACAGGGCACATTTCACAGAAGATTGGAACTGCTAACATTTTTTTTTCATCTACCAGAAGAAATCAAATGAAGCCCATTTGCCTCTGGGGTTTTAAACATCATTACAATTTATCTTAATAATGAAGTTAAAATTAACTGAAAGAAGATAAAATGGAAAGAAAAACCCTCACATTGCTAATATGGGTTTATTCATGGGAAAATAGATAAAAGTAATATCCCTTGGGCACATTTAAGAAAAAAATCAAAATAATCAAAACACAGGTGACCCATGATTGAAGTAGCATCTCAGTCACTTCATGTTTCTTGAAGCATAAACTATTCCATAACACACATACTTTATGTCCATATAGAAACATATGTTTGGAATACACACATACACACACAATAAAAAATAAATACAACCACCAAGAGAGCTTTAAAATTATATTTGAAAATATCACAAACAAAACGATCTGCTTACCATGTAATTCTGTTTCTGTCATCACATATAACTAACTGCAAGAGCTCAGTTCTGCTTCACATAAGATTCTCAAATTGTCTTTGTGGAATCTTCCTGGTGAGGAATGAAAAGACTGATGAAAAGGTCAAAGGGGGCACCTCCACTCCACAGGGGCCTCAAAATGCCTCGTTGAGCATCCTTGCTTAGACTTTCCTTCCCCTCTGAGAGAAAGAACAAAACAGGCAGACTGCTCCTTGATAAAGGACAGGGGATTTTTTTTAACCAATTAAATCCTTTTCAGAAAACTAAAGCTGTCACATTGGAGATATAATGATGGTAACAATAACGAACAGCAGAGCCAAATTACACAATAGACGACGTCATGTGTGCTTGTTTATCAGGTGGGAACACCTCTTACTCATTCACATGCCTCTATGATAAAGATTAGAATTCAATAACCTCTCTTCAAACCAGGATATTATTTTGGTTTTGATTTTTTTTAAACCTGCACATTTCTAAAAGAGGTATTCTAAGCTCCAAATTACAGGACTGAAACTGTTGGTTCTTTTTATTTTTATTTTTGGAGAGTGGGAGAGATCATTGATGTACTATCTTAAATTTTCTTCAGTGTTTTTGAGACACCAAATATGACTGTCCATTCCTAACAGAGAGGGATCATTTTTTCTTTCTCTCCCTCTCTCCCTCTCTCTTCATCTACAACCATCACCCAGATCATTCAACTACCACCATTTCTCTTTCATCCATTAATTCTGATTCCCTTAAATATTTGACATTTAAAATTTATACTATGTGCAGAATGATAAGGAGGTATCAAAAAGTCACAACTAGCACATTTCCTACGTTCCAAGACTTTAGCATCGGTAACTTGGTCATGTGTTTAATTTTAAGTACGGTTTCAGGGAACACTCAAAAAGCTACAGCAGCCTGCATAGATTGCTAATACATGCACAGAAGTCTTCTTCACAAAACATATAGTCACATAATAAAACTAGAGATGACACAGAGAAAATTAACATTTTGGGAGTTTGATATTTAAGGAAAGATTAAAATGATTTAATACCTTTCCATTGAAAAGAAATAATCATAATGAATGAGCAGTACAGAATAGAATAGATGAAAAGTTTTGAAGTCATAGAATTCCAGTATGTATACACAATAAATTGTGTGTCATCCTCAAGTTTAGAACAAATATGAAAGCATTTCATATCACATAGTTAAAACCTTATGGAACACAATAGATTTATTATATTCACATATAAGAAACAGCTGAGCATAATGATTAGGTGCATAGGCTCTGAAATCACAATGCTTGGATTCTAGTATCAGTTTTCTTCTTTCAAGCTGTGTGAACTTGCACAAATTTATAATATTTCTTGACATCAGTTTCATTTGTAAAACAGAGAGAATTCTATGAGTTAGGATTCAATAAGAGAGAGGAACTACATAATAACTTGAATAAGAAAATGTTAAAGAATTGACTGTACAAGGGGGTTAAAGTAAAGAGGCATTGGCTAATAAAAATCACAGAACTCTAAAGAACATAGGAATTGCAGGTATAAGGAAGGCCTTAGGGCTGAGATGGAGTAGCCAAAGTAACAGTTGTCTCGGGCTGAGATCCAGACCTTATTAGAGAGGAAGGACACATTCATGGCTCACCAGATGGCAGACAAGTTGCTGTGGTTGGTTTGTGGAACTTGCTAAAAAGCTACCCTCTGCAACTTACCAGAAACCTACTATCTAGGGTTCCAGAGAAAGCTGTTTACTAGGAGATGCTCACTGAAGACGCTCCACTGTAAAACTGCACAAGAAGAGAGCCAGTGGACACAAGTGCTAGAGAAACTGAACATGCTTCAAGAGCCTGCCTAGAGTACACTGGAATCAGGAAAGAAAATCCGTCCTTGCAATGCTTTTCCAATCCCCTTTATTGACAAACATTAACATCATGTCAGCTGATAAACAAAATACATTTAAAGGGCCCCAGTTTCACAGAGCAGAAATGAAGGCTGGAGACTTTGAAGGTCTCAGAATTTGGAGCTGAGAGACATGAATTGATAACAGGGAGATTAATAATGATAGAATTGTTGGTAGCATTATAAGCATGACAGTTCCCGTAGAGCACTTAGCACAGATCCTGTGACACAGTAAGTGTATCTTCCATTCACTCAACAAATAGTTAAGGAGTACTCACTAGGTTCCAGGTACTGTGTTAACTACCAGACATGCATCGATGAAGAAAATTGGCACAGTTCCTGTCTCAAAGAAGAGTAATATGAGCTGTTAAACTGTATCTTTTATAACAGTTTAGATAAATAGCAGATCCATAATGTCTGTTATGATTGTGTGTGTGTGTGTGTGTGTGTGTATGTACATAGAGGTCTGATGCAATACCATATTTATTCTTTTCATGAGTTTTCCTTGTGTCTGAGTCCATAGAATTTGAAGGTATACATGGAAGAGGTGAGGAACAGAGACTGTATTCGTGTAATACTGAATAGATTCTCATCATAGCTTGAGGTTACTACTGCCACTAAGTTCTACCTATCTGGAACACTGAAAAAGAAAGAATAGCCAAGTAGAGAATGGGCGAGGAGAGCAGTAGACCTATCTTAAGAAAACATTATGAAAATTCTGCACAGCTTAAGAGATGTGGGTTCTTCATCATTATTCATGCTTTTCTCTTAAGGTACTGATCATATCTATTAAGGATTAGAGTAAAAAATTTAAAGGAGTAACTATAAACACCACCAAGATTATATGTTTAAAGTCACTAAGAAAATGTAGTGCTCAGCTATGGGTCCTAACACCCAGGGATCCCTTTTGTTCGTGTCAGGTGGCAAAGAATAAGAAAATTGCATCTGCAAATTGTAACTGGAAGATTAGCTATACTTTAAAATGGCATTGTAGTAGGCCTCCACCAACAAATTTTTGAGGTTCTGTTATGAGGTAGACACTGTATTAAATGTTAGATATTAAATACTGGGGAAAAATGCAGTGTTCTAGGGTTGTGGTGAGAAATGCAATTCATAAAATGATCATGCTAATGATTATAAGGAATACCATCTCAAAGGAGTAGACAAAACACAAACATGAACAGGAGTACATCAGGGAAGGAGTCCCTGAAAAAGCGATACTGTATCCAAGATGAGGCAGTAGCCATTAATGAGTCAGAGATGAGAAGTGGGAGTAAGAAGAGAGGAAGACACAAAAGGGGGTGAGGGTGAGAGCAGCATGATAATAGGCCCTATGTTGAAGCCCTTAGGACATGGACAAGGAACCTATGAAAGACTCCAAAATGAGAGGGACAGAGTTCTATGATAGCAGCAGAGAAATTGGCAGGATAAAATCACATAGAGTTGTAGGCTGAGCAGATGAATTGGTCATTATCTAAACAGAAATGAGACAAAGAAAAGCCATCGGTAGATTTTAAACGTCTAAGTGTGGAGAATAGGATTGGGTGACACAATAAGATTTTTATTTTATAAGATATAATAACTTTGGATGCAGGATGAAGAATGGAGTGGAAAAGTCCCAGAGTTGATGCACAGATTTCAAGGGAAGAGAGTATCACAGGAAGGAGTCACCAATCATGTCACATGCTGGGAGGTGAAATGAGATGAAGACTAAATAATGTCTACTGACTTTTATATGGTTGACTTAAGTTAGAACTGTTCTGGTGGAATGTCAAGAAAAAAAATGAAGATTAAAGTAGATTACGGAATGAGTTGAAAGTAAGGAAATAAAGAAAGTGGGTACTGATAACTCTTTTAAGAATTCAGGTTAAATATTTCACTTGAGAAAACTCATTGCTCTGCTTACAGAAATCATTCCCTGGTAACTGATTCACTCTGGAAAGATAATCTTCCATCAGTGAATGGCTGGCAGATTTGAAAAATTAGACGAAGATTTTTTATTTCCATCTTCTCAAATTGACTCTAATTTATTTTCAGTATATATATATATATATATGTTTTTTTTTTTTTTTTTTGAGACGGAGTCTCGCTCTGTCGCCCAGGCTGGAGTGCAGTGGCGCGATCTCGGCTCACTGCAAGCTCCGCCTCCCGGGTTTACGCCATTCTCCTGCCTCAGCCTCCCGAGTAGCTGGGACTACAGGCGCCCGCCACCTTGCCCGGCTAGGTTTTTTTGTATTTTTTTTAGTAGAGACGGGGTTTCACTGGGTGAGCCAGGATGGTCTCGATCTCCTGACCTCGTGATCCGCCCGTCTCGGCCTCCCAAAGTGTATTTTCAGTATTTTTTATTAAACTCTTGAGACAGCAGTCCTGAAAATCATCTCACCTCAATGAATGAAATAAATCAAGATTGAAAGCACCTTGGAGATAGGAATTATATCTTCGTATACTTTATGCTGAATAAATCCTTGTTGAATTGTTGAAGAATACAAAAGCTGATGCAAAACTACAAACTTATATTATAAAATCTTCAGTTTAAAAGGGCCTTCAAATCCATCCAGTCAATTATTACTCTGTCCCAGATCTCCAACAATGAATGTAAGTTCTAAAAGAAAGTGCAAAGTTTTAGCAATAACTAATAATGTCATAAAGATCTCAGCACTTGGAATGTTCTCACATAGCCTATAAATGTCTTCACTAACAGGGAGCTTCTCCTCTGCTCACATATTAACATTCCCTCCTCATTCTTTGCTGTTGATGCCTTTTCATTTATTTGGGGAAAAAAATGACCAGAGAAAACAACTCCCTTTTCCAATATCACATCTAGGAACCAAGAGGGATCTGTCTCCATCAATTCTGCTTACCCACTATTTGAATTGTGGACCTGTCCATCCTCCTTTCCAAGGCCAATTCTTGCAATTGTGCCTGTAGTCTCATTCCCTCTCATACACAAGGAATGCATCTTTTCTCCCTCCTGCATAATTATTCTTCCCCTTCTTTACAAAAGCATTTCTAATCACATACAAACACGACATAACATTTTCTATTTCTAAAAAATTTTCCCTTGACTCTCTCACACTTTTTGTTACCTACTCCCTTTTATAATAAGAATTCCTGAAAGAATTGCAGATGCATACTTTTTCAACTTCCTTAGCTCCAATTTTCTCTTTAACATTTTGATCTTACCCTACATTGAAATTGCTTTTTTAATAGTCACAATGAATGCATCTTGCCAAATCCAGTGCCCACTTCTATCTTGATCATTCTGGTCTTCTCAGTACAATAATATTTGATATAGTGGCCACATTTTTCTTCTTGAAAAACTTTCTTTGCTTGGCTTCAAGAATATCATGCTTATATGGAATTCTCCCTGTTCAGTGGATATCTCTGAAGATTCTCCTTTCTCTTTATGTTGAAGTACTCATGGCTTAATCCTAAAATGTTTATATCCTAGCAAAATAATCCCACCCAAAGCAACAACTTTAAATGTTCTGTATGTGCTGAAGACCTATGCATGTTTATCACCAGCAATTCCTTCTCTGAGTTGCAGATTCCTTTATATAATGACCAACTTTATGTTTAAATAACTGTTAGGAAGTTCAAAAGGAGAATTCTTGACTTCTCACACTTGAACCACAAATCTGCTTCTCTCTATGTCTTCTTTATTTCAATAACTGCCACTATCTACCCTCTACCATTTGCTCAAACCAAAATTTGAGAGAAATCTTTCTCTTTTCTTATTATCCCATGCAGACTCCATCAGCAACTTCTCTTGACTATCTTCAAAATATATCCTGAGCACAGCAATTTCTCACCACCTCTACTTTCACCTCTCCTGTCCCAGAAGCCATTATTTTCTATCTATAGTGTTTTAATAGTTAGTTGACTGGACTTCAAGGTTATATTTTTTTCTTCCACATTCTATTGTCCACATGAAGACCAGCATCATCTTTTTAGAATAGCTCATGCTCCATGGCAGAGAAGAGTTAGTTGTTTAACAATCTATCTTTTCTTCTTATTTTCAAAATAGAGTCAATTTTGCAATTTATCTTGCAGTTAGATGTGGTATTACCACTCAGTTTTAGCCAATGAAATATGAGAAAAAGTAATATTTGCAGAGCCAAGTCTAAATCCCCAAACCCTTCTATTAATATGTATGATTCCCCATGTTCTTTCTCTTTCTGCCAACTTGATGCTGTAAGCATGCAACTTGCCTCCAGATGGAAGGCTGGGCCACTGAATCACTCTCTGAAGGAGAGTTTCCCACTGGTCAGGAATGGATGTTCTGAATTTTACATAAATGAAAAATAATATTGTATTGCCATTGGTGCCATAGTATATTTTGGATTTGTTACTGACAGTAGCTAGAATTACCCTAATTAGTACATTCTCAAATACAAAATACTCCAGTGAAAGAGTTTGATTCTTTCACAATCTCCACAGAATAATTTAATTGGCAAAATAAGTCCAATTTTAGATTATCTTTTGATTAAAATAATCCAATGTCAAAAATTACAATATTCCAAATCTTTCTTCTAAAGAAATAACATTGTTCATCTCAACATTCTACTACATTACATTTAGAATACATTTAAACCTCTTTCTTTCCATGCCCTTTGGGGCTCTAATGTCCTGGGCCTTGCACGGTTCTACATGTTTATTTCCTCCTCATTCATCTCTCACCACTCACGCTAGCCTCTTGCTATTCCTAAGATACTCCAAACTAATTCCCATGCCATGAACTTCATGTTTGTTTATATTAGTCCATTCTTATGCTTCTATAAAGAGCTTTGATCGACTCAGTTCTGCAGGGCTGGGGAGGCCTCAGGAAACATATAATCATGGCAGAAGGGAAAGCAAATACTTTCTTCTTCACATGGCAGCAGGAAGGAGAAATGCCAAGAAAAGGGGAAAAAGCCCCTTATAAAACTATCAGATCCTGAGAACTCACTCACTGTCATAACAGCATGAGGGTAACCACTTGCATGATGAAATTATTTCCCAGTGGGTCCCTCCCAAGCCACGTGGAGATGATGGGAACTACAATTCAAGATGAGATTTGGTTGCGGACACAGCCAAACCATATCATTGCTATTCCCCCAGTCTGGAATGCCCTACTCCCACATATTCATGTCTGCTCAAATATCAAATTTTCAGAGAATCTTACCTTATATCTCATCAAAAGTGACATTTCTATATGTATCATTGTACCTATCTTGCCTTCACAGCTCTTATATATACCTGTAACTATGTCAATTATTTATTCACTTACTACCTAACTATCTATACCTTTCACTAGAATGTTAGTTCCAGAAGCAACCTGTTTCTAACAGGTAGAATGCAACCACACTGAAGAGATAGCATGTCTGTAATTACATTATATGAGACTATGACTTCTATCTTGCTAGCAGAATCTCTCTGTTAAATTTCTTGGCTTACACACATTGATGAAACAAGCTGCCACATTGCAAGGAATGTGAGCAGCTGCCAGCCAATAGTCAGCTAGGAACTGAGACTTTCAATATGGCAACCCCTAAGGAACTGACTTCTGCCATGTGACTTTGGAAATATATTCTTCCCTAGTCCAACCTTCTGATGAGACCCCAGCCCTGGAAGATATTTTAAGCTACTGCATTTGTGGCAATTTGCTATACAAAAAGAGATAACCAACTCAACCCTTGTAGATCAATTGATCTTGGTAGAACAAAAGAAAATAAATGAAAATTGTGGGTTTTTTTCCTGGTAAAACCAAATAGGATAATAGAAAACTAAAAAAAAAAAAAAAAAAAAAAAAAAAAAAAAAAAAAAAAAAAAAAAAAAGTGCTACTTCCTTGGATGCCTGATGCCCTAAAATATAATCTGATATCTATTTACAGTGTCTTCCAGTTTAGTTTTCAGATTTGGTACAAAATGAATAAAAGTAAATTCTTCTTACCGTCTTTACAGTCATCCTGAATGCAGAGTGTGGTACCACGGAAACATGAATACTGCAATATTTTTCTTTCTCCCAGACAGTAGTAACATCAAGGAACATAGCTTTAAGGCTCTCTTTCTAAAACACTGTCATTTCTTGGATGACTGGCTCTACCTCTCCCACTTTAAGAATAACATAAGGGAAAAATTGAAAGTCCAAGTTATTTTGTTCTTGTTGTTTCTTTCCTTAAAAGGTTAATAAAAAAAAAAACTTTAGAGAAAAGCATATCATGGAAAACTTAGCTTTTGTCTCACGTATATTGATGGGGCTTGCTCTGGCTGTGTACTTACAAAATATTTGGTTCAAGTAAATAACATTGGGAGCTATAATAATGACACCCTTGATGCAATATGTTGTATTACTTCTATGTTAGAATATATGTCCCAAAAATGAAAATAAATCTCTGCTCTAGAAACAGAAAATGATGTAAAAAATTTACTTAAATGGAAAAGTAGTGACAAATTTTCACTTTGAAATAAATGTGTGAGATTAGCTGACAACAGGAAAGCCAGCTCTGATTCTCACTGCACTAGTGGTGTGGTTTAACGCAAAGCCTCTCAAGTGTTTAGCTAGATGACTAGGGCAGAAGACGGTACTCAGCCCTAAATACCTATATCGGTGAGAATGCATTGAAACCACTAAAATTATCATTGAAGAATTGAGATTAGTATCAAATTTGGAGAATGGGGATTTTTTTTCTTTGAAGAGGGATTAGGCTAGAGAAATAGATAAGTTTCGGCTCAAATGGCCCAGTGACTGAGAGTTAGATAGTAAGAATAATCTCTGATAATATGGATAGGGATTAGTAAAATAGCTATATCTGCAACAAAACTTGGAGGTATTATTTCTAGCAATCAAGTATCCACTGAAGATTCTAAATCATTTTTCATTTTACCATCATTAAGAAGAACAAAGTCTGAAACCTGTGTCTTCAAGTGAACCATCAGACAGCTACTTAGGTTTAGAAAACAAAATAATGCCTCAGCATAATGCAAAAGTAATACCAGTGCTTAGGTTCTTAGAGGGAAAAAAGTACTACAGCAAGAAAAAAAATGAAAATCACACTACTGGGTGACTTTTTTTTTTAGTTGTGTGGCAGAATTCATGGACACATTCAGAAAGGAAGACGCAAAGTTACCGTTAGCAAATACTTATTTTAATTGCTTAATAGTGAATACTTACTTTGGAGCTAATTGGTTTATTTTTCTAAGAGGTACAAAATCTCTCTCTGCTTAGTAGAATGTTGAGATGAACAATGTTATTTCTTTAGAAGAAAGATTTGGAATATTGTAATTTTTGACATCAGATTATTTTTATCAATATTGAACTGATTTTGCCAATTAAATTATTCTGTGGAGGTTGTGAAAGAACCAAACTCTTAACTAAGGAATTAATCCACAGCTGTAATCTGTGTCTTCACATAGAATAAAAGCCTTTTGTAACATTATTTCTGCAAACTCATATAGAAAACTGAGAAGCTACGGCTGAGCTTGTCTTATTTTCCAGTCTCAGTTGCCCTTCCAAAAAATATATGCACACATTGATATCTCTTATAAAAGAGACTGCTATATCTTAACTACTCCATGGTATATCAAAGTAGAAATGATGGGAATCAGTTACTTGGTAGGGTGGAGTATTTTATTACTGAAAATGTTTAGAATTGATGACACATAGTAATCAGGAGTTAAAACCCCAATTTTAGTAAGTGTTATTATTTTAAATTCTTCTCAGACAATGCACACTGTATTACCTGCATCTGGGAAAACCGCTCCACTATCACCATCTTGGTATATCACTTGGTTTAACTATGTGACACTTATTATCATTGAATTGTTACAGCTGAGGAAAGTGAGTTCAGAGGTTAAGCAATTTGCCTGTAGTTACTCAACTAGTTAAACAAGTTACTTATTCAACTAGTAATTGGTAGAACCAGGATTAAAACCAGTTAATACCAAGAGCCTCCTAATGCCAAAGCCATTATAATAACCACCAGTTATGCTGTTCAAATGAAGACTCTGAGTTTCCCAACTATCACCTCCTTCTTAATTCCTTAAATGTCACATTCCCAGTATGGGATTGCTCATGCCAATAAAAAGCCTAATAGAAATGATGTTTGCACCCCAACTTTCCTGTGATAAGGAAAGTTTTTCTGATAATATATATGAATACTGCTGTGGGAAAGAGTTGTATATGTGGGAGAAAGAAGAGAACTGGCCTCACCTCCTCTGCTACGGACAGAGCAGAGAGGGGATAGTGAGTATATACAAATACTGCATGTGTCAGTAATCTTACCACTCTATATGAAGGATAAAATTTCCTTAATTTGAAGAGGCATATACCCTTTATGAACTAAATACCTCAGACTCAGTTTATTATTTCTTCAAGTCAGCAAAATGTAGTAGGGAGTAAAATATAAGATGAGGGTATATAGAGGACTTTCTACACCCCTTATTGTCTATTGATTTCAAAATTAAACTCAACATTTTCATCCTACAACAAGCAAAAGATTAAACCAGATTTTGAGAAAAGTACTTGTGAATACTTGTATAATTGCTTTGTCAGGCTAGAAACTCACCAGACTATTCTCAGGTGAACAGTCTACCTAAAAGGGAATGCATGTTCTCATAGCCAAACATTCCAAGAGGTAGGTATGAAATAAAGACTTAGGGCTAAAGAGAAACCTGCTTCTCTCTCGGGGAATGGGATTAATTTTGCTTGGACTCTTGGATGAGGAAGTGTCTGGTACATTTATGGTTATGGTTTTTGAGTTCCCCTGGTCACATAGAGACAGGCAGAGATGAGATGAGAAATTACCTCTCAGAGATCCCTAGGACAGGCTTGGGCCTCCGTCTCCAAGCTTGTAAATATTACTATATTTGTGTTTCCTTAAAAGTTACCAGCTGCTATCTGCTATATGGGAATTTAATAAGTGCCAAGCCTTGCTTAGAATAAAGGTATAGGGGAAAGCAGAGTCCCATCTCCTGAGACCAAAATTATAGGAACAGAAACATAGGTAGAGAACAGCTCAGCTCAACAGAGTCATGACATTAAGGGTGGCTGCAGTAGGAGAGGCAGCATGATAAGGTTGGACTGGAATAAGGTGAGACCTCTGTTCACAAGGAAGGTAACCTGAATACTTTTAGAAATATCTAAGACACTTGAAGGAGATGATAATTGACAGGTATAAAAGGATTCACACCTTTGTAGTTAACAATATTTCAATGGACAATGATGAATTCAATATCAAATTTTCTGTAGTGAAAAACCTTATCCTGCTTGCTTGTCTCAACTGGTAGGATCATTAAGTATCTCTACCCTCCTGAGTCTTCTGGTCTAGGGCAAAGACTTCCTATCTATGTAATTAAAATGTCAGAATACTGCACAGCAGAAGACCATGGACTGTTAGGTCAAATAGTTCTAAACTCAAATATCAGCCCTGACCTGGTCATAATTGATCAATGAGTTTTTGATGAAGATGCTAAGGGGATTAAATGAGTGTTGGAACAAATAGTGACAAATAGTATTGGAACAATTGGACAGTCACATGAAAAAAAAAGAGCCTTGACTCTTACTTTTTGCCATATAGAGAAATTAACTTAAAATGGATTCTAGGCTCATACATAAAAGCTAAAACAATAACACTTCTCAAAGAAAACATAGGACAAAACTCTTTTGACCTTCAGTTAAACAAAATTTATTACCATGAATCATAAAAGAAAAAAATGATAAATTGAACATAATGAAAATTCTGGCCATGCGTGGTGGCTCACACCTGTAATCCCAGCACTTTGGGAGGCCGAGGTGGGTGGATCACGAGGTCAGGAGTTCGAGACCAACCTGGCTAACACGGTGAAATCCCGTCTCTTCTAAAAATACAAAAAATTAGTCAGGCGACGTGGCAGGTGCCTGTAGTCCCAGCTACTTGGGAGGCTGAGGCAGGAGAATGGCATGAACCAGGGAGGCGGAGCTTGCAGTGTGCTGAGGCATCACGCTACTTGACTTCAAACTATACTACAAGGCTACAGTAACCAAAAACAGCATGGTACTGGTACCAAAACAGAGATATAGACCAATGGAACAGAACAGAGTCCTCAGAAATAAGACCACACATCTACAGCCATCTGATCTTTGACAAACCTGACAAAAACAAGAAATGATTCCCTATTTAATAAATGGTGCTGGGAAAATTGGCTAGCCATAAGTAGAAAGCTGAAACTGGAGCCTTACCTTACTCCTTATATGAAAATTAATTCAAGATGGATTAGAGACTTAAATGTTAGACCTAAAACCCTACAAGAAAACCAAAGTAATACCATTCAGGACATAGACATGGTCAAGGACTTCATGTCTAAAACACCAGAAGCAACCGCAACAAAAGTCAAAACTGACAAATGGGATCTAATTAAACTAAAGAGCTTCTGCACAGCAAAAGAAACTACCATCAGAGTGAACAGGCAACCTACACAATGGGAAAACATTTTTGCAATCTACTCATCTGACAAAGGGCTAATATCCAGAACATACAAAGAACTCAAACAAATTTATAAGAAAAAAACAAACAACTCCATCAAAAAGTAGGCAAAGCATATGAACAGACACTTCTCAAAAGAAGACATTCATACAGCCAACAGACACATGAAAAAATGCTCATCATCACTGGCCATCAGAGAAATGCAAATCAAAACTACAATGTGATACCATCTCACACCAGTTAGAATGGCAATTATTAAAAAATCAGGAAACAACAGGTGCTGCAGAGGATGTGGACAAATAGGAACACTTTTACACTGTTGGTGGGACTGTAAACTAGTTCAACCATTGTGGAAAACAGTGTGGTGATTCCTCAAGGATCTAGAACTAGAAATACCATTTGACCCAGCCATCCATTACTGGGTATATACCCAAAGGATTATAAATCATGCTGCTATAAAGACACATGTACACGTATGTTTATTGCAGCACTACACACAATAGCAAAGACTTGGAATCAACCCAAATGTCCATGAATGACAGACTGGATTAAGAAAATGTGGCACATATACACCATGGAGTACTATGCAGCCATAAAAAGGATGAGTTTGTGTCCTTTGTAGGGATATGGATGCAGCTGGAAACCATCATTCTCAGCAAACTATCACAAGAACAGAAAACCAAACACCACATATTCTCACTCAAAGGTGGGAATTGAACAATGAGATCACTTGGACTCTGGAGGGGGAACATCAGAGCCTATTGTGGAGCCATTGTGGGTAGTGGGGAGCGGAGAGGGATAGCGTTAGGAAATATACCTAATGTAAATGATGAGTTAATGGGTGCAGCACACCAACATGGCACATATATACATATGTAACAAACCTGCACATTGTGCACATGAACCCTAGAACTTAAAGTATAATAATAATAAATTTTAAAAAATTAAAAAACAAAAGAAAAGAAAATTCTGCCCTTCAAATGATGCTGTTAAGAAAATGAAAATATAAGCCATAATCAGGAAAAAATATTTATGAAATACTATATATAACTAATAGAAGTCTTATATCTAAGCTATACAAAGAAGCCTTAAACTCAAAAGAAGAAAATAAAATCCAATTGAATAACAGACAAAAGCTTTGAACAGAAATTTCAGGAAATAATTAAAAATAAGATCATGGAAAGATGATTAGCACCATTAAGCATTAGGGAAATGCAAATTAAAACCACAATGAGATCCCACTGAAAAGGTTAAAAATAAAAATGATTGACAATACCAAGTGCTCAGAAGGATTTGAAGCAGGTGAAAATCTCACAAAAGGCTGGTGGGAATGCCAAATGGTAGAGCCAGTTTGAAAACAGTTTGCCAGTTCCTTTAAAATGTACGGATACACTTATCAAATGATTTAGCAATGCCACTTGTAAGTATTTACCCTAAGTAAATAAAAACTTATGTCCTTCTGTTCATGCAAAGAACTGTGTGTAAATCATATGGGTTTCTTTCAGCCCCCAACTGAAAATAATTCATATATCTATCCATTGGTAAATGGATAATTAAAATCCATAGAATAGATTACCACTCTATAATAAAAGTGAATGAACTACTGATACATTAATTAATCTCAAAACTATTATTCTAAGTGAAGGAAGCCTGATACAAAAGGCATACTGATGATTCCATTTATGTGACATTTTGAAAAAAGGCAAAACTCTGGGGACAAAAAATAGTTTAGTCATTACCAAGAACTAGGGATGGAGAAAGAGATATACTACAAAGGGGCAGGAGGGTGCATATATACTTTTCTATAAAAATATATTTCCATTATATAGAATTATATATATAAAATTGCTCTGGGTGACAGAGCAAGAATTTTATATATATAAATTCTGGGTGACAGAGCCTGGGTGACAGAGCAAGACTCCATCTCTCTCTATATATATATATATGAGAGAGAGAGAGAGATGGGTGACAGAGCATATCTATATATATATATATGAGAGAGAGAGAGAGATGGGTGACAGAGCATATCTATATATATGTATATATGAGAGAGAGAGAGAGATGGGTGACAGAGCATATCTATATATATATATATATATATATATGAGAGAGAGAGAGAGATGGGTGACAGAGCATATCTCTATATATATATATGAGAGAGAGAGAGAGATGGGTGACAGAGCATATCTATATATATATATATGAGAGAGAGAGAGAGAGATGGGTGACAGAGCATATCTATATATATATATATGAGAGAGAGAGAGAGATGGAGTGTTGCTCTGTCACCCAGGCTGGAGTGCAACGGCGTGATCTCAGCTCACTGCAACCTCCACCTCCCGGGTTCAAGCAATTCTCCTGCCTTACCCTCCCAGGTAGCTGGGATTACAGGCATGTGCCACCACGCCCAGGTAATTTTGTATTTTTAGTAGAGATGGAGTTTCACCATATTGGTCGAGTTAGTATTGAACTCCTGACCTCAGATGATCTGCCCCCTTCAGCCTTCCAAAGCTCTGGGATTACAGGTGTGAGCCACCACGCCCAGCCCAGGAGGGTATATTTTTGGAGTAATAGAAATGTTTCATATCTTGATTGCAGTAGTTGTTATACAACTGTGTATGTTTGTCAAAATTATTATCAAACTGTATACTTAAAATAGGTATTTTTATTATATATAAATTATACTTCAATAAATACTACTTTTATATAAAAGCAAAATCAAAAGAAAAAATATTCCATTTCTGCAGTTTACAATCTTGTGCAAATTATTTAACTTCTGTGAGCTCTATCTCCTCATCTGTAAAACTTACCACACCTGCTATTGCCAAATTCTTTGCATTCTGTAGTGTGTTCATTTTTATTGCTGTGTAGTAGTCCATTACATATATATATAATACCTTTTATATATCCATTTTATTTCAGTTGTTTTCAGTTTTTGACTGTTACAACTAGTGTTGCTATGACATTACTGTGAATGTCTGTGACATACAAATAGTTGATAACATGAATATGACTACCAAGAGGTAAATATTACTCCTGAGCTCTCATTTCCATATGACTGGCGAGCTCAGTTAATATATCACACAGCTAACTAGGCCAAGGTACTGACCACTGCAATTCTCTTTGGTAGCTTGTGTTATTATTACTGTTTTGAGATTTGGATACATTCTTCATATCTTCCATTAAATTTCCATCATGTTGCTTAAGCAGAGCCCTATTCCCCACCCTAACCCCCTAGAACCTTCCCATCTGATAACTGACTTTGATGTACACATTGCTGATCTTGAATCCCCATTAGGACATTCACCAAATCTCAGAGCTCATCCGCTACTTGGATTCCCACTGGCCTATACCATGGCTACAGAAGTTTCCCCTTCAAAAACTGGAGACCTATGCGACCCCTTTGGAAAGATGCTTGTCAATATCTGTAAAAAAGGAACATAAACATGATCCAATAATCCTACTCTTAGTTGTATACCCAATAGAAATGTGTACATATGTTCATGAAAAGATATTCACAGTAATGTTCATAGCAACACTATTTGTCATATCCAAAAACTGGAAACAACCCAAATAGAATGAATATAAACGGTGTTCTATACACATAATGGTTTATTGCACAGCAATAAAAATGAACAAACTACACTGTGCAATGATGTGGATAAATCTCACAAATATAACAACAAAGGTAGACACAAAAGAGTATATATTGTATGACTTCATTTCTATAATGTCTAAATACAGGGAAAGATACTATGTGATGCTAGATGTCATGATAGTGGTTACCCCGATGGGAAAGGGTGAATAATGACTAGAAGAGGCTAGAGGGGTCTTCCTGGAGTCTTGGTAATATTGTTTCTTGATATAGGTCTTTTGTTCAGTTTATGAAACTCATTGGACAATAAATTTACGAATTGTGTGCTTTTCTGAATGTTACCATATAATGGTACAATACTTCAATTTTAAAAGCATATATAAAAACCATAACATATTTAAAATATCTACATTAATAAATAAATTCATGGTTAAAAAGCATATGTAAAAACAATAAAATATTTACATTAGTAAATAAATTAATGGTTCATTCAACCTCCCTCTGCCTCACTCCATTCCTTTAGCCACATAGTATGAGATCATATTCTCTCCCCAAATTGATCAATCTGATTTAAATAAAGCACCCTTATAAAGCAAGTCTTCTCCATTCACCAAAGTTCATGACTGACACAGATGCTGATGGATCATGGCTGTCATGGTTGCCAACATTCAATCAAACCTAGTTTTGAAAGCTGTTAGAAGTCAATCACATGAATTAAAATGAGTCCAACATATTTCCAGTGTATGTAAATAATTTTTTAAAGAAAAGAATCAGAACCAGAAATATGCTTCTAATGCCTACCTAGAATTTACTTTCTCTTAATTGGGAATTGTCCTATCTTAAATTTCTGGAAGTTTTTAAATAGTTTTTTGTTTCTTTCCTCATGAAACAACAAAGCCCATTTAGGGGTAATTTGGACTCTAGCATCAATGTTTTGTTTTGTTTTGTTTTGTTTTGTGTTTAATTGTGTATGCTTGAGGTTTATAAACTGATGTTATGGGATACAAATGGTTTTTAGAGTGAAGCAAAGTAACATATATATCATTTCATACAGTTACTTTTTTCTATGACAAGAGCTTCTAAAAATCTTAACAACAATCCTGAATACAATACAATTTTATTAACCATAGTCCTCATATTATACATTAGATCTCTAGACCTATTTATCATACATATCTACTACCTTGGATCCCTTGACCTACATCTTCTCGTTTTCTCTCTTCAAATCCCACCACCACCCCTAGTAACCACTGTTAATTTTCTGTCTTTGTATATTTGACCTTTGTTTTTATATCCCACATACAAATGAGATCATGCATTATTTTTCTTTCTGAGTCTGGCTTATTTCATTTAGCATAATGTCCTCGAGTTCAATCTATGTCGTGACAAATGGTAGGATCTCCTTTTTAAGGCAAAATAATATATACATGATATTTATATACCATATATAATCTCACATTTTCTTTATCCATTTTTCTCTTAATGGACACTTTTTGTCAGTTGTTTCCATACCTTGGCTTTTGTGAATAACAAATGCAATAAACCTGGGAATGCAAGTATCTTTATAAGGCTTGGTGATTTCATTTACTTTGCATATATACTCAGAAGAGGGACTGCTGAACCATATGATAGTTCTATTTTTAATTTCCTTAGTAACCTCTATAGTGTCTTCTATAATGACTGCACCAAATTACATTCCTACCAACAGTGTACTAGGGTTCCTTTTTCTCCACACCCTTACCAATATTTGTTATCTCTTGTCTTTTTGGTAATAGCAATAGAAGTCATGTTTTTAAGGCCTAAAAACTAAAAGAAGTATATAATATTTCTCTGTGAATTTATCAGCTTCATTCATTAGCAACATGCTTACTGAGTTTAATAACGTCAAGTAATAACATGGCCCATTAACAAGAATTTTAGTTTTTCAGAATAACACACATAGCTATATTTGTATCAATCTTTTGGGTAAAACTCATAAAATGGTATAACATTGCTATGTTGCCAGATTCAACCCATTTCCCAACAAACCTGATAGTTGAAGACTGAAGACACTTTACATTTAGATTTGTTAGAAAATAGATTTGGACACTATTTGATATATCAACACTCCAAAGAGAATTCTAAATATACTTTTGAATCTACCACTTCCCATTCTAGTCTCAGTGATGATTCCCACTTATACTGTAAAGAACATTAGCACAAAAATGTAACCAGATCCCTAAGGCTAAAGATGGTCTACATCTGTTTTCAAAGAGGCTTTGACATCTCCAGTTACATATACATTGGATACACCGCTGCCCTCTGCCCAGAGGAAATACATTTCCAGACTTGATTCCCACAGATGACACATACAGATTTTGCTTCACCTCCAGTCTGATCTTTATTTTGAATTCCCTTAGATTAATTAGCTTGAGGCATTTTTAGGAAAGCTACAAAGAGCACACTTCCTTTTTTCCTTCCTCTCCTCCTTCTCTTCTTTCCCCATTTATTGAGTACTTCCTATATTTCAGACATAGGTAATACAAAGACAAGTAAGACACTGACCTATGCCACTATAAAATTCCCATCAAGCTACCAATTTTAGACAACTTGAGTTTCCTTAGCATCTTGGAATGTTACTCTGGGTTAGTTTCTGATGAATAATCTGCACTTCTTTAAAAACCCAGCTTTGCTACAGACCTTTGCCTATTACAAACTACAGCTGAAACAAAGGACAAGGATTCCTCCACTGTGTTCTTTATTACACAGCCATGCATCTTCCCAGAATCCCCACAGCAATTTTTGTGCTGAGATTTTCTGATGACCATATTTCACAGATGAGGACCGGGGATTAGATGCAAGGCACAGAAAGCCAGCACTAACCCAGAAAGAACCTCAAACCATCTGAGCCCTACTTTGGTGCCTTTCTACTTAGTTCTAGAATATTTATGGGGATTTGTCATTGTAAAGATAGAGTGATGAGGGAAACAGCCTCTAATTTCTTAGTAACCATAAAATCATAAATAAATACGCTATAAGTATCCCAACTGATTTTTCCCCCAATCAATTTTCGACTTGATTTCATTTCAGGTTCAACGCTGAGAGTCATTTTATATGCAGACAAAGTCCTTTATTGCAGAATTTATTGCTTCTCAGTCTCTCAACGAGCTTAGTAGTCCTGGATCAGAATTTCAATTGTACTAACACTAAGGGCTACATTTTTTTCTGGTTAGGTAGCTGGCAATTAGTACTAATAATATGAGAATTGTGACATATCCTTACATTCTTCCAGTAGATTGATATCTACCTTAAGGAAAAAGCAATAGTGCTTTTATTAAAATTTGAGATATTCTTCCTAAGCTTAGGGGATATCTGCTTATTTCATAAGACACAGAAAACAAGGTATCTTTCTACAGAAAGTGAGACAGTTATTTTAAAAATAAAACTGTATCTGCTTCTATTGTTTGCTATTTCAGGAAAAAGTAATGTTTAAGTCCAATTATTTGGATAATTGTTCAAATAACTATTTACTGTAAGATGTGTGTGTGTGATCCTATGAAAACAACGAAGAAAGGTACACATTGTAATCGTTAATTATTCAATACATGGTACTTAAAAATCTACCAAAAACGAATCCACTTAAAAACAAACCAAATGTACATAGACAATAATGAGGGAAAGTGTGGTTAAAATTTTATTTTGAAAAAGGAAACTAAAAATTTTGAAATTTGGGTTATTTTATCTAACTATGAGTAAAATACAAATTATAATTGCAACTAGGCTATAGAACACATGCAGGCAAACTGTAGCCAGTGGGATAAATTTGCATGGCCTAGAAGCTAAGGATATTTACTAAATTTTCAAAAGATTGCTTAAAAAAAGAATATATGGCAGAGGTTATATATGGCCCACAAGATATCATTCCCTCATCATTCCTTTTATTTTGTAATATACATTTTTTACTGTTTCTACATCTTTTTCCTTATAAACTTTTTATTTACTTAGAGGATACTATGCTTTATGTAATCTTCTGGAACTTCTTTCACTTAATATTGTATTGCTAACACTTATCCAGATTGTTGTGTGTTGATGAAGTTTATTTTTTAAGCCACTGTATCATCATTTTATGGTGTAAATATACCACTGTTTATCTACTCTCCCATTGATGGACATTTTTCCAGATTTTGCAATTGTTGAGAGATTGCTCACAACATTTTTATGCATGCTTTTATACATGTAAGAAATTTAATCTTAGTCATATACTTAAGAATGGAATTGTACCCAGGTCCATAGATTAGGGAAATTTTTGCTTTAGGAGATAACACTAGACAATTTTTCCAAAGTGGTATCCCATTTACACTCCCACCAGCAATATGAAAGAGATTTTTTGGATCTACATGTCTTCAACAGTTGAAATTGTCAGACTTGTCAATTTTTGATAAACATATGATATCTATGTGGTTTTAAACTGAACTGTCTTAATCACTATTGATATTGAAAATCTCTTCCTAAATGTATGGGACATACAAATTTCATTTTCTGTGAGATGACAGTTTATGACACTTGCTCATTTTTCAGTTTATGTTTCCCTTACTGATTTCTAAAAGTTCAGTACATTTATTACATTATTACTGATAAAAATCTCTTATTGATTGTGTGAGTTGTAAATACCTCCTCCCGTTTTTTAAATTGTCTTTGTTTCTTTCAAGGTTACTTTTGATTAATTACTACTAATTTTAATATGGGCATTTAAAATTTTTTTCTATAGTCAATAATTTCTTTCCTAAGAAATCTCCCTACTTCAATGTCTAAAAAATAGTCACTTTATTTTCTATAAAGAGTTTTCAAATTTTGTTTTTGATATCTGAGTCACTTATTTTCTAGTAAGAGTTCAGTTTTGTCTTGACATATAAGTTAATTTAGGGCTCCAGTTTTATATTTTACCATATGAATAACAATTTTTCCAGCTCCATGATATGATAGGGGTGGCACGTCAGATCATTTCTCCACTGATATGACATGCCATCCCTATCATATATCACTTGGGTCATATGTGGATCTTTTTCTGAGTTCTATAATCTATTCTGCTTGTCCATTCATTCTTGGTTGTATTAAAGCCACACTGCCCTAATTACTATAGCTTCATAATAAGCTTTCCAGGCAAATCTCTTCTTATTCCTTTTCAGAAGTGCTCTGTATATTCTTGGATAATTTCACTTTCATATGTATTTTAGAATTATTTTACCAACTGTTTGGATTTTGATGGAAATTAAAATAAATCTATTTCTTAATTTGGAAGACTCAACATCTTGCCAATATTAAGTTCTCCAATCCATGGATTGGTGTGAAATATTTCTTCATTTATTTATGTCCTCTATTAAATCTCTTAATAACATTTAACATTTTTCCCTGTGGAGATCTTATACATCTTTTGTTTATTTTATTCCTAGGTACTTGATACTACGCTACAATATTATAAATTATAATTTATCTTCAATTATCAGTGCTAAACATTTTATTTCTTTTTAAATTGTGTTTTCTAATTATTGACTATGTAGAAATGCAACTGACTTTTGGATACATCAGTCTCCAAATTTTACTGAACTCTTCTATGATTTTTAAGTATTTTAGAAGCTTTTGGGTTTTCTTTGAAAAATATAAATAATGATAGTTTTGTTGCTTATTTTCTATTCTTATTTATCTAATCTATTTTTATTTTCTTCTAATGCTGTCTAGGAACTCCAAGACAATGTTAAATAAAAGTGGTAAAGTGGACATGCTTGTATCATTACTAATTTTAAAGGGAATGCTTCTAGTTTGTGCTAAAACTTTTTAATATATATTTTTATTACATTTAAAACCTTTTTTTCTGTTCATAATTCTTCATAATTTAATAGGAATTTCATCATGATTGGGTTTTGAATGTATTATAACAGACTTTTTCTTCATCTATTGAAATGAACTTTTGAGATTTCTACTTTAAACTTTTAATGTGATAAATAACATTTATGGATTTTCTAATATTAAACTTGTCCCACATATATGAAATCAACCCATACTGATCATGGTATATTATCTATTTTATACATTTCTGAATTAGATTCAAGAATAATATTACAGTTTTATTCTAGAGTGAAACAGGCCTTCGTAATAGGCCTATTTCCAGTAGTTTCCTTTTCAGGCATTCTTCTTTTATAACATAATAAGAGCTATAAATATAGCAAAGAACAGATTTTGCTACCCCAAATTTTAATTTACATGGTTTTCATTATACTTCAGGTCTATGTCATTATGAATTTCCATTTTTAAAATTTTCCTTAATCTGTATTATTTTATTTAGTGGCACACTACGAAGTTTGCATTTGTGAAGGCACCATCAATTCACCTTTGTGTCATTAACTCCCAGCTTAATTGCTAAATGACCATAGAGATCATGGTTTCTATAGTATTCGTGATGGTTAATATTGAGTGTCAACTTGATTGGATTGAAGGACACAGAGTATTGTTCTTGGGTATGTCTATGAGGGTGTTGCCAGAGGATATTAACATTAGGGTCAGTTAACTGGGAAAGGCAGACCTATCCTCAATCTGGGTGGGTACAATCTAATCAGGGGCCAGAGAGGCTAGAATAAAAGCAAGCAGAGTAACATGGAAGGACTAGACTGGCTAAACCTTCCGGCCTTCATCTTTCTCCTGTGCTGGATGCTTCCTGTCCTCGAACAACAGACTCCAAGTTCTTCAGCTTTTGGACTCTTGGACTTAAACCAGTGATATGCCAGGGGCTCTCAGGCCTTCCGACACAGGCTGAAGGCTGCCATATCAGCTTCCCTACTTTTGAGGTTTTGGAACTCAGGCTGGCTTCCTAGCTCCTCAGGTTGCCGACAGCCTATTGTGGGACTTGACCTTGTAATCTTGTGAGTCAAATCTCCTAATAAACGCCCCTTCATATATACATCTATCCTATTAATTCTGTCCCTTTAGAGAACCCTGACTAATACAGTACCGATTATCTGAAACTTACTGATGGCTTTTTTTGTTTTGTTTCGCTTTTTTTGCCTAATACATGACTAATTATTAAAAATGTTTCCTATACACATGAGAAAAATATGTAGTGTTTAAATTTGCATTCAGAACTGTATGTAGCTATCCATTTGGGTCAAGCTATTTAACACTGACTCTTTAACCCTAAAATGTAAGATTTTCTGCCCTAATTTTTATTATTTCTTTTCTTCTACTAATTTTGAGTTTGGTTTGCTTTTACTTCTCTAATTTTTTAAGATACATCATTATGTTGTTTATTTGAAGTTTTTCTTTTCTGATATAGGCACTTATCGCTATAAATTTCTCTTAGTACTATTTTCACTATATCCCATAGGTTTGAGTATGTTCTGCTTCCATTACCATTTGTTTCAAAATTTTTTTCAATTTTCTTACTAATTTCTTTAATGATCCCACTGGTCAGAGCACATTGTTTAATTTCCATGTCTTTGTATCATTTCCAAAATTCCTCTTGTTAATGTTTTCTAGTTTTATTTTATAGTGGCCAGGGAAGATGCTGGATATCATTTCAATTTTTTTGAATGTTTTAAGACTTCTTATGTGACCTAACATATGGCCTATCCTTGAGAATGATCTATATGCTGAGGAGGAAAATGTGTATTCTGCAGCTGTTGGATAAAATGTTCCGTAAATATTTTTTAGATCCATTTGTTCAATAGTGCATATTAAGTCTGATGTTTCTTTGTTGACTTTCTGTCTGGAAGATTTGTCCAATGCGGAAAGTGGGATGTTGAAGTCTCCAATATAATTGTATTGAGGTCTTTCTCTCTCTTTAGCTCTAACAATATTTGCTTTAATATCTGGGTGCCTCAATATTGAGTGCATATATCTTTACAATTGTTATGCCTTCTGAGTAGACCACTTTATCATTATATAATTACCTTCTTTGTCTCTTCTTAGAGTTTTTGTCCTAGAAAACTCTAGACAGGCTAAATCTTCTGGCCTTCATCTAATTTGTCTCATATAAGTATAGCTTCTCCTGCTCTTTTTTAGTCTCCATTGGCATAGAATATCTTTTTCCATCCCTTTATTTTCAGTCTATGTGTATCCTCATAAGTGAAGCATGTTTCTTACAGACAACAGATCATTGAGTCTTGTTTTTCATCATTCAGCCACTCTATGTCTAGGATTGGAAAACTTAGTCCATTTACATTCAAAGTTGTTATTGATAAATAGGGAAGTACTCCTGCCATTTTGTTATTTACTTTCTGGTTGTCTTGCAGTCTTCTCTCCTTTTTTTTCTTCCTTTTAATGAAGGTGATTTTCTCTGGTGGTATGATTTAACTTGTTGCTTTTTATATTTCATATATCTGTTGTATGGTTTTTTTATTTGAAGTTAACATGAGGCTTACAAATATTATTTTATAACCCATTTTTTTAAACTAATGATCCCTTAACACTGTTTGCATTAAAACACACACACACACACACACACACACGAAAACTAATGAAAAATCAGCATTTTAACTTCATCCCTCCACTTTTTGACTTTTGGTTGTTTCACTTTATGTCTTATTGTACTGTCTATGTCCTGAAAAGTTGTTGTAGCTATTATTTTTGAATGGCTTATCATTTAGTATTTCTACTTAAGTCAACATAATTTTACACACCACAATTACAATATTACACTATTTTGTGCTTTTCTTTGTGCTTACTATTACCAGTGAGTTTTATACCTTCAGTTAATTACTTCTTGCTCATTACCATCCTTTTACTTCAGATTAAAGAACTCCCTTTAGTATTTCTTGTAGGACAGGCCTGGTATTGATGAAATCCCTCAGCTTTCGTTTGTCTGGAAAGGTCTTTATTTTTCCTTCATGCTTAAAGGATATTTTTACCAGATATATTATTCTAGGGTTAAAGGTTTTTTTTGTTTGTTTGTTTGTTTTTGGTTGTTTGTTTTTTCTTTTAGTACTTTAAATATCTCATGCCATTCTCTCCTGGCCTGAAAGCTTTCCACTGAGAAGTCTGCTGCCTGTTATATTGGACCTCCATTTTATGTAATTTGTTTATTTTCTCTTGTTGCTTTTAGGATATTTACTTTATCTTGGACCTTTAAAGTTTGATTGTTAAGTGCCTCGAGTTAGTCTTCTTTGAGTTAAATCTGCTTGGTAGTCCATACCTTCTTGTACTTGAATGTTGATATTGTTCTATAGGTGTGGGAAGTTCTCTGATATTATCCCTTCGAATAAACTTTCTACCCCTATCTCTTTCTCTACCTCCTGTTTAAGGACAATAACTCCTTTTGAGATTATTTTCTAGATCTTATAGATATCTTCATTCTCTTTTATTCATTTTTCTTTGGTCTCCTCTGACTGTGCCTTTTCAAATAGCTTGTCTTCAAGCTCACAAATTCTTTCTTCTGCTTGATCAATTCTGCTATTAAGAGACTCTAATGCATTCTTCAGCATGTCAATTACATTTTTCAACTCTCAAGTTTCTGCTTGATTCTGTTTAATTATTTAAAATCTCACTATTAAATTTATATGATAAAATTCTGAATTCTCTCCTTGTGTTATTTTGCATTTCTTTGAGTTACCTTAAAACAACTATTTTGAAATCTCTGTCTAAAAGGTCATATATCTCTATTTCTCCAAGATTGGTTCCTAGTGTCTTATTTAGTTCATTTGATGATGCCATGTTTTCCTGGATGGCCTTGATGTTTGTGGATGTCCTTTTTGTGTCTGACCATTGAAGAGTTAGGTATTTATCATAGTCTTCCTAGTCTGGGCTTATTTGGGCCTGTCCTTCCTGGGAAGGCTTTCCAGGTATTAGAAGGGATTTGGGCCCCATGTCCAATAATGCTTGTTTTTTGCACACTCATACAGGTACTGCCTTGCTGGTCTAGGATAAGATCTGAAAGACTTTTTGGATTACCAGAGAGTCTCTTGTTTTCTCCCTTACTTTCTCCTAAGCATACCAAGTTTCTCTCTCCCTGCTGAGCCACCTGAAACTAGGGGTGTGGTAATTCAAGCACCCCTGTGGCCACTACTACTAGCCCTGCACTGGGTCAGACTTGAAGCCAGCACATCACTGGGCCTTGCCCAAGGGTCTTCTGTTCAGGGAAGCCAGTTCCCTAGCTCCCAGGAATGACCAGAGCCACTGTCTGGGAGCTAGGAATTGGAGTCAAAACCCTTAGCAGTTTACCTGATGTTCTATTCTAATGCAAATAAGCTGGTGCTAAAATCACAATACAAAGTCCTTCTTGTTCTTCCCTCCCTCCCACTTTCCACAGCCTCAGGGGTCTTTCTTGCTGTGGCTACCACCATCAGTCCATGGGGTGTTCTGCCAGGCCACCACTGATGTTCACTGAGAAGTCCAAGGGCTCCTCCATCAGCTTGTGGTGAATGCTGCCAAGCCTGGGACTCAGCATTCAGGGAACTGGGCTCCCCTGTTGTCCAGGGAAGACCCAGAAATTCTGTCTAGAAACCTAGGCCTGGACTCAGGGACACTACGAGCCTACTTGCTGCTGTCACCTACTGTGACTAAGCTGGTACCTAGACCGCAAGACAAAGTCCCCTTTACTTTTCCCTCTACTTTTCTTAAACAGAAGCAGTCTCACCATAGCCACCACAGCTGCGAATCTGCTGGGTCTCCCCTGAATCAAACACACCTCAAAGCCCAAAATCCATGGCATACTCCCTGAGTATTCCTTGGGCCCAAAGGCTTTGTGTGTGTGTGTGTGTGTGTGTGTGTGTGTGTGTGTGTGTGAGACAGAGTTTTGCTCTTGTTGCTCAGGCTGGAGTGCAGTGGCACGATCTCGGCTCATGGCAACCTCCACCTCCCGAGTTCAAGTGATTCTCCAGCCTCAGCCTCCCAAGTAGCTGGGATTACAGGCATGCACCACCAAGCCCAGCTAATTTTGTATTTTTAGTAGAGATGGGGTTTCTCCATGTTGGTCAGGCCGGTCTCAAACTCCCGACCTCAAGTGATACACCCACCTTGGCCTCCCAAAGTGCTGGGATTACAGGCATGAGCCACTGCGCCCGGCCCTAAAGTCCCTTTAGTCAGCAAGTGGTGAATCCTGCCAGGACTTGGTCCTTCCCTTCAAGGCAGTGAGTTTCCTTTTGGCCCAGGGTATGTATAGAAATGTCATCTGGGAGCTAGGGCCTGAAATGGGGATCTTACAACTCTGTGCAGTCCCCTATCCTACTGTGGCTGAGTTGGTACCCAACTTGCAAGACAAAGTCCTCTTTACTCTTCAATCTCCTCTCCTTAAGCAGAAGGAAGGGATGACTTTTGTTCCTATGAGCTGCACTGCCTGGGGTAGGGGAGTCATGGCACAAGCCTTCCCTTAGCCACCCCAACTGGCGTCTCTCTTGGTCATGGACCAACCCAGTTCACTGGCTCTAAGCCCAGCCTAGCACTAGGATGCCTAGTAATTTCAGTCCTTGTGTCCTAGATTGCCTTTCAAGTTTACCTATGACCCCAGAGCATGCCAGCCTGCAGTGGCAAGGCTTGCTGAGAAGCTGCAGTTCCAACCACTGTGATGGGCAATTCCCCTCTGGCTAGGCCTGGTCCAAATGCTCCCTCTGTGCATGGGCACTCACTGAACCCAGCACGGCTTTATTCGCCACTGTGACAGGGCAGCACCAAGTTCAATGCAAAGTCCCTCAGTCACTGTGCTCTCCCTCCCCAAAGTACATGGATTACGCTCTCTGGCCACAGGATCACTGCCAAGTAGTGAAGGAGAGGTGATGTCAGCACTTCAAGATTCTCTCTCCTGCCCTCATCAAAGCCTCTTTCAGTGATATGAAGTTAAAACCAGGTACTGTGATTGTTTACCTCATTTTTGGTTCTTATGACGGTGCTTTTTCAGGGGCAGATAGTTGTTAAAATTTGGTGTTTCAGTAGGAGAGACAAACAGTGTAGGCTTCTATTCTGCCATTTTGTTCCACCTCTCAAATTATAATATCTTTAATACTTTAAGAACTTTATCTCATTAACTTCCTGCACCCTGTGTTGCCGCTAAAAATATATCAATCTGGTTTTAACTGTTTTTTTATGGTCTACTTTTTTCCTAAATTTTAAGACTTGCTGTTTGTCTTTGATATTCTAAAATATTCATGTCGTGGAAATTTTGCTTTGGATAATGGTAGACCAGTTCATTCTACTCCCACTGAATATAACTAGAAGATCTAGACAACAAAACAATATGTTGGAAGTCATCAAAAATCTAAAAAATTGCTGGACCACAACTGAGGGGGGAAAGGTTCTCAGGGATGTGAACTTGGCATTTAATGTGACTCTTCCTCTGGGTGCATTTGTTAATTCTGGAGATTGCTGTTAAGACTGCATTTGATAGGTTCTAAGTATTAGGAGTAAGAACAGAGTCCGCGGCCCCTCAAGGGCAGTTGTGGGATTCTCTCATATTAGATTGGAATCACAAGGAATTGCCATTTAGGAGAAACAGTGACACCTAAGTAGAAGGAGCTCATAGGAAAAATCAATCCGAAGGAAGTATCTAGTGTGAATCATAAAGGAACAATAGGATGGAAAAATAAAAACCCAGAAGATAATGAAAGAGATATAAAGCATACAGTGACTCTATTCTAACAAGCATTTAATTGGAGTATTAGGATGAGACAAGAAAGAGAATGGGCAATTTGAAGATATAATGACTGAAACTGTTCAAAACTTAAAAAGATATGAAGCAACAGTTTCAAGAGATCCTATGAACATAGAGCAGAATAAATTCAAAGAAATCCACACTTAGACACAAACATCATAACAAAACTACTGCAAAGGAAAAAGAATGAGAAAGTTTTTTAAAGCAAATAGAGTAAAAGGCAAATGATCTGAAAAGAAGTAACAATAAAAATAATAAATGCTGGTGACAATGTAGAGGAAAGGGAACTCTTATACACTGTTGGTGGGAATGTAAACTAGTACAGTCATTATGGATAACAGTATGAAGTTTCCTCTAAAAATTACAAATAGAACTACCACATGATCCAGCAATCCCACTACTAGGTATTTGTCCAAAGAAAACAAAATCAGTATATCAAAGAGGTATCTGCACCCGCATGTTTATGGCAGCACTGTTCATAATAGCCGAGATATAGAATCATCCTAGATGTCTAACAACAGATGAATGGATAAAGAAAATGTGGTATATATATACAATGGAATACTATTCAGTCATTTAAAATAATAAAATCCTGCAATTCACAGCAATATGGATGGAACTGGAAAACATTATGTTCAGTGAAATAAGCCAGGAACAAAAAGTTTACCACTGCATGTTTTCACTTACATGTAGAAGCTAAAGAAAAAGTTGTTTCCTATAGAGGTAAAAAGTAGAACAAAGTATACTAGAGGATAGGAAGGGTAGAGGGAAGTGGGGGATAAGGAAAGATTTGTTAAAGAACACAAAATTACAGCTAGATAGGAGGAATAAGTTCTAGAGTTCTATTGTACTGTTGGATGACTATAGTTCACAATAATGTATAGTTTCAAAGAGCTAAACAGAGGATATTGAATGTTCCCAACACAAAGAAATGATAAAAGTTTGAGATGATGGATAATTCTACATTGTATGTATCACAACATCACTATGTAGCTCACAAATATGTACAATTATTTTAGGTCAATTTAATTTTTTTAGTTGACAATTAACTCCTCAACAGAAACACCAGAAGCCAGAAAACAGTGGAAGAAAATCTTCAGCCTACTGGAAGAAGACAGCTCTCAACCTAGAGCTCTATACTTAGCAAAAACATTGTTTGAGGAAAAAGGTGAAATAAATACTTGTTCAAGCAAGCAGAACCTAAGATAATTTTTTGCAAAACATTTTATGACATAAAATCTATAGTATTATTCAGGCAAAATAAAGTTGATTCCAGATAGAAGTTCAGAGAATAAGAAAGGGGGGAAAAAAAAGAAACAAGAAAAATCAGAAATATGTAGGTATATCTAAAACAACAAGAATAATGCTTTGAGCTTAAAATAGATAAAATTAAATACATGATTCAATGAACTACAAGTTAAATTGTAAATAAATTTTTAAGTGTTTCAAGACCCCTATATTATTCTAGAAGAGTAAAAGTACTATTAACTTTAAACACTAATCTCTATGGTAAATAGTAAAAAAAAATTAGTGTACATTTCTACTTTAATAAAAAGAAAATAATGAAGTTATAAAAATACAAACAAAATAAGGCAAGAAAGAAGAGAAATGGGATTATAAAACAAGCAGGTCAAATACATGCACTTTAAAAAATAGTAGATTTCAACTCCAATATACCAGCAATTATATCACATATAAATGAACTAAGTGCTTCAATTATAAGAAAAATATGATCCGACTGGATAAAGAAAAACACAATCCTGTGCTATTACAAAAAACATCTAAAACATTAATATACAGAAAATTTAAAAACCAAAAAAGACTCTGCTAATACTAACTAAAGGAAAAATTTATATAACTAGATCAATATTATGTAAAACAGACTATTGTTAGAAAGTGTCAATAGGGATGCAGAGGAGTATTTCAAAATGATAAATTCAATTTCCCCTGGAAGACATTTGTATGTACATAAAATAATGCCCTCAAAATATGCAAGGCAAGACTCTACTGAGCTAATAAAACATGATCTAAATAATTATCTAAATAAATAGATAGATGGATTAGAACACTCAGTACATTAAAGCTGCTTTTTTTTTTTCAAAGTAATTTAAAGAATCAGTACAATCATAATCAAAATCCCCACAACTATTTTGTGGAACATCACAAGTAGATTTTAAATTTTAGCTGGAAATGCAACCATCATCTGTAAATAATGAATTTTACTTTGATTTTTTCCAACCTCATCTTTTATTTATATATTCCTGCCTTAATCTACTGGCTTTAATGTGCAAAATAATATTGAGTAAAAGGAGCTATACTGGGCCTCCTTGTTTTGACCCTTATCTCAGAGGATTCCATACCATTAAAGTAGCTGCTTTATTTAATAGTAGTAGCTAAATTTAAAAATAACTTTTTAAATATTTTTTTGAGACAGGTCTCTCTCTGTCACCTGGGCTGGAAAGCAGTGGTGCAATTACAGCTCACTGCAGACTCAACTTCCCAGGGTCAAGTGATTCTCCTACCTCAGCCTCCCAAGTAGCTGGGACTACAGGCATGTGCCACCACATCCAGCTAATTTTGTGTGTGTGTGTGTGTGTGTGTAGACAGTATCTCACTATGTTGCCTAGGCTGGTCTCAAACGTCTGGGCTCAATTGATATTTCTGCCTCAGGATTTCAAAGTGCTGGGATTACAGGCGAGTAGCTCCATTTTTTAAAATTATATTTTATCAGTTAAGAGAGTTTCTAGTTATTGTTTTCTATATTTGTTTATAATAAATACACAATATATTTTTTTACAAAAGTATTTTCTGCATTTGTTTAGATTATATATGAGTCTTCTTTATTCTGTTACTATGGTGAATTACATTGATTGACTTTCATCTATTATACTAAACTTACATTCCTAAAACAAAACCAACTTAGTCATGACATGTTATCATTTTTATGCATTTCTAGATTTGATTTGATAGTATTTTGTTTAAAAGATTTGAACCTATGTTTATGAGTTAGATTGATCTGTAATCTTTCTTTTTAATGTCCCTACCAGGTATTAATATCAACACTGCTGGCATTAAAAACTGTGTTGGGAAGTATTTCTCCCCATTTTTTTTTTAGTCTTGGAAACAGCTTTGTTTCTATGTTTTTCTTTTAAGAATGGTGTTGTTTCTTAAATATTTAGTAGAAAAAAAAGTATGTTAAAGTCTTCCCCCATGAACACAATAATTTTGTCGCGTTTGCATTTTAGTTCTGTCAATGTTTGCTTCATGCAGCATACACATTTGGAATTATTCTCTCTCTCTGATGAAATGACTATATCATTACAAAATATCCCAGCTTGTTTTGAATGATGTTTCTTGTCTGCATCTGACGTTAATGTAGCAAGATCAGCTTTCTCGTTAACATTTGCATTGTTCTATCTCCCTACCCTTTTTACCTTCAGACTTTGGAAATCTTACATCTTAGGTCATCACTTGTAAGAAGCATATAGTTGTGTTTTAGTCATATCTCATAATCTTTGTTTTTAAGTGGTGTCCTACAGTTCATTTACATTTAACATCATAACATATATTTATGATTACATCTATATCTTATTATTTTCCATTTGTCTTACCTATACTTTATTCCTTTTTCTCTCCCTTTTTGCCTAATTTTAGACTAATTATCTGTTAGTATGCCATTTTTCATTACTTTTAACTCAGTAGTTTTATATTCTCTTTTTTTATTAACTTTCAGTCCATTAAGAGTTTATTTGAGGTAGGCTTCTGGGATCCCCTTCTTTTTGTGGGCCCCCTTTCTTTTCTCTTTCACTCCCACTCTATTTTTTTAATTTCAATAGCTTTTGGAGTACCAGTGATTTTTTGTTAGATGAATGAATAATAGGGCAGTGAATTCTGAGATTTTAGTGCACCATCACCCAAGTACTATACATTGTACCTAATGTATGGGTTTTTTCATTCCTAGACCGCCTCCCCTATTACTCTCTTAGTCTCTAAAGCCCATTATATTATATTATCCTGTATGCCTTTGCATACTCATAGCTGAGCTCACACTTATAAGTGAGAACATGGTTTTTGGTTTTCCATTCCTGTGTTATTTCACTTAGAATATTATCCTCCAGCTCTATCCAAGTTGCTGCGAAAGACATTATTTCATTCCATTTTGTGGCTGTGTACACTCTTTTTGTATTCTTTTAGTGATTTCACTAGATGAAAACAAGCCCCTTGTACTTACTAAGTCTAACGTTTCCTGCTACTCTATCTCCCAGACAACTCAGGAACATTAGAACACTAACTCATATCTTCCCCCTCTTAACTTACAAGCTATTCTTATTATGTACTTTAATTCCATACCTACTCATAATGAGAGCTTACTTTAATTTTATTGATTTACACAAAAATATTTATTGGATCACTCTCATATATACTTGTTCTTACCTCTTCATTCTTCCCTGTGTCTATGAATTTTCATCTGAAATTAAGGATTTTTTAATGTCTGAAGAATATGCTGTATCAGAGGCTGATTTGCTATGAAGATATTAAAACTTACGTTCCATAAAATTGTTCTGATGGGATCCCCTTTTCCAGTGTGCTTACATGATTAAATACTTTCATAAAATTTGAAAAATAAGATATTTCAGCTGAAATGAGTTTAAGATCACTTTCTTTTGCACTAGGGTTTCCTCCTCATCAAACTTCCCTTCATAACAAATAATACTTGATTGGACACAAGCTAAAGGAAGTGGAGCTGCACACACATTTGGCTTGGGTTTAAAATACATTTTTAAATTTATTGTCACCTCCGTGTGTAGCTAAATAGTTTCTAGCTGTTTTTGGATACTCCTACCCTTTGTTGTGCTGACTCGCCTGGCATCAGGATACAAAGATGGGAGGCAGAGGTAATTAATAAATACATTGTGCTTTTGTTTGTCTGAAAAACAGACACATGTGTCCTATGGTGTTCAGCATTGGGAATATGTGATTGTGAAGAAGAAGAGGAGGAGGAGGAGAAGGAGGAGGAGGAGGAGGAGGAAGGAGGAGGAGGAGGAAAGAAAGAAAGAAAGAGAGAGAGAGGGAGGGAGGGAGGGAGGGAGGGAGGGAGGGAGGAGGGAGGAAGGAAGGAAGGAAGGAAGGAAGGAAGGAAGGAAAGAAACTGAAATGTGCAAAAGTATTAGCTAGTATATGGAAAATTCATTCATCAGACATTTAAGATCATAAATTAGGTTCTAAATTATGCTTAATAAAAGTAGAAGTTTTCTCTTATCAAGAATATACTGAAAAGCATTATAAATCTATAATACATACGTTTTTCTTTTTGATGAGAATTGTGTGAAATAAAATGTATCAGAATTCCTGTGTTTGTTAACTACAAACTTTCAGTAGTGCCACAAATATCAAATTTACATGTGGGTGGTGCTTTACGCATTCCAATAGGAAGGATCATATTTGGGAGTATTTGATGCCTATTTTCCTGATATTTTCTGGTAATAAAAATCTAAATAAAGCAGTGGGCAAAATGGGTTCAACACAGCAAAACAGAAGAATTTAAAATAATTATAGATGTGTTTAGTAGTTACTTAATTAAATATATAATATTTCTCAATTTGGGGATATTTGTGGCATTTTTAGCTTTTTGAAAGAAATTTTGTTAATTTTTCATTCAAACAAATACTCAGTTTTTTTAACCTAACTTTGCAGTCAAAACTTGAATTTTTTTCTATTAATGAGAGACCGGAAGTTAACAAGCACTAAGTTCCACATATTCTAAACCAAAACCTTCCTTTTAATTGCTTATTATGTGTTAATAAATACTCTGTGCTGTTGTTTGGCTAAAAATGTATTTAATTACTTGACATTTTATTAAGTTGTGCTGGATTTTGAATTCTAGATTTTGAATTATTTTAACCCCTTAAAGATATTTTTCTACTTCTGGTTTCCCTTTTTCTGTTGAAGTCTGCTGACATTCTGATTGTTGCTTCTTTTTAGGTAAACTCTCTTTATTCTGGCTGTGTTTTCTTTAGTTTTAGCAGTTTTACTGTGATATGATGTATCCTACTTATAGGTCATATTGTCTTGAATCTGTGACTTAGTGTCTTTCAATTCCTTATGGAAAATCCCATTATTATTGCTCCTGCCCCTACCCACTGTCTCCTCCTTCTGGAACCCCAAAAGTATAAACTTACATTAGAACTATTTTATACATTCCTTTATTCACTATTTTCTGTGTTTTCCTTCTTTTGTTGCTGCATGCTTTGCTCTGGAGATTTCCTTTTGAAATGACTTGCAATTTGTTATTCTTCATTCAGCTTTGTATATTTTAATACATTCATTAATCCACTACTTATAGTGTTTTCATTCTCTTTCAAAACTCTCATTTTTAAATTATTTCCTTGAACATATTAGGCAGAGTTATTTTAAAGTCTATGTTTTATTGCTCCTTGACTTGTATCAGCTATGATTCTGGGACTATTGTATGTCATTCTTGGGTTTTGACCATGTCTTCTTTTTCTCTAGCATGTTTGAACATTTTCTGTTGAATGCAAGACATTTTAATAAATACACTAGGGATAACTTGAAGTATATGGTTATTTTATTTTCTTCCACAGAGAATTTATTTTTTTCCCTGGCAAAAGGTTAAAGGCACTAGCAAATCAAGATAACCTTCATTCTTTCAGGGAATATGAGGATTTCAAGCAGTGCTTTACCTCTGAGAGGAGAGAACAGTTTCCAGTTCACTCTTACCCTAAAAGTACAAACTTTTAAAGTCTCGGAGTTGATAAAGGCTTCACCCTCTTAGAAAGTTTTAAAGTCCAATTTAATAACCTGAATTTCATGAGTCTGTCAGAAATTCTGCTTAAAGAAAAAGAAATAAGAGGAATATATATAGAAAAGAAACACATGAAGAATGTCTCTATTCAAGAACTTCATAGTAAATCCCAAGGAATCTACCAAAAAAAAAATCCTTTAAAACTACTGAGTTTAACGATTTCACAAGATAAAAAGTCAGCACACAAAATCAATTATATATACTAGCAATTTATAGTTTGAAAATTAAATTAAAAATAAAAAAATCATAGCTGTAACAAAATTTAAACATTATAAATGTAACAAAATATGTACAGGAATTCAAAATTGAAATCTTTTTAAAATGCCAATAAAAGTCAATCTAAATAAATGCAGAAAAATACTGTAATCTTGGATTAGAAAATTCAACATAGACTTATGTATGTGGAAGGGCAAAGGAAATAAAATAGCTAAAACAATTTTGAAAATGGAAAAATATTAGAGGAAGTGAATTTAACAATTTCAAAAAATATCATTATTATGACAAAGTGGTAGTAGTGAAGGATAGCATATGAGTCAACGGAACAGAAAAGAAAGTGTAGAAATACATTCACACAAATATGATCATTTGATTTTTTTACGAAGATGTTAAAAAAATCAATGGATAGAGTATAGTCTTTGTAAAAATTGGTATGGAGCAATTAGATGTCAATGTGCAACGAAAAATGAACTTTGACTTAAATTTCTCATCTTGTATAAAAACTAACTCAAAATGAATTATAGATATAAATATGAGGAATCAAATAATAGAACTTTTAGAAGAAAACATGGGAAACACACTTATGACTTAGGGTTCTGTGAAGAGTCCATAGACATTACAGCAGGAGCATGACCCAAAAAGGAAAATTAAAATCTAGATTTTATCAAAATTAGAAATGTTGCTCTGTGAAAATAAAGAAAATAAAAAGACAAACTAAAAATTGGGAGAAAAACATTCGCAAATCACATATAAGACAAAGGACTAGTATCTAAACTATATAAATAACTCTTCTTCCCTGTCCTGAAGTAGAATGTGTAAAGGAGGAAGATTAAAAATCACACTATTTGGCCTCTTTCCTCATGGAAAAAAGCAAAACAAAACAAAACATTAGAAGTTGAGAAAGAGTATTCACTACTAACATTCACCAGTTTTTTGTTCTCTTAACTATTGAACTTAATCATTAAGCCTGTATTCGCTAGGGCTGAGAATTTCCCTTTAAGGGGAAAAGAGAAATCTATCAGAGAAGGGTCTTACTCCCACCTTCACAAAACCACTCTCCCAAGATTGGCCACTGCTCTTTTATGTATTATGTATTATCCTGGGACAACTTGCAGACACTTTAGATTTTACTGCAGCATATTCTGAAGTTTCTCAGAAAGAAGCATTAATTAAATCAATCGCACTCTGTACCCAAAACTGAAAAACAAACTCATCCTCTTTTTTATATTGGTTCCCAAGTTACATCCAGCAACATTACCCAAAATAGCATATCATAGATCCTGCAGCCAGATTAAACGACAACATGAAGATACTCCAATAATGAAATGCCAACATAGAGATGCACCAGAATTGAATATAAACTCCTTTCTATTATCAAATTCCCATAGAGAAAAGATCAGAGATTAAATTTCCTTGCAAGTTGAAGTCCAAAAACATTCAATTCCAAAGTAATTGAACTTCAAAATTTAATTTTCTTGCTTTTGAGACCTAAAAGCACAAAGTCCGAAGAACTTCCTCCTAGTTTTTCATTCTGCTCAGTCTTAACCAGAGAAGTTCCCAATGCTTGGATGTAATTTGACTCGGCCTCTTTCTTACTTAAGTATGGTTTTTTCACAGACCTAGAACTTGAATTAGTTCAATATTAACTTTCTTATATTCTTCAAATGTTAATAATCCAAAAAGATAATAATATAATCAGCATTTCCATATCATCGGCCTGTCACCCCAAAGAATTTATAAAATAAACGAATTTACACACTCTTCAGCAGTTATTCCAGAAAAGATTATGTACACAAAATAGTACTTAGTATTCCAGTCCAGTCATACAGATAATCAGGGTTATCTGAATAAAGATGGGTGGATGGAGAAGGATGTTAATGACTTGTGAATATAAACTCAATTGAGAAAAAATATTGCATCAAGAGGATAATATTGTCACTGAGCTTTTACCACATCCGGAGGAGAAGAGGGAAACTATCTATACATATTGCCTTATCTCCCAAAGAATGGCTTTTGAAATATACTTGCATTCAATAAGATTAAAAATTTTCAATGGTGGCTCGAGTTCCACACATTTGGTAAGGCCCAAGCACCTTTCCTATAGCACAGGATGGAAAATTCAAACTAACAGTCATTCTCCAAGGAGCACCAGGATTCCAGAAACATAGTGCTTGTGTTAGGCTAGATTCCTTTAACCAAGAGACAATTAAGACAGGGTAAGATAAAAGAAATTTACATAAAAGCATATAAGAAGTTTCCCAGCATGTGAGCTAAGAACGGTCTTATTTAAAATGCAAACTAAATTTCATTTCTTTTTTTTTATATATACTTTAAGTTCTAGGGTACGTGTGCACAATGTCCAGGTTTGTAACATAGATATACATGTGCCATGTTGGTTTCCTGCACCCATCAACTCGTCATTTACATTAGGTACCTCTCCTAATGCTATTCCTCCCCCAGCCCCTAGCCCCTGACCGGCCCCGGTGTGTGGTGTGTGATGTTCCCCGCCCTGTGTCCATGTGTTCTCACTATTCACAATAGCAAAGACTTGGAACCAACCCAGATGTCCATCAATGATAGACTGGATTAAGAAAACGTGGCACATGTACACCACAAAATACTATGCAGTCATAAAAAAAGGATGAGTTCATGTCCTACGCAGGGATATGGATGACGCTGGAAATCATCAATCATTTCTATTTTTTATCACTTTCTTTTAAGCTACGCAACCTTTTCTAACTTTCTCCCCAAACCACCTTCTCCAAGATGAAACTCCTTGCGGGACAAGTTGATTTGCTCTGGATTAATGCTTATTCTGTTTGAATGAGTCTTGTTTTCATCCTAGTATCCTTAACATAGGGAAGGGACCTGTAATGAGGAAACTAGGAGGGAAGGTCTGTACAGTTCAGTCCTAGTAATTTCTTTCTTTCTTTCTTTTCTTTTTTTTTTTTTTTTTTTTTTTTTTTTTTGAGACAGAGTCTTGCTCTGTCGCCCAGGCTGGAGTGCAGCGGTGCGATCTCAGCTCACTGCAAGCTCCGCCTCCCGGGTTTAGGCCATTCTTCTGCCTCAGCCTCTTGAGTAGCTGGGACTACAGGCGCCCGCCACCACTCCCAGCTAATTTTTTGTATTTTTAGTAGATACTGGGTTTCACCGTGTTAGCCAGGATGGTCTCCCTCTCCTGACCTCGTGATCTGCCCGCCTGGGCCCAAAGTGCTGGGATTACAGGCGTGAGCCACCGCGCCCAGCAAGTCCTAGTAATTTCTAATGCTTAATACAATTGACCGAACTCCATCTGTGTTCTTGGTTGCCCACACTTGTGGTCAAAAGCAGACATTCTGCAGTCTGCAGTCTCACCTTCTGTGACTGCTGCACTTTTACACACTGTCCTGGAACTTATAAATGTTCTTTTGGATTCACTAGCTTACTATATTTTATTTTTCCTAATAAAATTTAAAAGAGGGGGTGGGGCCAAGATGGCCAACTAGAAGCAGCAGCAGTCAGAGACTCCCACTGAGAAAAACCAAAACTGTGCAGATACTGTAATGGCATCCAAGGTATCCAGGTTCTATCATCAGGATTGACTAAGTGATTGGCATAAACCACGGAGAGCAAGGAAAAGCAGCATGGTGCCGTTGGCCCACCTGAGAGCCACATGGGGAAAGAGGATTCCCCGCCTCCAGCCAAGGAAGGTGGTGAGTGAGCATGTTACCCATCCTGGGAAACCACACTTTTTCCATGGATCTGTGCAACCCACAGATCAGAAGATCCCACTCATGAACCCATGCCACCAGGACCTTGGGTCCAAACCACAGGAGCCTCACAGATTATCCACACCCACTCGGCTGGAATCAGCCTGAGACTACCGAGTTCCCCAGGGAGGAGCGGCCATCACCACGGGGGCTACCTGCTGTCTAAACCATCTGAGCTCCCTAGGGGAAGAACGGCAGCCATCACTGCAGCTGCCAACTGCCTAAGACAACTGAGCTCCCTAAGAGAGGGTGGCCATCATCACTGCAGCTGCCTGATGCCTAAAAAAACTGAGCTCCCCAGGAGAGGGATAGCAGCCATCACTGCAGCACCTAGCTGCCTAAGACAGTGAACTGTGTGGGGCTAAAGAGGCACTGGGGAGCGGGCAGCAGCATTACTATAGCTTCAAGCCAACATTTCTTCCCCTGCTGGTGCTGGGGAGACTGGATGGCTTGGTCCCAAGAGGTGTAGCACACTGGCCATGGCAGATCAAGGCCAGACAGCCTCTTTAGGCCAGACGCTGAGCCATTTCTCCTCACTGGGCAGGGCCTCTCTGCAGGAACTCTAGCAACTCCAGCCAGAAGTTTAGGGATTAAACTGTGATCTCCCTGGGCCTGAGCCCAGGGGGAGAGGTTTCCATGGTCTCCATGGACCAGCAGAGTTAGTCTTTACCCTTGATAGCTCTGAGGAATCCAGGCAGCTCAGATGAGTGGGTTTTCTGCCAGTGCAGAACATCCCCTCCACCAAGGAAGAGCCAAAGTACTTCATTAAATGGATCCTGAATCCTGTGCTCCACAACAGGGCGAGACTCCCAAACAGGGGTCACTTGACACCTTATACAGGAGCATTCCTACTGGCATCAGGTTAGGGCCCATTGAGTCAGTCCCAGAGGAAGAAGCAGGCACCCATCTTTGCTGTTCTCCAGCCTCCTTGGGTGACATCTTCAGGTGAGGGAGGGACCCAGATGAATAGAGCCTGAAATAAACCCCTAGAAAACTGCAGCAACCCTACAGAAGAGAGACTTGACTATTGGAAGAAAAACGAACAGCAACAACAGCATCAACAAAAAAGTCCCCACAAAATTCTCATCCAAAGGTCAGCAACCTCAAAGATCAAAACTAAACCAACTCATGCAGATCAGAAAGAATCAACTGAAAACTCAAAAGGTCAGAGTGCCTCTTCTCCTCCAAATGATCACAACACCTCTCCAGCAAGGGCACAGAAATGGACAGAGGATGAGATAGACGAATTGACAGAAGTAGGCTTCAGAAGGTGGGTAATAATAAACTTCACTGAGGTGAAGGAACATGTTCTAACCCAATGCAGAGAAGCTAACAACCATGATAAAAGGTTACAGGAGCTGCTAAGTAGAATAACCAGTTTAGAGAGGAACATAAATGAACTGATGGAGCTGAAAAACACAGCACAAGAACTTCATGATGCAAACACAAGTATCAATAGCTGAATCGATCAAGCAGAAGAAAGAATATTAGAGCTTGAAGACTACCTTGCTGAAATAAGACAGGCAGACAGGATTAGAGAAAAAAGAATGAAAAGGAGTGAACAAAACCTCCAAGAACGATGGAACTATGCAAAAGACTGAACCTATGACTGATTGGAGTACCTAAAAAAACCTATGACTGATTGGACAGGGATAATGGAACTGAGTTGGAAAACACATTTCAGGATATCATCCAGGAGAACTTCCCCAACCTAGCAAGACAGGCTAACATTCAAATTCAGGAAATACAGAGAATCCCAGTAAGATATTCCACAAGGAGATCAACCCCAAGACACATACTCATCAGATTCTCTAAGGTCAAAATGAAGGAAAAAATGTTAAGGGCATCCAGAGAGAAAGGCCAGGTCACCTACAAAAGCAAGCCTATCAGAATAACAAGGGACCTCTCAGCAGAAACCCTACAAGCCAGAAAAGAGTGGGGGCCAATATTCAAGATTCTTTAAAAAAAGAATTTTCTTTTTTTTTTTTTTTTTTTGAGACGGAGTCTGGCTCTGTTGCCCGGGCTAGAGTGCAGTGGCCGGATCTCAGCTCACTGCAAGCTCTGCCCCCCGGGTTTACGCCATTCTCCTGCCTCAGCCTCCCGAGTAGCTGGGACTACAGGGGCCCGCCGCCTCGCCCGGCTAGTTTTTTGTATTTTTTAGTAGAGACGGGGTTTCACCGTGTTCGCCAGGATGGTCTCGATCTCCTGACCTAGTGATCCGCCCGTCTCAGCCTCCCAAAGTGCTGGGATTACAGGCTTGAGCCACCGCGCCCGGCCTAAAAAAAGAATTTTCAACACAGAATTTTATATCCAGCCAAACTAAGCTTCATAAGTGAAGGACAAATAACATCCTTTTCAGACAAGCAAATGCTGAGAGAATTCATCACCACCAGGCCTGCCTTGCAAGAGGTCATGAGGGAAGCACTAAATATGGAAAGGTAAAACTGGTACCAGCCACTGTAAAAACACACTGAAGTACAAAGACCCATGACATTATAAAGAAACTGCATCAACTAGTATGCAAAACAACCAGCTAGAATCATAATGACAGGATCAAATTCACACATAACAATATTGACCTTAAATTTAAATGGGATAAATGTCCCAGTGAAAGAAAAAACCAGACTGGCAAATTGGATAAAAAGTCAAGAGCCATCAGTGGGCTATATTCAAAAGACCCATCTCAAGTGCAAACACACACACATAGGCTAAAAATAAAGGGATGAAGGAAAATTTACCAAGCAAATGGAAAGCAGAAAAAAGCAGGGGTTGCAATCCTAGTTTCTGACAAAACAGACTTTAAATTTAAAAAGATCAAAAAAAGAAGGGCATTACATAATGGTAAAGGGATCAATTCAACAAGGAGAGCTAATTGTCCTAAATATATATGCATCCAATACAGGAGCACCTAGATTCATAAAACAAGTTCTTAGAGATCTACCAAGAGACTTAGACTCCAAATCAATAATAGTTGGAGACTTTAACACCCTGACTGACAATATTAGACAGATCTACGACACAGAAAATTAACAAGGATATTCAGGACTAGAACTCAGCTCTGGATCAAGTGGACCTGATAGATATCTACAGAACTCTTGACCCCAAAACAACAGAATATACATTCTTCTCAGTGCCACCTGGTATTTACTCTAAAATTGATCACATAATTGGAAGTAAAACACTCCTCATCAAATGCAAAAGAACTGAAATCGATTTCTGGGCAAGATGGCTGAATAGGAACATCTCCAGTCTGCAGGTCCCAGTGAGACCAAAGCAGAAGGTGGCTGATTTCAGCATTTACAACTGAGGTACATGCTTCATCTCACTGGAACTGGTTAGACAGTGGGTGCAGTTCATGGAGGGTGAGCGGAAGCAGGGTGGGGCATTGCCTCACCTGGGAAGTGCAAGGTTTGGGGAACTCCCTCCTCCCAGCCAAGGGAAGTCATGAGGGGCCATGTCATGAGGGACCATGCTATCTGGCCCAGGTACTACACTTTTCCCCACGATCTTTGCAACCCACAGACCAGGCGATTCCTTTGGGTGACTACACCACAAGGGCCCTGGGTTTCAAGCACAAAACTGGGCAGCCATTTTGGCAGACACCAAGCTAGCTGCAGGAGTTTATTTTCATACCCCAGAGGTGCCTGGAACACCAGCAAGACAGAACTGTTCACACCGCTAGAAAGCAGGCTAAAGCCATGGAGTCAAGTGGTCTTGCTCAGCAGATCCCACAGAGCCCAGCAACCTAAGATCCACTGGCTTGAAATTCTCATTCCCAGCACAGCAGTCTGAAGTCGACCTGGGATGCTCAAGCTTGGTGGGAGGAGGGGCATCTGCCATTACTGAGGCTTGAGTGGGCAGTTTTCCCCTCACAGTGTAAACAAAACCACTGGGAAGATCCGACTGTGTGGAGCCCACTGCAGCACAGCAAACCTGCTGTAGCCAGACTGCCTCTAGATTCCTCCTCTCTGGGCAGGGCACCTCTGAAAGAAAGGCAGCAGCCCAAGTCAGGGGCTTATAGATAAAACTCCCATCTCCCTGGGACAGAGTACCTGAGAGAAGGGCCAGCTGTCCAGCTGTGGGCTCAGCTTCAGCAGAATTAAATGTTCCTGATTTCCAGCTCTGAAGAGAGCAGCAGATCTCCCAGTACATCACTTGAGCTCTATTAAGAGACAGACTGCCTTTTCAAGTGGGTCCATGACCTGTGTGCCTCCTGATGGGGAGACAACTCCCAGAAGGGCTCGACAGACACGTAATACAAGAGAGGTCTGGCTAGCATCTGCTGGGTGGCCCTCTGGGATGAAGCTTCCAGAAGAAGGAGCAGGGAGCAATCTTTGCTGTTCTGCAGCTTCTGCTGGTGATACCCAGGCAAACAGGGTCTGGGTGGAGCTCCAGCAAACTCCAGCAGATCTGCAGAACAGGGACCTGTAAGAAGAAAAACTAACAAACAGAAAACTATAGCATTAACATCAACAAAAAGTATGATCATGCAAAAACTCCATCCAAAGGTCACCAACAGCAAAGACCTCTTCTCCTCCAAAGGGTCACAACTCCTCACCAGCAAAGGAAAAAACTGGATGGAGAATGAGTTTGATGGATTGACAGAAGTAAGCTTCAGAAGGTGGAAAATAAGAAACTCTTCAGAGCTAAAGGAACATGTTTTAACCCAATGCAAGGAAGCTAAGGACCTTGATAAAAGGTTAAACAAATGGCTAACTAAAATAATCGGTTTAGAGAAGTACATAAATGACCTGATGGAGTTGAAAAACACAGCATGAAAACCTCATGAAGCATACACAAGTATCAATAGCTGAATTGATCAAGAGGAAGAACGGATATCAGAGATTGAAGATCAACAATGAAATACAGCATGAAGACAAGATTAGAGAAAAAAGAATGAAAAGGAATGAACAAAGTCTCCAAGAAATATGAGACTATGTGAAAAAACCACCTATGTTTGATTGGTATACCTGAAAGTGACAGGGATAATGGAATAAAGGTAGAAAACACACTTCAGGATATTATCCAGGATAACTTCCCCAACCTAACAAGACAAGCCAACATTCAAATTCAGAAAATACAGAGAATACCACAAAGATACTCCTCAAGACGGGCAATCCTAAGACACAAAACTGTCAGATTCATCAAGGTTGAAATGAAGAGAAAAATGTTAAGGGCAGCCAGAGAAAAATAATGGGTTACCCACAAAGGGAAGCCCATCAGATTAACAGTGGATCTCTCTGCAGAAACCCTACAAGACAGAAGAGAGTGGGGGCCAATATTCAGCATTCTTACAAAAAAGAATTTTCAACCCAGAATTTCATATCCACCCTAACTAGGCTTTATAAGTGAAGGAGAAATAAAATCCTTTACAGAAAAGCGAATGCTGAGGGATTTTGTCACCACCAGGCTTGGCTTACAAGAGCTTCTGAAGGGAGCACTAAATATGGAGAAAACAAAAGGTACAAACCACTGCAAAAACAAACCAAAATGTAAAGACCATTGACACTATGAAGAAACTGCATCAACTAATGGGCAAAATAACCAGCTAGCTTCATAATGACAGAATCAAACTCACACGTAACAATATTAACCTTAAATATAAATGGACTAAATGCCCCAATTAAAAGGCAAAGACTGGCATATTGGATAAAGAGTCAAAACCCATCGATATGCTGCATTCAGGAGACTTATCTCACATGCAAAGACACACATAAGCTCAAAATAAAAGGATGGAGGAAGATTTACCAAGCAAATGGAAAGCAGAAAAAAAGCAGGGGTTGCAATCCTCGTCTCTGACAAAACAGACTTTTATCAGCTCTGGACCAAGTGGACCTAATAGACATTTACAGAACTTTCCACCCCAAATCAACAGAATATATATTCTTCTCAGCAGTACATTACACTTATTCTAAAATTGACCACATAATTGGAAGTAAAACACTCCTCAGCAAATGCAAAAGAATGGAAGTCATAACGAACAGTCTCTCAGACCACAGTGCAATCAAATTAAAACTCAGGATTAAGAAACTCACTCAAAATGGTACAACTACATGAAAACTGAACAAACCTGCTCCTGAATGACTACGGGGTAAATAACGAAATTAAGGCAGAAATAAATATGTTCTTTGAACCAATGAGGATGAAGACACAATGTACCAAAATCTCTGGGACACATTTAAAGCAGTGTTTAGAGGGAAATTTATAGCACTAAATGCCCACAAGAGAAAGCAGGAAGGATCTAAAATTGACACCCTAACATCACAATTAAAAGAACTAGAGAAGCAAGAGCAAACACATTCAAAAGCTAGGAGAAGACAAGAAATAACTAAGATCAGAACAGAACTGAAGGAGATAGAGACATGAAAAACCCTTCGAAAAATCAGTGAATTCAGGAGGTGGCTTTTTGAAAAGATTAACAAACTAGACTGCTAGCCAGGCTAATAAAAGAAAAGAAAGATGAATCAAATAGACACAATAAAAAATGATAAAGGGCTAACACCACAGATCCCACAGATATACAAACTACCATCAGAGATGCTATGAACATCTCTACAAAAATAAACTAGAAAATCTAGAAGAAATGAATAAATTCCTGGACACATACACCCTCCCAAGACTAAACCAGGAAGAAGTTGAATCCCTGAATAGATCAATAACAAATTCTGAAATTGAGGTACTAATTAATAGCCTACCAACCAAAAAAAGTCCAGGACCAGACAGATTCACAGCCAAATTCTACCAGAGGAGTTGGTACCATTCCTTCTAAAATTATTTCAAGCAATAGAAAAAGAGAGACTCCTCCTTAACTCTTTTTATGAGGCCAGCATCATTCTGATACCAAAATCTGGCAGAGACAATAACAACAAAAAATGTTAGGCCAATATTTCTGATGAACATCAATGTGATTGTATATATAGAAAACCCCATTGTCTCAGCCCAAAAACTCTTAAAGCTGATAAACAACATCAGCAAAGTCTCAGGATACAATATCAATGTGCAAAAATCAAAAGCATTCCTATACACGAATAACAGAGAGCCAAATCATGAGTAAACTCCCATTCACAATTGCTACAAAGAGAATAAAATATCTAGGAATACAATTTACATGGGATGAGAAGGACCTCTTCAAAGACAACAACAAAGCACTGCTCAAGGAAATGAGACGGCACAAACAAATGGAAAAATATTCCATGATCATGGATAGAAAGAAACAATATCATGAAAATGGCCATACTGCCCAAAGTAATTTATAGATTATATGCTATTCCCATCAAGCTATCATTGGCTTTCCTTACAGAATTAGAAAAAAGCCACTTTAAATTTTATATGGAAACATAAAGGTCTCATATAGCCAAGACAATCTTAAGAAAAAAGAACAAAGGTGGAGGCATAACACTACCTGACTTCAAATTATACTACAAGGCTACAGTAACCAAAACAGCTTGGTACTGGTACCAAAACAGACACATAGACCAATGGAACAGAACAGAGGCCTCAGAAATAACACCACACATCTACAACCATCTGATCTTTGACAAACATGACAAAAACAAGCACTGGGGAAAGGATTCTCTATTCAATAAATGGTGCTGGGAAAACTGGCTAGCCATATGCAGAAAACTGAAACTGGACCCCTTCCTTACACCTTATACAAAAATTAACTCAAGATGGATTAAAAATTTAAACGTAAGACCTAAAATGATAAAAACCTTAGAAGAAAACCTAGGCAATACCTTTCAGGACATAGGCATGGGCAAAGACGTCATGACTAAAACACCAAAAACAATGACAGCAAAAGTCAAAGTTGACAAATGGGATCTGATTAAACTAAAGAGCTTCTCTACAGCAAAAGAAACTATCATCAGAATGAACAGAAAACCTACAGAATAGGAGAGAATTTTTGCAATCTATTCATCTGACAAAGGGCTAATACTCAGATTCTACAAGGAACTTAAACAAATTTACAACAACAACAACAACCCATCAAAAAGTGGACAAAGGATATAAACAGACACCTCTCAAAAGAAGACATTTATGCGACCAACGAACATACGAAAAAAAGCTCATGATTACTCATTAGAAAAATGCAAATAAAAAACACAATGAGATAACATCTCATACCAGTTAGAATGGCGATCATTCAAATGTCAGGAAATAACAGATGCTGGAGAGGATATGGAAAAAATAGGAATGCTTTTACACTGTTGGTGGCAGTGTAAATCAGTTCAACCATTGTGCAAGACAATGTGGTGATTCCTCAAGGATCTAGAACTAGAAATACCAATTGACCCAGCAATCCCATTACTGGGTACATACCTGAAGGAATATAAATCATTCTATTATAAAGATGCATGTATGTTTATTGCAGCACTATTCATAATAGCAAAGACTTGGAACCAACCCAAATGCCCATCAATCATAGACTGGAAGGAGAAAAAGTGGCACTTATACATGATGGAATAGTATGCAGCCATAAAAAAGAATGAGTTCATATTATTTGCAGGGACATGGATATAGCTGGAAATCATCTTTCTCAGCAAGGTAATACAGGAACAGAAAAACAAACACTGCATGTTTTCACCCATAAGTAGGAGTTGAACAATGAAAACATATGGGCACAGGAAGGAGAACAACACACACTGGGACCTGTTGGGGTGTGGGGGCAAGGGGAGGAATAGCATTAGGAGAAATACCTAATGTAGATGACAGGATGATGTGTGAAGCAAACCACCATGGCACATGTATACCCATATAACAAACCTGCACATTCTACACATGTATCCCAGAACTTACGTATAATTTTAAAAAAAGATTTCTCCTTGAAGAGGTCCTTCACATCCCTTGTAAGGTGTATTCCTATGTGTTTTATTCTCTTTGTAGCAATTGCGAGTGGGAGTTCACTCATGATTTGGCCCTCTGTCTATTATTGGTATATAGGAATGCTTGAGATTATTGCACACTGATTTTGTATCCTGAGACTGCTAAAGTTGCTTATCAGCTTAAGGAGATTTGGGGCTGAGATGATGGGGTTTTCTAAATATACAATAATGTCATCTGCAAACAGAGACAACTTGACTCCCTCTCTTCCTATTTGAATACACTTTATTTCCTCCTCTTGCCTGACTGCCCTGGCCAGAACTTCCAATACTATGTTGAATAGGAGTGGTGACAGAGGGCACCCTTGACTTGTGCTTGTTTTCATAGGGAATGCTTCCAGCTTTTGCCCATTCAGTACGGTATTGGCTGTGGGCTTGTCATAAATAGCTCTTGTTATTTTGAGATACGTTCTATTAAAACCTAGTTTATTGAGTGTTTTTATCATGAAGGAGTGTTGAATTTTATTGAAGGCCTTTTCTGCATCTATTGAGATAATCTTGTGGTTTTTGTCATTGATTCTGTTCATGTGATGGATTAAGTTTATTCATCTGTATATGTTGAACCAGCCTTGTATCCCAGGGATGAAGCCAACTTGATCATGGTGGTTAAGCTTTTTGATGTGCTGCTGGATTCTGTTTGCCAGTATTTGATGGAGGATTTAAACCACTGCTCAAGGAAATAAGAGAGGACACAAATAAATGAAAAAGCATTACATACTTATGGATAGGAAGAATCAATATTGTGAAAATGATCATACTACCCAAAGTAATTTATACATTCAATGCTATCCCCATCAAGCTACCACTGACTTTCTTGACAGAATTAGAAAAAATTATTTTAAATTACTTTTAATTTCATATGGAGCCAAAAAAAGAACCCATAAAGCCAAGACCATCCTAAGCAAAAAGAACAAAGCTGGAGGCATCATGTTACCTGATGTCCAACTGTACTACAAGGCTACAGTAACCAAAACAGCATGGGACTGGTACCAAAACAGATGGACCAATGAAACAGAACAGAGGCCTCAAAAAAAACACCACACATCTACAACCATCTGATCTTTGACAAACCTGACAAAAATGAGCAATGGGGAAATATTCCCTATTTAATAAATGGTGTTGGGAAAACTGGCTAGCCATATGCATAAAACTGAAACTGGATCCCTTCCTTACACCTTAAATAAAAATTAACTCAAGATGGATTAAAGATTTAAATGTAAGACCTAAAACCCTAGAAGAAAACCTAGGCAATACCTTTCAGGACATAGGCATGGGCAAAGACTTTATAACTAAAACCACATGATTATCTCAATATATGCAGAAAAACCTTTGATAAAATTCAACAGCCCTTCATGCTAAAATCACTCAATAAACTAGGTATAGATGGAATATATTTCAAAATAATAAGAGCTATTTATGAAAAACCAAAACCCAATATCATACTGAATGGGGAACAGCAGCAAGCATTACCTTTGAAAACTGGCACAAGACAAGGATGCCCTCTCTCACCACTCCTATTCCACATAGCATTGGAAGTTCTGGCCAGGACAATCAGGCAAGAGGAAGAAATAAAGTGTATCCAAAGGGGAAGAGAGGAAGTCAAATTATCTCTCTTGGCAGATGACATGACTGTATATTTAGAAAACCCCATCATCTCAGCCCAAAAACTCCTTAGCTGATAAGCAACTTCAGCAAACTCTCAGGATACAAAATTATGTGCAAATTTCACAAGCATTCCTATACACCAATAATAGACAGAGAGCCAAGTCATGAGCAAACTCCCATTCACAATTGCTACAAAGAGAATAAAAACCTAGGAATACAACTTACAAGGAATGTGAAGGACCTCTTCAAGGAGAACTACAAACCACTGTTCAAGGAAATAAGAGAGTACACAAACTAATAGAAAAATATTCCATGCTCATGAATAGGAAGAATCAATATCATGAAAGTGGCCATATTGCTCAAAGTAATTTATAGATTTAATGCTATCCCTATCAAGCTACCATTTGCTTTCTTCATAGAATTAGAAAAAAAACTACTTTAAATTTCACATGGCACCAAAAAAGAGCTCCTCTAGCCAAGACAATCCTAAGAAAAAAGAACAAAGCTGGAGGCATCATGCTACCTGACTTCAAATCATACTACAAGGCTACAGTAACCAAACCATCATGGTACTGATATCAAAACAGACACAGACCAATGGAACAGAACAGAGGCCTCAGAAATAACACCACACATCTACAACCATCTGATCTTTGACAAACATGACAAAAACAAGCACTGGGGAAAGGATTCCTTATTTAATAAATGGTGTTGGGAAAACCAGCTAGCCATTCGCAGATAACTGAAACTGGATACCTTCCTTATACCTTACACAAAAATCAACTCACAATGGACTAAAGTTTTAAACGTAAGACCTAAAATGATTAAAAACCTTAGAAGAAAACCTAGGCAATACCATTCAGGACATAGGCATGGGCAGACTTCATGACTAAAGCACCAAAAGCAATTGCAACAAAAGCCAAAATTGACACATGGGATCTAATTAAACTAAAGAGCTTCTGCACAGCAAAAGAAACTATCATCAGAATGAACAAGCAACCTACAAAATGGGAGAGAATTTTTGCAATCTATCCATCTGACAAAGAGCTAATATCCCAAATCTACAAGGAACTTTAAAAAATTCACAAAGATAAAACAACCCCATCAAAAAGTGAGCAAAGGATATGAACAGACACCTCTCAAAAGAAGACATTTATGTGGCCAACAAACATATGAAGAAAAGTTCATCATCACTGGTCATTAGAGAAATTTATAGATTCAATACTGTTCCCATCAAACTACGATTGGCATTCTTCACTGAATTAAAGGAAAAGCTACTGTAAAATTCATATGAAACTAAAAAGAGCCCATATAGCCAAGACAATCCTGAGCAAAAAGAACAAAGCTGGAGGCATTATGCTACCTGGCTTCAAACTATACTATAAGGCTACAGTGACTAAAATAGCATGATACCGGTACCAAAACAGATACATAGACCAATAGAACAGAATAGAGATCTCAGAAATAAGACCACAAATCTACAACCATCTGATCTTTGACAAACCTGACAAAAACAAGCAATGGGGAAAAATTCCCTATTTAATAAATGGTGCTGGGAAAACTGGTTAGCCATATAGAGAAAACTGAAACTAGACACCTTTCATACACCTTATACAAAAATTAACTCAAGATGAATGAAAGACTTAAATGTATAACCTCCAAGTCATAAAAACCCTAGAAGAAAATCCAGACAATACCATTCAGGACATAGGCATAGGCAAAGATTTTATGATGAAATCACCAAAAGCAATTGCAACAAAAGTAAAAATTGACAATTGGGATCTAATTAAACTAAAGAGCTTCTGCACAACAAAAGAAACTATCATCAGAGTGAACAGGTGACCTATAGAATGGGAGAAAATTTTTTCAATCTACCCATCTGACAAAGGTCTAATATCCAGAATTTACAAGGAACTCCAACAAATTTACAAGAAAAAAAACAAACAACCCCATCAAAAAGTGGCAAAGCACATGAGCAGATACTTCTCAAAAGAAGATATTTATGTGGCCAACAACCATATGAAAGAAAGTTTAATATCACTGATCATTAGAGAATTGCAAATCAAAATCACAATGAGTTACCACCTTATGCTAGTCAGAATGGCAATTAAAAAGTCAAGAAGCAACAGATGCTGGCAAAGCTGTGGAGAAATAGAAACAATTTTACAGTTTTTACACTGTTGGTGGGAATGTAAATTAGTTCAACCATTGTGGAAGACAGTGTGGTGATTCCTCAAGGATCTAGAACCAGAAATACCATTGGACCCAGCAATCTCATTATTGGCTACATACCTGAAGGAATACAAATTATTCTATTATAAAGACACATGCATGTATGTTTACTGCAGCCCTATTCACAATAACAAAGACCTGAAATCAACCTAAATGCTCATCAATGATAGACTGGATAAAGAAAATGTGGTACATATACAACATGGAATACTATGCAGCCATAAAAAAGAATGAGATCATGTCCTTTGCAGGCACATTGATGAAGCTGGAAACCATCATTCTCAGCAAACTAACACTGGGACACAAAACCAAACACTCCATGTTCTCTCTCGTAAGTGGGAGCTGAACAATGATAACATATGGACACAGGCAGGGGAACAACACACACTGGAGTCTATTGGGGATGTGGGGGTAGAGAGAGCATCAGGATAAATGCATGTGAGGCTTAATACCTAAGTGATAAGTTGATAGGTGCAGCAAAGCACCATGGCATATGTTTACCTATGTAACAAACCTGCATGTTCTGCACATGTATCCTGGAAATTAAAATAAAATAAAATTTTTGAAAAAGGTATTTAATTTATATTATATTAGTTTTTTATTCTGATCAAAACCATCAACTATTACCAAGTGAAAAGAAATAAGGGTTAAAAATTTTGAAAGAAGCATCCATTTTTAGTAAAGATATGTCTTACTTTAAATTTTTAGTAAAAATATGACTGACTTTTCAATTTTAAAAAATTTCACATTTTTTTTCTAATAAAAAATAAACAGAAGGTGGAGCAAGATGGTGGAATAGAAGGCTTCATCAATCATCACCCCTGCAAGGACACCAGTTTAACAACTATCCATACAAGAAAAGCACCTTCAGAAGAACCAAAAATCAGATGAGCACTCACAGCACCTGGTTTTAACTTTATATCACTGAAGAGGCAGAAAAACAGTCTCAAATTGGTGACACCATCCCTCCCCTTGCCCTGGCTGTGACAACATGTTGTGGAGAGTGTTTCTGTGTGCTGCCAAGAAGGAGAGCCAGCAATTTTGAGACATTGAACTTAGTGCTGCTATGCTATAGCAGAAAGAAAAACTAGACCAAACTCAGCTGATATCTGCCCACAGAGGGAGCATCTAAACCAGCCCAAGCCAGAGGGAAGATACTGCCAATACCAGTGGTGGGAACTTGAGTTCCCACAAGCCTCACCATTGTGGTGGTCTAAAGTGCTCTGGGGTATTAAATAAATGTGAAAGGCAGTCTAGACCACAGGGAATGCAACTCCAAGGTGAATCTTAATGCTTAAATGGGCCCAGAGCCAGAGGACTAGGGGGCACAGAAACTACTACGATCCAGCTGAGGTGGCTAATGGAGTGGTGGCATCAGTCCTCCTTTATCCCCAGGATGCATAGCTTATGGCTCCAAAAAAGACTCCTTCTTTTCCTTTGAGGAGAGGAGAGAAAGGGTGGAGAGATCTTTGTCTTTAATCTTGGATACCAGCTATGCTAGTCCATTCTCACGCAAAGAACTTCCCAGGACTGAGTAATTTGTAAAGGAAAGAGGTTTATTGACTTACAGTTCTGTAGGGCTGAGGAGGCCTCAGCATACTTACAATCATGGCAGAAGGTGAAGCAAGATGTCCTTTTTCACATGGTGGCAGGAAGGAGAAGTGCCAAGCAAAGTGGGGAAAGCCCCTTATAAAACCATCAGATCTTGTCAGAACTCACTCACTACTATAAGAACAACATGGGGGTAACTGTCCTCATGATTAAATTACCTCCCACCATATCCCTCCCATGACATGTAAGGATTATGGGAACTACAATTCAAACTGAGATTTGAGTGGGGACACAGAGCCAAACCATTTCACCAGCTCAGCCACAGCAGTGTAGGACACTGGTCAGAGTTGTGAGCCCCCTTTTCCTAGCCCTAGCTCCCAGAAGATATTTCTAGAACACCTTGAGACAGAAGGAAAGCAGCTTCCTTGAAAGGAAGGACCCAGTCCTGGCAGGCCTCATCACTTGCTAACTGAAGAGGCCTTGGGCCTTGAATAAAAGCTGTGATACCCAGGTACTATCTCAAGGGCCTTGGATGAGACTCTGATATTTTCTGGCTTCAGGTGAGACTCAGCAGATCCCCAGCTGTGGTAGATATGAGGTGAGACTTCTGCTTGAGAAAAGTGGAGGGAAAAGTAAAGGGAATTTTGTCTAGCACCTTAGGTACCAGCCACAGGGGAGGTAGAACACTAAGTGGTGAAAATATCCTTCAAACATGAAGGAGAAATGAAGACCCTCCCTAACAAACAAAAGCTGAGAGATTTCATCAACGGAAGACCTGTCCCACAAGAAATGCTAAAGGGAGTTTTTCAATCTGATGGACAAGGATGTTAATGAGCAAGAAGAAATCATCTGAAGGTAAATAACTCACTGGTAATAGTAAGCATACAGAGAAACACAGAATGTTATAACACTATACTTGTGGTGTGTAAGCTACTCTTATCTTAAGTAGAACAACTAAACAATGAACCCAACAAAAATGGTAACTACAACAGCATTTCAAGACATAGACAGTACGATGAGATAGAAATAGAAACAACAAAAAGTTAAAAAGAGAAGGGACAAAATTAAGGTGTAGAGTTTTAATTAATTTTAATTTAATTACTTTAATTCTTTTTGCTAGTTTATGCAAACAGTGTTAAGTTGTTATCAGCTTAAAATAATGCATTATAAGATAGTATTTGCAAGCCTCATGGTATCCTCAAACCAAAATCATACATACAACAGATACACAAAAAATAAAAAGCAAGAAACTAAATCATATCTCCAGAGAAAATTAACTTCACTAAAGGAAGACAAAAGGAAAGAAAGAAAAAAGAGAAGACCACAAAACACCCAGAAAACAAAATGAAAAGAATAACTCCTTACTTATCAATAATAACATTGTATATAAATGAACTAAACTCTCCAATTAAAAGACAAACAAGACCCACTGATCCATTGCCTACACATAGACTGAAAATAAAAGATTGGGGAAAAAGCAAAAGTAGCTATATGCATATCAGACAAAATTGATTTCAAGACAAAAATTATAAGAAAACACAAAGAACGTTACTATGTAATGATAAATGAGTCACTTCAGCAAGAGGGTATAACAAGTTTAAATATATATGCACCCAACACTATAGAACACAAACAAATAAAGCAAGCATTATAGGAGCTAAAGAGAGAAATAGACTCCAATACAGTAACAGCAATACAATAACACCACATGTTCAGCACTGGACAGATCTTCCAGATGGAAAATCAACAAAGAAACATTGGACTTAATCTTCGCTATAGACTAAATGGACATAATAAATACTTCAGAACATTTTATCCAATGGCTGCAGAATACACTTTGTCCCAGCACATGAATTATTCTAAAAGATAAGCCATATGTTAGGTCACAAAACAACTTTTAAAATATTAAAAATATTGAAATAATATCAAGAATCTTATCTGGCCATAATGGAATAAAACTAGAAAATCATAATGAGAGGAATTTTTGAACCTATCCAAAGAGGTAGAAATTAAACAATATACTTCTGACAGACCAGCAGGTCAATGAAAAAAATTAAGTAGGAAATTCAAATACTTATTGAAACAAATAATAAAGGAAACGCAACATACCAAAATCTATGGGACAAAGGAAAAGCACAACAGAGACGTTTATACCTACAAGTGCCTGTGTTGAAAAAGAAGAAAAACATCAAATAAAAAGCTTAACAATGAATCTTGAAGAACTGGAAAAGCAAAAGCAAAGCAAACCCAAAATTAGTAGAAGAAATATAAATATCAGAGCAGTAATAAATTAATCTTAAATGAATAAAACAATACAAAAGATCAATGAAACAAAAAGTTGGGTTCTTTAAAAGAACCAAACAAAATTGACAAACCTTTAGCCAGACTAAGAAAAAAAGAGAAGATCCAGACAAAGAAAATCAAAAATGAAACAGGAGACATTACAACTGATACTGCAGAAATTCAAAAGCTCATTAGTAGCTACTATGAGAAACTGTATGCCAATATATTGGAAAACCTAGAAGAAATTGGCAAATTCCTGTATACATACAACCAACCAAGATTGAATCAAGAAGAAATTTAAAACTTAAACAGATTAATAATGAGTAACATAATTGAAGCTGTAATAAAAAGTCTCCCATAAAGAAAAGCCCAGGACCCAGTGGCTTCACTGTTGAATTCTATCAGACATTTAAAGAATTAATGCCAATCCTACTCAAGCTATTCCAAAAAATAAAAGAGGAGAGAATACTTCCAAACTCATCTTTTGAGACCAGTACTATCCTAATGCCAAAAGTAGACAAAGATACATCAAAAAAAGAAAACTACAGGTCAATATATCTGATGAATATTGATGCAAAAATCCTCAACAAAATACTAGCAAACTGAATTCAACAATACGTTAAAAAGATCATTCATCCATGGCCAGGCAAGAATCATTCAACATATGCAAATCAATCAATATGATACATCATATCAAGAGAATGAAGGACTAAAACGATATAATCGTTTCAATTGATGCTGAAAAAGCATTTGATAAAATTCAACATCCGTTCATAATAAAAACCCTCAAAAAACTGTGTGTAGAACAAACATACCTCAATATAATAAAGGCCATCTGTGACAGACCCACAGCTAGTCTCATGTGATTGGGAAAAATCTGAATGGCTTTTATTTAAGATCTGGAACATGACTAAGATACCCACTTTCACAACTGTTATTTAACATTGTACTGGAAATCCTAGCTAGAACAATCAGACAAAAAGAAGAAATAAAAGGTATCCAATCGGAATAGGAGAAGCCAAATTATCCTTGTTTGCAGGTGATATCATCTTATATTTGGTAAAACCTAGAGACTTCACCACAAAGACCTATTAGAACAGATAAACAAATTCAGTAAACTTGCAGGATACAAAATCAACATACAAAACTCAGTAGCATTATTATACGACAGCAGTGAACCATCTGAAAAAGAAATTTAGAAGTAATCCCCGTTAAAATGGCCACACACACACACAAAATACCTAGGAATTAACCAAAGAAGTGAAAGATCTTTACAATAAAAACTGTAAAACACTGATGAAAGAAATTGAAGAGGACACCAAAAAAGTGGAAAGATATTCCATGATCATGGATTGAAAGAATAAAATATTGTTAAAATATTCATACTACTAAAAACAATCTACAGATTCAATGCAATTCCTATTAAAATGCCAATGCCATTTTTCCGAGAAAAAAAAAAAACTATCCTAAAATTTATATGGAATCACAAAATATCCAGAAGAGCCGAAGCTATCCTAAACAAAAGAACAAAACTGGAGGAATTACATTACCTGACTTCAGATTATACTACAGAGCAATAATAATCAAAACAGCATGGTACTGGCATAAAAACAGACATGTCGACCAATGGAACAGAATAGAGAACCCAGAAGCAAATCCACACACCCACAGTGAACTCATTTTTAACAAAGATGCCCAGAAAATACATGGGGGAAAAGAGAGTCTCTTCAATAAATGGTGCTGGGAAATGTGGAAATCCACACACAGAAGAATAAAACTAGAGCCCTATCTCTCACCACATACAAAAATCAAATCAAAATGGATAGAAGACTTAAATCTAAGACCTCAAACTATGAAACTTCTATAAGAAAACATTAGGGAAAGTCTCTAGGACATTTGGAAACTTCTTGAGTAATAACTCACAAGCACAGGCAACCAAAGCAAAAATGGGCAAGTGTGATCACACCAGGTTAAAAAGCTCCTGCACTGTAATGGAAACAATAAACAAAGTGAAGAGATCACCCACAGAATGTAAAAAAAAATATTTGCAAACTACATATCTGAAAAGGGCTTAATAACCAGAATATATGAGGAGCTCAAACAACTTTATTTTTTTTTAATCTAATAATCGGATTTCATAATGGGAAAAAGATTAGAATACACATTTCTCAAAAGAAGATATCCAAATGGCAAACAGGCACATGAAAATGTGCTCAATATCATTGATCATCCAAGAAATGCAAATCAAAACTACAATGGCATATCCTCTCACCCCAGTTAAAATGGCTTTTATCCAAAAGTCAGGCAATGACATATGCTGGTAAGGATGTAGAGAAAAGGGAATTCTCATACACTGTTGTTTGGAATGTAAATTAGTACAACCATCATGGAAAACACTTTGGAAGTTTCTCAAAAAACTAAAAATAGAGATACCATATGATCCAGCAATTTCACTGCTGAGTATATACCAAAAATAAAGCAAATCAATATATCTAAGAGGTCATTTGCACTCCCATGTTTGTTGCAGCATTATTGACAATAGTCAAGATTTGGAAGCAACTGAAGTGTTCATTAACAGATGAATAGATAAAGGAAATGTGGTACTTACACACAATAGAGTACTATTCAGTCATAAAAAATGAGATCCAGTCATTTGCAACAACATGGACTGGATAGAAGGTCATTATGTTAAGTGAAATAAGCCAGGCACAGAAAGACAAGCTTTGTATGTTCTCATTTATTTGTGGTATCTAAAAATCAAAACAATTGAATTCATGGACGTAGAGAGTAGAAAGATGATTATCATAAGCTGGCAAAGATAGTAGGGGATTAGGGAGGTAGGTGGGGATGGTTAATGGATTTTTAAAAAGTTAGAAAAATAAATAAGACCTAGTATATTGATAGCACAACAGGGTGACTATGGTTAATAATCATTATTTAACATTACATTTTAGATTAACCAAAATAGTATAAATGTATTGTTTGTAATACAAAAGATAAATGCTTGAGGGGATAGATAACCCGTTTTTCATAATGTGACAATTACGCTTGCATACATGTATTGAAACATCTTATGTAATAGATAAATATGTACCCAAAAAAATTAAACAAGATTTTTAAAATCAATGACCAATTTTTGTCACAAAATTGCATCCATACCCATGTCAAGGTGTAGTAGGCTAGTTAACGGCGAGAAAATGGGTCACAATGTGAGCTGATGGGTGTGTTAATTTGTTCTACTATAGTAACCTTTTTAATATGTGTGTATTTCATAATGTTATGTACTTTCGACATATAAAAGAAAATTTATTTTTTTTTTTTAGGAAACCCATAGAATATTGTGGTAAATATTTTGACCTGTTTTTCTAAGTCCCACAACGTTTTATTATTACAATGCAATTTTATCAAAATAAAATTTTGGATACCCTAATAATAAAAACATATGTTGGTTTTGTCTATCTCTTTACAGAGATCTTTGGCATATGTAAGTTATCTTATGACATAGAGCAACTCCATGAGCTAGTGTATTATTGTTCCCATTTTATAGATGGGAACAATTATAAAATGTTTATACTCAGGGGTAGATTTTCCCCACTCCAAATAGTTAATATATAACAAATCTTATATTTAAAAACAAGCCTGACTCTTAGGACTCTTAGTTATTTGCTTTTTCTTAAACACTCATGGAGATACTTTTAAAGAATCAACATTATCAGTGTATTATTCAGCAAATGCATTAAAAAGTACTCCATAAGAAATTGTCCTAAAACAGGGTTTCTCAGACTTAACAGGATTGACATTCATGTCGGATAATTATTTATTGTGGGGCCTGTCCTCTTCGTGGTAAGATATTTAGCAGCATTCCAGGTTTCTACCTACTAGATGCCAGTAGAATTCCTATAAGAAACAGAATATTAGGTGCCTAAATATATCCACATCCTAACTCACAGAATCTACAAATATGTTACCTTACATGGAAAAATGGGTTTTGAAGATGTTATTCTGTTAAGGATCTTGAGATGGAGAAATTATTCTGAATTATCCAGGTAGACCAATGTAATCACAAAAGTCCTTACAAGAGAGAAGAAAAATGGCCAAAGTCAAAGAGAAGAGATGTGACAATGAAAAGAAAATAGTAATACAGTTTGATGATAGAGGAAGGGGCTGCAAGCCAAGGAAATGTAGACTGCCTCTAGAAGCTGAAAAATTCAAGGAAACCGATTCTCCCCTAGAGCCTCCAGAAGGAATGCAGCTCTACCAACACACGGACATTAGCCTCTAAAATTCATCTCAGACATCTAACCTCTATCATTGTAAGAGAGTAAGTTTGAGTTGCTTTAAGCCACTATGTTTGTGATAATTTGTTCACAGAAACAATAAGAAACTAACACACCTCTGCCCAGCTGCAATAACCAAAAATATCTCCAGACACTGCCAAATGTTCCCTGGCAGTGAGGACGGGACAAAATCTACCCCTCATCCTTTGTTGAGAACCATTACCCTAAAACAAGAATTCTGTTTATTCTCACAGTCACAGGTCTGCAGAATGAATGTACTTCCACTGATATAGCTGGGTTTAGCTTACAAGCTCTATTTGAGGCTGATGGTTGGCTAAACTTTAGTCCAGGTTGAGAATTCAGCTCATGTCTACTCGACACGTGTTTTGTTTTGGGGCCTGAGCTAAAGATACAGGGACTAAAGATACAAGAGTACAAGAACACGTACTTCTCATGGAGGACCACTGGGGTGCAAGGAGCAAGCCAAACTATACAAGCACATTTAAAACTTCTAGCATAATATCCACTCACATTCCAGAGACCAACACCATTCATATGACTAAATCAATCCCAGGCAGAGAAGTATCCTCTGCTCAAGGAGTCAGGATTCAATCAAAGAAACAACCACTAGAAGATGTATATAATTAATATATTACTATACGGTTATGCATCGCTTAGCAATGGGGATATGTTCTGAGATATGTGTCATTAGGTGATTTTATCATTGTGCAGAGTGAACTTACACAAACCTATATGGTATAGTCTACTACACACTAAGCTATAGGGTATAGCCTATTGCTCCTAGGATACAAACATGTCCAGCAGTTACTGGACTAAATACTGTAGGCAATTGTAACACAATGGTATTTGTCTATCTAAATATAGAGAAGGTACAGTAAATATGTGAAATTATAATCTTATGGGACTACCATCACATATGTGTTCACTTTTTGATTGAAATGTTATGCTGCATGACGGATTAGAAGCCACATTGGTCTTTACAGCTTCTAAGACGTTAACTTTTATAATGGTGGTGTCTTTTAGGGGAGTTTTGTGTCCTTTGTCATAGAGATGAACATGTACCTAGCCAAGAGGTTGGAGAAGCAAACACAAAATGCCCAACAGGAGCTGTAAGGGCAGTGTGCTAGTCTTCTGCCCCACACCAACTGGGTGAGCTAACAGATAAGCACATGAATGCAGCGCCCCAAGCCCTAGGCTCATGTCCTCATGCAATGGAATATGGCCTCTCCACTGCTGCCTGCCAAATCTTGCACAAAACATCTCTTGTGGTCCACACCATCTCTAAACTACACACAAAGAGGGTTCTGGGAAATGTAGTTCTATTTTAGCTAAACTGAGACAAAAAATCTACTTTGACATCTATATACGCTTACCATCCAAATACAACTTTTAACTTACTTTCTCTTCCAAACAAAAATGATTGCAAAATCATGTCTCCTTGTAACTAATGGAACTATAGCTCATACAGCCAAAAGCAGACTTTTTCCCCATAAAAGAATATAAAATTCCTTTTTGTCTTTAGGTAATGTTTATTCCTCTTTTAGCTGAGTCACATATCTGCTTTGATACTCTGAAACTTAAATACGGAGAAATCCAGTTTAACAACTGTGGTAGGTAGACTAGTACCTCCCACACACACACCCTTAATGTGTTCACATCTTAATCCCCAGAGCACGTGAATGTTGTTTTATGACAAAAGAGACTTTGCAAGTGTAATTAAATAGAAGATCTTGAAATAAGGAGGCTATCCAGCATTATCTGCATGTGTTCAATGTAATCGCAAGAGTCCTGGTGAGAGGGATACAGGAGGAGACAGAGGCAGAGAAGGAGGTGATGGGATGCCGGAGCAGAGATTGGAGTGATGGGCTCCGAAGATGAAGGAAATGGCCACAAACATAGGAGTAGGTGACCACCAAAAGCTGGAGAAAGCAAAGAAATAGATTCTCTCCTCAGAGCCTCCAGATGGAACCTGTCCTGCCAACACCTTGATTTTAGCCCACTGAGACTGATTTTGGACTTCTGATCTCCAAAACTACATGAGAATAAATTTGGGTTTAGTTACTAAATTTATGGTGATTTGTTACAGCAGCAATAGGACACATACAACTAATATTAATATATGTTGTATGGTAAGAAAACTGGAAAAGAGAGAAAAATTACTATATATATATATATAACAATATTATAATAACACAGCAATCTACATGATATTATAGCCATGTATCTGCAACTAATTGTGTGGTCATACTATGTATTTATAATTACCTTCCTCTACCTATTCTATATTTCTTGGTCTCAGCAAGCACCTTTCTCTTGTGAGGGGCCTGAACATTCATTTCTAAAAGGTCTACGCCATTAGAAGTCCTGCCTATATTGGCCTATTTAGTTATCTACTGACTTAAACCATGGGACATGGAAATACTTAGAGGTGTCCCAGGTAAACCTGCCATGTCCCAGATATACTTCTCCTTACTCCATAGAGGAGTAGCAACAAAATTTCCTCTACCTGGTCGGGATCACATATCCGAACCAGTACAAGAACTTTATCTTTGCTTGTAGATTTATTGACATAAAGAACTCAAAGTGTCCAGGTGAGATTTTCAACTTCCAGTTTATGGAACCATTGCTGTGTCTCCTGCCAGAAGCAGTTCTTCATTGTTAACTAAAACTTCTAGACCAGCAAATCCTAGGGATGGAGAGATGGAAAATGAAAATTTCACTAGTGGAATATTAGGGCTAATAGAGGAGCCACTCTTATTTCCAGCCCTTGGTCCCCAGACCCATGAATATGGCTATTGACGAAACAGCACAGAAGTCTAACTGATTTAGAGCATATACAGCATCCTGGAGGACATTTCTCCAGACCCTCAAGATACTGTCAACCAGTTTATGCTTAACTGAGTCTTCAAAAAATGGTTCCACAGTTCCGTCGGGCCAGCTGCTTCAGGGTTATTAGGTACATGATCAGACTAGTGAATTTCACTAACATGAGCCCATTGGCACCCTTCATTTATTGTAAAATGAGTTCCCTTGTCAGAAGCAAAATTTGGTAGAATACCATATGTGGGGAATAATACATCCTGAGATAACTCTCAATGAATGACACCCTTATATAATCTCTCCATAAGTGTGTGTGACATGTGACTTGATTCTAACCAATAGAATATGGCAAAGGTAAAAGGACGTCACTTTCATGATCATATTTTATTATAGAAGTTTCCATCTTAACAGGCTGGAGGGAGAGATTCTCCTGCTGGCCTTGCAAAAGTAAGCAGCCATATTTGGAACTGCCTATGGAGAGGACCACATGGCCAGGAACTGCAGGTGGCTTCTAGGGTCTGAAGGTGGTCTCCAGAAAACAGCCAATAAAAAGCTGTAGGAGGTTGGAAGCCAATTCTTCCCTATCCAAACCTCTAGAACACAAGCTAACAACACTGTGATTGCAACCTTGTTGAAATAGCATGTAAATAATGCACACACTTTTGACCCACAGAAATTGTGAGATAATAACTGTGTGTTGTTTTAAGTTGATAACTAGGTGGTAATTTGTTATGCATCACTGAAGATTTATACAGCATGACAGTGAATAGAACATGTCTTAAGGCTACGAATGGTGGTTTTGGTAGGGAAAGCAAATGCATGCATCAGTCTAATCACATCTCCCATTAGCATAGAAGCTCCCTGAGGGTGGTGACTATATCTTTAATATTCTCCACAGTGCCTAGTGCAACTTATGCTTCCTAATATGTGTTCAAAAATCATTTTTTATTGTTAGACTACTTCGAGAATTAATTCACATCATTGCAGAAAACTGACATTCATCTGCAGTGTGAAAATCACGATGCCAATCACAAATATTTGTATTCCTACTAAAAGTGTACATTAAATGGAAAAAGGCTTCCTCACTCCCACCCTCATCCCTTTCTTCTTTTTGAAACACATCTTTCCGTTTTGCATTAGAACAAAGACTACATATTTAGTTTTCTGATACTATTAACGCCTAAGGCATTGTAATAGAAACTACACTAGTCCTGGAAAGAACTTAAAAGGATAAAGCAAACAACTCTTATTTCTAAATAAGACTGTAATTAAGTCTGCCTAGAAAAGTGAGTACATACATTCTCTTAAGAATCTGCTTTAGGAAAAACTGGTAGGACGGAAAGGTAGAAAAGGAAAACTCAATCTTTGGTCCCTGGTTGACTGCCTCCCACTCCAACAGTTTCTGTCCTTGCAGTGATCATTTCTGTGGTGCCTTTTGGCATTCTGTAGGAGAATGTAAATGTCTTGTCCTGATATTTCTGGTTCTTTTCCTCCAAATTTAGAAACAATGGAATTCTCTTTGTATTATTTAAAATAGTTCTCTGGACTACCACATTTGTCTTCTAATTGGTATCAACTATTATGTAGCAACAATTTTTCATTTGGGATAAAGTCACCTCATAGAATAGCCATTTAGGTGAAACAAAAATATTAGAGAATGTAAGGACTCTAAGGCTTTAGAAGGCCTTCTAATTCATTCCTCTGACTTGCAATATGAACACACAATCCATCACTGGAGAGACTTCCATGTTTCAAGATTTTAGAAAAAAAAAATCCAATCTCCCTAATTTCTCACTTCACTGGGCTATGTACTATAAATCACTATGAACTTTTTCTGGAGGGAGGTGATGGTGATGGTGTGGTTTAGTTTGGTTCAGTTAATTTTTTTTTGTTGTTCCTTTACAATCAAGTTAAAATTATTACCTAATTATCCTTCAGCATTTATTTTTTAACTTACTTCCTTGATACTTGCTCAGAAACTATACTTGTCTATTCTTTAATTATTTGGTTAGTGACTTTTGATTGGTCTCTATATTGTTGTCAATCCTCTTGGGTACTATCAGAATAGCGTAGATGACTCTAGTAAATAAATATATAAGTGTGGGTGAATTTATCACTGCACTTTTCTCATTCTCAGTAATTTCAGCTTCACACTTCTATTCCTTGTATACAACCATAAACATGTATACACCACAAACTTGTGGAACTCTAGTCAAGTTTCAAACTAGATTCAAACGTTATTACCATAAATGATGTAATTTTTCCCTCTTTTGTGTTCCTATTGCTCTTTATACTTATCCCTATTAGATTAGAAATGTTTTCTTCTTTAGACACATATGTATTTCTTATACATATTAAACTATAAACAGTCAAGAATAGGAACTAGAATATCCATCTAGAGTAAATTCTCAATAAATGTGGAAAAGCAAAGGAAAAGAGGAAGAAGGGAAATTAGTTAAGATTTGGAGGAGGCCACAAAGATTATAAAGTTCAACCGTATTTTACAAATGAGGAAAGTAAAACAATAAGAAATTAAGTGAGCCAAAGCCTTATAACTATTGAGAGGCTGTTTTGGACATTCATGAATTTGGGGGAGGCAGTCACTAGTTTGCTAAGAGTTCTCTGACTTTTGACCCTTGACCATCCAGGACTTTTGTTTGAACTCTTAGAGGAAGAAAAGCTGTTCTACCAGCCAGCCTTGAGCCTGGAAGGACATGAGCTTTTGGCAGCCACCAGTGGAGCCTGAGAATAGCAAAGCTGAGAGGTGAATAGAGGCTGAGTGCATTGTGGCTTCTTATACCCCCAGATCAGGATAATCTGTAGAATAAATATGTTTACTTTTTTTTTTAAAGCTTGACTTCAGTTTTCTGACATAGTCCTAACTAAAAATCATTCAGCGTTTGAACTAAGCATAGGTCTTGTAACTCTCAACCTGTATTCTTTTCATCTTGGTACTGCCTGTCTCTTCTTTGCTGATAGTGCTTTCCTTTTCCTTTATCAGTTTAAAAACAATACTCCTCTACCTATTTTACCCTGAAATAGGAAGCTTCCATGTTTTAATGACAACCTTGGTATCTTTGCACGGCCCTGCATCTGATGAATGGAAGGATTACCTCACCATCTCTACATGATTACATTCTGATTTATCTACCCCCCAAACATACGTGCTACTTAAAAAATAAAAGTACAAAGATCTACTATTCCCAGAGCCTTCAGTCTCATTCCAAATGTGTTCCAGTTTCTATTTATTCAGAGTTTTGAAAACCAGAACCCTAGGGAATCCTGAGGTCTGGTGCATACATATGTATGACCTTATCAATGCATAGTCAGAAATTCTGCGCATTCAGAAAGCCGTAAGTCAGAGGTGGTTCCTAGACCACGGTAGGATTGATTTCTTCAGGCTGTTCAGGTGACTTTTGTGACCTTACCATTGTAGCAGAAAGGGCATATTTGCTCAATAACTGATCTGGTGGCTGTGTGGAAACACAATTCAAACTTCTGTCCTCCCTGGCTAGGTTGGTAACGGCTAAATGAAACCCAGGGGAAATCTCATATTCAGAAAACAGCAATGCATTCTGACCTGCAGTTGATATTTCAAACATAAAATACAATTAAATCTGCTAAAGATCTCTGCTTAACCTGGGAGAAGCTTGCAACCATGGAGGAAGAGAGATGTGTAAATCGATTTACATTGTGGCACCTTAAGATTCAAAAATATTGTGTACTTTAAGGTATATGTATAAGAATATTCATTCCAACATTGTAGTGGCAAATGAATCAAAAACGGCTAAATTTGTATTGGAGGAGCTGGTTAAAAAAAATTATAATACCTGCCTCAGTGAACTTCTTACAACTATTAAAATGAAGAAGACTGGTCTCTATGTCCTAATATGAAACTATCTCTCAGACAACTTCTTCAGTGACTAGCACAAGGGGCAGGATAATGTGTGTAGAATGCAACTATTTATGCTAAATGAAGGAAGAAAGGGCCATGTGAATCTGTGCATACACACACACACATACACACATACACACACACACACATACACACATACACACACACACTTTGATATGCAAAGAATATCTCTGAAAAGATTCACAAGAACTAACATCAGAGGTTGCCTTAGGGTAGGGGAACTGGAGTACTGGTGGATAAAGCTAGGAAGGAGAATAACTTTCCAATGTATTTCCTTTTGCACCATTTGAATTTTTGCTGCATGCCTCCACATTGCCCAATAAAAATAAAAGTAAAACACAATATTCCAAAGCCAGACTTTGATTTAGAGTTTAAAAATGAAAACATTAAGATTTCATATTTCTTTTTGCCTTTAAGGCAAAAGCAGGCCCCTTCCACCTTTGTTACTTGCTTTTGAACAAACAGGCTGTAGTATTTTTAGACTTTCTCCCTGGAGCCCAAAGCTCACAGGATTAAAGTAACCATAGAGAAGTAGGAGCCCAAGTTCTATGTTCTAAATGTTTTTTCAGTCATGAAGAAACTAGCTTTTTCACTAATGCTGTTGTTTATACCAGTAGGAGCATGTACTAAGATAATTTCTTCTTCTTTCTTGGTGTATTAAAGAATGTGCTTAATCTTCTTTCTCTCTCTCTCTCTCTCTCTCTCTCTCTCTCTCTCTCTCTCTCCCCCCTAGAAAAGTTTCTGTTGTTTTTTCCTCAAAGCGGACACACATCTGAACGCAGCTGTAGTGCATTTCTGCTGGAAGAAGCAAGAAGCTATTAACGGTGGCACTTGAGGCCGCTGTGCAAGTCCATTACCCCAGAAATAGATTAAACTGAGTTTCCGGAAATGCATTCCTCCAGCATTACATTCTTACCTAAAAGAACGTGGGCCCTATTTAGCAGGAGACAGATGTTCTTATCTCTTTTCACCAACAAACTAAAGTGAAATAAATCAAGACAAATAAAAAGGTCACCTCCTGAGAATTTGCTTTCCATCTTTTATTTCAAATCACATATTTTGGATGGGGTTATTTTCTTTCTCTTCCTCCCTCCACCTGCCACCTGCTCTGAGGTTCTTAATGGCATTGCTTAGGACTATGGCTCTGAAATATCTAGCATGAGTTTACTCTCTGACATGGTAGAACCAGAGCAGAACAGCCAAGAGAAAGATTTAGCCTAAGCCTTTGTTACCTAGAAGCAGTTTGCATAAACTCCAAATACTCATTCCCACAGCTGTTCCTTAGGCACAAAACTGAACCAGTGTCCAGTTCTAAACAGGCTCTAACTGGTAACAAAAGTCTATAAGTAGAAAACCATTTGTTTTGCTCTTCTCTTTCCCTATCATCCTCTACTACTTTGGTGTTCCAAAGGGCAAAAGATAAAGTTCAACTGTGCCCTAGTTACTACTTAAAAGAGGGGCTTAGGCAGGGCTAAATATAGTTCAAGCTAAACCTTGCCTCATTCCCAAAAGACATACAGTGCTCAGAAAGTTCATTTCCAATAGCAGTGTGAGAGATTCCTTCCATTTAATATATGGGGAAGAAAACCATGAAATAAGACTAGAAGCTATATTTGTCAAGTTTAATAAGAAGGCTACAGCAGGGCAGTCCCCTGCAGACTCTATTCTGTCTTACACGACACCTCAGGCATCAGATGTGAGAAGGGACATCCTGTCACATACGATGAATATCAGGATTTGAGACTGAGGGGGTGGTAAGATTTCCTTGTCTTTAGATCAGTTGTTCTCAAACCTGGTTGCACATGCTTTTTTTTTTTTACACCTGAGACTTCCCCTAGAAATTCTGATTGGGTGGTGTTGAGGTGCAGTCCAGGCATTTTCGTCTCTGAAGGATTCTGCTATGGAACTAGACTGAGCACTGCAGCTGCTGCTAGTGAGGATACTTGTGGGTTGGGACTAGCGTGGTGCCATCTCCCTGGTTAAAAGGACTGGTCAGACAAATCTGGATAATTTATCATCCGCTGCACCATATTGCACTTTACTGGCTGCAATACACTCTCTCATCACAGCCCTGCAGGACAGGCAAGAAACTATTTATCTCCATTTTACAGATGAGAATACTGAAGATCCAAGAGACTTGCCAAAGGTCAGATGCACATTAAGTCAGAGGCAGTTCTGGAACTCCAAATAAAGCCTCTACAGTCACTATGGTTTTCACTATAGCACTATAGGTTCCTCTGGGCTTAAAGTCCAAAATGAGCAGTTTTGGTGCTAGCAACTATTTTGCTTCCTAGAACTAACGACAAAAGAACCATGAAACCCAGGATACACCTAAGCAGTATAACCCCTTAATTTTAGAGATGAGGAGATTGAAGCACAGTGACTCACCCAAGATCACATAGCTAGCTAGTGAGCAGCAAAGTAAACAAGAGTGGGACTGTTACCAGAAAGGGGTCCCAATTCAGCTCCCAGGACAGGGTTCTTGGATCTCACACAAGAAAGAATTCAGGGTGAGTCCCCAGAGTAAAGTGAAAGCAAGTTTATTAAGAAAGCAAAGGAATAAAAGGATGGCTACTCCATAGTCAGAGCAGCCCCAAGAGTTGCTGGTTACCATTTTTATGGTTATTTATTGATGACATGTTAAATACGGGGTGGATAATTCATGCCTCCCTTTTTGGACTATATAGCGTAACTTCCTGACATTGCCACGGCATCTGTAAACTCATGATGCTGGTGGGAGTGTAGCAGTGAGGAGGACCATAGTTCACTCTCGTGGCCATCTGGGTTTTGGTGGGTATTAGCCGACTTCTTTATTGCAACCTGTTTTATCAACAAGGTCTTTATGACCTGTATCTTGTGCTGACCTCCTATCTCATCCTGTGACTTGAATGCCTTAACCATCTGGGAACACAGCCCAGTAGGTCTCAGCCTCATCCCTACCCAGCTGCTATCCAAGGTGGAGTTGCTGTGGTTCAACACCTCTAACAGGATCATAGTTAATATAAACCAAAAGCAGAGCAATATGTAGGGGAACTGTATACCTCTTTCTTGGGGTTTTAATAGAAGGCAAAGTGATTACGGCACAAAGAGCTGCCATGTATTTGGAAGAATGCCCACCACATTGAGAAATGGACCATGGGGAGGATTAGCCATACGAATCACTGAGGTCACCTTGCATGGTCTTTGTGCATGTGCCAGCCAGTCTGTGCCTGTTTTGATAAGTGTGTGTGTGTGTGTATGTGTGCGCGTGTGTGTGTATTGGTTGCTGAGAGAATGCTCAAGCAAGCAGGAGCCTGTGTACATTTGTCAAAGATAGAGAACAAAAAAGAAATTCCCTGGAAAGCATTAGCATAATTATACAGTCAGCCTGTTTCTTACCTAGAGGTAAATGCAGGCTGCACAATCACTGTCAATTCTGACAATCATTCATGATATAGAAATGTGCAGGGGAGAGGTCCCCCCTCTCTCATTTTGTCTAATTTCTCTAACCCTCTAGCATAGCTAGAGATTACTCAACTCCTATAAAACAGAAACAAACTTCAAACCCATGTCAGACCCGGCTGGAGAGAATGATTTACAAACTGCCAACAGAACATTGGTGTAAACAAGATAATGCACATTAATTCCCAGCAAGTCAATTAGCATTCAGTTATTCTGAACAGAGCCTGACCTTGATGCTTGAGGATCTGAACAGAATGCAACCTGTAGCTTAAAGGAAAATGTCACCTCTTCCACTCAAATTGGCAAGTCTATAGGGTTAAAAGGCTCAAGAAGCACTCTTCCTCATAAAGACGCACAGAGACAAAAAAAAAAACCGTCTCAACATAACTCTCGTATTTCAGAACTGGTATCTTTTTGCCTTTGAACCTACAAACACTTTGATGACTCACCTTTGATCTAAATTTCTAAAGGATCTAAGTGTTATGCCACATTCCAGAGGCATTTTTACTTCAAGATGTCTGAGGATTTAAAAGATTTCAAAATGAAGAATTGCACACTTTTTTGCATATTTCTTCAATTACTAATTCAAAATAGAGGGTTTATTTGTAATTGTCATGCTCATTACCATTCTATCTACTTTCTGGAAATTCTTCTCCTTGGAACGTGGGGAGATGTTCAACCAGAGCCTCTCACGATGTTCCACCACATCACAGTGGTGAGTCAGGCACCCCAAGAAGTGTGAAAACCATGAGAGTCCCCTGGAGCAGAGCTTTTCAAATTTGAATGTACACATGAAGCACATGTAAAGGAAGCCTCTGATTTAGTAGGTCTGGAGTGGAACTTAAGATCCTGTATTTCTTATGAACTCACAGGTGATCCTGATCCTACAGTTTCAAGGACAGCACGGTGTAGTCCTGCACCAGACCGCTCATCTAAGAAGCTTTTTCTATGGAACAAGCAGTTTTTTCAAAAAGTTCTTCTACCATCTTAAGACTGCTAATGTAACAGGAGTCTAAATTTTTCTGATTCAGGCACCCTTGACTTGAGGTTTAAAAAAGCTCCTCCAACTTTAATCCTAATCACAATGCCTAGGGGGCCTCTATTTCCAGACAGGTATTCTGGAATTTTTTGTTTCTTCATTGTTTGTTTTGCAGTGTTCATAGTCGTTCGCGCTAGATTAATTTCATAGAGAAAAACAAAATTCCCACTGCATTAACAAGTTTTGCTTTTGTTGTTTATCAAGTGATTAAAAAACAAAACAAATAAAAAAAAAACACTGAGGTAGAGGTAATAATGAGACATCCAAGTGTAAGGGGGTCCCCGGGAAAATTCCAACTGACCTGCACACCGGGGTGGAGCCACAGAAGTTCGCACCATTTGCAGCAGGAAGGAACCTGGCCCCTCCTCTTCCTGCATGGTACCTGGGATTCAATCTGCGGGGCGGGAAGTGCACTAGCAGAACTCTGGCTTGGCAGAGGGTACTTGTTTCTCTTTTGTTCCCTTTTTGCCCAATAAATTCCATTTATTCTCACCCTTCAAAGTGTCTGCGAGCCTAATCTGTCATGACTGTGTAACAAGAAGCCGGCTCTTAGCTGAACTAAGGAGAGAGTCCTACAACAATAATTAAATCCCCCTCAGAGATTTCAGAAACAATTGGCTGGACACTGGGTACAGGTAAACGTAGGTTCTTCATTATGCATACACAGGGCAGTCAAGATGCTGGAGATAAATCTGATTGTTTGGGTACAAAAAACAAAAATCCTTCATGGGGTCCTTCTCTAGTGTACTCAACAGGCATTCTCCAAGCAACAGTTTACCTGATCCTAGTTTATTCTTCCCTAAAACACACACACAGACACACACAAACACCCCACATTTCCTAAGCAATTTCCCTAGGATCATTTAGAAAGCCCTGGTATCCCATCTGTCCATATCATCTATTTTTCATCTCTTCCCAGTGTTCCAAGCCAATAATAATATAACAATAATAACAACAGTAACAGTAACCACTGTTTCAATCTTTACCCTCATTACAATCCTTTGAGATAGGCACCAGTTTTGTTTTGTTTTGTTTTGTTTTGTTTGTTTTGTTTTCTCATTTTATGGATGAGGACTCAGGCATAGAGAGGATAAACAATCGGCTAGAGGTCACACACCTAATAGGCAGGGGTACAAACACAGACAGCCTGCACCACAATCCATGATCTTAACTTCTACATGCTACTCTTCCATACCCTTTTAATCACTTTACCAAAAAAAGAGAGAAAAGCCTTTTTATCCTCTTTATCTTTTACAGCGGATGGCTCATTAAAACCAGAGCCAAAATAATTAGCAACCAAATAAATTAGTTTCCTTTCCAAGAGAGTGTTTTCAAACACTCCCCTGAGGTGAGGGAAAATATTTGCATCTGTCCCTGTTGGTGGGGTGTGTGCAGTGAAGTGCATTCCCCTAGAATGGGTTGGATGCTAGTAACGAAGCAAATAAGAAGAAAAACAAAACTGTTTCCACAGTAAAATATGTTGGCTCTTCTTACCCCCTTACATTTGAATGTTTTCTTACCCCCTTACATTCTGTTTTCTCTTTGGGAGTTCAGGTCTCACTGCCTCAGGAAACTTTCTTCATTACACCAACCCCAGTCAGTTCACATTCTTCTGAATAACTTTGGCCAGTGTCATTAGAATCTCTGCATGCCACTTCACTCTCTGCATGCCGTTTTACTATATGTATGATGTTTCTCTGTTTCACATATGTTATGCTAGTCTCATTCACTTGATTCTAAGCATTTTGGTTTAAATGCTTATTTTTAGAATACCGTATCATAATTTTGACCTTTTACAGACACTTGAGTAATGGAGATGCACATGCTTTATTGGACAAACATTTCCACAGTCCTTTCCTAACTTAGCTTTGCATTGCTATTGTGATTACATTAGATGGTCAGTGCATCAATCTAACTGTGACAGCAAAGACTAGGTCTCAGGCTGTCTTCTATGCAGCCTCGATACCTGTATCATGACAGTCACCCATGACACCTCAAAGCCCAGCTAACCGTCTCATACCAATGCGTGATGATCACAAGTGTACTGAGCAAGAAATGTAGTCTAGATGAAAGCAAATTTAGGAACTGCCTACATGTGGGAATTTAGTCCTGAGAAAACAAACTCAGACCTCAGGCTCCACAGATAAAGGTTCAGCAGAGTCATTTTTGTAGATGAAGGGCAGTATTTATTTTTAAAGTTTTGATTTAGGAACTGAGGAAATTCTGCCCATTTTCTTGTCTGAGAGCTAATAGAAGAAATTCCAAGAAAAGCTCTGCTAAATCTCATCTTTTCTAGGTTAGCAATTCACTCCCGGTTCCCCTTAGTTGAATGAAGGCTCAGGTGTTTAAAAGACAAAGTAAATTGTATTTGCATGATGGTCTAGGCTGAAAAGATACTGAGAAAGATCTTCATAGGACCCATTTTTGGACATCTTAAAGAAAAACAAGGTCTAGGATAATGTTTAGAATATGTTTGGTCAAGCTAACCTAATTTCTCAGACAGATGGACACATCCTGAGATAATATATCTTGACTTTACTGAGAGTTTGATGCCATCCTCTATGGTATTCTCATCAGTAAACTGGGAAAATGGAGCCTGAATTATGCAACCATTGGTTGGACAAACAGAGCCTGAAAACAACTCCAAATTGCTATCAGTAGGTCAGCATCAACCTGGGAAAGCCACTAACTAATGAATTGATACTGATATTGGTAACGTATTATTAGATATAGTGTTTTCTTATTTGCTCAAGTGTTGATGTCAGAGTATTATTTGGCTTTCCCACACAGAGAGCCATGGGAACAGACTGTTGTTCATTCCAAGAAAGTCACTTCTCTCCACCACTCATAAGAGCTTCCCTAGAGAGCTTTAAAATGGAATACATTTCTATCAGTTGAGAAAAGTAGGTTATATAAGATTTAAAAATGAAAGCAAGTTGATAGATTAGGCAGCTTTTTGTAATTTTTCCCCCTTTGATTTCCAGTTTTTATGAAACACCAATAAAATCCATTACCATATTAATATTTATGTCTAAACTCTTTGTGCTTATACGAAGACCAGGCTAAGAAATAAACTATTAAGCAGGCCATGCATCACCCTGGGACACCAGAATCCCCTGACACTTACGCTTCCAGAAGTCTAGGTGTGAAGAGTACAAGTAATCACAGCATCACTACAGAAATGCCACTTGGTTACAAGGGAGCCTGAGCCACTAAAGCCGAGAGCCTTTCGGAGTCTATGGTCTGTTGAGATACAGTCAGATTCATACATTCGCCTCTTTGACCACTGCTGTCCCATCTCTCTCCCACACCTTTCCTCCCTCTCCTCGCTGTGACTTCTAGTCTCAGCCCCTCTCAGTGATCCCAGGTCATCTCTCTGGTTCTGGTTTTAACTTGCATCCCTCTCTAGATTGATCCCTGAAGATAATATTTTTAATACTGAACTCACTATAATCTCAGAAGTCCCTGCTTCCCCTTCGCTAATTGTAGTAAGGATCAAAAAAGTTCATTTATGTGGAAACAACTGCAAAATGTTAAAGTGCTGTATGGACATTGTTTTCATTTTTGCTATTTTTTTCTGGTACTCATGATAGTACCTCTTATATGGTAGGTACTCATCAAACATGTGTCAAATAAATGAATAATTAAAGGAAATACATCCCATTTTATACATCAAAGTCAGACCAATCTTCCTGAAGTTCAGTAACTGGAGAGAAAAGAAAAAGTGACTTCAATTAAGTGACTTGTACAGAACAAGTATTACATTAAGAATGTTCAAATGGATTATTTGATGTAATAATCAAAACAAGCCTCCAAGACAGCTAATATTAGCATCACTACTTTACATATAAAGAGACTGAGGCAGAGTCAAAAGCCCAAGGACACTCAGTGAGCAAGTGGCAGAGCCAGGATTGGAACCCAGGGAGTCTGACTCCCCAGTTAGCACTTTCAGCCACTAGGTCACTATGTCATCCTCCACTCGGTTAAAAATAAATAAATAAAACAAAATTTTAAAATTGAAAGATTCCTTCTGTTTATAAAACAAAACCCAATCTTAAGAGTCTTCTATGTGATTCCTTCTAGCATATGATCCTAATTTATAATTTCAAAAATTTTTCTCTTACTTTTCCATATTCTAAAATGGTTGATTTTCCCCTTAGTTGCATATTAGACTTATCTGAAGAAGTTTTAAACATCCTGATGCCCTGGTTGTCCCTCAGAAGAATTTCACTTAAATCTCTCACAGGTGGGGCCCTGGAAGTAATATTTAAAAAATAATAATAAACACTTCATGTAATTTCAGTACAGCTGAGTTTGAGAATATCTGCTCTAACCTCTTACAGCCAGATTGATTACATGTAATTTTCTTCTTCCAGCCTTCGTTCATGTAATTCTCCACTATTTAAACTATCTCATTCCCATCCTACCCACCCCTCTAGGAAAAGCTCAAATGCATCTTTCCCATAAAAACCTGTAATATGTAAACAATGGCTATAACCTCTTTATCCTTTCATTCCTTGAAATTCTGTATCTTTGTTCTGACATCCATCATTCTCTTAAATTAGCTGATGGTCAGATTTAAGTAGGTCAGATTTCCTCCATGGTACGGTAACTTCGTAAAAGGAGTGTCTGTGCATATACCTTTCTACCTCTCATCTGTCCTTCTGTTTGTCCTATTAATTGACTTCATTTTCTCACCAGGAGAAACTACCATGAGCAACTCTAAAATCACTTGTGAAAAGAGAAAGAGACTGTTCTCCACATGCTGCAGTTAGAAAAATCAACGAGAAGGATGCCGATGGCTCTGCTCAGACAATATGTTTATCTCAGGAAAAAAATCACTGGGACTTGAGGAATTTAATACTATAATTGACCTGGTCTGGATCAGATGTCCATGCCTGTGGCTGAGAAAGCAGGCATAACTATCAGAAGAAAGGGTGAAATTTGTGCTGTGCAGACAGAAACATGTCTCTAACTTTGCTGAGGGCAAATCAAAGCTTTGATGGAATTTGCCTCCATTTCTGCCATTTCCAGCTCATTATCTCTTTATGTATTTACTTATGCTATCTCTCTTATCTTCTACTCCACTCTGTAAAAGATATGTATGTACTCCTTGCCTAAGCAATCTTTTTCTCTTTTTCATCTACAGTTTTTCAATATACGCCCACTACTCTGCCTAAAATTATGCTCATATTTCCCCATTTATGTAATACTTTGCATTAATACTGCTCTTCCCTTAAACATTATTTCTTTGCCTTTACCTCGAACTTTTTGAAAGTACAGCATGCTTACCACCATCTATTCTCTCTGTTACTTAGGCTAGCTAATTGCTATAATATTTGATTCAAAACTATGTAATGGTTCGAGCATAATAGAAGTTTATTTCTTGCTTCAACAATAGTACCGAGCAGGTAAATAGGTCAATGTGGCATATTTCTACAAACAGTCATTCAGGGACTCAGGCTATATTGGTCAAAATAAAGCAGATTATGCTCTGGTAACAAATAGCTCCAAAATCTTACTGGTTTAAAACTACAATGGCTTTTTTCTTGTTTAATCTATATGCATCATGTGGACAGTTATGCTATTACAGTCACTCAGGGACTTAGATGGATGGAAATACCATCCTATTATGACAACACAATGTCCACAAAAAGCTGCAGAAAAAAAAGATCATGGAGAAATGTGCAATGACTTTTAAAAGTTTTCACTCAGAAAAGATAGATATGACTTTTATGAATATTTCTTTGGCCAAAAGAAAATCACATCCTCAGACCTAACTTCAAGAGTCCTAGTAGAGTTTAGCTGCCACAGAGAAAAGGAAGAAGAGCACTAAGAAAACCCCATTCCCAAGGCCAAGTACACAAGCATGTCAAAGCCTGAGGCTAGACCAAGACAACTGAGAGCACCCCCTGAACCCCACCATCAGGCAAGCAAGCACCAAGCAACAAACAAAGGTAATCCACCCCTGTGGAAGGCAAGAGAACAGAGACGTCCTGTAGTACAGGCATGCAGGAAAATCTGAAAGCCAAAAATGGAGCAGGAACATGGAGGAAAGAGCCTCAACATTCAACTCCATGTCCTTTTTTTTTTTTTTTTTTTTTTTTTTTTTTAAGACAATCTTGCTCTGTCGCCCAGGCTGGAGTGCAGTAGTATGATCTTGGCTCACTGCAACCTCCACCTCCCAGGTTCAAGAGATTCTCGTGCCTCAGCCTCCCAAGCAGTGGCAGTTACAGGCCTGCGACACCACAAACAGCTAATTTTTTGTATTTTTAGTAGAGACAGGGTTTCGTCATATTGGCCAGGCTGGTCTCAAACTCCTGAGCTCAGGTGATCCACCCATCTCAGCCTCCCAAAGAGCTAGGATTACAGGCATGAGCAACCGCACCTAGCTGCAACCCCATAGTCTAAGCACAAGGGGAATTTGAAGCTGGTTATCACACAAGGTAACTATAGCAACAACTAAATTCACACTCAGTTCAACTTCTGACTGCATTGCCTCAACCCCACATGCTAGTGGTCTACTAGTAGATAATGCATACCAGTTTCTAAACATAAGTACCCAAACTGTAGCTGGAACTATACAAAAGATTCCAATCAAAGTGTCAGAAATGCAAAACATACTAAAATAAATGAATATTTGAATGGGCTCATCAGTTGATTCAACACAGCTAAGGAAATAATCACAGAACTTGAAAATAGGTCACTAGAAATTACCCAAAGTAAAATATAAAAAAGAAAAGAAAGAACAGAACATACAGAAACTAGAAAATGTCAAAATATGGCCTGACATACATGAAATTAGATTCACAGTAGGATAAGAGAGAAAGACAACAGAGCAGAAGTGATAATAGCTGAGAGTTTTCCTAAATTAATATTAATAAAAGACACCAAACCACATATCCAAGAAACTTAGAGAGCCTAACAGAAAAACACCAAAAGAAACACACCTAGGAAAATCATATTAAACCAAATATAAAGAAAAAAACTTGAAGGCAGTCAAAGAAAAAAACACATTGCATACAGAGGAATAAATATGAGAATTACATCAGAAACTATGTCAGCTAGAAGACAATGGAATGACATTCTTAATACAAAAGAAAAAATTATATACTGAGATAAAAAAAAAATTTCAACCCCAGAAATCTATACTAAGCAAAATTATCTTTCAAAAAAAAATCCTTGATATTGTGATGAACACCTGTGATATCTACCACACAGACTAATGGAAACTGTCATTTTTTTTTTCTGCCAAAAATTTGTAATATAATAGTAGGAGGAAGGTGGTAACTTAACATTTTTTTGTGGTGGTACTACCAAAATAGTGTTTTTCCAACTATTAATTTTTTTTAATTTTTATTATTATACCTTAATTTCTAGGGTACATGTGCATAACATGCAGGTTTGTTACATATGTATACTTGTGCCATGTTGGTGTGCTGCACCCATCAACACATCAGCACACATCAACTCGTCATTTACATCAGGTATAACTCCCAATGCAATCCCTCCCCCCTCCCCCATCCCCGTGATGGGCCCCGGTGTGTGATGTTCCCCTTCCCGAATCCAAGTGATCTCATTGTTCAGTTCCCACCTATGAGTGAGAACATGCGGTGTTTGGTTTTCTGTTCTTGTGATAGTTTGCTGAGAATGATGGTTTCCAGCTGCATCCATGTCCCTACAAAGGACACAAACTCATCCTTTTTTATGGCTGCATAGTATTCCATGGTGTATATGTGCCACATTTTCTTAATCCAGTCTGTCACTGATGGACATTTGGGTTGATTCCAAGTCTTTGCTGTTGTGAATAGTGCCGCAATAAACATACATGTGCATGTGTCTTTATAGCAGCATGATTTATAATCCTTTGGGTATATACCCAGTAATGGGATGGCTGGGTCATATGGTACTTCTAGTTCTAGATCCTTGAGGAATCGCCATACTGTTTTCCATAATGGTTGAACTAGTTTACAATCCCACCAACAGTGTAAAAGTGTTCCTATTTCTCCACATCCTCTCCAGCACCTGTTATTTCCTTACTTTTTAATGATTGCCATTCTAACTGGTGTGAGATGGTATCTCATTGTGGTTTTGATTTGCATTTCTCTGATGGCCAGTGATGATGAGCATTTTTTCATGTGTCTGTTGGCTGTATGAATGTCTTCTTTTGAGAAATGTCTGTTCATATCCTTTGCCCACTTTTTGATGGGGTTGTTTGTTTTTTTCTTGTAAATTTGTTTGAGTTCTTTGTAGGTTCTGGATATTAGCCCTTTGTCAGATGAGTAGATTGCAAAAATTGTCTCCCATTCTGTAGGTTGCCTGTTCACTCTGATGGTAGTTTCTTTTGCTGTGCAGAAGCTCTTTAGTTTAATTAGATCCCATTTGTCAATTTTGGCTTTTGTTGCCATTGCTTTTGGTGTTTTAGACATGAAGTCCTTGCCCATGCCTATGTCCTGAATGGTATTACCTAGGTTTTCTTCTAGGGTTTTTATGGTAGTAGGTCTAACATTTAAGTCTCTAATCCATCTTGAATTAAGTTTTGTATAAGGAGTAAGGAAAGGATCCAGTTTCAGCTTTCTACTTATGGCTAGCCAATTTTCCCAGCACCATTTATTAAATAGGGAATCCTTTCCCCATTTCTTGTTTTTCTCAGGATTATCAAAGATCAGATGGCTGTAGATGTGTGGTATTATTTCTGAGGGCTCTGTTCTGTTCCATTGGTCTATATTTCTGTTTTGGTACCAGTACCATGCTGTTTTGGTTACTGTAGCCTTGTAGTATAGTTTGAAGTCAGGTAGCGTGATGCCTCCAGCTTTGTTCTTTTGACTTAGGATTGTCTTGGCAATGCAGGCTCTTTTTTGGTTCCATATGAACTTTAAAGCAGTTTTTTCCAATTCTGTGAAGAAACTCATTGGTAGCTTCATGGGGATGGCATTGAATCTATAAATTACCTTGGGCGGTATGTCCATTTTCACGATATTGATTCTTCCTATCCATGAGCATGGTATGTTCTTCCATTTGTTTATGTCCTCTTTTATTTCACTGAGCAGTGCTTTGTAGTTCTCCTTGAAGAGGTCCTTTACATCCCTTGTAAGTTGGATTCCTAGGTATTTGATTCTCTTTGAAGCAATTGTGAATGGAAGTTCATTCATGATTTGGCTCTCTGTCTGTTACTGGTGTATAAGAATGCTTGTGATTTTTGCACATTAATTTTGTATCCTGAGACTTTGCTGAAGTTGCTTATCAGCTTAAGGAGATTTTGGGCTGAGACAATGGGGTTTTCTAAATATACAATCATGTCATCTGCAAACAGGGACAATTTGACTTCTTCTTTTCCTAACTGAATACCCTTGATTTCTTTCTCTTGCCTGATTGCCCTAGCCAGAACTTCTAGCACTATGTTGAATAGGAGTGGTGAGAGAGGGCATCCCTGTCTTGTGCCAGTTTTCAAAGGGAATTTTTCCAGTTTTTGCCCATTCAGTATGATATTGGCTGTGGGTTTGTCATAAATAGCTCTTATGATTTTGAGATTCGTTCCATCAATACCAAATTTATTGAGAGTTTTTAGCATGAAGGGCTGTTGAATTTTGTCAAAGGCCTTTTCTGCATCTATTGAGATAATCATGTCGTTTTTGTCTTTGGTTCTGTTTATATGCTGGATTACGTTTATTGATTTGCGTATGTTGAACCAGCCTTGCATCCCAGGGATGAAGCCCACTTGATCATGGTGGATAAGCTTTTTGATGTGCTGCTGGATCCAGTTTGACAGTATTTTATTGAGGATTTTTGCATCGATATTCATCAGGGATATTGGTCTAAAATTCTCTTTTTTTGTTGTGTTTCTGCCAGGCTTTGGTATCAGGATGATGTTGGCCTCATAAAATGAGTTAGAGAGGATTCCCTCTTTTTCTATTGATTGGAATAGTTTCAGAAGGAATGGTACCAGCTCCTCCTTGTACCTCTGGTAGAATTCAGCTGTGAATCCATCTGGTCCTGGACTTTTTTTGGTTGGTAGGCTATTAATTATTGCCTCAATTTCAGAGACTGCTATTGGTCTATTCAGAGATTCAGCTTCTTCCTGGTTTAGTCTTGGGAGAGTGTAAGTGTCCAGGAAATTATCCATTTCTTCTAGATTTTCTAGTTTATTTGCGTAGAGGTGTTTATAGTATTCTCTGATGGTAGTTTGTATTTCTGTGGGGTCGGTGGTGATATCCGCTTTATCACTTTTTATTGCATCTATTTGATTCTTCTCTCTTTTCTTCTTTATTAGCCTTGCTAGTGGTCTATCAATTTTGTTGATCTTTTCAAAAAACCAACTCCTGGATTCATTGATTTTTTGGAGGGTTTTTTGTGTCTCTATCTCCTTCAGTTCTGCTCTGATCTTAGTTATTTCTTGCCTTCTGCTAGCTTTTGAATGTGTTTCCTCTTGCTTCTCTAGTTCTTTTAATTGTGATGTTAGAGTGTCAATTTTAGATCTTTCCAGCTTTCTCTTGTGGGCATTTACCGCTATAAATTTCCCTCTACACACTGTTTTCAATGTGTCCCAGAGATTCTGGTATGTTGTAGCTTTGTTCTCATTGGTTTCAAAGAACATCTTTATTTCTGCCTTCATTTCATTGTGTACCCAGTAGTCATTCAGGAGCAGGTTATTCAGTTTCCATGTAGTTGAGCGGTTTTGATTGAGTTTCTCAGTCCTGAGTTCTAGTTTGATTGCACTGTGGTCTGAGAGACAGTTTGTTATAATTTCTGTTCTTGTACATTTGCTGAGGAGTGCTTTACTTCCAATTATGTGGTCAATTTTGGAATAAGTGTGATGTGGTGCTGAGAAGAATGTATATTCTGTTGATTTAGGGTGGAGAGTTCTGTAGATGTCTATTAGGTCTGCTTGCTGCAGAGATGAGTTCAATTCCTGGATATCCTTGTTAACTTTCTGTCTCATTGATCTGTCTAATGTTGACAGTGGGGTGTTGAAGTCTCCCATTATTATTGTATGGGAATCTAAGTCTCTTTGTAAGTCTCTAAGGACTTGCTTTATGAATCTGGGTGCTCCTGTATTGGGTGCATATATATTTAGGATAGTTAGCTCTTCCTGTTGAATTGATCCCTTTACCATTATGTAATGGCCTTCTTTGTCTCTTTTGATCTTTGATGGTTTAAAGTCTGTTTTATCAGAGACTAGTATTGCAACCCCTGCTTTTTTTTGTTCTCCATTTGCTTGGTAGATTTTCCTCCATCCCTTTATTTTGAGCCTATGTATGTCTCTGCATGTGAGATGGGTCTCCTGAATACAGCAGACTGATGGGTCTTGACTCTTTATCCAGTTTGCCAGTCTGTGTCTTTTAATTGGAGCATTTAGTCCATTTACATTTAAGGTTGATATTGTTATGTGTGAACTTGATCCTGCCATTATGATATTAACTGGTTATTTTGCTCATTAGTTGATGCAGTTTCTTCCTAGCCTCGATGGTCTTTACATTTTGGCATGTTTTCGTAATGGCTGGTACCGGTTGTTCCTTTCCATGTTTAGTGCTTCCTTCAGGGTCTCTTGTAAAGCAGGGCTGGTGGTGACAAAATCTCTAAGCATTTGCTTATCTGTAAAGGATTTTATTTCTCCTTCACTTATGAAACTTAGTTTGGCTGGATATGAAATTTGGGTTTAAAATTCTTTTCTTTAAGAATGTTGAATATTGCCCCCCACTCTCTTCTGGCTTGTAGAGTTTCTGCTGAGAGATCTGCTGTTAGTCTGATGGGCTTCCCTTTGTGGGTAACCCGACCTTTCTCTCTGGCTTCCCTTAAGATTTTTTCCTTCATTTCAACTTTGGTGAATCTGGCAATTATGTGTCTTGGAGTTGCTCTTCTCGAGGAGTATCTTTGTGGCGTTCTCTGTATTTCCTGGATTTGAATGTTGGCCTGCCCTACTAGGTTGGGGAAGTTCTCCTGGATGATATCCTGAAGAGTGTTTTCCAACTTGGTTCCATTTTCCCCCTTACTTTCAGGCACCCCAATCAGACGTAGATTTTGTCTTTTTACATACTTCTTGCAGGCTTTGTTCATTTCTTTTTCTTCTTTTTTCTTTAGATTTCTCTTCTTGCTTCATTTCATTCATTTGATCCTCAATCGCTGGTACTCTTTCTTCCAGTTGATCGAGTCAGTTACTGAAGCTTGTGCATTTGTCACGTATTTCTCGTGTCATGGTTTTCATTTCTGTCCGTTCGTTTATGGCCTTCTCTGCATTAATGATTCTGGTTATCAATTCTTCCACTGTTTTTTCAAGATTTTTAGTTTCTTTGCGCTGGGTACATAATTCCTCCTTTAGCTCTGAGAAGTTTGATGGACTGAAGACTTCTTCTCTCATCTCGTCAAAGTCATTCTCCATCCAGCTTTGATCCATTGCTGTCGATGAGCTGCATTCCTCAGTTGATAATGCAGAAATCACCTGTCTTGTGTGTCGCTCGTGCTGGGAGCTGGAGACTGGAGCTGTTCCTATTCGGCCATCTTGCTCCGCCCCTGAAGCCCAACTATGAAACTGTCATTTTTGAGATGTGACTTCCAAAATTATTCCTGGGGTTTTCTTTCTTCCAACCCATCATAAATAAGTGTGAAGTGGAGCATGCATGGGATGTTAGGATGCACTAGACCTGAGAGCAGTATATATAACTTTTGTTCACGTTTTGTCTGTTTACCTCATTTACTGCTCTCAGTGGTAACACTTAATTACATGGGAAACTGTGAACATTAGTCCAACTGTGTGCCCAAATGTAAGACAATAGTACAGATTTTGCCTGGCAGTCAGTATTTTCTGCCACAAGCCCTAACTACTGTTCAGATGCCTCCAGTCACTTCTCTCCATCAGATCCAATAGTCTTTTCTAAGCTGTTACCTTGCATAATCTCTCAGAAACACTGCATATTTTCAAGCAAGTCTTATCCTTTCATCTCCTGGTTTGGTTCCTGTGAACCCCTTTGGCACGCCTCCTACCTCTCTGATGATAACTCAACTCTCTCTTTACTGTGTTTGTCTTTCTCTTTTGCTGTGTTTTCAGCTCCTCTCTCACCTCTAAAAGTAGGACATCTTCAAGATCTGTTTTTAGACTTACTCCCTCCATTTCTACCCTTTCTCCCTTGATAATTTCATTCCTTTCTTTGTAGATGATTCTGACATCTCACTCCAGCCCTTAATACATAAAGCACCAAGCCTACTCCTGGAGGAGATTATTTGGATATATACAAGATATTATTCTTCTTATATACATAACAAAATTTATCATATATCCTCAGGCCATAACTTTCATTGATTTCTATACTTTTGTTAATAATACCATTGCTTCCTCAAGCATACAAGCTCAAAAACTTGAAGTCATATTTAACAGCCACCTGTCATCAGGCCTTAGTCAAGTAACAAACTGATATAGTTTGGATGTTTTTGCCCTCCAAATCTCATCTTGAAATGTGATCAGTTTTGGAGGTGGGGCCTAGTGGGAGGGGTTTGGGTCATGGAGGTAGATCCCTGATGAATGGCTTGGTGCCTGCCTCACAGTAAGGAGTAAGGAGCTAATACAAGCTCACATAAGAGCTGGTTGTTTAAAGAGCCTGGCACCTCCTTGCCTTACCTCTTGCTCCCCTTCTTGCCATGTGACATACCTGCTCCCCTTCACCTTCCACCATAACTGTAAGCTTCCTAAAGCCTTCACCAGAGGCTGATTTTGGTGCCATATTTCTTGTACAGTCTGCAGAACCATGAGCCAAAATAAATCTCTTCTCCGTATAAATTACCCAGCACCAGATATTTCTTTATAGCAACACAAAACAGATTAACACATTAACCAAACAAACAAAATTTAATAACCCCCCTTCCCAGTCTCTTTAACATCAGTCTCTCTATCTTGGATTACTACCATAAGCATATTTTAAGCCTCTAGTACTTTTTTTCTAAAGTATTGCTATATTTTCTAATTGGTCCCCTTACCTCCAAAGTTTTCTGCTTACAGACAAACCATCTTCAGGCACATTGTCTTCATTCCTCTCCTTAAAAACTCAGAATAAATACTTATTGTCTATCAAATAAGCCCACTCTTTGAATACCTTGACCCTAAGACATGACTCTAGAGCTATCCCTTTTTGCACTCTAAATCTTACTATGGAATTACTTAAATTCTTCTTCATGTTATAGCCATTTCTGCATTTAACTTAGTTCTGTCATTGGGCTATAAGCTTTATGATAATGTGGACGTTTTTGAAATCCATCTTCTTACTTCCTCCTTATCAGCAAAGAGCCTGTAGCACAGCAAAGGATACAATCAACAAAATGAAGAGACAACCTACAGAATGGGAGAAAATATTTGCAAACTACCCATCTGCCAAGGAATTAATAATGAGAACATATGAGAAAAATCTAATAATCCAAATAAAAGACAGGCAAAGATTTGAATAGACATTTCTCAAAAAAAGACATACAAATGGCAAACAGGCATATAAAAAGGTGGGTAATATCACTGATCATCAGACAAATGCAAATCAAAACTACAATGAGATATTTAAACAATAAATGTTTATTGCACATTTACTTTGTGCCTATACTATGGTACGGAAATACAATGTTGAGCAAAACAAACATGATACCTGCTCCCATGGACTTATAGGAAAAGTAAATAGAAAAATCACTAAATACATGAAAGAATATTACTACACTGATAAGTTCAGAAGAAAAGGTTCATGATGCTCTAAGAGTATGAGGAGGGGATCTGAACTGCTCTGTTAGCACAAAGCTTCCCTGGAAACAGAGCTTTTGAGCTGAGATGTGGGAGGAGTTAACTAGTGTGGGCAGGGGAAGATGAAGAAGAATATTCCATGCAGAGGAACAGTATGTTTAAAGGTCTTGCAGCAAGAAGTCTGGTGTCTTCAGAGAAGTGAAAGAAGATTGTAGTGTCTGGAGAACAGAAAGTGGTTGGAGAGATTGGTAGGATTCAGACCACAACAGCCTTGTTGGCTGTGTTAAGAACTATGTTCTTTATCCTTAGAACAATGAGAGCACCTTGAAAGATTTTAATCAGGATGACATGGAGCAGAATTGCAGTTTGTTAGGAAAACAAGGCTGGAGTGTGGAAAAAGAGTTTAAGGACAAGCAAGGGCAGAAGCAGGAGACCAACTGGGAGGCTATGACAGAGTGCAGTGAAGAAGAGACGAGAACTTGGATCACCAAAGCAGCCATGAGATAAAAAGAAGAGGCTGACATGGACAGAAATATTTATAAGAATCAGTACATGATTACTGGATGGTATTAGATTTAGTTTAATGCAAAATTTCCATTAGACATTATTTGAAGCACATCTATCCTTGCTTCTCAATTCTTGGAGAAATGTAGCCCTGACAGCTGAGTCATCAATTGCAGTTCACCTTTTTAGGCAAATGGTGTGATTATATGTAGATTGATTATGAACATACCTTGCCCATTTTGTTATTAAAAATATTTCATGCTTCCAAATTCAAGATAATGGAGGGAAAAAAGTATTTTCTCCCTTAAGCATAAAACCAAATCTCATTTAAATAGGGTTTTATGACCTTTCTTTCCCTACTCGAAAGGAATAACTTTTAAAAATTTGATTTTAGTTGATTAAAAATGTCACAGCCATAAGACTCTCAAACGAGTTTCTCTTTGAGAAAAAATAAAATAAAGCCAAATAAATGATTTACTGAACAGATGTAAAATGTATTTTACAACCCTTTCTCTCACCCAATGTCAACACACTGTCGATTTCAGGGGCAGATTAGTCCTCAAAGGTGCTGTAGAGAAGCAGCATTTATAATGCTCTCACTAGGTCTTTGATACTTAAAGGAGTTTAAAAATGAGAATGCACTGCACTTTGAAAAGCAGAGGCAGAGCACTTAAAGCCACTTTTGCAATAGTACCCAGAGGTTTTGGAAATTAACCAGCTCCAAAAATACATTATGTGCCCTCTGAAGGAAAATTAAAACACAAATCAAAATTGTTGTGGGAAACATTAGTGCCCTCCAGCAGCTGAGGAGTTGCACATATACACTGCTCACAGTCCCTGCAGGCCAAAGGCTAGTAACTCAGAAAGGACATTTCCACACAAGCCAGCATACAACGGAAAGGGCAGAGTGTCAACTCCCTATAGAGGTATCAACATCTCCTCCCTTCAAGCCCTTCTCCCTCCAGTAACTCCCTCCCTCCTTGCCCACACAGAGAGGTTTAGAGATCTTTCTCTTTGAGCTCTGGAAGCTCACATCAGTTCTTCCTTTCCTCTCCAGCTTCCTTACATGGAGCTTTGTTGAAATGGGCAGCTGTATTAGTTACCAGGCTGCCAGCCATATGCCAAAGATTATGTTGGGAGCAAATATGATTAGGGTGAAACACAGATTAAGAAAACACACAAATGTCTGTAAATAATTGTAATTCCAGAGTTGACCAAAGAAAGAACTTAGTATAGACTCATCTTTGGAAAGCACCCTGCTAATAAAAAACACTATTATTGTGTAATATGTGTTGTCATAAATCTTCATGAAAGTATAATTCTGATATAATAACTTCTGATTATCTCTCCATCCCTTACAATCACAATTATACATTTTTATCCTAAAGTTCAATATTTATTCCTTCATATGTTCAGCTAACATATATCAGAGCCACACTATGTACAAGGCACTGTGCAGGATTCTATAAGAAAATTCAGGATTAATAAAACCAAAACTCTTACTCAAGGGACTTACTATTGTAGAGGCTAAATCCCTTGGCTTCAGAAAGGAAAACTGAATTTAAACATCAGGTCTGGTTGCTAACCTTGGGCGGGTTTATTAATCTTTCTGAGCTCTGGTTTACCTGTCTACAAAATGGAGATGATAATAATAAAATTTATCATTCAGGGTAGGTACGAGGAAGAAGAGACTGAGAGCCACATTGGGGAGCACAGACAACACAAAAGTGAGATCAGTCGGCCTCCAGAGTGAAGAGTTTTCTGGAAACGTGGACCAAACTATGCATAGCCTTGGATGCCTGGCTAAGGAATATAGACTTTACTTAATAGGCAAGGGGCAACCCTAAATGTACTTTTGTGCAGGTGTAGGGACATGGATAAATCTATACTTCAAAAGGATAACTTCACATACAATGTGATAGAGAACCTGGGAGAAAACTAGAAGAGAAGAAGCCATATAAAGGATGACTGCAGAAGTACAGGCCAGAAAACAACGAATACCCACAGTGAAGTCATGAAAAACATATTAGACAAAGCCAGATGAGGGAATATTCTACAGAATAATCAGCCCCTATTCCTCCAAAGTGTCAAGGTCACAAAAGACAAGGAAACACTGAGAAAGTGTCATAGATTGTTGAGAATTAAGGATTAATGACAACTAAATGCAATGTGAGATTCTGGACTGGATATTGCAACAGATAAAGAACATTAGTGGGAAAATTAGTAAAATTCAAACAAAGACTATAGTTTCCTTAATAATATTGTTACAATATTAATTTTCATAAATGTTTCACAGTTAGGCAATATGTCAACATTAGGAAAGCTGAGTGAAGAGTATTTAAGAATTATCTGCACTGTATTATTTTTGTAACTTTTCTCTAAGTCTAAAATTATTTCAAAATAAAAAGTTCTTTTTAAAAAAGTCCAGGCAAGAGAAGATCAGAGCCTGAACCAGAGTAGTCACTCTGAGAAATAATGGGGTTAAAAGGAAGCAGAATTGATAAGGGTTGGAAAGTGACTGGGGTTTGTAGAGTGAGAGGAGTCAATGAGAATCTGGCCAAAGCTTCAGTGACTGAGCAGTTTGCAGAGTCTTTAACCTGAAGAAGTTCAGGGAAGGAATAGATATTAGAGGTGGAGTAGCGAGTTCTATCTTGCACATGTTGAGTTGTAGATGCTGATGGAGTATTCCAGTAGTGATGCACAGGAACTGGATATGAAAGACAGGGAAAAAGTGGGGTTAGATTTAAAGGCTTGGGAGTCATCCAATACAGGAGACATTGGAGCTATAGAGTGAATACATTTAGCCAAGGAGAAGGAAAAAAGGATGAAAACAGACACTAGGAATATTCACATTTAGGAGGAAGGTGAAAAAGGGGCAGCCATCTTATAACACCATTTCTTTCATTCAGAGAAAGCTCATTTTAAAAAATGTAACAGATTTGGAGTAAATTGAGGCTCCTAAAAAACAGTAGTTTTTACTACCATAATAGAAATATTAGTGATGGAAATTAAACAAAAACAAAAAAAAGGAGAAAGAAAAGGAGGGTCATTTGTGTAAAATTTTAAATAAATAGAAAAATTTTAAGAACTGCCTTATGGAATCGTTTCAGTTTTAGATTTGAAGTTTCAGTGACATAAAAAAATTTGAACTGTGCTTTTTACCATTAACCCTAAACATTAAAGCACCTCCCAAAACATCCTAGTTCTTATAGAACTCCACTATTTACTTAGAAGAATGGAAAAATGCAAGATGAAATGAGAATGGATGGTCTGATTCTTACGCATTTTGGGAAAATCTGCCTAAAATTAAATTTTCCTAGAGAAGAGTGCCTCACATACACACTTGAAACATATATGCCCATATTTAAGCCTTATGAATCATAAGTTCACACTCTGATGAACCTCTTTTGAAACAAAAATTGTCTAATGTCTAAGTTTTTCAAGCTTCCTGATGTTGCTGGAGTTATCTACCCATAAATTTTCCCTTATTAGAGTTGATCTTCTCCCAATTCTAAGGGTTCTGCTATGTTTCACAGCCCATATCTTTTGGGCCTCCATGGAGTTAATCAAAATTCTTCCTTGGGATCTGAAGTGGTTAACTGAGGAAGTTACTCAGACTCTGTAGCAATTAAAGCTGGAAACTGTCAGTAGTCATATTCTCTGCAAGTCTGTTTAATAACCTAAAAGGGCTCAGGTATCATTTGATTATCTAGTTCAGTTGTTGCTAGAGCTTGGAAGCACCACTACCCTTTTTGGCTCCACAAATGAACACATTATTTACCCCTCAAAAGACTCCTTTCTTTGTCCAAGGTAGTCAGAAGTAGATTTCCATTCATTGCAACTGTAAGAGTCAATATTAATATTCTTAAGAATTCTGTCTATTTGAAAGGCCTCTGCTTTGAGTTATTCTTTTTTAGTCATTTCTAAAGGATCCTTGCATCCTAGGTTAGGATTTGTTGGACTTGAACTCTTAAAGGCAGAGGTTTGTATTTTTTCTTTCTCTCCTCTCTCTTTCTTTCCTTCTGTCTTTTCTTCCTTCCTCCTTTTCTTTCCTGGCTGGTATTGGGGCCTGCTAGGGAACCTGATATCTAACCATATATCAGAATTTTGGACCATATGAAAAGGTCTATCTCCAACATGACTCAGCACTTAGAATTTGTTTTTTCAGAAAAAAATTGTTTTCTTTTCAACACAAGGAAATAAATACAATTTGTGTTGCACCAGAAAAAGGAGTTTTGGAGCCAACCAAAACTAGATGTAGCTTTCTCCTCTACCACACACTAACTTTGTGGTCTTGAATAAATTGCTTAATCTTTTCTGGACACATCAGAAAAGCTAACATTGAACAGTTCCAACACAGAAGACATTGTGCTAAGCATTTTACAGGCTACTTCTGCAAGGTAGCTACCGTTATCCCCATTTTATAGAGGAGAAAGCTGAGGGTTAGAAAAGTTAAGTCACTTGCAAAAGGGCTGCACAGCAGACTCCAAAACCAATAGTTTATCACCAAATAACATTATATGGTAATAGCTATCTCACAGTAATATAAAGATTGGCCGGGCATATTGGCTTACGCCTATAATCCCAGCAGTTTTGGAGGCTGAGGCAGGTGGATCACCTGAGGTCAGCAGTTCAGGACCAAGCCTGGTCAACATGGCAAAACCCCATCTCTACTAAAAATATAAAAATCAACCAGGTGTGGTGGTGCACTCCTGTAGTCCCAGCTACTGGGGAGGTTGAGACAGGAGAATTGCTTGAACCTTGAAGGCGGAGGTCGCAGTGAGCTGAGATGGCGCCACTGCAGTCCAGCCTGGGCGACAGAGTGAGAGTCCATCTCAAAAAAAAAAAAAAAAGAAAAGAATATTATAAAGATTAAGACATATTGTAGGTACCAGACACAGCACCTATAATGTATCTTAATCTTTGTAATATTCTTGTGAGATATTATATAATAATAATTATGATTTAGTCCCAATAACCAAATCTATTCTTTTTTCTTTTTGTATGTCCAACTCCAAGCTATGAAAACCAAACATTGAAATTTTGAAAGAAGAGATGCATGCAACAGAATTAGGAGCCCATTTGGGCAGGGTGTTTTGTTTTGTTTTAATATTTACATCTACATCAAGAAGTACCAGTCAAACTAACCCTTTTATAGACAATAACCACCCAATAAAGGTGGATAAAACAGCAAGGCTTCTGGAAAACTCCTAAACCACCCATGGGTTAAGAACTAATTTTCTTTTCAAAAAGAACACAAGAAGAAGAAAAGGGAGGTAGAAGAGGCACACCGGGCTACTCAGGAAATTTACTGCCAGCTTCCCCTGAGCTCTCTCCACACTGCTTCCTGTCTTCACTTTGTGTGCCCTTGGGTTTGTCACTGCAGCCCCTTGCACATGGGAACCCAGGAAATCCATGGCTTGCATTGGAAACAAACATCTTTCCATACCCAACCCAATGGAGGAAAAGAAATAAACTGCATATGCTCACGTAATCAGGACTTTGTCCCTTTCATGACATTAATTAGACGACAGAATTATTCAGTTGTCCACTGTAGGCCAAACTGTTTCTTCTTCCATTATACCTTGCAGGAATTTTTTTTCCTTTGGTCTTGTGCCTGGAATAAGTGAAAATTAAAACCAACTCTTCTTTCCAGCACTCAGTATCAAATGCTTTCTCCCTATGCTCAGATCTCTGGTTGAACATTTCACCTGTTACTTGATTTCAAACACAAAAGCTATCTATATTTTTCTTTCTAAAGAAATAAGAGGGAAAAATGTAATTATAGGGTCTGCCACAGCATTTGCAGTATATTAGCTCACTGTAAATGTCACATAAGTACCTTTACATTTCAGTGGTGACCACAAAGATGGTGGAATAGATTCAGGGCAAAAAGATCCCTTATTCTTCTGGTCTTTTAAAAAGAAAATAACTTGTTTTGAGGAGGTTACTTTACATTAAAATAATTCATCTATTTTTCAACTATTCTGTGTCAAATGAACACTGTAATTTAACATCAATATTTTGGCTAATCTGTGGATTTGGACAAACTAGTTAAATAAAAATTAATTACAGAAACAGAAATTACTTATATAGAGCTATCACTTATTCTGTGATCAATTCTAATGAAAGGCTGGAATGTAAATTAAGATTTCTTGGCCATGCACGGTGGCTCACACCTGTAATCCCAGCACTTTGGGAGGCCAAGGAGGGCAGATCACGAGGTCAGGAGATCGAGACCACGGTGAAACCCTGTCTCTACTAAAAATACAAAAAATTAGTTGGGCATGGTGACAGGCGCCAGTAGTCCCAGCTACTCGGGAGGTTGAGGCAGGAGAATGGCGTGAACCTGGGAGATGGAGCTTGCAGTGAGCTGAGATCGCACCACTGCCCTCCAGCCTGGGGCGACAGAGTGAGACTCCGTCTCAAGAAAATAAAAGGATTTCTTGATCATCACATTATCCATAGGTGTGTTTACATGCATGCGTCTATATCAGACAACATATTTAGTTTCTGAGGCAGCAAGCAGACTAAAATACCATACTAGGTCTAGGGCATATTATCTAATTTTCATGAGACACAGTTTCTTCATTTGTAAAATTGGGATAATAACGTCTTCCCAATTTGATATCAAGACTAAAGGTCATGAATATAATGTATCTGGACACATTTAGTATTCAGTGAATGTTAACTCTTGTTGTATGGCATGTGTTTGTTAATACTACCTAGACACACATACACTCACACACAAACATGCATACATGCACAAAAATGAAATTATCTAAAGGACATACTGAGATGCTCAAAGGTGCAATTATTGACTCTACCAAATCTCAGAAAATTATTCAAAGTCATTCAAGAGATGCTACAGTGTCACTACCTTCTGCAAACAGCAAACTTCTTAGAAGGTAGTGGGAAAATTCAATGAGACTTTGATGACTTTGGGTTGATGACTTACAGAGGAAAAGAATAGCAGCAGAGACACTTGCCAACTTTATTCTACTTATCTCCAGTCAGAACTAATAGTGCTATTCATTTTGAGTGACCCTAAATAGATTTTTGCACTTGGATAATGCTTGTGCAGCCATTAAATTGACTGTTTGGGAACAAATGGGCAAACAAATCAGCAACGGGCATCACCTTTGTCAGATCCTATCAGTTTCAGCTGGCACTGCCTTTCTATCACTGGCCTTCAAGAGAACATGTGACCCAAGAGGCAGATAACTAATTTGAGAGTCACAGCAGTTAACTGTACTTTTTCAGTATCTTGTTCAAATTTGCCCCCAGAAGCATGCCATGGGTAATGTGATGAGTTTTCAAACCAAAAAGACTTAAATTGGAAGCCCAGGTGGACATCTCACGGACTGAGTAATTTTAGACAAGTTGTACAACCTTCTGAATGTGTTTGCTCGTCTGGAATATTTTCTACCACAAAGACCTGTTTTTACAAGTTTGTGTTCATGTATGTAAATTACCTACCAGAGAGCTTGGCAAACCATAGTTGGTAGCAGTTCATTTCCTATAAAGTACTGTTAGCATTTCCATTCACCCTATGATGCTATGCTAGAGAACTGCCAAATATAGAAACACTTTGATCTAACAGAACAAAACCATGAAAAGGTGAATGTCCTCAACAATGAACACTGACTTCTCATTAGTCAAGAATTGTGTTCACACAGCTATTGAAAACTCATGATTTTTGCGTGCACTAAAGCTATGTCTTTAAAACAGCAGATATAATATTGAGCAAATGTTAAATTTAGATCTCACAAACAAGAGGACTTTCTACATATCTGCTTTGTTTACCTTATATTCATACACATCTAATAATTTCAAACAAGGTAGATTGCAATTAAGACCTAGAGTTTTTCTTAGCATCAGTTTTTATAGCTTTAAAATGGGGATAGTAGTGCAAATCTAATAGGTTAGTTGTGACACTAAATAATGTCAATAAAACTGCTAAGTAGCCGGGCGCGGTGGCTCAAGCTAAATAATGTCAATAAAAATCCGTGCTAAGTAAAAGCCCCAGCAACTCGGGAGGCTGAGGCAGGAGAATTTGGGAGAGTATTTTATGAGTTGTGAGCTCTTGGTACTACTAAGTCAACAATTACTCTTTGTAATAGCAGTACCCAACTCAGAAATGTGGTAATTGTCTTTCCAAATTACATTGATAATTTATACTGCAAAATTTAAAACACATGATATTTTAAGTAGCACAAAGAAATTTCATCTCTAAATATCCCTAAAATGGTAAAACGTGGTAAAATACTTCCTCATACTACAGAGAATACCCTAGTTTATAAAAAGTCCAAGTAAGGTTGTACAATGAAAAAAAATAGCCAGATTTGTTTTTTGCTTTTTTTTTTTTTTTTTTAAGTTAACCAGTAGCTGACGGCAAATCAAATTCTTTTGTTTTGCAGCATTTATGTGTGCAATGTGTTGAGCAATCACTTCTTGTGCAAAGCCCCTGCTGCCCAATGAAATGTGCTAACAAGATTCTCTCTGCTCTGCAGAAGTTAGAAACTATTGCACAACTGTTTGGTTTATTCCCTTGGCTCTAAAGTTTGTCAACTTTTGATTCCCAGGTATAATCTATGTCTAAAATCTGCCAGTTTTATCATAATCAAACACATCCCCATATCTACTCAAATTACCAGGAACAATAATTATAAAAGATTTATTCCTAGGCCCTTTTGCAAATGCAATGAAAGATATGGTCTTCTCTATATATACAGACATACATATATACACAATATTACCTGGTACTTCAGGATTTGGCCACCCACATAATATAATTTAAGCATCCTTGATACAGAAGAAGCAGGTGTGTGTGGTTGTGAGTTCAGAAAGGGCAAATAGTGAGTTCTATTTGTATAATATTCATCTTTCTATATCCTGTGACTAGCACAGTGGTCTGAGAAGAGTAGATTTTTGGTAAATGTTGAATCAATAAAAGAACAATTGAAAACTATGGTATAAAGAATAAGTGGAAGACAACTGAGAAGCCCTGATTCTCTATTACATAGATAAATAACCAAATCCTCCCTTTAAAAACACTCACTCAATATAAGGTAGGTAATCTGTGAAGCTCTACTGATACTCTGCTCTGCTAGCACTGCCGGCTTACTCTAGGAGCCAGGAAGAGTTAACATAGTTTCACATAGTGACTGATTTACAGCAAAGAAAGAAATTGTGTGTGGAATCTATGAGTCTTTAGAGAGCACAGCTTTTACTTAGTTGAGCTGAGTGATGTGTCAATCCTTAACTCATTCACAAGTAACATTCTCATTTACTAGGCAATGACATCACAGCTCTTTTCTGCAAACCACAGAGGACTGAATGTGCCTTCCTGCCCACTAGGGCTGTCTGACAGCCTCTAGAATGTGTGCAGAGAAAGGCATTCACTAACTTATTATCCTCTCTTTTGGGCAGGAACATTATCTGAGACAATATTTTAACCACGTAGATTGTGACACCTACCTAATTGTTTGTGTCTGTTAATAGTAACCAGCCCAGAAATCTGTGTCAGCATTACCTATTCCCCTGACATCATTGGTATTCCAAAGAAACCCTAAATCTCCAGAGAAGATGTAGACATGCTCTTGTTTACAAATTTCTACTGTGCATAGCTGTGAATGTGAGAAGAACACACAAGACAAAGACGTCTTTGGAAAGTAGAAGACAAAGTAAAGTTTCTCCAGAGACTGGCCACCATGGAAGCTTCTTCTTTCATTCTTTACCTTTCCCCTCATTTCTAACACAAAAGAGCATCATATATTTCAACTTACCCAATTCCTTTGGCTATCAGAAATCACAAGCAAACCAAGCAACAGCAATAGATGCAAATAATAATTTGTCAAGATTATCTGAATTGTAGGTATCAATCTGGTGTGAGAGTAGCCATAGTCCTTTCATACTTCCACAAATAATATGGGAAGGGTGTCCAAAATTTGAGTGGATATAAACCATGCATTGACAATTTTTGTAATCAAACATTAACACCACGAATCACCTCTCTTCACTGATTCTTCGTGTGTGTGTGTGTGTATATATATATGTGTATATATATATTCATATATGTATATAAATATGAATATATATATATTTGGAAATACTCAGAAATACTTATATATATATATTTGGAAATAATCAGAGTCATTTAGTTTTCTCCAGGGATTAGTATCTACCCACCTGATGACTGAAATCCAATAGGACTGGCAATGTTTATTTCTTCCTGTTTCTGTGCCCTCTAGTCTCTATCACCACTCTCACTTGCCTAACTTCAAAATGGCACCAGGCTAAAAAAAATGAAGAAGTCAAAGGATTGGACCATTTTTTTAGCAAGTACCATTTTCCCTTTCGTTGAAGATGAAATTTAACAGGTGAAAGTGAAAACTGAGAAGAATGAGAAATCCCTTCATTTAGAACTCTGTAGAAACAGAACAGTACTAGGCAGTTGCTTTGAGGAGACATAGCAAGCTTATTTATTGTAAGTAAGAGGCAGCACAGAGAGGGTTGGGAAAAAATAACAAAACCTGTGTGCTCTTCCAGTCTCTTGGATTATTATGATTTTAATATAATAATATGCTCTTTCCTTCGTTATGTTCACACACAGATTCTTGTGTGGAATAAATGATGTCACTAAATTAAATTGCATCTGGTAGCCCAGTTCACAGGGTCCAAAGGGTTAATTTCGTTCTCTTTCTTCCGAACCCAGGAAGGTCTGATTAAGAGTTCAATAACTAAATGATCTGAACTGTATTAGATATCACATCATTACTCCAACAATGACAGTTTTGAAGTTTCCTAGGCTTGGATATCACCAACAGTGGGAAGGGACATGCTGAAAATCAACTTGGATTAGATTTTGGCTAAAAGCACATGTCCTCAGGGGACTCTCTCAGGTTTGTCAGCCTTTAGTCACTAGTGTCCTTGACATAGTACATGGGCTATATAACCTTGGCCAGGCCCTCAGTCTGTCTTTGAAGGTAGAAAGGGATTCCGTCAATAAATCTCACCACACAAATACCTGAAGATGCCCCAACAGATCACTGAAGAGCAAGTTCTGAATTTTAAAGATGTGCTTCCTTACTCTATAATTACAGAGCTGATGGTTAAGTCACAGAAGCCTCCTGGGGAGCAACGAGGAACTTAAATAAGAAGGTACGCTTCTTGTTACAAAACTGTGTTGACTGCAGCTGTGTAATATAAACTTTCAAGATAAAAAAGACATTTTATGAAAGCACAGACTCCTGGCTTCACATTCAGCATGTCCAGAGAAACAAATTTAAAAGCTATTAGACCATTCAAAGTAGAGAAAGCAAACCATTCAGAAAAGACCTATCTGACTCTTCACACAGCTAGTGATAAACATGTATTTATTAAATGAATCTATTTTGCTGGATGAATACCAGGTACAAGATACCGTACTAAGCATTAAGCATATAGAAGTAAAAAGCAAAGTCCAGACCTTAAGAAATTCAGTGTATACTTAGAAAACAATAAATAAATGCAAAATTACAACATAACATTTATCGAATTTGCCCAAAATGCTGAAAAGTCATCTCCAGTAACTGACCATGTAAATTGTACTATATCCATAAAGAGAGGATGTATTGACCTAAATGATTTACAGAAAAGCCATGATAATGAGGATAAATGGATTCACCCGCCTTCTGATACCACGCAAGTCGAAGAATAGAATATATCCTAAGAAAAATATTAGTTTCTAAACATATTCCTGGTGTTATTTTAAAATTTTGGCCAAGTCTCTTAATATTTCTGGCTCTTGGTTTCTTCAGCCCTTAAAGTGGTCTAAAATATCTCTAAAGTTTATATATCTCTAAAGTTTATTATAGTACTAAAATGATGTCATATGTGTTAAATGTGGAATACCATAAAATACCTCACATCTTAAACTTTTACCATACACAATCTAATCTTTTTGATGACTCAGAAGGACAGTTATCATAATGTCAACATACAGATAAATGGGGGTAAATGCACACAGAGCTTTTGACTTTTTTTTTTTTTTTTTTGGAACTGTATTGTTTAAAGTAAGCAATTTTATCAGTCAGGGTCCTAACCAGAAAAAGATTTTACACATTCACATTCGGATATTCCAAGGAAGGTCAAAATTAAAGAAGATCAAAATTAAAGAAGGTCAAATCTGTAAGTCAGTATTGAAGACCCACAGACGACAGTGCAATAACAAGAAGGAGTGATTACTAAAACCCAGAAGAACACAGGTGTGTAAAAGAGGCTACCCTCAGTCAAGGGACACAGACAGCCTAAAACAATCCTATGGGGAATCCCCATGGCCAAATCCAATTGGAATGCACAGACTATTGATTTAATCTACATAGGTCAGCCTTCTAGGGTGGTGAGCAGGATGGAGAATGGTAAAGAGGATCTGGAGTGCTATCAGAAGGTATCCAGGATGCCCCCCCGGCACCTTTTTCCCTTTAGTATATACTATACTATTGTCCTTTATCCAGATGAAGAATTTGTGTCCCCAGTACAGAGGCTATGTTACGTCTTACCGGTTAACGATTTAGAACAGGGTGATGTCAATTTGATCATCTCCCGCTGAAGCCTAAAACATTGGTCATATTTGTGTCCACTATATGAGGAAGAAGAGGGAAGGTAGAAGAGAAAAATCATAAAACAAAACATAACTGCTAGAGTAACTGCTTCTGCAGTTAAGAGTGATACATTAGTATATTCTGCCACCCTATCCTATGTTCCTATCATCTCTTCCCAAGACTTCAGCTACAGAAAGCACTTTACCCAATAGAGTATTCCAAACTTTTATTTCTACAATATCTAAGACTTTCATGGTCTTATGTCTATTGGGTTGTTGCAGTTTTCCATTGACCAGAACTATTGAGTACAGACTATTGACTATATAACTAAAAAATCCCCCATTAAATCTCTTGAGTTCCTTTGTACTCTTTGCTCCCATTGAGTAGCAGAAAACATATTTCTTCCTGGTAATTGGACTAAGACACCTCAAATACAAAAGTGACCCTCTTCTCTGCCACAAGGAACCCAAAATGGCTAGAGTGTTCAGTACATCAGAACAATGACAGCTTAATGGGAAAATAATTCATTTTTTTTACTCTAGGTCCTTCCAAACCACTGAACCCAAAATTGCAGAGATAAGAGAACAAATGTTTCCCAAGTAGTTTGTTAAATATAATCATGACTTTGGCTCATTTTTTTGATCCAGGAGCTATGCATTCTGGCTAAGAAAGAAATTAGCTAAGACAGATGTTTGCTTATGGTATCTACTACATCTTATCAGACAGCAACTCAGCTTCACAAGGTGTTTCCTACCAGAAACATAACTGAGCTTTTCAGCAGGCCGTTTCACCCTTGATCAAGCCACGTGCTTCTCAGCAATGAGGCACATGACAAGACCATGGGTGTGTGCCTGTGTTTCTGCACTTACTTTGTGGTAAAATGTGCCCCACTGACCACAGGTGATATTATGCAGTATATTGTGACAATGAAGAAAATATTTTTAAGATACATGAATGTTGGTTTCAGCATTTCTGGAGTATTAATCTACCACTATAAAGACAAAGCTATGCCTATCTCGGGAATGGTAGAATACAGTAAAGTAGCTGGCTGCCCCCCAACCCCCTTGAAAGTGGTGCTGTAGCAGGATTTCAGTTTTGGTCTATGTTGTTGGTAGTCTGAGCAGTCAGCAATGGCAGCAGTCAATTGAGGGGAAGACCATGATTTTGAAACCATGCATAGTTATAACCCTGCCACCCTGGATTCTTTGTACTTGGACCTATTGAAATAAAGGTAGGGAAAAAAGACTGACATCCAGTGGAAAGAACATTTTGCCCATCTCTGCAGTAGATGTCCTCGGACAGGCATTATGTGAGACATAAGTAACTTCACATGCTACACCCACTCTGAGAGGTCCATTCACACATCTCTCTCTCTCAGACGTCCTGGCCATCAATTTTTCAACTTTGTTATTTCCAAATTCCTGACCAATCAGCCAGCCCTTTAGTTATAGCCCACAATTCGCTGTATGTCCATAGTTCAGTCTGTCTCTCTTTCCACACAAAATATTCAACCAGCTGTTCTATGTAAAGTTCTGCTCACAAGGAGGGTTTCTACCCACCAATGTTTTTCAAGCTACCCTAAGTAGGACCGCAGTGAAGCAGCCAAATTCTTCCTGCTGGTATGATGTAGTGTACAGATAAATCCATAAACTGGGCTTGTGCTTTTTTCTCCCCATTCCACAAGTCTGGGAATCAATATGAAAGATTTTCTAATTGCTAAGTATACTATATATTAAATATTTTACAACTGAAGAAATAACCTGAGGATGTTAGTATTCTCATTTGGTGCACTTCTAGACTGTCACTGGCCAGGACTCCAATCATAATCTGAGCTCCACAAGCTCCTTTGATGACTTGTGGACTACAGTGTCATTTGAGGTATCTGGGTATCATCTTAAGTTTCGAGCTAGTATTCAATAAGCCCTATAAGAGCTGAGTTCCTTTCTCCCCTGTGCACAGTCACCCCAGTAAATGGCCTCAGGAACATTTGGAGAAGCCTTGGGGTTTTGTTACACAATGTTTTCCTCAAAGAGATCTTACTTCCCCGTAACTCCAGGGATTCAGGGTCTGGGCACTGATTTAAGTATAGGGACTGGAGAAGAGGCTGTAAATCCCACTCAAGGCAATTCAAATTAGTTTTCTTCTCAGCCAACCTAAAGTTTTTCTGCCTATGTATTTCAAGAAGCATTTTACTAGGTTGCCCATCTATTTCATTTCTAAGGAGCCATTGCCAGAGATCCCTGCAGGTCAAAATCCTCTAATTATCATTTAAAACATGATTTTATTGTAGTAATTTCATCACCACCTGTTCTCTATAACTCCACACGACATTATTCCCATTGAGATTGGAAACCAAATTGCACTGAAATCTCCCTACATTCTATCTGGCCTAAAGAGAACTGGCAACTCAGGGGTCTTCAAGGATGGTGGCGTCCTTACCACTGCTTTAATGAAGGGATTCCCTCCATGTTTTCCGAGAGTGTGCGATTGGAGGTGAATGAGTAGGTTGCACATAATAAATATATTCCAACGTTCCCATTTCCTGAGGCATCAATCTCTTACATTTTCAGAATGCAGAGGGAGTAATAGCCTTTTAACCTTACTAACTGTAAGCCAACTTTGGGTACAGGTTTAGATCAGCCAATTCAGCAAACTACTCATGCCTCTACCCAGTGTTTACACCGACACATTAAATTCTGAATCCCAAATGAGTGCATTCACTTCAATAAATTCAGCCTTATCTGATTACATTTCCATCCTCTTGCTTGAGCACCCCAGAAAAACCTCTCTTATGCTTAATTTAAGGCTCCTAATGATGTAGAATGGTAAGGTCATTTACTCTTTTTTTTTAAGAATTGTATTTCTTTAGCTTTTTATTTTAATACAATTTCAAAAATACAGTTGCATAAATTTAAAATTGCGTGAAAGGTGTAAATGACAAACAAGGCAAAAGGTTAGTACTTATTGAATCTGGGTTAAGTATATTGGAGTTTATGTTTCTCTCTATATATATGCACACATCCTCATATACTTTTTTCCTGAATTGCCTGTCAATTAAGAGTAAATTACAACCATCATGCACTGTTACCCCAAAATACTTGAAAATTTATTTTCCTAGAACAAGGACATTCACTTACATAACCAGCATAACATTATCAAAATCAGAAAATCGAAGTTGGATACAATAGTGTTATTAATTCACTATTCTTATTTGAAATTTGCTGCTTGTCCCAATAATGTTCTCTAAAACTATTTTTCCCTGACAATGCACCATATTTATTTGTAAGTCCATTTTTCTATCTTTAAAATTATTGTGGTAAGTAAATGTAACATGAGATCTATCCTCTTAACAAACTTTTAACTGCACAACACGGTATCATTAACTCTAAGCACTCAGGCACTATGTTGTACAGCAGATCTCTAGAACTTCCACATCTTGTATAACTGAAACCTTAGACCCATTGAATAACAACTCGTTATTTCTGCCACCCCTTAGTCCCTGGAAACCACCATTCTGTTTCTATGAGACTATTTTACAAACCTTATATAAGTAGAATCATGCAGTTGTTTTCCTCTATAACTGAATATTACTGTATGTATACATGTATGCATATATACATACACACAGTAATAGTGTTTATATATAATAATTTATACGTATATACATACATATATACATATATCAACACACATATTTTCTTTCTTTCTTTCTTTTTTTTTTTTTTTTGAGACAGTCTTGCTCTGTTGCCAGGCTGGAGTGCAGTGGTGCAATCTGACCTCACTGCAACCTTCACCTCCCAGGTTCAAGCGATTCCCCTGCCTCAGCCTCCCAAGCATCTGAGACTACAGGCATGTGCCACCATGCCCGGCTAAATTTTTGTGTGTATTTTAGTAGAGATGGGGTTTCACCATGTTGGCCAGGATGTTCTTGATCTTCTGACCTCGTGATCCGCCCATTTCAGCCTCCCAAATATTTTCTTTATTCATTTTTCTATTAATAAACAGATTGTTTCCATATCTTCACTATTATAATACTGCAAATAACTCAAGATCCCGATTTCAATCCTTTTGCATAAATACACAGAAGTGGGATCGCTGGATTATATGATAATTCTTTTAACTTTTACGAAACCTCAATACTATTTTCCACAGTCACTGCCTATTTTCCATTCCCACCCACAACATACAAAAGTTGCAGTTTCTCCACATTCTCACCAACAATTGTCTTTTGTTTTTCTTTTATAATAGTCATCCTTGCAGGTGTGAGGTGATGTCTCACTGTAGTTTTATTTTGCATCTCCCTGATGATCAGTAATGTTGAATATCTTTTCATATACCTGTTGGCCATTTACGTATCTTCTTCAGAGAAATATCTGTACAACTCCTTTGCCCATTTTTAATTGGGTTATTTGTTTTTCTTACTATTGAGTTGTAGGAGTTCTTTATATATATCAGACATTAACCTCTTTTCAGATATATGTTTTGCAAATATTTTGTCTCATTTAATGTTACCTTTTACTCTGTTGATTATCCCCTTTACTGTACAGAAGTTTTTAGTTAGATGTAGTCTCACTTATTTATTTTTGCTTTTTGCCTGTGCTTTTGGTGTCATAGCCAAGAAATCATTGCCCAGACTAATGTCATGAAAATTTCCCCTATATTTTCTTTAGGAGTTTTCAGGTCTTATACTTAAATCTTTAATTCATTTTGCATTTATTTTTGTTTACGGTACAAGATAAGGTTTTAATTTCATTGTTTTTCATATGGATACCTGATTTTCTCAACACCATTTGTGGGAGACTGTCCTTTCCCTACTGTGAATTCTTGGCACCTTTGTCAAAGATCAGTTGATCATATATGCATGGGTTTATTTCTGGACTCTTTAGTCTGTTTCATTGGTCTATATGCACCCCTGCCTTGTTCCTGATCTTAGAGGAAAACCTTTTAGTTTTCCCCCATTGAATATCGTATTAACTTTTCATATATGGCCTTCATTATATTGAGACAAATTTCTTCCACACCACATTTGTTGACAGTTTTTGTCATGAAAGGGTGTTGGATTTAATCAAATGCTCTTTCTGCATCTATTGAGATGATCGTGTGATTTTTGTTGTTCATTCTGTCAATGTGGTATGTCACATTAATTGATTTGTGTATGTTGGGTCATCCTTGTATCCCAGGGATAAATCCTACGTGGTCATGGCACATGAGCCTTTTAATTTGCTGTTTAATTCAGTTCTAGTATTTTTGTTGAGGACTTTTTCATCTATGTTCATTGAGGATATTGGCCTATAGTTCTTGTTTCTTGTAATGTTTTTATCTGGCTTTTATATCAGGATAACGCTGATACTACTATGAATATTTATATACTACCAAATTGGTTAAACTAGAAAGAATGAATAAATTCCTAAAACATACATCTACAAAGACTGAACCATGAAGAAATGGAAAATCTAAACAGACCAATAATGAATAAAGAGATTGAGTTAGTAATCAAAAACCATTCAGCAAAGAAAAGCCCAGGATCAGATTACTTCATTGGTGAATTCTACCAAACATTTAAAGAAGAATTAACACAAATCCTTCTTAGATTTTTCCCCAAAAAAAGAAGAGGGAACACTTCCAAACTCATTTTACAAGGTCATTTACTCTTGTAGCCCATAAGATACCTCCTACTGGAGCAGTCCTGGGCAATGTTGGGATCTGACTCTCTTCATGAGCCGTGAGAACATGTAATGGGGGTGTATGCTAAATACTTTGTCAACTTCTGAGGCAACTGCAGCAACAGTCTCAAGCAGTCATTGAGAGGCTTTAAGCAGAGGAGAGCTAGTTTCCTCATAGGAAAAGAAGCAAGAACAGGCTCCTTTCCCATCAAGACAGGTTTAAGGGAATTCAGAAGTAAAAATTTCTCAGTCTTGTTCATATCTAACACCATTCAGTTTCTCAGGATCTCATGCCTTCTCCACCAACCCCATACCACACCAAAAGAACATGGCACTGCCATATGTTTACTTAACGTGGCATTTGTTCATCCCCTACAATCAGAACTCAAGCTTGATGGAGAGACAGCCAGTTTAAGGTTGACCTCACCAGGAAGGGAGCAAGAGAGATGATCTCACTCTCCTCTTTGCTCTGATCTCTCATAGGAATTTCCCTTGTTCAAACCCAACCAGAAATCATAAGGTGAGAAAAACCTGCTGACCTAGTCCATTCAGGTCAATCTCCTGGACAGAGAGCAGGGTGGAGACGGGTAGAAAAAGGGTCTAGGATAGGAAACAACAGATTTTTTTTTTTTTTGAGATGGAGTCTCGCTCTGTCACCCAGGCTGGAGAGCAGTGGTGCCATCTCGGCTTACAGCAAGCTCCACCTCCCAGGTTCACGTCATTCTCCTGCCTCAACCTCCCAAGTAGCTGGGACTACAGCGCCCACCACCTTGCCTGGCTAATTTTTTGCATTTTTTAGTAGAGACAGGGATTCACCATGTTAGACAGGCTGGTCTCAATCTCCTAACCTTGTGATCCACCTTCCTCAGCCTCTCAAAGTGCTGGGATTACAGGCGTGAGCCACATCGCCCTGCTGGAAACAACAGATATTCTACAAGCATCCAAAACCCAACTCTGACTAACCTCCATACAGTAAAGATTTTGAAAACTATCTTACCTCAGGGAAGTTAGAGAACCAAACTCCAAAATGAACAGGAAGCAAACCAATAAATAGAAACTACAGAAACAACCCAGTGAAGACAAACTGTCATTTTGCTCCAGATTCAACTTATAGCTTGGGACCAGAGGTTTGCCTAGCTTCAATCATGTGCAAATGTAGTTTAAAAAGACAGGACCCCAGATTCTGTACCACAAGACTAGTCCCAAAGAGAAAGAAATAGTACTCCAAATGGAAATTAGAGTGCTATCTAAAGAAAAAAATTATGCCCAAAATAGCAATTGTCCAGGTAAACTGTGGAAGGATTCCCTGGGGGACTGAAAAGGCAGTCCTGAACTGGGCTCTCAGGAAACTCTGTTATTTGCAGTGCAGCTGCTCTATCTGCACAGGCCAGAAGAAAGAACACTGAGCAGCAGTTTCAAAGTCTGATCAAGGTAGGATTATTTGGATGCTCTTTCCCACATTAAACATCCATGGCACTTTAATAGAACCTCTCTTATGTCATTGATCACATTCTTCTTGGATTATGTCCATTTAACAACAATGTGTTACATCATTCCTAATCGACCACACACTATTGTGAGGTGGGATGGAGTACAATTTGTTTATGTGTCCCCCTTGCAACTAGCTTGATGTCTTAAACACAGAGCTCAAGAAATACTAATTAAGCAAATAAATAAATGAATGAAAAAGCAACTTTTTGAACCATCCTCCCAAAATTAAGCTAAGTTTTATTTCATTTGAGAGGCAAGTACATTTTATATTCCCACTTCTTACCAAGGCATATATGCTATTCTTTTAAAGTGGGAACATGCCTTATACATAATCCAGTCCAGAAAATTAAGTGAAGAAAGGCTTCAGTCTATACCCCTGTAGCAAATGGAGACTCTGACTGAAGTGGCCATTTCATTTCTTTTTTTTTTTTTTTTTTTTTTTTTTTTGAGACGGAGTCTTGCGCTGTCGCCCAGGCTGGAGTGCAGTGGCCGGATCTCAGCTCACTGCAAGCTCCGCCTCCTGGGTTCACGCCATTCTCCGGCCTCAGCCTCCCGAGTAGCTGGGACTACAGGCGCTGCCACCTCGCCCGGCTACTTTTGTATTTCTTAGTAGAGACGGGGTTTCACCGTGTTAGCCAGGATGGTCTCGATCTCCTGACCTCGTGATCCGCCCGTCTCGGCCTCCCAAAGTGCTGGGATTACAGGCTTGAGCCACCGTGCCCGGCCTCATTTCTAATGTCTCTGGAGATGAAGGGAAAATTTTTAGCCACAAACTTCCTTGTCTTTTACCAGATCCCTCTGTAGTATTTCTCAAGGGAGCAAAAGCTGTTTGGATTTTTTTCCCTCTGCTGAAAATTTGCCTTATATGTGTCTCATTTCAGTGCTTACATGAAAAACAGTTGTCAGCTGATTAAAAAACAAGTTAGAATGCGTTACAATATGATTCATTTGATGACCCACAGCATCTGCTAGTTGGATTTAAAATTATCAGATCTTAAAAACAGTCTTTTAATGGGACAAAATCAACTTTATTCTCATTCTAAATCTCTCAAATGCTCTAAAACCACAAAGAAATTTGAAATAAAATGAGAAAAAGAAAAGAGCATTCATGAGAGTAATACAGACAAACAACTGAGTTGAAAACATGTGCAGATCACTTTTTTACATGCACTAGCTGTGCCATTTGGTACCTAAGAGAAAGGCTTACCTAACTAAAATACTAAGATTCTAACATACACATGTGGGTAAATTACCTAAACAAACAATTTTAATCCCCTACTCTTGAACTGTGCTGCCTCCACCACTGTTGTAGATGCCTTCATGGAGACAGGCACCCCAGTACTCACTAGCACCCTGCTGCAGCTAACAAGCTTGCACCCCACCAAGCTGCTGCTGCTGCTGCTGCTAGCACATACAAATGAGGATGGATCCCACTACCACCCCACTACAAAATACTTTGGCTGGTACCACCCATTGGAGTGTACTGACCAGCAGTCAAGGAACACCTCGACCTCTGCAGTGCAGTGGATTTCTAACCTCAAGGAGTCAGAGAACAAAGTTGGGGCCTGATACAAGTCCACTGGATTTAGAGTATGAAGTCCAGGAGTCCTGAGCTGAGCCTTGCTCCTTTAAAAACTTCCAGAAATGAAGCCAGTTGACTGAACCCACCTTATATCACAATCAAACCCTCAAGATCATCAAATAGGATAAAAGAAAATAAAAGCCCATCCAAAGGTCAGACACTTCAAAGACTGAATAAAATTAGCCCACAAAGATGAAAAAGAATTAGGACAAGAACTCTAATAACTCAGAAAGCCAGAGTGCCTTCTTTGCTCCAAATTACCACACTACCTCTCCAACAGGGTTCTGAACTGGGCTGAGATGCTTGAATGAACAGAAACGAAATTCAGAACATGGATAGAACCAAAGATCATTGAGATCCAGGAGTACCTTATCAAGTGAAGCTAAGAATCACAATAAAATGATACAGGAGCTGACAGACAAGATAACCAGTAAAGAAAAGAACATAACCAACCTGATATATCTTAAAAACGCACTACAAAAATTTCACAATGCAATCACAAGTATTAATAGCAAAATAGATCAAGCTGAGGAAAGAATCTCAGAGCTTGAAGACTGGCTTTCTGAAATAAGACAATCTGACAAAAATATAGGAAAAAAAAAGACTAAAAAGAATAAGCAAAACCTCTGAGAAATATGGGATTATGTAGAGAGAACAAATTAATGTCTTACTGGTTTCCCAGAAAGAGATGGGGAGAGTGTAAGCAACTTGGAAATCATATTTCAGGATATCATCCATGAGAACCTCCCAACCTAGCTATAGAGGCCAACATTCAAATTCAAGAAATGCAGAGAACCCCAGTAAGATACTTTACAAGAAGATCATCCCCAAGACAAAAAATCAGATTCTCCAGGATTGAAATGAAAGAAAAAATATTTAAAGGCAGTTAGAGAGAAATACCAGGTCACCTACAAAGGGAAGCACATCAGACTAACAGTAGACCTCCCAGCTGAAACCTTACAAGCCAGAAGAGATTTGGGGCCAACCTTCAGCATTCTTAAAAAAAAAAAATCCAACCCAGAATTTCATATCTGGTCAAATTAAGCTTCAGAAGCAAAGGAGAAATAAGTTCCTTTTCATACAAGCAAATGCTGAGGTTATTCATTACCACCAGGTTTGCCTTGCAAGCTCCTGAAGGAAGCACTAAATATGGAAAGGAGAGACCATTATCAGCCACTATAAAAACACACTGAAGTACACAGATCAGTTATACTATAAAGCAACCACACAAAAAACCCTGCATAATAATCAGCTAACTTTATGATGACAGGATCAAATCCACACATATCAATACTAGCCTTGAACATAAATGTACTAAATGCCTCGATTAAAAGGCACAGAGTGGCAAACTGGATAAAGATCCAAGACCCAACTGTATGCTGTCTTCAAGAGACTCATCTCACACATAATGGCAACCATAGGTTCAAAGTCAAGAGTTGGAGATGAATCTACCAAGCAAATGGAGAACAGAAAAAAGCAGGGTTTGCTATTCTAATTTCAGAAAGAAAAAAAAAAAAAAACAGACTTTAAACCAACAAAGATTAAAAAAAGACAAAAAAAGGGCATTACATAATGGTAAAAAGCTCAATTTAACAAGAAGATCTAATTGTCCTAAATATATAGGCACCCAACACAAGAGCATTCACATTCATAAAGCAAGTTTGTAGAGAACTTCAAAGAGACATAGACTTGGATGGGTCCAAGATGGCCTATTAGAAGAAGCTGTGGTCCACAGCTCTCACAGAGAGGAATGAAAATGGCAAGTGAATTATGCATCTTCAACTGAGGTATCCAGATTCTTGCATTGGGACTGAAGAGGTGGATGACTCAACCCATGGAGAGTGAGGAAAAGCAGGGTGGAGCAACGGCTGACCTGGGAGTGGCAGAGAGCCAGGGGAGCCCCCACCTCCAGCCAAGGGAGGTGCTAAGTGATTGTGCAGCCTCACCTAGGAAACTACACTTTTCCCATGGATCTTTGCCACCCATGGATCAGGAAATCCTCTCATGAGCCCACACCACCAGGGCCTTAGGTCCAAAGCATAGAGCTGTGTGGTGTCTTGGCAGAGCAGCTCAGACATGCACAGAAACCCAGGAATTTTGCATACTCTGGCCCTGGGAATTCCAGCAAGGTGGGAAATCTGTCCATGCATTCCCCTAGGAAGGGGGTTGAATCCAGGGGACCAAGTGGCATCATTCTGCAAGTCCCACTCCCATGGCACCTCTAAAGTTAAGATTCACTGGCCAGGAATTTTAGTCAGCCAGTGGCAGCAGGCTAGAGACTGCCTGAGATGCACTGAATTCCTAGGGGGTGGGTGACTGCCATCTCTGTGGTTTAAGTCAGCCATTCTAGCCTGCTAGCTCCAGGGAGTCCAGGTGGTCCATACCAGGAGGCATTTCTCACAATGCAGAATGACTGTTGTGCCAAATTGTGGCAAGATTGCTTGTTTAAGTGGGAACCTGATCCATCCCTCCTCACTGGACAGGGCCTTTCTGTGGGAATTTCAGCAACTCCAGCTAGGGTTATATGAACAGAACTGTGATCTCTCCCTGGGATTGAGCCCCCCAGGTGGAGGGGCGGCGACTGTCTCTGTGGTTCAGCTCACTTAGCCTTACCAGCCTGCTGGCTCTGGAGAGTCTAGGCAGTCTGGACAAGAGGGGTTCCCCCAAGTACAGCACACCTGCTCTGCCAAGGAGCAGCCAGAAGGCTTCTTTAAGGTGTCCCTGATTCTGTTCTTCCCAACAGGCATCTCCAGACACCTACAGGAGCATTCGAGCTGGCATCAGGTCAGTGCCCCCCGGGACAAAGCTCCCAGAGGAAGGAACAGGCTGCTATCTTTGCTGTTTTACAGTCTTCATTGGTGATACCTCCAGTTGTGGGAGGTACCAAGGCAACTGAGGTCTGGAGTGGATCCCCAGCAAACTGCAGCAACCCTGTGAAAGAGTGAATTGACTGTTAAAAGAAAAAAAAAAAAAAAGAAAGCAACAACAACAACAACATCAACAAAAAAAGACCACACACACACAAAAAAAAAACCATCCAAACGTCAGCAGTCTCAAAGATTGAAGGTAGGTAAGCCCACAAAGATGAGATCGAATCAATGCAAAAACACTGGAAACTCAAAAAGCCAGAGTGCCTTTTCTCCAAATGACCACAATATGTTTCCAGCAAAGACACAGAACTGGGCTGAGGTTGAGGTAGCTGAATTGACAGAAGTAGGTTTCAGAAGGTGGGTAACATCAAACTTCACTGGGCTGAAGCAGCATATTTAAACCCATTGCAAAGGAGCTAAGAATCATAATAAAACAATACAGGAGCTGATAACCAGAATAGCCAGTTTAGAGAGGAATATAACTGACCTGATGGAACTGAAAAACAAAATGTGAGAACTTCACAATGTAATTACAAGTATCAATGGCAGAATAGACCAAGCAGAGGCAAGAATCTCAGAGCTTGAAGGCTATCTTTCTGAAATAAGACACACAGACAAGAATAGAGAAAAAAGAATGAAAAGAAACAAACAAACAAAACCTCCAAGAAACATGAGACTATGAAAAAAGACTGAACCTATGACTGACTTGGGGTAAATGAAAGAGATGAGGAGATTGGAACCAAGTTGGAAAACATACTTCAAGATATCATCCAGGAGAACTTCCCCAACCTAGCAATACAGGCCAACATTCAAATTCAGAAAATCCAGAGAACCCCAGTATCATATCCCATGAGAAGATCAAGCCCAACACACATAATCATCACAGTTTCCAAGGTTGAAATGAAAGAAAAAAAATGTTAAGGGCAGCCAGAGAGAAAGGCCAAGTCGCCTATAAAGTGAAACCCATCAGACTAACATGGGACCTCTCAGTAGAAACCCTACAAGCCAGAAGAGACTGGGGACCAATGTTCAACATTCTTGAAGAAAAGAATTTCCAACCCAGAATTTCACATCTGGCAAAACTAAACTTCATAAGTATAGGAGAAATAAAATCCTTTTCAGACAAGCAAATGCTGAGGGAATACATCACCACCAGTTCTGTCCTGCAAGAGCTCCTGAAGGAAGCACTAAATAAGGAAAGGAGAAACCATTACCAGCCACCACAAAAACTCACTGAAGTACACAGATCAGTGACACTATGAATCAACCACATTAACAAGTCTGCAAAATAACCAGCTGGCATCATGATAACAGGATCAAATTCACATATAACAACATTAATCTTAAATGTAAATGGCCTAAATGTCCCCAATTTAAAAACACAGAATGGCAAGCTGGATAAAGAGTCAAGCTCCATTGGTATGCTGTCTTCAAGAGACCCATCTCAGGTGTGCAAAAATATACATAGGTTCAAAATAAAGTGGTGGAGGAAAATTTACCACACAAATGGAAAACAGAAAAAAGCAGGAGTTGAAATCCTAATTTCTGACAGAAAAGACATTAAACAAACAAAAATCAAAAAAGACAAATAAAGGCATTACATAATGGTAAAGGATTCAATTCAACAAGAAGAGCTAAGTATCCTAAATATATATGCACCCAATACAGGAGCACCCACATTCATAAAGCAAGTTCTTAAAGACCTACAAAGAGATTTAGACTCCCACATGATAATAGTGTAGACAAAGATATTCAGGACCTGAACTCAGCTCTGGATCAAGTAAACCATACATATCTATGGAACTCTCTACCCAAAACCAGCAGAATATACATTTTTCTCATTGCCACATGGCACTTATGCTAAAATTGATCACATAGTAGGAAGTAAAACACTCCTAAGCAGATGAAAGAGAAATGAAATCATAACATACAGTCTCTGAGACTACAGTGCAATCAAATTAGAACTTAAGATTAATAAACTCACTAAAAACTACACAACTACATAGAGATTGAACACCTGCTCCTGAATGACTCCTGGGTAAATAATGAAATTTAGGCAGATATCAAGAAGTTCTTTGAAACCAATGACAACAAAGCAACAATGTACTAGAATCTCTGGGATGCAGCTAAAGCAGTTTTAAGAAGGAAATTTATATCACCAAAGACCCACATCAAAAAGCTAGAAAGAATCTCAAATCAACAACCTAATATCACAACAAAAAGAATGAGAAAACCAAGGGCAAACAGACCCCAAAGCTACCAGAAGACAAGAAGTAAGCAAGATCAGACATTAACTGAAGCAAATAGAGACACAAAAACCCCTTTTAAAAAAAATCAACAAATCCAGGAGACGGTTTTTTGAGAGAATTAATAAAAGAGATAGACCACTAGCTAGACTACTAAAGAAGAACAGAGAGAAGAATCAAACAGACAGAATCAAAAATGATAAGGAGGACATCACCACTGACCCCATAGAAATACAAGCAATCATTAGAGAATACTATAAATACCTCTATGGACATAAACTAGAAAATCCAGAAGATATAGATAAGTTTCTGGACAAATACACCTCTCAAGACTAAACCAGGAAGAAATTGAATCCCTGAATAGACCAATAACAAGTTCAGAAGTTGAGACAGTAATAAGTAGCCTACCAACCAAAAAAAAAACCCCAGGACCAGATGGATTCACAGCTGAATTCTACCGGAGGTACAAAGAAGAGCTGGTACCACTTCTACTGACACTATTCCAAAGAGTTGAAAAGGAAAGACACTTCCCTACTGATTTTATGAGGCCAGCATCATCCTCATACCAGAGATACAACAGAGATACAACAAAAAAAAGAAAACCTCAGGCCAATATCCCTGATGAACAGTGATGCAAAAATTCTCAATAAAATATTGGCAAACTGAATACAGCAGCACATCAAAAAGCTTACCACAATCAAGTTGGTGCCATCCCAAGGATGCAAGGTTGGTTCAACATACACAAATCAATAAATGTAATTCATCACATAAAGAGACCTAAACATAAAAACCACATGATCAATAGATGCAGAAAAGGCCTTTGACAAAATTTAACATCCCTTTATGTTAAAAACTCTCAATAAACTAAGTATTGAAGGAACATACCTAAAATAATAACAGCCATATATAACAAACCTGCAACCAATATCATACTATATGGGCAAAAGCTGGAAGCATTCCCCTTGAAAACCAGCACAAGACAAGGATGTCCTCTCTCAACACTCCTATTCAACATAATATTGGAAGTTCTGGCCAAGGCAATCAGGCAAGAAAAAAAATAGAGTATTCACATAGGAAGAGAGGAAGTCAAATTATCTGTGTTTGCAGATGACGTGATTCTGTATCTAGAAAACCCCACTGTCTCAGCCCAAAAGCTTCTTTGCCTGATAAGCAACTTCAGCAAAGCCTCAGGATACAAAATCAATGTGCATAAATTGCTAGCATTTCTATATACCAACAACAGGTAAACAGACAGCCAAATCATGTATGAACTCCCATTCACAATTGCTACAAAGAAAATAAAATACCTAGGAATACAGCTAACAAAGGAAGTAAAGGATGTCTTCAAAGAGAACTGCAAACCACTGCTCAAGGAAATAAGAGAGGACACTAATGAATGGAAAAAACATTCCATACTCATGGATAGGAAGAATCAATATTGTGAAAATGGTCACATTGCCCAAAGTAATATATATATTCAATGCTATTCCCACTAAACTACCATTGGCATTCTTCACAGAGTTAGAAAAAACTATTTTCAAATTGATATGGTACCAAAAAAGTGCCCATATAGCCAAGACAATCCTAAACAAAAATAAAACAAAGCTGGAGGCGTCACACTACTTCAACTTCAAACTATACTACAAGGCTACAGCAACCAAAACAGCATGGTACTGGTACAAAAACAGACAAATAGACCAATTGAACATAATAAAGAACTCAGAAATAAGACGGCACACCTACAACCATCTGATCTTTGACAAACCTAACAAAAGCAATGGGGAAGAGTCTTTATTTAGCCTGTAATTCCAGCACTTTGGGAGGCCAAGGTGGGTGGATAACTTGAGGTCAAGAGTTTGAGACCAGCTTGGCCAACATGGTGAAATCCCATCTCTACTAAAAGTACAAAAAAAACAGAAAACAAAAATGCTGTGTGCGGTGGCAGGCACCTGTAATCCCAACTACTCAGGAGACTGAGGCAGGAGAATTGCTTGAACCTGAGAGGTGGAAGTTGCAGTGAACCGAGATTGCACCACTGCACTCAGACTGGGTGACAGACTGAGATTTTGTCTCAAAAACAAGAAGGAAAAAAAACAAGATTCCCTATTTAATAAATGCTGCTGGGAGAACTGGCTAGTCATATGCAGAAAATTGAAACTGGACCTCTTCCTTACACCTTATAAAAAAATTAACTCAAGATAGATTCAAGACTTAAATGTAAAACCCAAAACTATAAAAACCCTAGAAGAAAATCTAGGCAATACCATTCATGACATAGGCATGGGCAAAGATTCCATGATGAAAATGCCAAAAGCAATTGCAACAAAAACAATTGCAACAAAATAAATTGACAAATGGAATATAATTAAACTAAAGAGCTTCTGCACAGCAAAAGAAACTATCATCAGAGTGAACACACAACCTACAGAAAGGGAGACAAATTTTGCAATCTATCCATCTGACAAGCATCTAATATCCAGAGTCTACAAGGAACTTAAACATATTTACAATAAAAAAATAACCTCTTTAAAAAGTGGGCAAAGGACATGAAAAGACACTTCTCAAAAGAAAACATTCATGCCACCAACAAACATGAAAAAAAGTTCAGCATCACTGATCATTAGAGAAATGCAAAACAAAACCACAATGAGATAGCATCTCACACCAGTCAGAATAGTGATTATTAAAAAGTCAGGAAACAACACACGCTGGCAAGGTTGCAGAGAAAAGGAACGCTTTTATATTGTTGTTGGGAGTGTAAATTAGTTCAACCATTGTGGAAGACAGTATGGCAATTCCTCAAAGACCTAGAAGCAGAATACCATTTCTTCTACCCAGCAATCCCATTATTGGGTATATACCCAAAGGTATATAAATCATTCTATCATAAACACTCATGCACGTGTATTTTCATTGCAGCACTATTCACAGTAGCAAAGAAAACGAATCAACCTAAATGTTCATCAAATGACTGCATAAGGAAAATGTGGTACATATACACAGTAGAATACTATGCAGACATAAAAGGAATGAGATCATGCTCTTTACAGGAACATGAATGGAGTGGGAGGCCACTATCTTTGGCATACTAACGCAGGAACAGAAAACCAAATACTGCATGTTCTCACTTATAAGTGGGAGCTAAATGATGAGAACACATGGACTCTTACAGGGGAACAACAGACAATGAGATTTATCAGAAGGTGGAAGCTAGGAGAAGGAAGAGGATCAGAAAAAGTAATTAACGGATACTAGGCCAAATACCTGGGTGACGAAATAATCTGTACAACAAACCCCCATGACACAAGTTTACCTATATAACAAACCAGCAGATGTACTCCTGAACTTAAAATAAAAGTAAAAAAAAAAGAACAATTTCAATGAGGAAATATAAGGCAACTGACATATTGAAAACCATTTGATTTCACTAATATACATTAAAATTAAAACAGTAACATAACATTTATTAATTAAGCAATTTTTAACAACAATAAAAAACATGATTGCTAACACTGACAAACATCCAGTAAACAAGGAACCCTCAGACATTTCTGGTGGGAGTACTGATTACAATTTGTCACAGATACCAAGAGACCTAAAAATATTAATATCCTCTGACCCATCTATTTTCATTTTGGTGAATCTATACTAAGAAATAATTCTAAGTGCCAGTGATATATTTTGTCAGTATTCATTGTGCCAAGCCTTTCCTTAATTAAATACCAATCTTTATAGAACATCTCTTGTCTGTACCTTTTACTTCTTCACTGATTCCTATTCCCTTCTCTCAAGCCCCCAGTGTCATTCATTTCTTATTCCTTTGCTGTCCCTCTAGGCCTTTCCTAAGGCATAAGCTATGCACTAGGGGAAGTGTTAGACTGAAAGAGAACAGAACTTGCTAGTTTCTCTGAAAGTATGCCCAATGAGCTAAACCCACATCAGCTTCTCTGGCTACTCACTTCAAAGTCCTACTACTGCTGGGCCTTGCCAGACTCATACATTTTATATAGAATAAAAGGAATAATTGATGTAAAATTGGAGGATATAAAAATCATTTCCAAGAAGCTGGAATAAAGCAGGCCGAGGGGCGATCAGTTACCTTAAAAAGTCCCTCAACAAAATTTCACTCTGAGCATTAAAACCACCTCTACTGGTATTTTCATCAATTGTCTTATCTTTTTGTGTAGATCATAATTTCCAAAATTATCTCCTTGATTGAATATATGTGCACTGCTTTTTGTTTGCCTCCACAAAAATTGAGAAGATTCAAAAGCAGGATGCAAACTGAGCATTGGCCTTTTGATTTTAACAAGAAGAACAAGGGACAGTGCTTTGTAGCAATTCAAGGAAAAAATTAAAAATTTACTTTTATAGCCAGAAACCTAAGATTCACTATGTGGTTGTGTCGGTAGAAGTAAGATGATACTGGGAATGTTTGGCACATATCTATATAGACCCACATCTAACATTGCAAGGTGCAAGGAAAGAGTACAATTAGCAGTCCCAGCTCACAAGGCAACCACTTCCTGATCTCATCCCTACTCATTATCACATAGGGAGGGACCTCACAAGCATACCTGGGATACACAGTGCAGACACCCAAGTTCCATCCACACACCCCTGAAACAATTGTCCCTTGTCCTCAGTCTTAGAGAGAGGTGGTGGAAAAGACACACGAAATCACTGGAGGTTGTTTTGGGGCCAATTGTTAGGAAATGTCCAGGTCTTGAGTACCTACAGTATAGTCTCCCAGAGGAGAGTGGTTTCTAAGTGGGCATTCTCCCTTGGTTCCCAAGGGACTCCTCTCCCCAGGGGAGTGGAACAACCAGAGAAGGACAAAAGAAGCCTCTACTAAAGCACTGGACCCAGGAGAAAGACCCCAATTCTCTAGGTCTAAGGTGGTCCTAGGTCTATTGTACTTTTATTCATTGTGAATATGGAAGAAAAAGAAATGAAATATCCTGACGCCTGTCATGGTTACCCATAGTTATTATATTTTTCTCTTTCCTTCATTCTGACAGTAATGACAGTATAATTGGTAAGTTATACAATATGGTAATCAGTTTCCTGATTGCAGTTTGTTGAGGGTTTTGTTGAGTTTTCTCACATATAAAAATAAGATTATTATCATTCTGCCTGTAAACGGCAGGCCAAGCTAATGACAGAGAGAAGTAATCATTGTCCACAGCCCATGTACCAGAAACACATAAGAAGGAAGTGAGACAGGGAAGGGGGACATCCTCAACATCATCAGTTTGTTATAAATAAGCCTCTATACTGGGGAAATTATTGTTCAGTGGACAGCAAGACCACAGGTTTTTCTGTACTCTGATGACCCCATATGCTCTATAGTATGGCCAGTGAATGCATGGACACATCCAGAAAATACAGTGAGAAAGATTAAATACATGCCCCTCTAATATAGAGGTGTATTCCATTACCCCCAATAAATGTGCTAAATTGCCGAACTGGGAGGATTGCCAGTTCCCAGATAGCTTGGATGCATATGATGTTCCTTTGGCCACAAATTTCTCCTGCCTCTGTTACAGTTTTCTCCTCCAAGCTGAGCTGTGACATGATATAGATTTCAATAAGCATAGTTCTTTTACTGTGTGTTGATGAGTCACTGGCACACAGGAAACAAATGGTGGTTGGAGAGAATCAACGAGTCAGACAATCTTTCTCTGATAACTGGCCTCTTATTTTATTTCTTAGTAATAATCCATAATGCCAAGCTATTTATTTAATGTTACCAGCCATGACCACTCTATCCTTGAACTTAATTTTATATTTCATGTTGCTCTGGAGACAAAGTCCTCTCTGATGACCAGCCCAAGCTTCCTTGCCTTTAATCCATCATGCAGCATTGCACTTAAAAGTTCAAGCCTGGAGCTGGATTTCCAAGTACCGTTCTGTTTTCTCACTCGGAGAATGCAGTTATGGCTGGACTTGCACAGCGGTCACCCAGTTGCTGCAGGGGCTTGTGAAATGTAATCAGGGAGCAATGTTGTGTGTCGGCACTGTGAGGTCCCTGGAGCCAGGTGCTACATGAATACAAGGTATTCAAATATTTTTTCCTGCAGGGTGGATGGTGCTTTGATACATCTTCATTGCATTGTATTGTGACAGGCCTCGGCAAAAAAATCATAAGACAATCAGCAGTGGGGTTTATCTTGCTGTGTAAACCTCAGTAAGAGGCAGACACACCTGGACTGCAAGCCAAAACGGCTTCCACAGAAGCCTTGGTTATCTCCCTTTTTTATTAATTTCCTTTCTTCACAATTGAAAATATGCAGCCCCAACTGCCTCTCTTAATTAAATAGATCCCGATATGCTTCAAATGAACAACAAACTCTGTCCTGTGTTTTTTCTCAATAAATCAATATTTAGGAAGAAAAAATTGACAGATCCTTCCGTAGATTAGATCTTATTAGTTCAAAAGATGATTCTTGATTATGTTCACTTTGAACACTGAGACATTCAGAGATCTTTGTAAGACTAGAATATGTAAAGCAAAAACATCTATGTGAACTAGCCAAGTATTTTGCACCTGCATAATAGCTAGATGATAGGAATCTATATACAACTCCAGCCAATATTGAATCCGTAATAACAGAAACACCATAATTCTATCTGCTATGAATGAAATTTCAGATGAGAGTGGCACACAGCAGAGTTATTTCTGTTTATTTATTCATCTTAAACCATGGAAATTTTTAAAGGGAAAAAACCTTGGATTGTTTATGTTTGTAGAAAACGTGGTAGGCTAGGCTTTTCGTGTATGTTAGCTAGTAGCAACAGAAACTGCTTCGAAGCCCATCTCTGTGTTCATCAATTACTCACCTTGGTGAAGAAAGCTGGGGTAAATGAATGCTTTACCTAGCATTTTGTTCTCACTCAATATAGAGACCACATTAGCATCAGAGCCAATAGGACCAGAACTGCAATCTCTCAGACTGAGGGAGGGAGAAGAAAGGGATCTACAGACAGATCGACATTGCACGACTCCTACACTATTTTTGCCTCTCACATATCTGGGTGCACATGCACACTTTTATACACAAGCCTATATTCCATCTGGAGACTAGAATGTAAGTAAAGTCTTATCTTTAGCCAGAACTTGGGGGAAAATTAATCATGCACTCATCTGATAGCAGAGTTATCAGCAACTCCAATTCAAAGGTAAATATGAATCCAGGGTTATCATGTAATATCCATAACAAGATCATCCATTTTCAAAAGAAGGTAGAAACACAAGCACTGACCTAGATAGAAGATCTGCAGAGATGCATTTTGGTAACATGTCATGACATTTAGCAATAGTGAATAGGTGATTTTTATCCTTGGGGCTCTATAAGGTAACCCCCATAGAAATGTGTCTTTCCAAGAGTCTCCTTAATTTACAATGTTAGCTCCCACCAGATATCAAAGCTTTGAATTGAAACTCTGATTACCTACATCTTCTTTTAAATGAATGAAAGTTCATAATAAATGATTCCAATAGCAGATGCAACATGACTGAATAGCTGCATTTCCCAGAATGTTGTCCTGACTAAAAGTTCAATGTTCAGTCCTTAATCAGAAATCTGACCCACAGATAAATGTGTTAGCTTCTAACATGACCCTCTATTGATTAAATTTTGCCCAAAATCAGAGAATTAAATGGAAAGGAGAAAGAGAATAAAATTGGTTTTTCTTTGTTTTCAGTTGAAGTGTCTTATTTGCCGAGATTACTTTGAATAAGAATTTACATATTATAGTATGGACTATATCTGAAAGTTTTTATTTGTTGTCCAAATGGATTTTAGTTTTTGGATTGCCAATGGCTTACATTCATTCAATCAGTAATTGTTATGTGTTGTATAGTTTATTAGGTAATGATTACTAGGTACAATAACATAGGTAAAATAAAACTGATTATTTAACCATAGACAGTTTAAATCACTATATTTAGGAAATATATTTGTGTGCACATTAGATTCTAAGAAAGCTGTATATGCCAAGGATAGCTTGTGGGAGAAAAAAAAGTATAGATTCTGAGCCATTAAAGTAGAACCTGAAATAGTCTTTAGTTTTAAAGATGAGATAGTTGAACCATATAAAAAGACTGTGGCTTTTTCAGTCACATCATTAGTTGATAATGCATGCAGGACTAGGACCTGGTCTTTTAAAAAGTAGATTTGATGAGGGGTTTTTCTATGGAATGCACATTCAATAAATATTCTTTGAATCAATAAATGATGCACAATGCCTTTCAAATAAATCTTTGCCCTGCCATTAGGAAATTAAATTTTATTTTCCTAAAAAATAGGCAGAAATCACTACCTATACTAAAAATTAGATAGATCAGAGAGAGAGAGAGAGAGGGATGAGAGACAAGAAGAGAGAGAGATTCCCAATCCCTAAATTTGGTAATTATATTTATTATTTTCCTATTAGGGAAGAGGGAATATTTTTGCTATCTCTTTGAAAATTTTTGTGTTCAAAAGCAAATACTCCGAATAGAAATAATGTATGAGTAATGTCTAGCCAAATGTCTATGTAAAATGTTTCCAATTATCTAATCCAATTTTCCCCTTGACAATGAATTTCAAAGGAAAAATTATATGTAGATCTCCTTGCTTCCTTATGGGGATTCCAAAGGCCTCTAGTATTAGTCTGTTTGCATTGCTGTAAATGAATACCTGAGAGTGGGTAATTTATAAGGAAAAGAGGTTTATTTGGCTCATGGTTCTGCACACTGTACAGGAAGCATGACACTGGCAATGCTCCTGGCGAGGGTCTCAGGAAGCTTCCAATCATGGTGGAAGGCAAAGCAGGGAGCAGATGTATCAGAAGGTGAGTGCAGAAGTAAAAGAGAAAGGGAGGAGGTACCAGGCTCTTTTAAACAACCAGATACCATGTAAATTCATAGAGTGAGAACTTATCCACGAGGATAGCACCAAGCCATTCATGAGAGATTTGCCCCCATGACATAAACACCTTGCACCAGGCCCACCTCCAACATTAGAGGTCACATTTCAACATGAGATTTGAAGGGGACAGATATCCAAACCATATTACCTCTCTTCCCATAGTAATTCAGGGGGAAAAAAGTATACATCAAGGAAGGGAGATTAGGCATACACAACAGACCCAGGCTTTTCATACATTCAGATCAATTTCTAAGAACGCATGAGAATACAGACCATCTAGACTTTCCTTCCTTCCTTCCTTCTTTCTTTAATTACCTTCTTTTTTAAGCAGCAAATTAAAGTTTAAAAGGACATTGAAACTACAACCATTAATCCTAAAATCCACTACCCATTGCACCGATGGTATTCCTATCATTAGGAATGGCTAGTTGTTGCTGGATTACAAAGAAGTCAATTCCTATATTTAGAGTTTTGAAATTCACGTTAGAGTTAATAGCTGAATAAACAAAGATTTTCCATTAAAAGAGCCAAGATTTTAAAAGAATAAAAGATTAATTGAAATAACAGTTTTGATAAAAATAAAAATATTACTTTTATACTATATATATTAAGGCTAGAAAGAATGTCAGATTTTGTAGATGCCATTTTCCACCCTTAAAAGAAGATAAATTTCAACCAGGTGGGAGAAGGAAAGAGTAGGGAAGGGGATAGCAATAGAATGAGCTGCTGGTAGGAGTCTCTGCAAAAGAGACCTAGGATTGGGAGGTCTGAGAGCAGGAAAGAAATGTGTCATCAGGAGTGCCAGAGATCCTCCCAAAAGGGTGCACCTTTCCAGCACAGGACTTCAACTGTGAATAGAAATATTGGCAGGTCAGGTACAGAGAGGGTCTAACAGACCCATACCCTGAGACTCCACAGCCTAGAGGGATTAAGAAGCATATATGAAAATTTCCAGTGACTCCAAAATGGGAACACAAGTGGCCAAGGGAGAGAACCAGAAGCCTTGTTACAGCTGTGATTAGAGCACGCTATTGCAGTTGTGGCAGGACAAGAGCAGTAAGAATAAAAACTGATGAACAAAGACAAGCAGGGAGGGATGCATGGCTGTAGACAAGAGCAGAAGCTTGAGGGTAGAGCAGACCTGGACCTCAACTTGCCCTCAATGCCAGAATGGTGTTTAAGAGCCACCAAGGTAGATTCAGGCCTGAAGAGGAGAAGAAAGGACACTGTAACCTGGAATTCTCTGTATGTCAACTCTGAATCAACTGAAAACCATAGTGGGGGAATTAACACATAATTTAAGCTCAATTATAGAGAATAAAATTTACACCCTTGAGTTATCACCTGTCAAATTTATGCTGGCTACATCCAGAAAATAAATGTGGATCTACTTTGGTGTTAGTAGATTAGGGATCGCAGGGGCCCAAAAAGCTCAGCCTCATGTCTGTCTTCTACAGCAGTGTTTCTCAACCTAGATACTGTTGACATTTTAGATTACGTAATTCTTTGCATAGATGGTTGTGGCAGATTGTCTTGTGCATTGTAGGATATTTAGCAATATTCATGACCTCCACCCACCAGATGCCAGTGGCAAACACTGCCCCTCCTAACATTGTTTCCAGACATTATTAAATGTCCTCTGGGCATAAGGGAGTACAAAATTGCCCCTGGTTGAGAACCACTGGTCTAGAATATACCCATGCAATCCTGAGAAAGAAATCACAGAACTTCAGAGGGCACAGTTCATAAATAACACGTGTAGCCAATTTTTCATTCACAAATGTGAAATAAAAACCAAGGTAAGTAACTTGACTTTATTCTGCCTCACTGTAAATAAAGAAAAGAACCGTGATTATAACCTAGGTTTTCTAATACCAAATTCTGTGCTTAATCTACCTAGAATTTGAAATATCTTATAAAGTTAGAACAGAATCTGGCACATAGTAGCAACTGCTAATTATTTAATGATTGGATGAATGAATGATTGGTTTAGCCAATTGAGCAATGCATTTTGGGGGGTATTCAGGAAGAACAATGATCCAAGCCTCCCAGCTAGTGGCAAAGCAATTTCTAGCAGTCTACTATACCTTTCAGAGCAGATTCTAACACCCATCTGCATATCTAAGAATCCAAAGTCAATGCAGCAAAATATTGCTAGCCAATTTTCTATTTAATCCTGGCAGTCCTGCTGCATTTCAAGGCTTTGAGATGGTGAACCTGAACTGACATTTTACATTTCACAGGTCTCGTGGATAATGAAGTTGAAGCAGCTGCATAAACTACCTGTGTTAGATCTGGTCTCCATTCTGCAATAGAAACCTCCTCTAACACTTATTGTCTGAATTGCACACCTTAAACCTTGCTTAAATATGTCATGTACTGTTCATTAGTTTCCCCTATAAAATTGCTGGCCATCTAAAACTGATGAGAGTTTTTCCTACTTCTTTATGTTTTCCATTATGTCTACCTAGCACAGTGTTGGGTACAAAATAGCAGATGCCCAGATTTGAACTGCTGACCATAATGTTATGGAAATTTATTTGATTTCTTCAGAAACTAGAATTCCTAAGGGCCATAGTTTGTCTCCCATACATAGGCCAAAAGCTGTGATTCTACTTTCTGTCCTTATTTATTAGTGTGTAGTTGGATGGTACATTATCTGACATCAGAAGCCAGTGGCAACTTTCCAATCTGTGCTACTAATAGAGATAAATGTGTAGCAGAGGTGGCAAACTGGCTAAGCGCCTACCAAAGGCAGCCCGAGGGTAAGTTCTGTTTAGCCATTTATTAAAGGCAACATAACTAGGTGCAGGTTGTACTCTGTCAATACAAGCACCTTGGCACCAAGCTCACATCACTAAATCATACTACCAGAATTTGAGTTTGTGACCCTTGGCACACAGCATCAGTAAATTAATATGAGTGATTAGCATGAGGACAACCAGAGCTCAGGAAGGTATGGAGTTAGCCAGATCTTACAGTCCCAGCCCTTGTGAGCCCTAGCCATTGTACTCTTCTTCAGAAGAAGCCCCTTCTTTTGGTGGTGTCTAGTCATTGCTGAAAATCTGAATGAGACTGAACATGTAAGTTAAATGTTTCTCCTGTCCTCTGGTCCAGTCAATCTTAGTACATTTGGGGCTTTGTCATGTGCAGCATAGGTATACTATTTTTGATAGTTTAGAGGCAATAATACAGGAGGGAGGTATGCAGACTTAAGCTAGCCAATTGTAATCAAAATTAAATTTATTTAATAGAAAATGATCTCAGCAGTAACAACGTAAAGTAGTACTTAAGAGTGTGGGCTTTCAAAAGAGGATGCTTATGTTAAATATTGAATTCACCACTTAGCATTGCGAGCTCAGGCCAGTTCCTTAACTTCTCTGTGCCTCTACTCCTTTATAAGAAAAATGGAAATACAGTAAGTTCCTATATAATGGCGTTGTATATTAAATTATTTAACACATGTATAGTTCTTGGACACATCTGACACAAATTAAGCTCTCCATAAATATTCACCATCATCGCTACCATCACCACAAAGTTATTGAAATGGGTCAGAACATGAAACGCTTACCTGTCAGCATTTTCAGGGACTCTTGAAACCATTTGGCAACCAAATAACTAAACACATAAGTTTAAGGTATAAATTCAGCTGAGTGTTAAACTCTTAAATATGAAGATAGTCACAGAGTTATTCAGCAATAAAAAATACTTAAAATGTTTTATTATTGAATGACATGAAAAGCCTTTATTCTTCCTAAGTTTCTTTGTTAACCCCAACTCAGCTCATGTCTTAAAGATCTCCATAGACACATTTCACCATGACAAAATATCCGACAATAACCCCAGGCCTCATCCACTTTTGGTGCCCCACAGCTCCTCTGAAAGGCAGAAGACAGAATTTTTAAATGTATTTTTAGAAGAAAATCATGGATACCCAGGGACAAGACTATAGCCATTAAAAATTATTAAAATATGCATATTCTCAGCCCTCCTTTTTCTCTCCTATTAAAGAGCAAATCCTGGTTTTGCTTGTGTAGCTTCTCCTGCTCCTCTGCCCACTAAGCAGAGAAGCAAGGATGGTTCCTGGAATTCCTGTTGCAAAACTCTGCCAATAGTTAAGAGACAGAACTGAAAAATATTGGGGGAAAGAGGATTTGCGTTTGAAAAGATACATTCCTAATTACAACAAAAAATGACTGAATGACAACAGAACAGAAAAAGGGAATGGTGTGGGAAGAAGAAAGGAAAATCTAGCAGCTCAGGTGTGCTGGGATGTTGGCGACAGAATCCCACTGGGCAATGAGACTTCATAAGGAGAGGATTGGGGTGACAGCAGTATCTTTAGAATACGAAGATTGGGAAAAGTGTTGAATAATTTGCATGTGAATTAACCTCCCTCTCCCTGTCCCTCTTTTTAGAAGAGTACCTAAATTTGGCCTTCTTCCAAATGAATTTTTCTTTCAGACCATTTGTTTTTAATTCAACACCTAACAAATACCTAGGACATGCTTTCTTGTAGGGTTACACAAAATATCAAACATAAAAGAGTGATGGGGAAGGAGTAACATTTGACTTGTATAAATGTCCAGGAATACCTCTTCAATCAAATTTCAAAGAAGATGGCATTGTGGTTGACTTTTAAATTATAGAGGGCCACTGTTTTAGAAATAGTTGCTGTCATTGCATTGAAGTTTCCAACATTGCACAGCAAGAACATGGACTCACTGGAGAAGGGCTGACATGGATTTACCCAAAACCTTGGGGAACAGCAAAGAATCCCCCATGCCTTGTGGTTTCATTTGTACTTTCATATGAAGCAATGGAAGCAGCAACTTAATTAGCAGATAAAGCTACTGCAGCTTCATGGGCTAGAGCTCAGCTGCTCTCTCCCTTCTCTGAAGTGCAATACAAATTAATTTACCAAAACATCCAAGAGTCATCTTTGTACTAAATGGTGCATGATTAAAAAAACACACACACTGGCTATATCCGCCCTTGCCACATTCATTGCCATGATTTGCTAAACGTTTATGAGATTGCCACTATTTTGGGGTGACGACAGCTTGGTAAAAGCCAGGAGGACCCTGGAAATGCACTGTGCTGCTGCTCTGAAAGGCAGAGCTTCAGATTTATTTGTTGCTATTTTGAAGCAAAATATTTCAAAGCAATCTAAAAGCTTGGGAGAGCAGACTTCTCTAATGACCCTATCAATCCTCAACTCCACAGTTTGCCATGGTCTCAAGTGATTTAAAAAATAATAATAAAAGTGCAGAGAAGTAGTACCTAAATATCAGCAAATATCAAAAAAAAAAAATCTGATTAGTAGGAAAAGAGACAGAGAGACTATGTAGAGGATTAGTCACAGTTTATAAAACATTGATGACTTTTGGCTACTGTGCTTTACTCCAAATGGGAGAAATTCATGCATAACCTATTGAGTAGGATGTCTTCAGAGTGAATAATACAGAGCTGAATAATACAGTTTCATTCGACTTTGAGACTCCTTTCATCTTACATAACTACCAGGCAAAGCATTGCGGCTCATATTCCTTGAATTGATTAAGTTGTTAAAGGAGGCTTGTCCAGGCCCTGTGTATTGCTCAGAAATTCTCAGGAGAAAGATTCACCACATCTCTGCCAGTCCCCAAAGGGATAAAGTCTGAACAGGAACAGACATTGCCCAAACACTTCCTCCTGATATAAACATCTCAGGCTCCTATTTTCGGGAGGACCAAAATACCCTTGTTTCTCTGCCTGCACGCTTGCCTGCTTTCTGAAAGGAAAAGCATTAGTTGGTTTTTACTCATGAGGCCATGGAAGTCTGCACTGTAATTAAATAGTACAATTTCAAAGTTGGCTCTGCCTCTAGCAAAACAGAAGCTATGTTAGTCAAAGGTCTTTATTTCCTTCCTTATAGATCATCAAAGTATATATATTTTTAAATGCAAAGAAGAAAAACCCTTACAAGGCAGAATAACAACTATGTTGAAGAAAAGTCAATAAAGCAATTTGCTCTTCAAGGGACCAACAGAGGTAATTTCCACTTTGATCATTCATGTCTGCATCCTGGTTTGTACCTGATTTATATAATTTCTAAAGAAAAATCTCCACATTCAATTTTTTATTAAAACCTATTTTGTTGGTTGGGGACAGAGGCCTTTAATTACCTCCAAGAAGAACATTCTTATTGGATTCCAAAAACGAAGTCACTCCTAAGCACAGGGACAAAAAGAGTATGTAACGGTGTATTAATTCATAAGAATGACAAGGAACCCCTTGTAAATTGCTTGAACATTGAGTCAGTGAGTACATCAAAAGTCACAATGAAAACAACAGAGGCCAAAGTGCATGACTTTACAAAACGTTGTTCATCAAGTCCTGAAGACTTTCCTTGCCAATTAGGCAGCTCCACATTTACAAAATTTCGTATCAATTTAACATGCAGTTTGCAAAAGGCGAAATTGAGACCCACACAAAAAAACTTAGCTAAGATTATCCAATTTACCCCAATTTATCTGCTTAGTGGTGGAGTCAGCAGCATTGCCTCCTGACTCCCAGCCATTCATCCAGTCACCATGAGACTGCAGTAGAGAGCTCTCTTAAAAAGCACTGCACACTGAGGCTGTTGGCAAGATGCCAAAACATCAGGAGGATGTGGTCAAGTGTTTTAAAAATGAAATCAATCATCTGCATGTTTAAGTGGCATAATGCCAAATAACCAACTCACTAAATGCTTAAATGTTGAAAGCCTGGCCATCACCTAAGTCTTTATAGTTACTAAGGTAGCTTTAAATGAATTGCAATTACCTTGTATTAAATGATGCTCCTCTTGTCGTTTGGGGAATTCTTCCTTTTTACTAGTTCAAAAGAGTTTGTGCCTTCAAAAAGTGAAAAATTACTTCCTTTTTCATGATCACTAATAAGATTAAATTAATTACCAACATCTTACTGGTTGAAACTAGAAAAGCACAATTACATACTTGAGGATTTCTTGAGGAAAGAGAAAACTGCTGACTTCAGTGCCATATTCTACATCAGTGATTGCCACTAAGTGACTCTATTATTCTGTATACATATACATAGTAAAAAGCATGTCTTTTATGTATGGCTGCAATCAAGATGTATGAGAGAGAGGAAGTTGGTGATCAGAGGACTGATGAGAAAGAGAAACCCTCAGAGGCTTCCTGAGGGGGCTGAGGGAGCTATAAAGGGGATCAGAATGGACCCTGGCAAGTAAAGGAAAGTCATCTGGGGAAAATGAGAAAGATGATGGTGATAATAAGCAAAAGGAAGGAAGCTCTCCTCTGCCTACAACCCACACCTGAGGTGGTGAATACCTACTGCCATCAGCAAATTAACCCTGGAGATTTGGAGAATCAAACTCAAGTATCAGGAAGACATGCCTTTGCTTGAGGGAAGTAGAATAGAAAAGCCCCCCCCCTTTTATTCAGCCTGCATACAGACTGGATAAATCCAGCAGAAGTTCTAGAATTTGGGAGAATATCTGAAGAAAAGCCTAGCCAGCGTAATTACTATTGCGTTATGTTCATTAAACTTAAGTCTGTGTTCAAAGTGCTTTTCAGATATTCCCAGGAGGGCTGGCAAAAAAGAGTGGGAAATGCTGAGATATCAATATTTATGAAGCTAATTATCTGGGGGAATCTGTGGAGGAATCCACTCACCCCAGTATGACACACATCTGTCTCTACATGGCTAGTGCATTCTGCTCTTAGACAATTCAGCTATTCATTGTCAGCCAAGGTTTACTGAGAACCTGCTATGTGCCAAGATTTGCAAGGTGCTGAGGTTAAAATGTTGAAATACTATCAAGTTGAAATGTGATTATAATCACCTTCCAACTGTTTCAATAATCCTTAAGACCAGAGACAGATAAACTCCAGGATCAGGAATAACTTCCAATTTCTAGCCCTTATTTGCTTACATAATGAATTTTTAGACTTAATCACTTCAGTCAACTGAATAAGAAATCAATTGAAAAATCAATAAGAAAAAATAAACCGAAGTGCAGTCTTCTTGAGTTGAAAATTTTTTGCACCTTTGAGATTCTTAAATCAGTTATCTGTGTAAGGACACACCATTTTTTTTAAAAAAGACACTTTATTCTCCCTGTTGAAAATAGGGAAAGGAATTATACTGCCCTCATTTTTCTTAGACTATTTACTTTAGAAAACTATAAATACTTTCTCCTCTCTTTGAAATGTATATAAATTCTTTTGAAAATTAAATAGTTTGATGGCCCAGGAAAATCAGCCTCAAACACCTGGAAGCCATCTCTTTGACATGTAAACATCAAGGGAGACCAGCATCCCTCCCTATGTCTCAGTTTCTATGGAAGGGTAGCACCTTAACTTAGATGGGAACCATGCCCCAAATTGTAAAACTCCCTCCTATCATAAAAGTATCTGAATTTTCCTTTGAATAAAACAAATATGCTAGCATTCACAGTAACCCCCATTACCAAGTAAAGTTAGGATGAATTATGTGACAAATGATGCTGTGAAGTCCTCTTATTTTAGCACTAGATATTGTTTTTTGTTTTGTTTTGTTTTGTTTTGTTTGGTTTTGAGACGGAGTTTCACTCTTGTTGCCCAGGCTGGAGTGCAGTGGTGCAATCTCGGCTCACTGCAACCTCCAACTGCCGGGTTCAAGCAATTCTCCTGCCTCAGCCTCCCTGAGTAGCTGGGATTACAGACTCTCACCACCACACCCAGCTACCTTTTTTTTTTTTTTTTTTTTTTTTTTTTCTAGTAGAGATGGGGTTTCGCCATGTTGGCTAGGCTGGTCTTGAACTCCTGGCCTCGGGTGATCCGCCTGCCTTGGCCTCCCAAAGTGCTGGGATTACAGGCACGAGCTACTGCACCTGGAAAGGACTAGGTATTGTTTTTATTGAGAACATGTGTATAATGGGTTGTGTTGGCTTGGCTATATAAATGGGTGAAATTTCTTTCTGTCTTTGCAATCTCTTACTGAATTGTCTGTGATGCACATTGCATACTGGTTTAATGCTTCTTTAACAAAAACTGTGTTTCTGTTTCTACTACCTTTATGAAGAAATGTCCTGGGTTGAAGAAGATTTTGTTTTTAATTATATTTCCTCAGCATCTGCAATTGTTTTTCTCCATTTTGTCCAGTAGAATATGAACTCAGTAAACCCAAAGGCTGTGTCTGTTTCGTTCACCACTGCATTTCTAAAGTCTGGCTCATTTGCACACTGAAGGTATTCAGTAAATATCTGTTAATGGACAGACCATCAAGATTTCTGAGAGAAGAAGCTTCAGATGATGAAGAACATTGAAGGTCATTGAAGAAAATTGTGACTTGCCAACAATGCAAGGCTTGTCCACAAAATAAAATTAAGTAAAGCCATGCTGTTAGAAGACCACTGGTTTCTACATTCTTCTCGCATCCCTTCCCTTCTCCTCCCTGCCTTCTCAACAAAAAGTAAAATCCCCACAACAGGGGTTACCACCACCTGCTGTGGTGCAAACGTGAACGATTCTCTGGAATCGTTAAGTTGGGTAAAACCCTACTTTTCAAACAGAAAAGCTAGCTTGTAGTAACATTATCTCTAAAGAGAATACAGCAAAGTGGGAAATCTGCATAATTACCTCTGTAAATCAGAGAACTAGGTAAAAACACCATTGACTCTATAAAGCAAGAGTAAGAATGATAACCCCTAAGTGTAATTATTCCACAGCAGAGATACAGAAACCAAGGCTCATGGGACTTATGACTTCCTCAAAGTCTGGCATGTAAGCAGAAAAAAGAAATTGACACTGGGACTCTGTCCTTTAGATTTCTATTCTCTTGCCCTTTCTATTTGCTCTCATTATTTCCTAACCCTTAACAGTAGAGTAAGCGATAACCATAAAGTCTTTTCCCCAAATAACCCTGCTACCCACAGTGTCAAGCTAGGGACTGACTCAAATCTATCCCGGCTTTCTGAGGTCCCTGTGCTGTGCCATGAGACCTGCTTAGTCTTCATGTGCATCTCATTGACATGAAGCTGCCATGCTTTTGCCACCTGGGATTTCTGCCACTTACCTTACACTTGGCTGCCCCTGACCTCCAATTAAGACTCACTGATGGTGGAGACATCCCAAGCAGTAGCAAACGCTTCTCCTTGTGTCTACTCTTCCTAGTTGGAGGAGGGGTGATAATTGCGAAATCAGGGACTCTTAAAAGTTACTGAAAGATGAAGCCCAAGAATATGAAGAGAAAAGGAGAGATCATTTTCGGAGGTATGAGGCCAGTTAGAACCAGAGGATATGTATTTGTATTTATTCAATAAACATTCACTGAGTACTTTCCGTGTGCCAGGATTGGCTGTGCAATAATGAATAGAATGTGGACCCTGCTTCTGGGACTTCACGATAGAGTGAGAGAAAGGTAGAGAAAAGCAAATGAATCATTAATATAATTCAATTTTATAAGTGTTTCAATAGTAGCATCAACCAACCAGAATAATCATCCAACTAGAAATAGAATATTTATCTAAATAGAAATAAAGAGAAAGTTTCACAAAATTCTAGAATTGAATAATAAATTTGTCCAATATAAACACTTCTTAAAGTGAAGTAGATAAATAAATAAAGCAAGTATTTACTTTGGATTTAATGGAGGAGCCTGAAAAGTGCTGGAAGTTAAATTCTTTAAAGCTACCAAGTTCCTACTATATACCAGGCCCCAGCCTGTACAGTGGATGCAAAAACCAAATAAGACAAGAAAAGCACAAGCACACAGCAAAATGAAGGCAGACATGTAAACTCACCATTATAGAGGCTGTGACAAACTGAACCAAATTATGCTACAAAAACAGAGGGGATTTTTAAATAAAACAGGGAAGTCAAGAGAGAGTCTCAAGATATGTGATCCTTAAACTGAGGTAAAGAGTGGAAAGGCGTTTACTAAGTTAAAATGAAGAAAAGAAACCATTTTAGAAAGAAAAAATAGAATGTGAAGAAACCACAGATGCTCAAAAAGCCTGCCAGGTTTGAAAACTAAAAGAAGACTTCATGATTAAAGGGTGGGCATGCATGTGGCTTAGTGCAAGATGCTTCAGAAACAGGCAGCTCAGGAAAACCTTCTATGGTAAACGGGGCACTTGAACTTGATGCTGAAAGCTATTGAAGGATGTGAAACAAAATAGAACCTGTTTGGAATTGCAACTTAGTCTACGCTAAAGGAGGCTACAGAACTAGGGATAGGGAAGATCTAAGTAGAAGATGCAGCGGATACTGTTCTCTGCTTTAGGGACTACTTTTTACCTATTTTATAATGATAAGGCAGCATGGTTCAGGCTTGTAGGTTCTTCCCCAGCCCCAGGGATGGACGAGTGGCTTCATTCCCAAGGGTCCAGTTAGAATACTCCTTCCTCACAACCAATCCCTACTATTTAGGCAAGGGCTTGATATACAGGATATACTTTAAAAATATTATTGAATGTTATTAAAAATAGCTTTGTGGATGCTACTCCAGAGAGTTTCCAGAATTCTTGAAGTTTAGGGGTTGTAGTTTATGGCATTATAATAAGCGTTACTAAAACAGGAAAGGATAAGGAGGCAGGTGTTGTCATTGTGTTCAAATTAACATTTATTAAGCACACTCTGCATGCCAAGTGCAAAATGAGGAGCTGAAGTAGGGCTGGTGGAAATGCAAACATGAATAAAACACAGTTCTTCTAAATATTTCACAGTTCTTTTCCCTAAATATCTCACCTTTCATTATTATTCTATATAAAATTTTCAAAATGCATAAAATAAAATAAAGGAATACGGTTGTTCAGAAAAGAAGTAGGTAACTTGCAGTTGTTGCTGTTAAGGATCAGGAAAGGCTCTGAAGAGGATAGTTTTGAGTTGTACCTGGGGTGAATGAGATTGGATGGATGAAGATGGGGACAAAATTGATATACTCTCTAGTCAAAGAGGAGGAGATTAAAGATCATTAACACTAATCTCAGGATGGCAGAAGAGAAGGAATTTTACAAGACACTAAAATTACTTAGGAAAGGAAAGCAAGCAGAGGCATTGGAGACAATAGCTTAATCATTTGAAGTATTCAAACAATAAGAAACAGCCAATGGTTTAGAAGTGGCTCTGGAAAGCAAGGGGACACAAATAGGAAGGGGGGCAGGGTTTCTCTAAAAGTGGGAAAAGCGAATGGAGCTGCTGAATAAAGGATGGCCTCTCCACGTTGTGATGAAGGTCCCAGGGGCCATAGCAGAGACAGATGCAGGAGAGATTAAGTGGAGCTTGAGAGCTGCTGGCATGCAGGATCCACATTGGCCTCAGACTGGAGAAGGCAAGAGTGAGCAAACTGCTGCTGTAAAGAGAATGAGGTCAGCAGAGAGGTGGGGGATGGAGCAGAGATACCTCAGCCAATGGGGAGAGTTCAGCTTACAGAAATACAATCATCTGTCTTCTTGTTAATGCTCCCTCCATCACTCTGGTTTCTAAGTTCAGAATTCACACTGGAAAGCAATCATATACACAGTGGGGTAGGATTTAGGCTTTTTCTGCTGCTTTTCTTTTACCCTTATTTTAGCTTTAATGTATTAGAATCAAATGGAAATTAAGCTTACCATGAGATTCTAATACTTGATGGCACAAGGTCCTTGGCATAGTATCTGCAGGCAGCAGTGTCTTCTCCAGGCTTCCCTAGCTCCTAAGTCCAAAATATTTCTAAGTACATATATGTTTATTTTTGCTATCATAATTGATTTATGAGCATTTTTCTTCTCAAGTTATATTAGAGGATTTTGTCACATTTTTAAAATCCTTGATAAATTTCCTCATATGAATTTTTGCCAAAAACTAGAATTCAGGAATTATTCCCAATAATTGCTGCTGCTGATGAGATATTGGTAAAGAGGGAAAGATGAAATTTTTATCTATTTTATTCATATAAATGAAGACAGAAACAAAAATGGATCAGTTCAAGCCAAGCAATTATCCAGAAAGCCAATCTAATTTCTTTTATAATTTTTAATTACCAAGTAATTCAAGCAATATTCTTCTCATAAAAAGTTCCAATAATAAAAGCAAAAGTCCCCAATTACCACAATACTCAATCTTACTTCCCTCTTTGGAGGTACTCACTATTATTAGTTTAGTGTTATCCTTCCAGAACTTTTTCTATTTGCTTAACATATACAGGCGTAGTCTAAGTGTTATTTAATGTACATGATATCACATGCTTTCCTAACTTGACATACCCTTGAGATATAGGTAAGTTCAAGCATTCCAACCGACTTCCTCCTTTTTAACTTCTACGTATCATTTGTATTAGGGTAACGTTAGCTACTTCAACAAGTAAATCTCAAAATATCAATGGATTAAAACAGGAGAAGTTTATGTCTTATTCAAGTACCAGTCCAGTGAGGGTGATGCAGGTCCACAGGTAGTTTTCCTTCATTCAAAAACCCAACTCCTTCTGTATGACTTTTGGCCACTTTCTAGGGTCCTCTGATTATCTGCATTCAGTCAGCAGAAGTGGATGGAGAAGGTACATCTACTTTTTAAAAGTTATGGCCTAGAAGTGACACACATTACTTCCACTAATCTTATACTAATAATTTCAAGGGAGATTAAGAAATTGCTAATTTAATTATTCTGCCATTGATGGGTTATCTTTAGTCTTTGTCCTTATGAGTAATGCTACAATGAATGTTTTTGTGCCTGCCTTTGTAAAAACATGGACAAGTACTTCTCTGGGGTAGAAAATGAGCTATGTAAATGATGGCTTAAAGAATGTTCACATTTTTTATTTTAATGGAGACTGCCAGATTGTTCTCAAGAAATGACTATACCAATGCATACTCCATCAACAATGTATCTCATTAATACAAGCTGCTATCAATCATTTATATTTTCACTAATACAATAAATAAAGATGATATTTAATTGCTCTAATTGCATTTCCAAGATTTCATAGTGATGTTGAGCATCTTCTAATATGTGTAATATCTATCACATTGATTAGTCATAACTTTTGCACATCTTCTGTTTGGTTGCAGGTATAACAAAATGTTCAAATGGAACTATGGCAGTACAGTTTTAACTGAGGCCATAGAACATGAGATCAGCCTCATCAACATTACAAAATGAGCTATGAGAAGGCAAAACCAGGACTTTCAAAGCAGATGGTTAGGAACCAGTTTGGGGATACTTTGCTGAACACCTACCTCCAATCCATAAACTAATATTGAGGGGTTGAGAAAGACAAGAGATACTGGAGAGGAATTCCGGAGAGAGGTAGAAGGATTATAGAGATAGAAGGGGTTTAGAAGTAGAAGATACATTTCTCTTTATCAAAATGAAGGAAACGGACATTAAAGGTGACCCCTCCCAATCTATAACTTGAACTATGTTGTGTGGAGCTTGGGGACAAAAGAACCAGAAGTCTGAATCACTACCGAGAAATCTAAACAGCAGTTACTATGGATAGCCGGCCACTCTTCAGGCAGAAGATAAGTTTAATCGTAAAAAGAATGCATGTGATTTCTCTCGACCAGAAGTTGTCCATGCAAAAGGAAGAGCTGGCTTAAATGTATCCCAAATTGTATTCTAAAGGCCAGTTAGAGGGGTAAATTGATCTTAGTAGTGAGAAGCTGGAAGTATATTACTGCTGCTTAGTGGCTAAAAGAAAGAATAAGAAGTAATTTCTTCTGAAGAATCCATTTACCATTATGATGGTTGTATTAGTTTTCATGCTGCTGATGAAGACATACCCAAGACTGGGTAATTTAAAAATAAAAAGAGGTTTTAATGGCCTCACAGTTCCACATGGCTAGGGAGGCCTCAGAATTATGGCAGAAGACAGTAGGCACACCTTACATGGTGGCAGGCAAGAGAGAATGAGAGCCAAGTGGAAGGGGAAACCCCTTATAAAACCATCAGATCACATGAGATTTATTCACTATCATGAGAATAGTATGGGGGAAACTGTCCCCAGCATTTAATTGTCTCCCACCAGGTCCCTTCCATAACACATGGGAATAATGGGAGCTACAATTCAAGATGAGATTTTGGTGGAAACACAGCCAAAACATATCAATGGTGAACTGCAGGAGAGGAGACCCCAATGATGGGGTGAAAGAAGTCTCCAAAAACTCTACAAATGAAGAATAATATAACTGACCCAATGGAGCTGAAAAACACAACATGAGAATTCCACAATGCAATCACAAGTATCAGTAGCAGAATAGACCAAGCAGAGGAAAGAATCTCAGAGCTTGAAGACTATCTTTCTGAAATAAGACAGGCAGACAAGAATAGAGAAAAAAAATGAAAATGAATGAATAAAATCTCTGAGAAATATGGAATTATGTAAAAAGACTGAACCTATGACTGATTAGGGTACCTGAAAGAGATGGGGAGATCAGAACTAAGTTGGAAAGCATACTTTAGGATATCATTCAGGAGAACTTCCCCAACCTAGAAAAACCGGTTAGCATTCAAATTCAGGAAACCCAGAGAATACCAGTAAGATACTCCACGAGAAGTTTAACCTCAAGACATGAATCATCAGATTCTCCAAGGTCAAAATGAAAGAAAAAATGTTAATGGCAGCAAGAGAGAAAGGCCAAGTCACCTACAAAGAAAAGCCTATCAGATTAACAGCAGATCTCTCAGTGGAAACCATACAAGCCAGAAGAGATTGAGGGCCAATATTCAACATTCTTGAAGAAAATAATTTCCAAACCATAATTTTATATCCTGCCAAAGTAAGCTTCATAAGCAAAGGAAAAATAAGATCCTTTTCAGACAATTAAATGCTGAGCAAATCCGTCACTGTCAGGCAGGCCTTTCAAGAGCTCCTGAAAGATGCTCTAAATATGGAAATGAAAAACTGTTACAAAAAGCACACTGAAGTACACAGATTAGTGAAACTATGAAGTAACCACATAAACAAGTCTGCAAAATAACCATTTAGCATCATGATGACAGGATCAAATTCACACATGGCAATATTAACCTTAAATGTCAATAGGCTAAATGCAGGAGAATCACTTGAACCCAGGTGGTGGAGGTTGCATGAGCCACAATCATGCCACTGCCCTCTAGCCTGGGCAACAGAGTGAGATTCCATCTCAAAATAATAAATAAATAAATAAATAAATAAATAAACAAATAAATGTCCAATTAAAACACACAGAATGGCAAGCTGGATAGCGTGGAGACCTATTAGTATGCTGTCTTCAAGAGACCCATCTCAGGTGCAAAGACACACATAGGCTCAAAATAAAAGGATGGAGGAAATTTTAATAAGAAAATGGAAAACAGAAAAAAGCAGGGGTTGCAATTCTAGTTTCTCACAGACTTTAAACCAACAACAACAAAAAAAGACAAAGAAGGGCATTACATAATGGTTAAGGGTTCAATTCAACAAGAACTAACTATCTTAAATATATATGCATCTAATACAGCAGGAGAACCTAGATTCATAAATCAAGTTCCTAGAGACCTACAAAGATACTTAGTCTCCCACACAATAATAGTGGGAGACTTTAACACCCTACTAACAATACTGGACAGATCATCAAGACAGAAAATTAACAAAGATATTCAGGACCTGAACTCAGCTCTGGATCAAGTGGACCTGCTAGATATCTACAGAACTCTCCTCCTAAAAACAACAGAATATACATTCTTCTCATCATCACATGGCACTTACTGTAAAATTGATGACATATTGGAAGTAAAACACTCATCAGCAATTCTTTGAAGCTAATGACAACAAAGAAACAATGTACCAGAATCTCCACCCAGAGTCTCTGGGACACAGCCAAAGCAGTGTTAAGAGGGAAATTTATAGAACTAAATGCCCACATCAAAGAGCCAGAAAGATCTCAAATCAACAATCTAACATCACAACTAAAAGAACTAAAGAACCAAGAGCAAACAAACCCCAGTGCTACAAACACAAGAAATAACCAAGATCAGAGTAAAACTGAAGGAGACTGAGACACAACAAACCCTTCAAAAAATCAACGAATCAAGGAGCTGTTTTTTTCAAGAAAATTAATAAAATAGACCACTAGCTAGACTAATAAGGAAGAAAACCAAATAGACACAATCAGACAAAAGAGGGATATCACCACTGACCCCACACAAATACAAACAACCATCAGAGAATATTATAAACACCTCTATACATATGAACTAGTAAATCTAGAATAAATAGATAAATTTCTGTACACATACACCCTCCCGAGACTGAACCAGGAGGAAATTGAATCCCTGAATAGGCCAATAACAAGGTCAGAAATTGAGGCAGTAATAAAGAGCCTACCAACCAAGGGAAAAAAAAAAAAAAAAAACAGCACCAGATGAATTTACAGCTGAATTCTCCCAGAGGTACAAAGAAGAGCTGGTACCACTTCTACTGAAACTCCTCCCTAACTCCTCCCTAACTCATTTGATAAGACCAGCATCATCCTAATACCAAAACCTGGCAGAGACACAACAAAAAAAAAGAAAACTTCAGTCCAATATCACTGATGACCAGTGATGCAAAAATCCTCAATAAAATACTGGCAAGCCGAATCCAGCAGCACATCAAAAAGTTTACCTGTCACAATAAAGTTAGCTTCAGCCTGGGATGCGAGGTTGGTTCAACATACGCAAATCAGTAAATGTAATTCATCACATAAACAGAACTAAAGACGGAAACCATATGATTATCTCAATTGATGCAGAAAAAGGCCTTTGATGAAATTCAATATCCCTTTGTTTTTTATGTCAAAAACTCTCAATAAAATAGGTATTAATGGAACATACCTCAAAATAATAAGCCATATATGACAAACTCACAGCCAATATCATACTGAATGGGCAAAAGCTGGAAGCATTCCCCTTGAAAACCAGCATAAGACAAGGACGCCCTCTCTCAACACTCCTAATTCAACATAGTATTGGAACATTCGGCCAGGGCAATCAGGCAAGAAAAACAAAATTAAAGAATATTCAAATAGGAAGAGAGGAAGTGAGGAAGTCAAATTATCTGTGTTTGCAGATGACATGATCCTATATCTAGAAAACCCCTTTGTCTCAGCCCAAAAGCTTCTTAAACTGATAAACAACTTCAACAAAGTCTCAGGATACAAAATCAATGTGCAAAAATTGCTAGCATTCCTATGCACCAACAGCTGGCAAACAGAGAGCCAAATCATGAATGAACTCTTGTTCAAAATTGCTACAAAGAGAACAAAATACCTAGGAATATAGCTAACAAGGGAAGTGAGGGACCTCTTCAAGGAGAACTACAAATCACTGTTCAAAGAAATAAGAGAGGACACAAATAAATGGAAAAACATTCCATGCTCATGGATGGAAAGAATCAATATCATAAAAATGGCCATGCTGACCAAAGTAATTTATAAATTCTATGCTATTCCCATTAAACTACCATTGAAATTCTTCACAGAATTAGAAGAAAACTATTTTAAAATTCATATTGTACCCCGAAAAAAAGGAGTGCATAGAGCCAAGACCATCTGAAGCAAAAAAACAAACAAACAAACAAACAAAGTTGGAGGCATCACATGATCTGACTTCAAACTATGCTACAAGGCTACAGTAACCAAAACAGCATGGCAAAAAACAGACACATAGACCAATGGAACAGAACAGAGAACTCAAAAATAAGACTGCTCACCTACAACCATCTGATCTTCAACAACCTTGACAAAAACAAGCAAGGGGAAAAGGATGCCTTATTGGCATGGGCAAAGATTTCATGAGAAAACCTCCAAAAGCAATAGCAACAAAAGCAAAAATTGACAAGTGGGGTCTAATTAAACTAAAGAGCTCCTATACAGCAAAAGAAACTATCATCAAAGTGAACAGACAACCTACTGAATGGAAGAAAATTCTTGCAACCTAATCATCTGACAAAGGTCTAATATCCAGTGTCTACAAGGAACTTAAATTCACAAGAAAAAACAAACTATCCCATTAAAAAGTGGGCAAAGGACATGAACAGTCACTTCGCCAAAGAAAACATTTATGCAGCCAACAAACATATAAAGAAAACCTCAACATCACTGATCACTAGAGAAATGGAAATCAAAACTACAATGAGATACCATCTCACACTGGTCAGAATGGAGATTATTAGAAAGTCAAGAAACAAGATGCTGGTGAGGTTTGGGGAAAAATGAACACTTTTACACTATTGGTGGGAGTGTAAATTAGTTCAACCATTTGGAAGATAATGTAGCAATTTCTCAAAGACCTAGAGGCAGAAATACCATTTGACCCAGCAATCCCATTACTGGGTATATACCCAAAGGAATAGAAATCATTCTATTATAAACATGCATGCATGCATATGTTCATTACAGTACTATTCACAATAGCAAGGACATGGAATCAACCCAAATGCTCATCAATGATAGACTGGATAAAGAATATGTGGTATATATACACCATGGAATACTATGCAGCCATAAAAATGAAGGAGATCGTATCTTTTTCAGGGACATGGATGGAGCTAGAGGCCGTTATCCTCAGCAAATTAACACATGAACAGAAAATCAAACATCACATGTTCTTTCTCACTTATAAATGGGAGCTGATTGAGAGCACATGGACACATGGTGGTAACAATACACACTAGGGCCAGTCAGAGGAGCTGGGAGAGGGAGAGCACCAGGAAAAATAGCTAATGGATGTTGGGCCTAATTCCTGGGTGATGGGTTGATGTGTGCAGTAAACCACCATGGCACACGTTTACCTATGTGATAAACCTGCACATCCTGCAAATATATGCAGGAACTTAAAAGTTGAAGAAGAAAAAAAACCTCAACAAATGTGCCCCACACAGTGTGGATATCAACAATTGACAACACCGGTCAAATAACATATACAACATATATGCCTCTCACTTCTCATCTCCCAACCTTTTCCTAACTTCAACCCTGGAAGAATAACATACATCCTAGTAAGTAGAAGAAGAAGAGAAAAACACAGGTTGGGAATATTGAAGTTATGGGGAAGGATTGTCTACACATCAATTCCTATGTAGGCTGACAGAAGTTTACATCTTCCACATGATCTGCCCAGGTTAAAAACTTCAAGAACAGTGGCCATGTCAGACCAGGAGAACAAAATAGAAGATTCTTCCAAACTTGAGAAATCAAGTTGTATCACTAAATTTATATCAAGCTTTGAGTTTGCTGGGATTTCATGATAGAGTAGCACTAAGAGAGGAGATACACACATCACTTGGCAAGAGGAATGAGCGATGTGAAAAGAACCTAGATCGGCTGGACCCTCTCAGGAAAAGAGAGGACCAGAATGCCACGTTTTCTTCTCAAGGAGGCTCTTTCTGCCTATCTACCCCTAGGTCCTATGAAACAAAGAAAAACAATTTACCCTAAACAACCTAACTGGCATGAATTACCAAGCAGGTAAAGTATTGCCGATTATCTGAATTCAGTAGACACACGGTGTCTGACAATTTTAAATATCCTTTCAGCCTGATTTAGTATGTCTTTAGATGAATTAATACATTTTGAATGCTTAGAAATGTGTCTGACAAAGGGTACATTCTCAATAAGTATTATGATTATTATGAAAAAATAATCAAGTTCTGTATAAATTTAAATTATCTGGTGGGTGATTTTGTTCACTGCTTATATTGACACTGAGGTGCGATGCAATTTCTATTTTGTTAAACAATAATTGCCTTTGTTTCAGTCCCCTGAGAAAAGAGTATGTGTGTGTGAGTGCATGTGTGTGTGTGTGCGTGTAGCATAAAATTTCAAATAATTACTGAAATAAATAAAATTAAACCATATTATCACAACAGAACCTACAACTCTGCAAGGTAGAGACTGTTATGTTACTGTGAAAGCCACATGAGATATGGACTTTAACATCATAGCTCAAAGCTGCCTATTTTTTCCCTAGTAATTGCACATTTAAAATAACCATGAAAGAGTCGATATAAAGTAAGGCAAGCTGGAAAGAGCTTGACTATCTGTAATGGGAAGCCCAGGCATAATAACCTTAGGCAGTGAGAAGTGATCTGAAACAAGAAGACTGCAGCGTTGCCGAAATAGACTTGGCTGCAGGTAATTGACAGTCTACAGCTAATCACAAGTTTTCAGCAACTAAACCCAACTCTATTTAGAGTCTCCCTTCCCCAAGAAGGATCTAAACAGAGAAACTTCTAATGGCTGCCTGCTCTTGTAGGGGCAGCTTCCAGCAAATGGGCAGTGCCAGGACAAAAAGCCTAATAGAGGTGCATTATGGACTCATTCATGTGGATTTGCTCTTCCACTTGGTTTGCCAAAACCAGTAAGAAAAACCTCTTGGAAACCTCAAGTTCATCCTTTCAATTGAGATCAGATTTATCTAAATAAAGGAAAAAAATGGCACTGATTTACTTAGTACTACCCATTTTTAGAAAAGTTACATAATAATCAGCATAGTCACCTCTTCTTGGCAGTTTGGAAAAATTTCTAAGATGCCAGAAATTCAAGTTCACAGAAACAGAACTTCCTAGAAACCTCACATTCAGGAAACTAAATATCTCCCACTTCGGTCTAGGAGGTGAGTAATGTGGGAATAGGGAAGGATCTAAGGTGCCAGCCACTGCTAGACTTAACTCTGGCAGGCCTCACTGGGCCTCACCAGTAGCACATAGTAGGTGCTTCCTCAATGTTTGTCCCATTCCTTATAGGTACAATTGGTCCTTGTCCCATAAAGATTATAATTTCATAATTTTTAAATAATTTCAACTTTTAGATTTAGGGAGTAGAAGTGCAGGTTTTTGTTACATGGGTATATTGTGTGACACTGAGCTTTGGATATGAGTGATCCCATCACCCAAGTAGTAAGTGTAGTACCCAATAGGCAATTTTTCAGTTTTGCCTCCCTCCCTCTCACCCCCGTACAGTAGTTCCCAGTGTCTATTATTCTCATCTTTATGTCCATATGTGCTCAATGTTTACCTCCCACTTGTAAGTGAGAACATGCAGTATTTGGTTTTCTGTTTCCATTAATTTTGTTAAGATGATGACCTCCAGCTGAATCCACATTGCTGCAAAAGACATGATTTCATCCTTTTTATGGCTGCACAGTATTCCTGATATATGTGTACCACATTTTCTTTAACCAGTCCTTTGTGGAGCAGCACTTAGGTTGATTCCACATCTTTGCTCTTGTGAATAGTGCTACAATGAACATACTTGTGTGTCATTTTTGTAGAATGATTTATTTTCCTTTGAGTTTATACTCTGTAATTGGATTGCTGCTGGGCTGAATGGCAGTTCTGTTTAATGCTTTCCATAGTGGCTGAACTAATTTACATTACCACCAACAATGTATAAGCATTCAGTTTTCTCTGCAGCCTCATCAGCATCTGGTTTTTGCTGCTGCTGCTGTTGTTGTTTTTACTTTTTAATAATAGCCATTCTGACTGATGTGAGATGGTATCTCACTGTGGTTTTGATTGGCCTTTCTCTGATAATTAGTGATAATGTGCATTTTTTCATATATTTGTCAGCTGCTTGTATGTCTTCTTTTGAGATGTGTCTGTTCATGATGAAATATTTTATAGTCATTGGCATAAACTTGCCATCAGATGATGAATAGGTAGGGAGTGGATAATGAATAGGTAGGTGGAGAAACTGGATATTCTCACTCAGTGAGAACACACAGACCATCAGAAGAGATGCTGTGTCTCTCAGTCTATAAATGCAAAGTGTACAGAAAAGGACTCTTCCACCATCTTCTTCATGGCCTAGACAAAAATTCTGCCCAGTCAGAGACCCAGAAGGAGTAAGATGGAGGGATAGAAGGTGAGGACAAAGAAGAAAATGGGTCTAGCAACCTTTGCACATGAACTAGAGGTGATCAGAAAGAGAAGCCAGATGAAAGTTTGTTGGTCAGTTCATGTGCTGGGTTGGATAACATTCCACAGGAATTAATATCCACTCAGAATCTATGAGAGCCTATTTAGAAATATGCTTTGCAAATGTAAACACATTAAGATGAGGTCATACTGGATAAGGTGGTCCTGAAATCCAATTTGGCTTATATCCTTATGAGAGGGAAATTTGGACACAGAGACACAGAGAGGAGAATGCTGTGTGGAGACAGAGGCAGAGATTGGAGGAATTGTCCTTTCTACAAGTTGTATTTTGTGGAATCAAGTACCAAGAAGTTAACATGGCAGCGTTATCACAACACGTATCACCTAATTTCAGTACATTTTTTGACTCTTCAGCAAACATTTCATTTTAATTTCCAACTTTCATTTTAAGTTCAGGGGTACCTGTGCAGAATGTGCAGGTTTATTACCTAGGTAAACGTGTGCCAGGGTAATTTGCTGCACAGATCATACCATCACCTAGGTATTAAGCCCAACATCCATTAGCTATTCTTCCTGATACTTTCCCTTCTCCCACCCCCACTCTGACAGGTCCCAGTATGTGTCGTTCCCCTAGATGTGTCCATGTGTTCTCACCATTCAGCTCCCACTTATAAGTGAGAACACGTGGTATTTGGTTTTCTGTCCCTGCAGACAAACATTTTTTGAAAGAAAGAAAAAGAGGAAGCAAGAGAGAGAGAGAGAAGGGGAGGGGGGAAAGAAGAGGTGGAAGAGGAAGAAAGGGAATAGACTGCCTTTGAAATCACCTAGCATTATGCTCTCATTTTGCAAATGAGGCAACTGAGACTCAAAGAAGTAAATTGACCAATGGGAGCAAAGAAGTCACCGTTACTCCAGGTTGTTGTTGCGCACCTCCAAAACATGTAGAATAGAGTGGTGGTTTCTTAAAAGGAAGCTAGAAAGAGATGGAAGGATAAAAAGTATAGTAAATAATATTATATTTACTAAATGGTATTCTACATTATTCTATGTAAGATATTAGAAAAAGGTATATTAAAAAATAAGGAAATCAGTGTATCTGAACCACACTGCTATAGACTGAATGTTTGTGTTCTCTCAAAATTCATATGTTGAAACTCTAATCTCCAGCATAATGGCTTTTGGAAATGGGGTCTTTGAGAGATAATTAGGGTGAGATGAGATCACGAGGGCAAGACTCTGGTCTGATAGAACTTGTACCCTTATAAGAGACACCAAAAAGCTGTTGCTCTCACTCTCTCTCTCCCTGTCTCTCATTCCCCTTTTCCATCCTCATCCCACCATGTGACAACAGAGGGAGAAGGTGGCTGTTTGCAAGCCAGAAAGAGAGTCCTCATCACCAGGGCCCAACCATGCTAACACCCTGATCCTGAACTTCCAGACTCCAGAACTGTGAGAAATAAATATCTATTGTTTAACCTACCCAGTCTATGGTATTTTGTTATAGCTACCTGAGCTGAATAAGACACATACATATGTGGAATAAATCCTGGACAAACCACACCAGTCTTCTTTCTTAATTTCCCATCTGGAGTATCCTTTGTTTCTCATATTAACCTCCTCCCTACCACATGCGCGCACACACACACACACACTCCTGTTACAATTACACACAACTATAACTCTAACAAGGCTGTGAGCCCCACGAAGGCGAGGATCTGGATCCCATTAGTCTTTTATCCCTCGTCCTGTCTAGCATCATATCTGGCTCCAAGCAGCCTCTCATTAAATATCTGTTGAAGTAAATAGAATTGACTGTTGAGCACTTATCAATCCCTAGATGAGACTCTTTCCAGCCAGAAAAGAGATTGGCAGGTCTCAACAGGGTTAGTATGCAGCTTTTCCTCCACTAAGATTTAAGAAACTGCGTGCAGATTCCACCAGCCTTCTGAGCATCCAGAAATCGATGACGACAAATGGTATTGTCAAAGGACCAGGTCATGGGGGAGTGCACACATTGGAAGCGCCAATGGATGGTCCACCAATGATGCAGTCCCCACAGGAGTGTATCAAAGCTGCCTCCACCTGGCCTCACACATGGAGCCGGTTCAGACTCTCAGGCAAAGGGCAGCTTGCTGATTTCTGTCCTCAATGCCTTGAGTGATGTCTGTGTCTGTCAATAGAAGAGGAAGGATGAATTATCTCAGAGCTGGGCTGCAAGGCATAGAGAGGAACAAATAGCCACTTGTACTCCTGCAAGATAAGCAAGGAAGAGGAATGGTAAAGGAAGAATAAAAGACCGGCAGGCCAGGGGCACACAAATGAGCTGTGCTCCAACTGTACAGAGCAGGAGGATGGAGACCTACTCATTGCATGTGGAATCCATCATCATTTTAATTCCCAGAGGCAGGTAGAACTATCCTGAATTAAAACGTGAGGTGGGCCTAACATCACGAACCTTGCAGTATACATATACATTAGCACACTGGCTGTGAATTGGAAGCCTGGATGGAATTAAAAACTCAGAAATGCTCTAATCATTGCTTATAATGAGGAGCTGTGACACATGATAAAACTCGTTCTGTCAGCACCCCACTGCTTTGTCTACTCACCCCTGTCTCTGCCTCCAAGCCTCCCCCGACCAACCCTCTAATCTCCCCTCCTTCGAGAGCCACCATCCATCTACCAGAGCGGTCAACTCAGTCAATGTGGCAAAATAGATGAAAGTCTTGAGGAAGATGCTGGGAACCCTGGGGTGGAAAATTGAGTGGAAAGGGAGAGGAAAAGAAGAGCAACAAGAAAGGTTAATTTAAGACCGGAGATAGCCACTTTGACATTCTCATTCCTGTATTATCTTTTGCCTGGCAGCTGCAGCTGTTCACCCACTTTCATCACGGGCATAAACAGTCCATATCTGCAATTACAAGCGCCCAGGGAGCAAGCATTAGTATGCTGCATACAGTCTGGGGAAAGGTGTAATGCTGGGCTTCTTTCTGCCTTAGAAGTTCCTAGCAGACATGCCCAGGAACAAAGGGAAAAGAAATACAGACAAGCCGAGCCTCTGTTGGATGTTAGCACCCATGTCTGAAGAATGGGGTTAGATGGTCGTGTCAGAATCAAAGGAGAAGTGAACAGTAGAGAAAAGATGCCATTGGAGAATGAGACTGATGTTTTTAATCCATCCTAAAGAATTAACTACCCACTAAGATCTTTGGGCTAATTTTAGGGGTAAGTAAAACAATAATAAGAGGAAAAGGCAGCTCAACCCAAAGCCAAGTACACAGAGACACACAATAAAGGAAAATTGAAAAGAAAAACTATTGAATATTCTGTCCTCTAGCCTCTCATATTATCTGTCAGTTGATATTTTGTCATCATTCTCTATCCTAGTCAAAAGAGCACGTCATTACACACAGAATAGAACGATTCAATGTTTCCTACCAAGTTTTAGATCAGACTTAATAACACCAAGCCCTCTAAACATCTCAGCTTCATCCATCAACTTAGACCTATAGGACTAAGGAAAACTTTATTTTTAAGGTCACACAATTAAAAAATTATATTAAAGAAAATTGATAAGAAATATATCAGAAACTAAATGTTCAATAATAGGGAGCTGGTTAAATAAATCATAAAATGCACATTTACCAGAATACTATGCAACCAGGAATTTAGCTTTCGATTTTCTAAGCTAGTAATTTATATACATGAAATGCAGCCTCCTATGGAAGCTGTTGTAGCACAGGAGTGTCTAAAGCATATAAAACAAGGCCGGGCATAGTGGCTCATGCCTGTAATCCCAGTACTTTGGGAGGCCAAGGCAGGCAGATCACCTGAGGTCAGGAGTTCGAGACCAGGCTGGCCAACATGGTGAAACCCCATCTCTACTAAAAATACAAAAATTAGCCAGGTGTGGTGCTGCATGTCTGTAGTCCCAGCTGCTCAGGGAGGCTGAGGCAGAAGACTCGCTTGAACACAGGAGGCAAAAGTTGTAGTGAGCCAAGATCGTGCCACTGCACTCCACCTGGGCAACGGAGTGAGACTCCATCTCAAACAAAAATAAATAAATAAAATAAAATAAAGCTTATAAAACAAGCTTTTGTTTGAGAGTAGGTAGACGCATTTCAGGGCAGGATCGGAAGAGTCAGTCCTTGGATCTATGTTGTAAGCGTGTGTGCCTGCATGAACACAGGTATTGATTGGTCATTTAAAACAATTAACCCTAATTCCTCACTGAGGATGAGTCCTGATTCTGATTAACTTTGGGAGATTCAGCAGACGGTACTAGTTTACTTTTGCTATATCTGTTTTCCTTCTTTCCTTACTAGCTGAAATCTAGTTTGCTGTAGTGCAGCAATTTTTCCTCCTTAAAAAAATTAATAATAAAGGCTGGGCGCTGTGGCTCAAACCTGTAATCCTGGCACTTTGGGAGGCCGAGGTGGGCAGATCACGAGGTCAGGAGACCGAGACCATCCTGGCTAACATGGTGAAACCCCATCTCTACTAAAAATACAAAAAAATTAGCCGGGCGTAGTGGCGATCTCCTGTGGTCCCAGCTACTCAAGAGGCTGAGGCAGGAGAATGGTGTGAACCCAGGAGGTGGAGCCTGCAGTGAGCCGAGATCAGGCCACTGCACTCCTGGGCAACAGAGCAAGACGCTGTCTCAAAAATAAATAAATAAATAATAATAATAATAATAATAATAAAACTTTTTCCCACTTACCTGACATATAAGATGGCTCTGACCAACAAGGTTTACATGGAAGGCACTGAAGAGGAATTCTAGGAAAGCTCTGTAAAAAGGAGCAGTCAGTCAGGATGTCCCTTTTGCCCAAATGTGATGCTGAAGTGCAGTGGCCATCTTGTGTCCATGAGGCAGCAAGCATAGGTCAAAATCCACACGCTAAGGGTGAGTGCACAGGAAGACAAAGCACCTGGCTCCCAGTTGGCACTGTGAGCCACAGTGTCTGCCTTCCACCATCTGTCTCCAGATTTCTTATCACATTTAAAAAAAAAAGGAATAAGAAAAAAATGTTCTTTTGGTTTTCTGTGACTTCATCCAATTTATTTCCAACTTATATAGGAAGGTATCCATTAAAACCTGGGAGAAGTAAAATCCTCTCCTTTTCCTTCAACTCCACTCTACCAACAAAAAAAAAAAAAAAAGAAAAGAGAGAGAAACCCAATGAAAGTTTGTTGGTCATTTTACGTGCTGGATTGGATAATGTTCCACAGGAATTCACATCCATTTAGACTCTATGAGACCTTATTTAGAAACAGGGTGTTTACAGATCTAAATATGTTAAGATGAGGTCATACTCGATAAGGGGTTTCCTAAATCCAATTTGACTGATAAACTTCTAACAAGAGGCAAATTTGGACACAGAGACACAGAGAGGAGAATGGTGTGTGGAGACAGATGCAGAGATTGGAGTAATTGGAGATCTACAAGGCAACAATTGCCAAGTATTACAGGCAACCACCAGAAACTAGGAGAGGGGTATGGAACAGAATCTCCTGCAGAGCTTCCAACAGGAACCAACCCCACTGACAACTTGATTTCAGACTTCTGGCCTCCAGAACTGTGAGACAGTAGATTTCTGCTCTTTCAAAACACACAGTTGTGGTGCTTTGTTACAGCAGCCACAGGAAACCAACACAATTGGTTTGTCTCCTATTGATTTGCAAAAATGTATTTTTACACTCCATGTAGCAAGAATGGGAAACTGTCTGATGAACACTAAGAAAATTTAGTTTCCATTTCTAGCTTTAGAGATATGTCAGAATTCAAGCCTTCCTGAAAAATGTTCACTATCTGTAGGCTTTCCTCTTAAGGAGGTGACCAAGAAAGGGAAGGAATCTCATGTTGTGAGGCAGGAACTCTGCCTGTCACCAGAGGATGGTTTTGTGCTATAAAAGTAATGGCACTGGACCAGCTGAGGCCATAGGAAGACACAGCTCAGAATGTTTGGTGAGTCGAAGTCAATCAAACACAAGAACAACAAAATATAAATAATATAAATGACCAAACTATGGAACCTTGCTTATTGGATACACTCCATCTGGAAAATTGTATATCTGAATATAGATTTTATGATGTACTAGTACTTAAATGATCCACAATCAAGAATTTGGTTAATAAATACAGAAACTCCATTCAATAGACTATTATGATAATTTACACTGCAAATTGTTAGAAGGAAGTTATATCAATATGAAAAATCAAGTTGGTTACAAAATACTATTTACAGTACATTTCCATTTGTTGGAAAGAAAAACATTAGCTGATAGGTAAGAAATAAAGAAAATGAAAAATAAAGAAATTGATAAAAGTAAAGTACCATTAAATCTCCTTATTTCAAAGCAGAGCCTAAAATTAAAGTCATTTAACTAGAACTGTGAGATTTTGCTGATACCTCCAGATTCAACATAAGCATGCAATAACCCAATATCCTCAGAACAATAACCAGAGATCAAAATCTCTAAAGAACTCTGGTAAGAGGACAAAAAACAATCTTTAGCATGTATTTCAATTATGTGATCTATAAAAAAAAAAATTGTTTGTTTTCAGATGCACTTAGTTAATAAGTCCCCTAATTCAAGAAGCGGCCGTTCTCCCTGGTCAAGCAGTTGATTGAACTAGAATAGGAGGAATTATTCTCATCTTTATTCTGATGACTGAAGCCTTTCTTCAGGCCCCATGAATCTGATTCTTTTTTTTTTTTTAATTTATTTATTATTATTATACTTTAAGTTGTAGGGTACATGTGCATAACGTGCAGGTTTGTTACATATGTACACTTGTGCCATGTTGGTGTGCTGCACCCATCAACTCGTCATTTACATCAGGTATAACTCCCAATGCAATCCCTCCCCCCTCCCCCCTCCCCATGATAGGCCCCGGTGTGTGATGTTCCCCTTCCTGAGTCCAAGTGATCTCATTGTTCAGTTCCCACCTATGAGTGAGAACATGCGGTGTTTGGTTTTCTGTTCTTGCGATAGTTTGCTAAGAATGATGGTTTCCAGCTGCATCCATGTCCCTACAAAGGACACAAACTCATCCTTTTTTATGGCTGCATAGTATTCCATGGTGTATATGTGCCACATTTTCGTAATCCAATCTGTCACTGATGGACATTTGGGTTGATTCCAAGTCTTTGCTATTGTGAATAGTGCTGCAATAAACATACGTGTGCATGTGTCTTTATAGCAGCATGATTTATAATCCTTTGGGTATATACCCAGTAATGGGATGGCTGGGTCATATGGTACATCTAGTTCTAGATCCTTGAGGAATCGCCATACTGTTTTCCATAATGGTTGAACTAGTTTACAATCCCAATAAGAGCTATTTATGAGAAACCCACAGCCAATATCATACTGAATGGGCAAAAACTGGAAAAATTCCCTTTGAAAACTGGCGCAAGACAGGGATGCCCTCTCTCACCACTCCTATTCAACATAGTGCTGGAAGTTCTGGCTAGGGCAATTAGGCAAGAGAAAGAAATCAAGGGTATTCAGCTAGGAAAAGAAGAAATCAAATTGTCCCTCTTTGCAGATGACATGATTGTATATTTAGAGAACCCCATTGTCTCAGCCCAAAATCTCCTTAAGCTGATAAGCAACTTCAGCAAAGTCTCAGGATACAAAATTAATGTGCAAAAATCACAAGCATTCTTATACACCAGTAACAGACAAACAGAGAGCCAAATCAGGAATGAACTTCCATTCACAATTGCTTCAAAGAGAATAAAATACCTAGGAATCCAACTTACAAGGGATGTAAAGGACCTCTTCAAGGAGAACTACAAACCACTGCTCAGTGAAATAAAAGAGGACACAAACAAATGGAAGAATCTGATTCTTAAGAAACATTCACTTCTGTCTTCCTGAAGCCAAGGCCAAATTCTAGGCTGCTATGCTCAGGAGCAAACCAAAATGTGAAAGTCTGCCTGTGGCTGGATGGCAATTTCTGAAGGTAGGTGGTGGGCTTCTTGAATGGATCGAACTAAAGAGTTAGCCACAGGGATCCATGAGGACTCAAACAAGGTAAGCATCCTCCAAATGGTCTGACAGTGCAGAGTTCAAATGTGTGAGCAGTGAGAAGTCTGCTTTAGCTGGGAAACCAACAGGCAGAAAGTATTCTATTAAAAGGATGTCAAAGGAGGAAAGCAGGTCAGCGATGGAGAGGGGAAAGGTATGAAAAACTAGGCTGGGTAAGATTTTTTCTGCAGCTAGAAGTTGTAGGAGAAGTCAGCTGAAAAAACAAGACTTCCCTGAACCACTTAACCCTGCAGAAATCCTCCAACCCTGGACCAGCTGATTCAGCCTCTTCCTCCACCAGATATGCATCAGGCCTTCCCCACTGTTCCTGTTTGTTTGCTTGTTTGTTGAGTTACTGAAATATCTGCCCTGACCTTCCCATCACAACAGAGTGTTTGTCTGCTCTCCTTGCTTGATTACATTCTGTTAACCACCTTTACTGGTGTGAGTCTGAGACCCAAGGAGTCATGGAAGAGCCAGGAATGACACGACCTCTCCACACATGCATCGAGGGGCCCTCCTACCATTGCAAACTATATCCAGAAGAAGGGCTCCTTGTTTGAAATATGGAGGCATTGTTAGTGGCAATTAAATTGAAGTTTGTATGTGAAGGTAAGTCTACAGATGTCTGGCTTCTTATAGAGTAATTATAAGGCTGAAAGATAAAAGCAGGTTTGATGTGGAGAAGATGCAGAAAATATAACCCAATTCAGGCAAAAACGTTGAGGCAATAAATGCTTTTGCTCTCCCAGATTTAACATATTCATTCACCAATATAAGCTCACTTAATAAATACCTAGAAGCCATCTCATGAACATAAAATATTAATAATGATCTTATGTATCACCAAAAACTGAAAACTGAGAGGATCACAAAAATAGAATATGAAAGAGTAATTAACATCAATAATTTGTACTACTTCCAGATGGTCAAACTAAAGAGCCTCTTTTACAAGTCAAACTATAAACTATGTAAATTGGTCAGTAAAACACATCACTGAAGATTGAGATAAGAGACTATATCCTGTGTTAAACTTCAAATAATTCAGAAGCAAGTCCTTAGCTGACAGAGAACAATGACATACCTGACTTTCTCAGGCCTCAGCAACCCATGGATATAAAGAGAGTAACATAAAACAATTACAAACCCCCTAATTCCACTGTTTTATACTCCACATGCACAAATTGGCATCCACAGGCCTCAGGGATCTGTTATTTCTGCCTTAGAGTGTCTTATAAAAGCACATATGTTTTTTGTTTCCTCTAGTTCCTCTTTATTGTTGATGATTGACAGAAAAAGCCACCTGAGAGTAGCGCCTGGCAGGTGACAAAGGGGCTGACATCAAAGAGGGAATACTGAGGTTTAGGCATAGGGTGCCCTGAATTCCACTCTGTGCCATTCAGTCACCCTGCACCAAAAGTGCCACAATGGATTCTGCAGGGGCAGGGAAATCTTTCCCCACCTCTTACTTGTGCAACTTTGTCACCAAGGCCACAAAGCAGTATATCTTATACACTTGAACTTTCCTCATGGAAAGGACTCCTTTCCTCTCTGCCTGTACACCTTTCCTTTAGACTCAGAAGTAAGTCCATGAGCTGGGAAGGCAGAGCAGTACATGTAACAAGCATCATGCTGTCTTCCCATCCCCATCTGTCCTGCAAGGGCCCATGGAAACCTCTGGACAGGCCATGTCCCCCTTGCTCAGGCAAGCAGGTAACAGAGTGGGCTGTGCATCCCCTATCAGCCCATCAGACATGCTCCTTGCATCCTGAATTCCAGCAGTGCTCACGGTTCACTCAGTCATTCAGTAAGTCAGCAAATACTCATTGGAAATCTACCCTATTCCATATAGTAGAAATGTAATGATAAAAGCAAATCTGGCCCCTACTCTCATAGAGTTTACGGTCCAGTGGGAGAAGCACATATTATTCAAATAATGATACAAATAGAGGTAAGCATACCATGGCAGTAAGAATAGATGCTGCTAGGAAAAAGTGCAGAGAGAGGGAATCCTTCTGCTCACGGAGTGAGGAATGTGCTTGAGAAAGTCATTAGAGAGTGAACTAGGTGAGGTCAGTGCGGGGGTACCCTAGTGAGAGTGCTCAAGGCAGTGAAGAAATTTAGGTTCAAAATGATACTTTCTGCTTACATGTTGATTTACCTAACATTATCAAGTTCCACAGTGATAGATACTGGGTAGCACTGTGTAGTAACTTCAAAAGATATGTATATAATCTTTGATTCCAAAGAGTTTAAGGTCTAATAGAGAAGACGGGGAAATAGACTTTTATGAGAGTGTGATAGCTACCATAAGAAAGTTATGCATAAGGGACTAAGGGAGTCTCAGGCTAGAGGATCAGGCAAGACTTCCTAGCTAGAGGCCAGTGAGAGGAAGGCTGGGAGGATGGGATTTCCAGGAAGAGCAAAGGGCCTGGACAAAGGCACAGAGACATGAAACAGCATGACGTGCTCAGGGATCCACAGGAAGTTGAGTTTGGCTTATGAGCAGGATGTGAGCAGATGGAGGTCAAGAATGTGACAGGAGATGAGGATGGACAGGCAGAAAAACTAGAGATTCTAAGAGGAGAGGCCTTGTGTGTAAAGTTGAGGATTGGAACCTTATCCAAAAAGGCACAGGGAGATAATCAAAGATTAAAAAGAGAGATAGAGAATGATTTCTTCTTTTATTTTGTTTTGCTTTCTCTCTCACTACCTCCAACAGTGAAATGTACTAAGATTTCAAAAGAAATCCAAAAACTCATAGTGACTGATCCCAGCTCTATTTTATTATTTTTGCAGGTTTATTTCCCCTGTTGGATGTTACTACATAAAATCCCCAGGTGCTTTTCAAAGTATGTTACGTTTCCTCCAGTTTAGTAAATCAGCGAGTTTATTTGCTTTCATTACACTGCCTTGTGTTTTAGTGGGCAGTAAGCCATTCTGGCACTGAGTGAAAATTAATGTTTTTAGCAATAGTGTGGTCACATGTGTGACACAGATGCTAGAGAAGAGGGGTTTTTTTTTAGTATCATGACATTTATTGAACATAAAAAATGAAACAGCTATTGAAAAACAATGATAGTGCTTACTCTTGAATAAGCTGAGCATATTAGAATATAGGTCATTATATATATATTTTAATATTATCTCTGATACATACAAAAGGATTTATTAACATATATTTATGTTGTAAAGTGTAATAATATATTAAATTCCCATGAACCTACTATCCAATGAACACATCATGAATAAGATACATCTACCTATGTATTCATTCCTTTCCTATCTCATGTCACCACCTCCACATAAACTGGAGAGTGGCACCATTCTGAGTTTTGTGTTAATCTTTACTTTTTAAAAATAGCTTTGGTAAAAGGGGATGCATGTCTAAATATACTGCTTAATTTTTGTGGATTAAACATTATCCTAATGGTGTCATATTACTTATGGTCTTTTGGGACCTTTTTTTTTTTTTTTTACAACTCCACATTAGATTTCTGAGATTCATCTATTACTGAGTGTTGCTACGGATCATTAATTTTCACTGCTATATAATATTCCATTGTGTAAGTGTAACCGATTTTAAACTCTTTGCTGTGAACCTGTCACCTAGATACATATTGAATAATTTCTCTGGGGGTATATATTAGGTACAGAATTGCTGAGTTATGACCATCCCTAAGACCCATGATCTTCAGATTCTCCAAGGATGACATGAATGAAAAAAATATTAACGGCAGCTAGAGAGAAGGGGCAGGTCAATTGGTGCATTTAGCCCATTTATATTTAAGGTTAGCTATAGATATGTGTGAATTTGATCCTGTCATCATAATGTCAACTGGTTATTTTGCAGATTTGATTGTGTGGTTGCAGTGTCACTGGTCTGTAGACTTAAGTGTGTTTCTGTGGTGGCCAGAAATGACCTTTTGTTTCCATATTTAGCACTCCCTTAAGGACTTCTTGTAGGCAGATCTAGTGTTAACCAATTTTCTTAGCACTTGCTTGGCTGAAAAGGATCTTATTTCTCCTTCACTTATGAAGCTTAGTTTGGTTGGATATGAAATTCTTGGTTGGAGTTTCTTTTCTTTAAGAATGCTGAATATACAGGACCCCAATCTCTTCTGGCTTGTAGGGTTTATGCTGAAAGCTCTACTATTAGCCTGATGGATTTCCCTTTGTAGGTGATCTGCCCTTTCTCTCTAACTCCCTTTAATATTTCTTTATTTTGTGCCATCCTTGGAGAATCTAAAGATCATGTATCTTAGGAATGATCATTTGTGTGGTATCTCACAGACATTCTCTGCATTTCTTGAATTGAATGAATGTTGGACTCTCTAGTGAGGTTGGGGAAATTTTCATGTACAATATGCTCAAGTATGTTTTTCAAGTTGCTTGACTTCTCTCTCTCTGGGATGCCAACAAGTGTAGATTTGGTCTCTTTACATAATCCCATGTTTCTCCATGTTCCTCGGAGGCTTATTTCATTTTTTTTATTCTCTTTTTTTTTTTTTTTTTTTAAATTTTTGTCTAACTGAGTTACTTTGGAGAACCAGTCTTCAAGTTCTGAGATTCTTTCTACAGCTTGGTGTATTCTGCTGTTAATAATTGCAATTGTGTTATGAAATTCTTATGGTGTGTTTTTTAGCTCTATCAGATCAGTTTCATTCTTTCTTATAATGGCTATTTTGTGTCTCAGCTTCTGTATCATTTTATTGTAATCCTTAGAATCCTTGGCTTGGGTTTTGACTTTCTCCTGAACCTCAGTAATCTTCATTCCGGTCCATATTTTGAATTCTATGTCTGTCATTTTAGCCATTTCAGCCTTGTTAAGAACACTTGCTAGGGAACTAGTGTGGTCATTTGGAGGTAAAAAAACACTCTGACTTTTTCAATTGCCAGAGTTCTTGTGCTGTTTCCTCCTCATCTGTGTGGACCAATGTTTTGTTAACTGAGTAATTTAAGTATAGTCAGTTGACTTCGTTTCTGGATATTTTCAGAGGGCTGAGGCTTTCTGCAAGGTTTTTATTATTTGTAGCTGAGTTCTTGTCCTTGGTTTCACAAGTGGGTATATTAGCAAAGTACTTTTGGTGTTGAAGTTTGCACTATGATCCTGTAGATGATGCTAAAGTATAATGACCAGTAGGTCGGCTCTTGCTCCGCTACATGGCTCCTCTGTCTTTCTATAAAGTTGCAGCCATACTCCCTCTCAGTGCTCTGAAAATACAGGTTCCTCTCCCACTCTAGTGCTAGCTGCAGATCTCAGCATGGCACCCTCAGCCTACACACTGCAGCTTTGGGGTGATCTCAGGCTTTATGTTGTCTCCCCAGCTTGCAGGCAGCAGAAGGGACCTTCACAGTGGCTGGGACAGAAAGCCTTTCACTTGTCTTTTGGACCTCCACCCCAGAGAAACCCAGAGCCGCTACCAATCTATGCAACCAGCCTACAGTTGAGTGGCTGTGTTGTGGGCCAAGCTAGGGAGCCCTACCTGTTGACAAGCAGGCAGGGTGGGGGTTCACAGGGAAGACCCACTGACCTCTTCTCCTTAGGGCATCTGTGGCTTGCTGGAGGTGTGGATAAAGTGCTCAGGGTCTTTGTTCTTTCCCCAGTCCGAGGGCCACAAGGCGGGTACCACTGCACTGGCAGTGGCAGAGGGGCTTTCAGTTGCCTCTGGGAGCTCCACCTCACAGGAACACAGCACTACTAATGGAAATGTTCGGCGGAGGGTGTGTGGGGTGGCTGTGCTGCTGGCACAAGCTGGGAACTTTGCTTGGTGAATAGTGGGGGGTCAAGGACTCACAGGGAAGAGAGACTGGGCTCCTCTTCACGTGGCGACTGTGACATACTGGAAGTGCAAATGAAGACTTCAGGCTCTGTGTTCTTTCCCCAGTCCAAGAGCAGCAAGGGCAGAACTGCTGCAGTGGCAGTGGCAGAGAGGCCGTCACTTGTCCCTGGGAGCTCCACCCCTGGGAAACCCAGAGCCACTACCAGTGGGTGTGCTCAGCCAGGGGCGGGGCAGCTGCTCTGTGGTCTCAAGCCAGTGAGAAGTTGGATGGTAGGGACTTACAGGGAAGAGAAGCTGGGCTCCTCTCCATATGATGAACCAGAGCAGCAAAAATGGTGGTATACCTGCTACCTCTAGGAACTACATCCCAGGGAAGTGCAGAGATGCTGCTGGCCAGAGAGCCCAGATGGTGTTGTGGTGGCCACACCAGGGTCCCAGGCCAATGGGCCTTGTTCAGTGAAGTACAGTGAAGACAAAGCCTACGATCCTTCCACTGCTCAGCCCCGTAGATTTTGCCCCTATCCTGGGTGTGTGCAAGGGAGCCCAGCCTCTCCCATTGCCAGAGCTGTAGCTGCTGGTCCTGGGGTGCCTGGGGATCCAAGCCCCCTGGGACTTTGTGTGTGTCTCTGCAGCAGGTCTGCCCAGACTGCGTAGCTTTTGTGTCAGACTGGAGGCCCCAGTGGTGGAGGGGGGAGGGGGTCAGAGACAACACAGGTGATCTCCTGAGCCCAGGGTTACAAAGGTCCATGGCAGAAATGTGGGTGCCCAGGGACTCTCACTCACCATTTCCCTGCCTTGGGAGACCTCCCTTGACCCCATGCCACTCCCAAGTGGGCAGTTTTCCTGTTTCACTCTTCTCCATTCTCCGTGGGTCATGTTGCTTCCTTGATGAATCCCAATGTAACCAGCTGGATGATCTAGTTGAAGAGCTAGTGTTTACTCCCCACTCTTCCTTCTCTCCATGACAGCAGGGCACACCAGCTGCTTCTAGTCAGCCATCTTGGCCCCTCTCCTGTTACCTTGTTTTAATAAAATCTTCCTTATTCCAAAACTAGAACAATATTTTTCTATATTTTCTTCCTAAAGTTTTCCTTTTAGCAAAAGTCCTTATCTGTTTAAGTTGACTCTAGTGTACAGCATAAGACAGGAATTCAATTTTAGGTTTTTGAATGAATGCTCAGTTGTCCCAGCACTGTTTATTGAACAATTCTTCCTTTCTTCATTGATCTTTAACACCCCTGTGCCACATGTTTTCTGTGGCCCCTGGGACCCATTGATATTCCCTTCTTGGTCTCCTTTGTATCACAAGAGCTAGAAACCCAGGAGCTGAATTTTCCAAACTTCTTTGCCTATAAGGTTTAAGATACAGTGCTGTCAAAAAAAAAAATGCACTTACACAAATTTGGAAGACAGTAGGGAGGTAGAAATAATTCACTCCCAGCAATAATTGCAGAGGAAATACAGACCTGGGTAGGTGTGAGGTTTTACATATATGGTAGTCACAGTCTTGGGGCTGCAGTTTGGGGATGCTGTGACCTCAGCAGGCATGTCCGACAGTGTGCTGACCTCTGAATAACCTCTACAGATGGCTGTGGCAGTGGATCATACAGCTAATGGCACCTTCTTTTCCCATATATTTGCCCTTCCAGCCCTTCAATAATTTGTGCATATCTTCCTGTTTTAAATTCCTCCTACTTAAAATACTGAATGATTTCTGGTTTCTTCATTGCACCTAAAAAATAGACCACTTCTGTCAAAGATCATAATTTCATTTATGAACAGGTCTATTCCTGGATTTTCTATTATGTGTCATTGGTTGTTTTAACTGTCCCTGAGGCCATACAGAGCCTCAGTTATGGCTTTAAATAAACCTTGGTATCAGTAAGGTAAGTCTTCTTAGGGCTCATGTTATGGTTTGGATATGATTTGTCCCCACCAAAAGTCATGTTGAAATCAGCTCATGTTCATCCCCAGTGTGGCAGTGTTGGGAGGTGGGGCCTAACGGGAAGTGTTCTGGTCATGGTGTGGATCCCTCAGAAATGACCTGTGTCTTCTAGCAGTAGTGAGTTCTCACTCTCAAGACTAAATTAGCTGTCTTGGAAATGGATCAGTGCCTGCTTGCCAAGAAGATGCTGTGGCCATGCTCCTTGAACTTCCCAGCCTGCATAACTAAGAGATAAATAAACTTCTTTTCATTATAAATTACCCACTCTCAGGTATGCTGTCATAGCAGCCAGTGACCCTCTTCTTCTTCTTCGTAAATACTTTGGTTGCTCTGAGCTCTTTGCTATTCTATACCTACTTCAGAGTCACCTTGTCCAATTCATTTTTAAAAGTCATACTTTTTATTACACTTGCATCAAATCAATTGGTACATTTTTTGAAAATTAACATGTGTTCACATTTTAGAAGAATCATTTCAGTAATGGTGAGTGCATTCAGTTTGGTGACGTCAAACTGAAGGATAAAAAATACTAAGTAGAGAGCTGCACATGCAATTAGGTGAAATAAGGCAATGACAATGAGAATGAAGAGATTTATGCTATGTTTATGAGATAAAACAATATAAAGATATACTGACTAAAAGGGAAAAATTATGGCTAATAACACCTTCTGGGCCCCAGTGTGCTATTCCTTACCATAAACACCAAAGTAGTCTGAGTAGGGCCAAGTATAATGAGACTAGTTTAGGACATGTTGAGTTCTGGTGACTAAGAGATTGCTGAGTGAAAACGAGGGTGAAATTCTCAGAAAGGAATGAGCTGTATTTGTAGAGTTAACAGTCATGCAAATGTAAGTGATTGTAGAAGCCAGTGTAGAAAAATGTACCCACCCTTGGGAAGAAACTAGGAGAATTGTCATTTTAAAGAGATCACAAGAAAAGGAGCCAGTGAAAGATACTGAGAGAACTGTCCAGAGACAGAGCAGAAAATCTAGCTAAGAAAACCTCTGTGAAACTCAAAAGAGCAGTTTTAGAAAGGAGGAAGTTGTTATCAGTGTTAAATAACTAAAGAAAAACTGTATATATCCACTCTATTTAGTAATATAAAGTTAATTGTTGGAAATAATTTCATTGCTTTTCGGGGGACAGAAGGCAAAGTATTATCAGTTGAACAGTAAATGGCAAATGAGGAAGGAAGATAGTATAAGAATAGACAAGTCTTCCCAAGAAGCATGGCTGCAAAGAGAAAGAGATACAGAACAGTAGCTAAAGGGTGATGGGGCATCAGAGGAAATTTTTCTAAAAACATGTTGTATGTAGAAGGGATCAAACAAAACATAGAGAAAGGAAAATCGATGGCTAATGGTCCAAGGCCTCTGTCAAGTCAGAGGACACATTACAATGCAAGTAGTTGGATGGATGGATTAGACTTTGGCAGCAAGAGGGACAATCTTTTATGGAAAATAGAAAAGACTGTGAAATCCTGGGTCCTGATGGAAACACATTTTGTAAGTGGTTTGAGGTTGTAGGCATGAGGAAGTTATTATTTTTGTTTGTTTGTTTTCTCAGTCAATTTGAAGGTATGATCGTATCCTGAGAGTAAGAGAGGATATGGCAGAGGAAGGGATTTGAAGAGGGTGTTAGACAAAGTTGAGAAGAGCTATTGAGATAAAAGAGAGAAGCAGCTGACTAGCTGCATGGAGAATGATTCCAGGCAGCACTGAGAGTCCGCCTAATGTGGAAGGGTTTGTCCAAACTGCTGAATGATTTTCCCCAGTAGATCACGGAAATTTGATGTCGCGTGTTTCAGTTTGTCCCAAAACTTGTATACATAGTTTTCACTATGGTGACATTGGATACATGCCATGAAATCTTACATGACTTTTATTGCAAACTGGTATGGGCTAAATGGCAGATAGAAAAGATTGCCACAATTAGGCCTGTAGGAAAAAACAGAAGAAAAATTAAACCATAGTATGTGGCAGGTTAAAAAAACAAAAGACTGAATAAGAAAATACTCTTTAACTTTGGCTGGTTTGGGGTTATACCAAAAGATATTGATATGTGGCTAAGAGAAACAATTATTCTTTAAATAGGGTTAAGAAATGAAATAGCATTCCAGTACCAATGACAACTGCAAAACATGTGGGGAAGCCACCATTCAAAGATGACTTTGTACAGGATGGTGATTAAACAACTCCAGCCAACAGATCAGATATCCTGTTCTTAAAGAAACTTAATAAAACTGTAGGACATATTGATTTTGCTCTTCCTCTAGGCAGAAATATGCCAAGGATTTCCACCAAGAAAATAAATAATCTTGAGCTTTCCTAAGAAAGCAAATGTGGAGTTATAGAGTCTCAAAATGAATCCAGGGATAGGGCTAGTTCAGCACGCAGCTAATATTATAAAGATTCATTACCAAGTGCTGTGTTAACAAAGATGAAACACCTATCAAAGGACCTGGAGATTTTTTTCCCTAAAATATACACAGGAGAAATGGAGACAGAAGAGCAAGTAATAACTTGATGAACTGATAAGCCATCTGTGAAGTAGAGATCCATCAGGTGCCCCATGAGAGGTAGTTCTGGAGAGTTCCAGGGGAATGGTTTGATACATTGTTAATCACTGAGACTCCAACAGCACAGCTGTTACTTGAAAATGTGAGGGGTTGGGACAGAATGTTCCAGAGGGGAGCTGTGAAGTATCAGAGCTTTCCTTGTTCCCTTGGATGTGAGATCAACAGGCATCTGCCACAGTGGCTCATGAAACAGCATTGGCTGAGCTGGTCACCGATCACACACTACAAATTAAAAGTGGTTTCTTAGCTAAAACAGACTATGAAATGGCTACAAGAATGCTTCTCTATTCAATATGTCAAGGGCACACGTGAGCTGCAATCTACAGTGGAAATTAAGGAAAAAAAGTTGATGGTAAGAGAAAGGGAACCCAGGAAAGAAAAAGAAAGAGCAGAAATCTCTCTGTCCATCCCTCTCATCTTTTCTTCTACTTTTTTTGTAGAAAAATTCACTGTTTTCCCATGTGCCACTGTCCAGGAGGGAGCTATATTGAAATAACATTTCCAGAAATTATTGCCAACTTTTATCTGCTCCTCCTAAAAGGAGGAGGGGTGATTTATCTACCTTGTAGATATACTACTTTTAGCAAACTGGAATAGAATAGCATATCTTTAATCTGATTATAGGCTATGGAAAACTTCTATAGCAAATATCATGTTTAATAGGAATTTAATAGGAGTTTAATGGTGACATATTAAAAGCTTTCACTTTGCCCAAGCTCAAGAACAAAACAAGGATATCAGTTATTATTGACCCTTTAAATTATACTGGAGGTCCTAGGTAGTACAATAGAAAATACAAATAAATAAAATATATAAATACAAATAAAATATCTTGGAAAGTAAGCAAAGAAATCAACTGCTCTTATTCACAGAATATATAATTATGAGCACTGAAAAATTCTTAAACTACAATTAACAAATTAATAAATAAATCTAACAATGTTTCTGGATATAAACTCAGTATTTAAATCAATAAAGAATATATATACAATAGTGCATATAATTAGGAAGTAATTTTTTAATCAGAGGTTTTACAATAGCATAAAAAATATTCAAATGTCCAGGAATAAATTAAAGATATATAAGACCTCTACACAAAAGAATAAAAGACATAGAGAAATTTAAGAATAGCTAAATACATGGAGAGATATATCTCATTTATGGACTGGAATAGTTATTATTCTAAAGCTTCCTTTTTCTGATTCAGTACAATTCCAAATAAAATTACAGCTTTTCTATGGAAATGGCAAGGGCCAAGAATAGGAAAAACTATCCTGAAGAAGAATAACCAAATAAGAGGTTTTATAGCACCAAATATTAAGACATAATAAAGTTTCAGCAGTTAAGGGAGCATTGTTTTGTCATCTGAATAGACAATTAGAAACCAATGAAAGAGAGTAGAAAATTCATAATTATACTCATACTTACATGGTGCCTCCTGAAATTTGATAAAAGCTCCACTACAATGGGGAAAGGATGACCTTTTCAATAAAGAGCACCAGATCAATTGAGCATCCATATGGGGGAAAAAAGTGCATTTTCACCGCACTATTCGTCGTATACAAAAATTCATTTCAGATAGATTATAGACCTCTATTTGAAAGATAAAAGAAAAATAATTCTAGAAGAATATATAGGAGAATATATTCATGACCTTGGAACAAGAAAAGATTGATTAAACAAGACACAAAGAAAATAGTATTTATAATAACAGACACTGAGTAATTGGCCTGGATTGAAAACCATGTGGCAGTAATTACTAAAGCTGAATATATTCATATTCTATAAACTCTAAATTCTACTTCTAGAGGTATACCCAAAAGCATGTGCATATATGTGCACCAGAGACCTGCACAAATTGTCTTACAAGAATGATTCATCATAGACCCCTAGTGGAAACAACCTAAGCTTCATAGATAATAGAATATATAAGTTAAGTTGTGCTATATTCCTACAACGGAATATTATAGAACAATGAGGAACATCAGACTACTGCTACATGCTATGACTTGGGTGAATAATTTTGAGAACAAGAAGCCCAATACAAGAGAATGCATATTATATGATTCCATTTTTATAAAGCTCTAAAAACATGTTAAACTAATTTATTGAGGTAGAAGATACTAGAATAGTAGTTAATTTGTTGGAACTAAAATTACTATGCATTGACATGAGGGAGGCTGTGAAGGAGTTTGTGTTCTATTTCTTGATCATAGGTATGCTCATTTTGTAAGGCTAATACTTTATAATATTTTATTTATAGTTTAGAAAAATAATATGCAAAATAAAAATCACAAATACAAACTGCACTTTCACTCCTTAAGACTTCAATGCCTTTTCATACTTAAGATGAAGGAATGAATACACTACTCTTGCTCTTATAGAATGTATTAAAGAAAATTTGAAAAATCAATCTAATGAGTTGCTGATTGGTATAGTGGGGTGTAACAAAAACAGCATGAACATATCTCAGTTCAAGCACTTGCATTTACGTGTGGCAGCTTTGTGGACTCGTTGACCTTGGTTTCTTTATCTATAAAGCAATGGCAATAGTATTCCTCTTCCCCTACTTTGATATCCTCACTCAACCTGGAAAACATTTTTCTTTTCACATTTTACCCTAAATTCTGGCTTCTTGGTGAAACCTTTTTCTGTTCCTCATGCTGACTTTAATAATCCTTCCCTCCTTCTCTATCCACACTTTCAACATACTTACTGCTTTGATCTGAGTGTTGGTGTCCTCCCAGAATTCCTTTGCTGGAACTTCATCTCCAATGTGATAGTACTAAGAAGTGGGGCCTTTGGGAGGTGATTAGGTCCTGAGGGTTCTGTCCTGAATGGAATTAGTGCCCTTATAAAAATGATTGAACAGAAAACCAAACACAGCATGTTCTCATTCATAAGTGGGAGTTGAACAATGAGAACATATGGACACAGGGAGGGGAACATCACACACTGGGGTCTGTCGGGGGGTGGGTGGCTAGGGGAGAGATAGCTTTAGGAAAAATACCTAATGTAGATGATGGGTTGATGGGTGCAGCAAACCACCATGGCACTTGTATACCTATGTAACAAACCTGCACGTTCTGTGTATGTATCCCAGAACTTAAAGTGTATGTGCGTGTGTGTGTGTGTGTGTGTGTATACTTTATATATATAAACTTTATATGTATATATAAAATATATACTTTATATATATATGATATATATATGATTGAAGGAGCTTGCTTGTCTCTTCCTTGTCTTCTGCCATGTAGAGACAAGATCTTGCCCCTCTTCCTGTTCCTCCCAATAGCAAGGCTAAGGCCCACCTTGGAAGCAGAGAGCAAACCCTCACCAGACACTGAATCTGCTGGCACCTTGATCTTGGACTTCCCAGCATCCAGAACTGTGAAAATAAATTTCTATTGTTTATAAATGACACAGTTTAAGATATTTTGTTATAGCAGCACAAACAGACTGAGTCACTTACATTATAGTACAGATGCTCCTCAACTTACAATGGGATCACATCCTCATAAACCCGCTGCAAGTTGAAAATATCACGTCAAAATGCATTTAATCAGCCTAACCTACTGAACATCAGAGCTTATCCTAGCTTGCTTTAAATGTGCTCAAAACACCTACATTTGCTTACAGTTGGGCAAAATCATCTAATGTAAAGCCTATTTTATGAGAAAAGTGTTAAATATCTCATATAATTTACTGAATACTATACTGAAAGTGAAAGACAAAATGGTTGTATGAGTACTCAAAGTACAGTTTCTACTGAATGAGTATCACTTTTGCACCATCATAAAGTCAAAAAATCTTAAGTCAAACTATCATAAGTCAGAGACCATCCACATTAGATTTTTTTTCCCACTAGAAGAGAACTTCTAGAAGCTTCTAGAACACAAGGACTGATGTTTTGTATACCTGGAACCAAGCCTAATGCCTGACACATCAGTGCTCAATAAATATATGCATGAATAAATAAATGAGTGAATGAAAGTCAGTCTTACCTACCTAATCGAGAGACTGTAACAATCCTGTGGGTTCATATTGCATGAAAGGGAAACGCTACACAGAGGTAAATGATTGCAGAATGATGCACAGGAATAAGCCACAGAATAGTTTCCAGTTTATCTTCTTCACTCATGAAGGAATACAGAATACAGTAGCTGATTTTTGAAGAGTCATGATAACTGAAGGGTTTAAAAAATATTCACAGAACCTTCACTGAAACTCACAAACCCTGAAAAGACAGACAACTGACAACTAAAATAGGAATCTAGTCAGAAGTGACAATAAAACACTTGTCATGGAGACAGAGGCAATGTTTAAAACAAGCAGCCCTCAGGATTGAAATGCATTCTCCCTGTCTACTCCAAAACTCAATGGATGGGTAAATAATGTGAAAGGAAATCAGTATGTCCTACTACTATAAATGAGGCAATTAGACTATCTGTTGCACACACATTTATGAATAGTGGTGCCGGCAAGCATCTTCAAAAAGATGCATCTGCTTCTTTTGTGCGGAAATATATAATCAAACTCTCCCCTCTTTTAATAGATCATGGCCTACCTTTTTGTTTTGAGTTTATGTTATACAAGCTAATTTTCACTCTTTATTTTACTAAAATAAAAGAACTCTAGTCAAATGACAACACATCAATATCACCATCGATGCCAACATTATGTTTTTCCTCAGGAACATTTAACAATTCTTCTCCCAACCCAGCACAACAGAAGATGTATAAGGAAGCAGTTTGACTGACTCTAGGGATTGGGTTTGGCCTGTAGAACACTTCACCTCGAAGTCAGCTGTTCAAATCCAGCCCCAAGTGAAGAGGATGAAAATATTTTCAGGTGTCGTGGGCTTAAATCAAGTTAAAGCCTTGATTCAGCTCCCTGAGGTAATATATTTTAGCATCTTATTCACAGCCCTACAGCAAGAAAAAGGTCTGCAGACACCCAGAGACTGAACTAGCCCTTTATCCAACATCCAGCTGCATTCTGCGGGCCCCACCCAGTGTCCTATCAGGCCCCTCCCGTGAGGTAACAGGAAGATTTTCACTTCACATCTCTTACTGACACCTAAATTGTTACCTCCCACCACTGGGATGCTGGAAACGAAGCTGGGGATTTAGAAAGAAAAAGCTATTCAATGCTTTCCTTCTCAAACAACGAGATGATTCAGAAAGAAGAAGAAAAACAAGAAAATTAAATACGGAATTACAAACTTTCCTGTACATGGCTCTGAATACATAGTAATTTCCCTGATAAACTTTAAGATTTGGCCCAGGGAAAATATTCACCCCATTATGAATGTAATGGAGTTCCTATAAATATGATACACAACCTACTAACTTGCATACCAAATTAGATGCGGGAGACATTGCTGAATCAGAAACACCTGTTCCTGAATTTCTGTAAATACATAAGCTATTGAATCAAAATGATCACCAGCAGTAGTAAATCATATCAAAATCAAGAAAGATACACCTTATGGGTGAACAGATACATCACCAGGCAAATTAAAATAATGATATATTACCACTGCTCAAATTTTCCAAACACAATTACACAGAGCCTCACATTTTCAATATCACCTCAATCAATTCCTTATTTTATTTGGCTCTAAGATGACCTTATCACTTGACCAAAGTGAAACAAAGACACAGTAGTCAGGCTGTGGTTTGATCAAAGGGAAAACTCCTGGGCTGAAAATCAGCAGAGCTCTCATCCTGTGTCATCACCATGCTGCATTAACTTGAGCAAGAAATGTCAATTATCTGGTCTATCCCTTCATCTGCAACACAAAGGTAGGAAAGGAAGGTAAAATAAGGTATTATGGGAAATTCCTTCCAGCTGCAGAGCAGGCTTTTAGCAGCCTATATAAAAAATTTAATTATAATATAATTTCCCAGGCAAGGTGGATGAATAGGAACAGCTCCGGTCTGCAGCTCCCAGCAGGTCCAACCCAGAAGGCAGCTGATTTCTGCATTTCCAACTGATGTACCTGACTCATCTCCTTGGGACTGGGTAGACAGTGGGTACAGCCCACGGAGGGCAAGCAGAAGCAGGGTGGGGCATTGCCTCACCCAGGAAGTGAAAGGGGAAATCCCTCCCCTAGCCAAGGGAAGCCATGAGAGACTGTGCTGTGAGGAACAGTGCACTCTGGCCCAGATACTACACTTTTCCCACAATCTTCACAACCTGCCGACCAGGAGATTCCCTTGGGTGCCTATACCACCAGGGCCCTGGGTTTCAAGCACAAAGCTGGGCAGTCCTTTGGGCAGACACCAAGCTAGCTGCAGGAGTTTTTTGTTTTGTTTTGTTGTTGTTGTTGTTTTTATTTTTGGACCCCAGTGATGCCTGGAACACCAGTGAGACAGAACTGTTCACTCCTCTGGAAAGGGGTCTGAAGTCAGGGAGCTGAGTGATCTTGCTCAGCAGATCCCACCCCCATGGAGCCCAACAAGCTAAGATCCACTGGCTTGAAATTCTTACTGCCAGCACAGCAGTCTGAAGTTGATCTGGGCCACTCCAGCTTAGTAGGGGGAGGGGCGGCCACCATTACTGAGGCTTCAGTAGGCAGTTTCCCCTCATGTTGCAAACAAAGCCACTGGGAAGTTCTGACTGGGCAGAGCAGCAGTTCTGACCATCACAGCACAGCAAAGCCACTGTAACCAGACTGCCTCTCTAGATTCCTCCTCTCTGGGCAGGGCATCTCTGAAAGAAAGGCAGCAGCCCCAGTCAGGGACTCATAGATAAAACTCCCATCTCCCTGGGACAGAGCACCTGGGGGAAGGGGCAGCTGTGGGTACAGTTTCAGCAGACTTAAATGTTCCTTCCTGCCAGCATTGAAGAGAGCAGTGGGTCTCCCAGCACAGTGCTCGAGCACTGCTAAGGAACAGACTGCCTCCTCAAGTGGGTCCCTGGCCCCTGTGCCTCCTGAGGGGGAGACACCTCCAAGCAGGGTTCAACAGATGCCTCATACAAGAATGCTCTGACTGGCATCTGGTGAGTGCCCCTCTGGGACGAAACTTCCAGAGGAAGGAACAGGCAGCAATCTTTGCTGTTCTGCAGCCTCTGCTGGTGATACCCAGGCAAACAAGGTCTGGAGTGGACCTCCAGCAAACTGCAGCAGACCTGCAGAAGAGGACCCTGAATGTTAGAAGGAAAACTAACAAACGCAAAGCAATAGCATCAACATCAACAAAAAGGGTGACCACTCAAAAACCCCATCCGAAGGTCACCAACATCAAATACCAAAGGTAGACAAATCCATGAAGATGAGGAAAAGCTAGCGCAAAAAGGCTGAAAATTCCAAGATCCAGAATGCCTCTTCTCCTCCAAAGCATCATAGTTCCTCATCAACCAGGGAACTAAACTGGACAGAGAATGAGTATGATGAATTGAGAGAAGTAAGCTTCAGAAGGTGGGTAATAACAAACTCCTCTGAGCTAAAGGGCATGTTCTAATCCAGTGCAAGGAAGCTAAGAACCTTCATAAAAGGTTACAGGAACTGCTAACTAGAATAACCAGTATAGAGAAGAACATAAATGACCTGATGAAGCTGAAAAACACAGAACTAGAATTTCATGAAGCATACACAAGTATCAATAGCCAAATTGATCAAGCGAAAGAAATGATATCAGAGATTTAAAATCAACTTAATGAAATAATGTGTGAAGACAAGATTAGAGAAAAAAGAATGAAAAGGAATGAACAAAGCCTGCAAGAAATACAGGACTATGTGAACAGACCAAAACTACGTTTGATTAGTGTACCTGAAAGTGTTGGGGAGAATGGAACCAAGTTGGAAAACACACTTCAGGATATTATCCAGGAGAACTTCCTCAACCTAGCAAGACAGTCCAACATGCAAATTAAGAAAATACAGAGAACACTACAACAATACTTCTCAAGAAGAGCAACCCCAAAACACATAATCGTCAGATTCACCAAACTTGAAATGGAAGAAAAAAATGTTAAGGGCAGCAGAGAGAAAGGTCGGGGTATCCACAAAGGGAAGCCCATCAGACTAACAGTGGCTCCCTCTACAGAAACCCTACAAGCCAGAAGACAGTGGGGGCCAACATTCAACTTTCTTAAAGAAAAAATTTTTCAACCTGGAATTTCATATCCAGCCAAGCTAAGCTTAATAAGTGAAAGAGAAATAAAATCCTTTACAGACCAGCAAATGCTGAGGGATTTTGTCACCACCAGGCCTGCCTTACAAGGGCTCCTGAAGGAAGCATTAAATATGGAAAGGAAAAACCAGTACTAGCCACTGAAAAAACACATCAAAATGTAAAGACCATCAACACTATGAAGAAACTGCGTCAACTAATGGGCAAAATAACCAGCTAGCATCATAATAATAGGATAAAATTTACGCATAACAGTATTAACCTTAAATGTAAATGGGCTAAATGACTCAACTAAAAGACACAGACTGGCAAATTGGATAAAGAGTCAAGACCCAACGGTGTGCTGTATTCAGGAGACCTATCTCATATGCAAAGACACACATAGGCTCAAAATAAAGGGATGGAGGAAGGTTTTACAAGCAAATGGAAAGCACAAAAAAAAGCAAGGGTTGCAATCCTAGTCTCTGATAAAACAGACTTTAAATCAACAACAACAAAAAACAAAGAAGGGCATTACATAATAGTAAAGGGATCAATACAACAATAAGAGCTAACTATCCTAAATATATATGCACCCAATACAGGAGCACCCAGAATCATAAAGCAAGTTCTAAGAGACCTATAAAGAGACTGAGACTCATACACAATAATAGCGGGAGATGTTAACACCCCAATGCCAATATTAGACAGATCAACAAGGCAGAAAATTAACAAGGATATTTAGGACTTGAACTCAGCTCAGGACCAAGTGGACCTAATAGACACCTACAGAGCTCTCCACCCCAAATCAACAGAATATACATTCTTCTCAGCACCACATCACACTTATTCTAAAATTGACCACATAATTGGAAGTAAAACACTCCCAGCAAATGCAAAAGAATGAAAATCATAACAGTCTCTAGGACCACAGTGCAATCAAATTAGAACTCAGGATTAAGAAACTCACTCAAAACCATACAACTACATAGAAACTGAACAACCTCCTCCTGAATGACTACTGGGTAAATAACAAAATTAAGGCAGAAATAAATAAGTTATTTGAAACCAATGAGAACAAAGACACGATGTACCAGAATCTCTGGGACACAGCTAAAGCAGTGTTTTGGGGGGAAATTTATAGCACTAAATGCCCACAGGAGAAAGCAGGAAAGATCTAAAATTGACACCCTAACATCATAATTAAAAGAACTAGAAAAAAGAAGAGCAAACAAATTCAAAAGCTAGCAGAAGACAAATAAGATCAGAGCAGAACTGAAGGAGACAGAGACATGAAAAACCCTTCAAAAAAGTCAATGAATACAGGAGATGGTTTTTTTTAAAAAAGATTAACAAAATAAACTATTAGCCAGATTAATAAAGAAGAAAAGAGAAAAGATCAAATAGATGCAATTAAAAAATGATAAAGGGGATATCACCAGTGATCCCACAGAAATACAAACTACCATCAGAGAATGCTATAAACACCTCTACACAAATCAACTAGAAAACCTAGGAGCAATGGATAAATTCCTGGACACATACACCCTCCTAAGACTAAACCAGGAAGAAGTCAAATCCCTGAATAGACCAAAAACAAGACTGAAATTGAGGTAGTAATGAATAGCCTACCAACCAAAAAAAGCCCAGAACCAGAGAGATTCAGAGCCAAATTCTACCAGAGGTACAAAGAGGAGCTGGTACCATTCCTTCTAAAACGATTCCAAGCAATAAAAAAAAGAAAGACTCCTCCCTAACTTGTTTTATGAGGCCAGCATCATCCTGATAACAAAACCTGGCAGAGACCCACACAAAAAAGAAAATTTCAGGCCAATATCCCTGATGAACATCGATGCAAAAATCTTCAACAAAATACAGGCAAACTGAATCCAGCAGTAAATTAAAAAGCTTATCCACCAAGATCAAGTGAGCTTCATCTCTGGGATGGAAGGCTGGTTCAACATAAGCAAATCAATAAATGTAACCCATCACATAAGCAGAACCAATGACAAAAACCAATGACAAAAACCATCTCAATAGATGGAAAAAAGGCCTTCAATCAAATTCAACACCCCTTCATGCTAAAAACACTCAATAAACTAGGTATTAGTGGAACGTATCTCAAAATATTAAGAGCTATTTATGACAAACCAACAGCCAATACCATAGTGAATAGGCAAAAGCTGGAAGCATTCCCTTTGAAAACCAGCACAAGACAAGGATGCCCTTTCTCACCACTCCCATTTAACATGGTATTGGAAGTTCTGGCCAGGCAATCCAGCAAGAGAAAAAACAAAGGTATTCAAATAGGAAGAGAAGAGGTCAAATTATCTCTGTTTGCAGATGACATGATTCTATATATAGAAAAATCCATTGTCTCAGCCCCAAAACTCCTTAAGCTGATAAGCAACTTTAGCAAAGTCTCATGATACAAAATCAATGTGCAAAAATCACAGGCATTCCTATACACCAATAAAAGACAGACAGCTAAATCGTGACTGAACTCCTATTCACAATTGCTACAAAGAGAATATAATACCTAAGAGTACAGCTTACAAGGGATGTGAAGGAAATCTTCAAAGAGAACTACAAACCACTACTCAAGGGAATAAGACAGGACACTAATGAATGGAAAAACACTCCATGCTCATGGATAGGAAGAATCAATATTGTGAAAATGGCCATACTGCCCAAAGTAATTTAAAGATTCAATGCTATTCCCATCAAGCTACCATTAACTCTTTTCACAGAATTAGAAAAAATTACTTTAAATTTCATATGGAACCAAAAAGATCTCATATAGCCAGGACAATTCTAAGCAAAAAGAACAAAGCTGGAGGCATCATGCTATGTGACTTCAAAGTATACTACAAGGCGACAGTAGTGAAAATAGCATGGTACTGGTACCAAGACAGATATATAAACCAATGGAACGAAACAGAGACCTCAGAAATAACCACACACATCTACAACCATCTGATCTTTGACAAACATGACAAAAACAAGCAATGGGGAAAGGATTCCCTATTTAATAAATGGTGGTAAAAGAGCCCACATAGCCAAGACAATTCTAAGCAAAAAGAACAAAGCTGGAGGCATCACACTACCTGACTTCAAACTACACTACAAGCCTACAGTAACCAAAACAGCTTGATACCGGTGCCAAAACAGATATATACACCCATGGAAGAGAACAGAGGCCTCAGAAATAACACCACACATCTACAGCTATCTGATCTTTGACAGACCTGACAAAAACAAGCAATAGGGAAAGGATTTCCTACTTAACAAATGGTGCTGGGAAAACTGGCTAGGCACATGCAGAAAACTGAAACTAGACCCCCTCCTTACACCTTATACAAGTTAACTCAAGATGGATTCAAGACTTAAATGTAAGACCTCAGGCAATAAAAACCCTAGAAGAAAACCTAGGCAATACCATTCGGGACATAGGCATGGGCAAAGACTTCACCACTGAAACACCAAAAGCAATTGCAACAAAAGCCAAAATTGACAAATGGAATCTAATTAAACTAATTAGGGAAAATTTTTGCAATCTACCCGTCTGACAAAAGGCTAATATCCAGAATCTACAGGGAACTTAAACGAATTTACAAGAAAAAAACAAACAATCCCATCAAAAAGTGGGCAAAGGATATGAACAGATACTTCTCAAAAGAAGACATTTATGCAGCCAACAAACATATGAAAAAAAGCTCATCATCACTGGTCATTAGAGAAATGCAAATCAAAACCACAATGAGATACCATCTCATGCCAGTTAGAATGGCGATCATTAAAAAGCCAGGAAATAACTGATGCTGAGAGGATGTGGAGAATTAGGAATGTTTTTACACTGTTGGTGGGAGTGTAAATTAGTCGAACCACTGTGCAAGATGGTGTGGTGATTCCTCAAGGATCTAGAACTAGAAATACCATTTGACCCAGCAATCCCATTACTGGGTATATGCCCAAAGGATTATAAATCATTCTACTATAAAGACACATGCACACGTATGTTTATTACAGCACTATTCATGATAGCAAAGACTTGGAACCAACCTAAATGCCTTTGCAGTGACATGGATGAAGCTGGAAACCATCATTCTCAGCAAACTAACACAGGAACAGAAAACCAAACACCACATGTTCTCACCCATAAGAGGGAGTTGAACAATGAGAACATATGGGCACAAGGTGGGGAACATCACACACTGAGTCCTGTCAGGGGGTAGGGGGCAAGGGGAGGGATAGCATTAGGAGAAATACTTAATGTAGATGATGGGTTGAAGGTTGAAGCAAACCACCATGGCACATGTATATCTATGTAAGATACCTGCACGTTCTGCACATGTATCCCAGAACTTAAGAGTAATTTTAAAAAAAGAAAAAGAAGATCAAAATAAACAAACAAAATTTTATTTATCATAAATTAGCTCCATAAGGCCTTCTTTAGTAAGAGATATTCAAATACCATGTTTATATACATTTTATATTTTAAAAAGTAATTAGTACATATTAATTGCCAATTGATTCCTATAAATATTTTACTTTAATTTATATTTGAAATCTACCTTTATTTACTTTATTTACTTAATCTACCTCTATCTACTTAAGGCTAAAAATTAAAATATGCTGGACTCCAAGAATGCCGCTTAGTCACAGTCTAAATAAAAACATTAATATGCCTCTCCAAAAGTTTCTATCAAGAGAAACTAGACAAGCATAAGAGTATCAGAAGTCTTTCTACATTCTTGGACGTTCCTAAATGTTGCTCCAAGGTTATACCGCTGACCTGTGAACACTGTGGGGGCTAGGTGAGCCTACTTCTCACATACTCAACAATCTGAGTAAAAATTTTGACTCCCCAAAAACTTAACTACAATAGCCTGCTGTTGATGAGAAGCGTTACCAATAACATACAGTTGATTAGCATGTATTTTTTGTTATATGTATTATATACTGTGTTATTACAACTATGTAAGCTAGAGAAAGAAAATGTTAAGAAAATCATAAGAAACAGAAAATACATTTACTATTCACTAAGTGAAAGTGGATCATCATAAAGGTCTTTGCATTTGTTTACATTTCTCTCAGTTGTAAATAGTACCTGTATAGTCTTTGTTTGTGTACCTAAGTTTTAATAAATTTTAACATTTTGTCATATATTCCTGTATATTTTATAGCACTAAATGATAAAACAGACTAGTATCTACACATATTTGATGGATTCATGGCATATTAAACCTTTCCTTCTTTTTTTTTTTTTTTAAATATTTCCAGGCTGCGGTTCATCTGTGAATTTTTTCAGATTATTGCAAATTTCCAAAATGCATTCTAATATATTTATTGAGAAAAATCTGCATATAGGAGGAGTTTGAACCCTCACAGTTCAAACTTGTGTTACTCAAGGGTCAACTGCTTTTGTATTTTGTTTTCTACATGGAAAAGGTGTTCACAGAGTCATCAGACACAGGGAAAAGGACTAGCCCACTTGATTCTCCTGACGCACAGTTCTGTGATGAGTAACTTTTCTAGATATTCCAAATCAAAACTTACTGCACTAAGGGCATATGAGGAAAGGTGGTAGGCATTCCCAGTTTTAAAAGACAATCTTTTCTTAGAGACAATAACAAAAGATCATTAGAGAGTTGTCTAGAATAGAGATAAACAAATGTTCTTGCTCAAACCCAGTGTGATGGTTAATTTTGTGTGTCAACTTGCCTGGGCCACGGTGCCCAGATATTTGTTCAAACATTGTTCTGCATGTTTCTGTGAAGGTATGTTTGGATGAGATTTACCCTTAAATCGGTGGACTTTGAGTAAAGCAGACTGCCCTCTATAATGTCGGTATACTTCATCAATCAGTTAAAGGCCTGAATAGAACAGAAAGGATGACCTCTCTGGAGCAACAGGGAGTTCTGCAGCAGACAGCCTATGGACTTGAACTACATCATCAGTTCTCCCTGAGTCTGCTGCCTCCTGGCTCACCCTGCAGATTTTGGACTTGACAGCCTCCATAATTATGCAAGCCAATTCCTTAAAATAAATCTCTCTATATAAACATCCTATCAGTTCTGTTTCTCTGGAGAATCCTGACTAACATACCCAGGTTCCAATCTCAACTTGGCCATATGCTTGTTGTCTGGTGTTGGGTTAGTTACTTAAGTCAACTGAGCCAAGATCCCCTCATTTGTAAATTGGGGAAAGTAATGTGCCTATGTCCAAGGGGTGCTGTGAAGATTAAATGTGATTGTGCACCTGTAGTATTTAGTATAGTTTATAACAGGAGTTGGCAAAATTTTTCTGCAAAGGGACAGATAGTAAATATTTGAGATGTTGCAAGCCAAGATGCAATGTCCTCAACTCTTGAACAACTGTTCTCATGGAATCTTTTTTTTTTTTTTTTTACATTTAAAAATGCAGAAGCCATTCTGAGTCCATGGATCATACAAAAATAGACAGCAAGTTGGATTTGACCCACTGACCATAAGTTTGCCAACCCGTAGTTTACAATATGTATTAAACATGTATTAAATAATGACTTCTTGCTTCCCTAAAACATCAAAATTATGAAATAAATAGCATTTGTCTCCTGGGCCCAGAATGCCCTTTCTACAGTCTTTTGCCCTCTTAATGGCACCTTTTCTCTGTTTCTTTTGAAGGGGCCTAGTAGCCATATATTATCCTTCTTTATATTCTTTTTGAGATCTGAGAAGAAACGGATGTTTTTTAGGATTCCTCTGTCACTTTTTTTTCCTAGGGAAATGTTGTCATATTTTGTCCAAATTCAGTAAAGTGGTGACAGAAGAGTCACATGGTATGCCTTCTGTTCACTCTGGAATAAGCAGAGACACTCATCCTCTCTTTGGTGGAAACTTTTCAATGACTGATTTCTATTCCTGACAAAAAACAGTTACCACAGGCACCCTACCTGGGACCCCAGGTTAGATAAAGCATAGGAAAAGTTTTGATGAAAAAAGCTTACCCACTCCCCACTGTCACTCCCTGGAGCATTTGCAGAGTTTCACTAAGTCTCTCTAGTATCAGTTTCAGAAGTAAAGGTTGAATCACCCACCAACATTTCAGCTATACAACATCTAATATTTGGACACAGACTGAAACCTAAAGAAGTCCCATTCCCCCCCATCCCCCGTGTTCTTCCCATTGATATTTCTTTTTTTTTCCCCATTGATATTTCATTTCTCCTGAGAGTACACAACCTTTTCCCAATTTTTTTATTGTGAAAAACTTTAAAGATACAAAATGTTCAAAGAATGGTAAAAACAAATACAAATATAGCAGCCATCTAGATTCAGTAAAGCTGCTAACATGTGGCCCTATTTTCTTTATCTATTCAGAACACAGTCTCAGCGAAGGGCAGTCAGAAGCATCCTAGAGTACGCCATCGTGAAAGCAGAAAAGGACTCACAATTGGACCAGATTATGTAAAAAAACGCTGTCTAGGTGAAGTAAAGTCATCTGCACAGAGACAGAGTTCTCAGTCTTCAGATCCACAGATGCACACATAGGATTGAACCTGATCACATCCACGTTTCCAGAGACAAAAGAAGTTACATGCTTATCAAAATAATCTTGTGAACTATATACTTTGACAAAAACGGTGGGATAAAAAAATTTACATTGTCCCGTATAGTCAAGAGCAATGTTATAATGAACAAGAAGTAGCTCTTCTTTGTCAGTTAATGGAGGAATATTTGAACTGGAACTCGGGGCAGCAAGGAAACGAATTTTTCTTAGCATAAGTCAAGGGAATAGGGTTGCAAATATTAAACTTATGTTAATGGGAGAAATATGAATCACTCAACAAACCAGACAAAGTTTTGAAATAAGTTCAGTTGTGGAGACAAGAACTGAGTAAGTGTTTGCTTTTGAAATGTTATGGGGAAAATCAGGGGCAATCAAAAGTGGAAGTTCGGCCGGGTGCCGTGGCTCACGCCTGTAATCCCAGCACTTTGGGAGGTGGACGCGGGCAGATCACGAGGTCAGGAGATGGAGACCATCCTGGCTAACAAGGTGAAACCTCGTCTCTACTAAAAATACAAAAAAATAGCCGGGCGTGGTGGTGGGCTCCTGTAGTCCCAGCTACTCGGGAGGCTGAGGCAGGAGAATGGTGTGAATTCAGGAGGCGGAGCTTGCAGTGAGCCGAGATAGCACCACTGCACTCCAACCTGGACGACAGAGCGAGACGCTGTCTCAGGAAAAAAAAAAAAAAAGTGGAAGTTCATACTATTTCACACACAAACACACCACGACCATCATTATTACCCCTTGATTCCTGGCACTCCAGCTCACGCTTCCTCCTCCCCAGGAGGCCAGCTTACATAGACACAAAGACACACAATACTCACTGCTACATGGCAGGATTTAGGAAGCAATTCTATTCCTTACTTTGTATAGCTGCTGAGTAATAACCTTTGAATATCTCCTATGGTCCAGGAGACAAAGAGTGAGATGGTACCCAAGCATCTACTGATCTGATAGGGCCAAACTGAACATTCTGATGCAACTAGAGAGATGATAGGGTGAATTCTCAAGACTTTCCACTGTCCTGGAGTGTAGCTAAAGACACTCCCTGTTCAATACGGATTTCACTACATGGGCTACAACTTACCTTGGAACAAACAATTTATAGAATTGATTTATCTCTTTCACACACACACATGCACACACACGCGCGTGCGCGCGCACACACACACATAATTAAGTCCATTGCTAACTTTCTTTTTTGCTGATTCTCCTTGTAGCAGTTATTCAAAACTTCAGACACTTCATAGCAGCATCCCAAGAAACAGGATCAGTTCAGGAAAGTTGAACCCCTGTCCCAATTTGGCAGATCACCCTGATTCACATTTTTTAATTCCCTCACTTACTGAGCCAGTCAATCAACCAGTGTTTATTCAGCACCCAGTATGTGCTAGGCACTCTGCCAGATGCCACAGTTATAAAGAACAAGCTGCTGCCCAAGGATTATGCAATCACTTGAACAGTTTGACAGAAAACAGAAAATAACCTGTCAACTTAGTTACCCCTGAGGAAGACCAAGCCACACAACTCAATTCAATAAGTCAGAAAGAAATGGTAATTATATGGAAGTTTTTTTCAAAGGCAACTGTCATTTATTCTGTGCTAACTTGATGTCGGGAATCATAGACACAATTCTGGTTTACCTTTTATAGATATGTGTTAGTAGGTATCTTTATAGTAGGTGTCTTTAGGCTTATTCCAAAACCACTTTGTGTTTGCCTCTGTTTTTATTTATTTTATCCCACCTTAACACATGTGATTTTGGGGTATTTCATGCTTCATTTCAGTCTGCTTGAAACCACTTATAGAATAGGCAGGGTATAAATAAATAAATCCAGGCATTGCCAAACTTACACAAATGTTCAATTCCCAGAAGGCCTTGCACAACTTGAATTTTTCATAAATCAAAAAAAAAAAAGCTTTCCTACTTCTTTAATATTTTAACCTTCTATTCTAAATAGGCCTTCTTAGGCTAAGGAAATGTCCCTGCATTTTGACTACACTTGATCCTTTCCCTGTCACTATTAAAATGGGAATATAGAGGGAAAGTAATAACCCAGATAACACTGTGGTAACATGAGCTAGTTCAAGGAGAATCAGCACTGAAGCTGAAACAGCAGGAGACTTGAAGCAAAGACCAAACAAGCTGTGCCAACTTTGTGCACCCACTTTAAGATATTCTTCATCTTTGTGTTTCCAATCATACACCAAAATTTTCCTCATCTCTAAAATGCTATTATGTGCTTTACAATAGCACAGGGAGGTAGTGGCATAAGAAACTCTCAGATTCCTGCCATAGGTGACCTCATTTTATATATCCATGACTTGCACTCACACAGAGATTACTCTAAATGCTTTTAGTAGACATTGCAAAGAGCTCCTGGGGCAAGCACTGTGTCTTATACACAGTGCAGCCTTCCAAAACCTAGCATAGCATCTGGCCTACAGTCAATACTTGATCAATGCTCAGGATTAAGAAACTATGCGGGATACAGGTGACAGCTCATTCAATCAGAAGTCTCATATTGTCGGTAGACCCTCTGCTCTTTCTGAGTTTTCCTTGGAGATATTGTTTTGACCCTTAATGACTAGAACCAATTCAGGGAAATATGAGGGAATAAGAAATGTATGTTCAACATTCAATGGTATGTAAATGAGTTTTATTCCTCAGAAATATTTTACTGATAATGTTTGCCTGAAAGTATATTTTCTTAGACTGGAAAGATTCTAACTTCTCTGAGCAAGTTCCAGAAATGCTGCAAAGACGATGAAGTTATCATAAATTGTTTCCAGATGTCACCTTATTAATACCAGGGTAAGCTTGGATGGAAAAGAAGGGGTAGGGTGTAAGAATGAAAAGAGAGTTTCTATTTTCATAAAATTTTGGAAGAAAATGTTCAAGAAAATGATTTAAATGCTTATCCTTAATTTAATCAAAGTATTATTTCCTATGTAAATTTTCAAAGGTGTGACTTTCCCTTTATAAATGTCATTTGATTCAGTGTGATCACCACCTATGGAGATTTAAGGCTATGTATAGACTCAGGACTTGCATGCTTTACAAACATTAAAGAAGCTAAAATGTTGATAAAATAATTTTTAAAGCTGATTACAATTTAAACAATTTAGTGATCCCAAATCAAGCTGCATTAATAATGGAAAGTTCTTGTGGAGCTAAGAGTAAGTGGCAAAGATTGAGAGAGCAATTAGGTTAAATCAAGAGTAAGCTGGACCTTTTGCAATTGAATTGCCTACTTGTCCTGCAAAAGCAAAGGAAGTTAGGCCTTTTCCATAGGGTTAGAGAGTGAGCTGTTCAGATAAGGTCAGAATGTAGACCCCAGCCTAGCAAGCCCTATGTGAAGGACTTAAACACTCATTGGCAGCCTTTTCATAGCCTAGGAATTTGAGGTAAGGTTTACTAATGTTTAATTCACCTACATTCTATATCTTGTGGCTGTTTGGAGTCATTATGATCAACTCAAGGAGACTAAGAATTCTTTGCTTAGTCTTTGCTAATTCTTTGCCAATCTAACCTTCACTGTCAGATTGGTCAAAACTTCTGGTCCATTCTCTCTAGACCCAGAGGTAAGATTAGTGTTCCCAACATAGATCAGAGAAAAGAACCATTGTGAGCCAAAACCCATTCTTGGAATATTTTTTTGCTAGTTTCACACTTAACGGTCTTGGAAGTAACTACCAAGAAGCATGGTGAACAGTCAAGAAGAATCTTAAGGTCTTGCTTTAGAAAAAAAAAAAAAAAAAGCCTATTTTGAACTATTTACATTGAAAATTACACCACAGTTTTTAATGTTAGATTTGCTCACTCTTTTCTTGTCCCTTAATAGACAAGAGAGAGAAAGAGACAGCGAGCCAGAAAGAGAGAGAGAAAGAGACTGAGGCTTCTTATGGGAAGTTTTACAGGCATGCATTTATTCATGAAATATTTATTGAGTGACTATTATGTGCTGAGGCTAGTGCTAATAGTGCTGAATGAGACAAAAATACAATGCTTGTCCTCAGGAAGCTTACACTCTAGTGACAAAGATATTGAAAAAAAAATCAACAAATTTGATGGGGTGGGGAAAGAGGGTTTCAAAAGTTGGACAGAGTATTAAGAGCATAAATAAAAAGAAAATCAATCTCTTCTGTGGTCTAGAAAAGTATACGGTGTTTAAGTCGAAATTTGAAGCTAAAGAGTTTATCAGATGAACAGTGGGGTAAAGAGTATCCCAGGCTAAGGAAATGCATACAGGCTCTTAGAAGCAAGAGAAAGTAGGGTGGACTCCAGGTCTAGAAAAAGTTCAAAGAAAGTAGAATACGAGAACAAAGAAGAGCCTAAAGAGTTAAGCAGTGTCAGGTGCTGAAGTCCTGATAAACTACGGTAAATAATTCCAGATTTCATCCTAAGTGCCTCAGAAAGCTACAAGTTGGGAAAGGCTTATTGATAAGTTTTCAAATCATTTCCAGAGAAAAGATAATTACTAGTGATGGTACCCTGTGTCTCCAGACATGTTTCAAACATAGTTTTCATTTAAAATTTTGCAACTCATTCACATATTTGAAAAAATAATAAAGAAAACACCAAAGGCGTGGTTTCCTATAAATCAAATTCAAGTGCAAATGTTCCCACTAACTTACCTTTCCTCTTTAACATCCCTAATTTGTAATGTTAGCTTTCATTAGGAAGCTATGGTAATGGCTGAAAATCAAAATACCAATAGAATCAGATGTGTTTTAGGTATTATGATGGTGAAATGGCACTGGAGTTTTTGAGATCCTCATTGTTCAGCTCCTTCCATGCTTCAGGCACAATCAAGAAGTAAAGAGAGACCTAATCCTATCAACCAGAACAATTCTTCCCTCAGGATAGTCATTAAGTCAGGTGCAAAGTGAGGTGTTTTAACTTCTAACCTCAAGGGCTACAGTTAGAGCACTGGAGCAGTCACTTGGAAATCTCAGCTTTCACCAGCTGTATTTATTATGCTTATGTTATTTATTCTTCCAGTTTCCCTTCCCCCAGGGAAGGACTCCCAAAACACGAATATTTTCCCATCCTGCTTATAGAGAAATTCCTTTCACTAACGGACAAAACATTTCATTCCATATACAATGCTTAGGAGCCAAACGCTCCTGGAGGAAGTAAGGTTTCCAGTTTAAATCTTCAAAGGAGGCTTCTCCATAAGCCATCCCAGGGCCCTCAAAGATCTTCCTTTACTCTGAAAGCCCACCCTACTGTGTAAATTGAGAGTAATCCTTTCCTTGTGCAGGAAGGGATTGCAAATGAGGAAGGAAAGATTCAAGGGTACTGAGCCTCCTGGGGATGGGAGGGGAGAAGAAACAGAAATGTTTGTCAGGAGTGTGGCTGAGAAAAGACTCCTCCTGTCTTTCCAGGGGTAGCCCTCTAAACAGACTACTTGTTTGGTTATTTCCAAGAATATCCTCCAACAGAACAAGAAACACTCAGGAGATTTCCCCACCTACCTGCAAGGTTTATGCCAAGACTATTATGGCCATTGAAGGGGAACAAAGGCATAAAATAATGTTTTGCCAGGAAATCAAAGGAAAAGAAAAAAGACTGCATCACTGTAATTAGGTATTTGGCTTCACTGTATTTCAAATTGAGGTTTCCAATACAGTTTTGTTCTCTTCTTGAAAGGGCTAATTATACTGATGTTTCCAAAGAAACACGTGATTGTTACAGTGGTTTTATTAGCATGTTTTCCAAAGAGCTGGTAAGAATTAAAAGCAAGACCAGTTCCATTCAAAAAATATTTGGTCGTTTTATTTTCAAACTCTGAAAGTAGGAGCATTCATATTTATAGATCCCTCTGTACACATAGAAATGTGCAGAGAAGCAGCCAATGTCTGCCTTTGGCTTTACTTCCAAGGAAACTGGAGGAATTACTCATGCACAAATAAGTACAAATAGCTGTCTTTGCAATCATACAGAACAAACTTATGAAAATACAGAGATTTCAAGTGGTATCAATGCACAAAGGCATGTATTTCTTTAGTTGTTTATTAGATTTATGAAATTGTGCTTTTCTGTGATGCAGACTCTTCAGGGAGCTAGTGCAAAATAATGTTTAATTAAAGTAGATAGCAAACAACATTGAATTCCATATTAGCATCAGTAACTCATCGCAATAAAAAGAAAGTTTTTCTCACTAGGGCTTTGCCAATCAGGGCAGGCAGAGAAATTTCTACAAATGAGGACCTTCCATGGGAAATTTCTGCTCCCCTTTTCCTGAAGGCTGAATTTCTAAACTATACCTGGAATGCTTCAAGTCAGGCTAATTGTGATTATGGCACATGGGGAGAGGTGGTGGTCGAGTTATTTAGGGACTTAGAGGCCAGTGTCTTAGAATTGCACTAAGAACAGAAAAGGCAGCTTGAGCATGCAGGGTCCTTGTATCCCTGTAGCTCAACCCATTTAACAGTCAAAGAATGACATTGCATATTCCCAGAGGATCCCAAAGGTACAACACTCACACTCAAATTGTAACCAAATACTGATAGACTCAGGGAAAATTGATGGCAATGTAAAATCACATACAATGTTACACACCATACCTTCTCAGTCCATTTTAAACTTTAGGTACTAATTTACAAAAGCACCCTCCTGATCATCTCAGTCTTCCGTTGAATAAAAAAGAGCAAGAGATCAGCAGCCATGTGGGCAGTAAAGACAGCAACTACCAACGGAAGCAAAGGATGGGGGTGAATTGAATTTAATCAGGAATGAATTGCCTGATGATATAAACTGAAATGGTGCAATTCTTTTAAGTTCTAGGACTGTTAAGTTATTCAGCTCTATTTGAGATTCAGTCCATTTTTGGAAATAAGGACTTCTATTGTTTTTGCCTTCCCAACAATCATTCCTCTCTTTTCAATTGTTATTAGGGGAGCTTCCTCTTCTTACACTCAGAACCACTGCAGTGTAAGGGTATGACTAACCCACCCATCTCCAGCTCCAGCATTAAACACTTGACCCATGACTGGTCAGGAAGAGTTGCTGGACCCCTCGGCCACAATAATTGGTTCAGAAATGCACATACACTCAAGCATCATGGGCCTATAAGAGCATGAGAGTAAGTCACTGGGTTTTGTCACAATTAGGCAGAGTTTTCCTTGTAAAGGTAGGGAGATTGCTAAGCTAAGGAGATATGAGCTAGAAGACCTGGATACAGGTGTGGCCAGGGCTAGATAAATTCTTATTCTAGTTAAGCCAGTTTGAATTGGTTTCTCTTGCTAGCGACCAAAGAAGAATTGATTGACACAGGAAGGGAGCTGGTATGTCCACAGCACCTGATACAGGTATGCTGGACAGAGTTCTGGCTGGGAGTCAGGCCCTTAAGACCTCATCCTCACTCTGTTACTAATTGCATGATTATGGGTGAATCCTGGCCTTTCCATCTGTTTGAAATTTAGTTTGAAAAAACTAAAAATTGGAAGTTCTAAACTTTCTTTAAACAACTTTTTTTCAAATCAATTCTTATTCCAAGTTCCATTATCTGAAATAAATTCAGAGCAGCAACAATAAGAGTATTCCTGGAGCATGTACTCTGCAGGTGCCTCAGTTCTAAATGCTTCATGTGTATTTCACTTATCTTGATCTTCACAAAATCCTCTAAGGCAAGGATAGCTATAAATTCCATTTTATAGATAAAGAAACTAAACAACAGAGAGATTAAAACTTTCCCAGGATCACACAGCCATGCCCAATGAGTCTGGGATAGGACTCTGGCCCCAAAGTCTGTGCTCTCTACCACTCCACACTTCACCAAAGCTCCTCTAGCTGAAGTGGGGTAGGCAGACTAGAAACCCACCTCTGAGGCTTCACTAGAAAATAATAGCACTTGGATGAGCTTGATAACCACAAAATTCCATGACTTTTAATATTTATTTCAGCTTCAAATATTTGCATACATGTGTACTGAGCATGTTGTGCAATGCCAGACACGTTTTGACATACCAGTCCTAAGATAACCTGGAATAATGTTCTGAGAACACCTCTGCTAAGCTCCAAAGGGATTGTTCCACCTGGGTAGCCTCTAATCCCATTTCTGGGGCCGCAGGATGTCTCAGAGCCAATTGTCAGGAAAACCATAAAAGAGAGAATGTTTGACCTCTGACACTATTGTACCTCCTTCTACTTCACATCATTTCATCTACAGGCAAAATGAATTTGAGGCCAGAGACAACTCTAGAAGATGGTAAACCACCATTTCTATAGACCATGTTCTCTGCAAGACCCAGGCACTTGGAGATGTGTTTGGTGCACTCAAGGACTTGTGATAGAGGAATCTGGTCAATAGTTGGAAATATAAGACTAGAGGTCAAAAGACAGGAGGAAGCTGGAGATGTTCATTTGGAACTAGGTCATTGTTCATGTCATAGCTATAGTGAAATTGCTTACCAAGCAACAAGACCAAAAGAGCCAATAATTAGAATATTAATATTGTAGGGATGGAAAGAGGAAAAGGAATTAAGACAAAAACCAAGGGGAGTGTAGTCAGAGAGGTTAGAGAAATGTTTTGTTTCTAGGTGCACAGTTGATTCTTTCTTGTTTTATTTAATATTTTTCTCTTTCTTTTCTGAGCCCATGTTCTCATTCGCATCAACTGGCCAATAAGTAGTCATTTATTAATAATATATTTGATATATGGTTTTACATATGCTTAAATGTATGGTCTTGTTTTTGTTGGTGGCGGGGTTTTTTGACTGTTTTTTGTTTGCTTGTTTGTTTGTTTTTTGTTTTTGAAATAGAGGCTCACTCTCTCACTCAGACTGGAGTGCAGTGGCTCAATCAAAGCTCACTGCAGCCTCAACTTCCCAGGCTCAAGTGATCGTCCCACCTCAGCCTCCCTAGTAGCTTGGACTACAGGCACTTGCTCCATGCCTGGCTAATTTTTTCTTTTTTTCAGTAGAGATGGGGTTTCGCCATGTTGCCCAGCCTGGTGTCAAACTCCAGGCTCAAGCAATCCACCCACCTTGGCCTCCCAAAGCATTAGGGTTAAAGTATTAACCCTAATACTTTAGGATTACAGGCATGAGCCAACGTGCCCTGCAGGTTTTGTTTCATAAATATGTAAACCTTTAGATAAATATTATTGTAGTAAAATTTCATTTTATTTCCTACTTTTTCGACTTAATTTTAGAAAAATAAGAATTATTTCATGTTTTATATCAAATTTGTGGTTTTCTTCTCCCATATGGTATTCTATAGTTAGATCTATCATATTTAAATCATCCATTCCCATAATGATGTGCACTCAGGTTCCCTCTACAAGCAGACATGCCTGTTTCTGCTTCACATTACAGTACCTTCTCATATCAACTGGAAGATAATTATTGTGTATATTTCTAATTTTTGATCTCTCTGTTCCATTCATTCTGGTTCTCTTCAGGGTTTTCATGATTTCCCTTTTTTCTTGGCTATGCTGTTCACTCTGTGTTTACTTTGCCTGTGACTCTTCCTTCCCCTGGAAGCATCAGCTATTGTTGTTGGTGATGTGTTCACAATCTGGGTTTGATCACTCCTGACTGCTTTCTGCTTAGCAAGTGGCCCTGCACCTAGGAAACCTAAAGGGAAGGAATGCCTGAAAGTGGGCCAATCAGTCTATCCTTGTGCCTGTCTTCTCCTAACCCTACCCTACTCCTAGAATGAAATAATCTCAAGATATCCTACAACTACAAACAGCGCTGGGGCTGGAATATTTTCCTATTCCACTATGGAGAGAAAAAAGGAAAGTGCCCATTAGCCATTCCTGGAAATGTGACAGAGAGCAAAGTGCACAGTGAAGATTCTCCCCAACTGTGGCAGCTGACCCTTCCCTACCTCTGCTTGTCACTCCCTACACATGATGTCACAATTGTATCCTCTCTTCCCAGGGTTTATTACAATGTTTGCTTTCATTTTTTAGACTTCTACAAATTCTTTTACTACTGAGGAATCTCTAGGGTAGAGCTAGGGAGACAACTGGCAGGTTGTGTTCATTGACCGTCCAGTCAAGACCAGGACACAACCTCAGGCCTGGATTTGTCTCCCCACTAACTTTGAGTCTCTTTGAAAGTAGCTGCTGGATCACTATATATACAAACTCCCAACTAGCTCAATGTCTAGCAAATCAAAGACAACTAACAAAAGTTTGTTGAATGTTATGGATTGAATTATGGCTCCTCACATAAAAGATATGCTGGAGTCCCTGTCCCCAGTATCCTGGGATGTGAACTTACTTAGAGACAGGGTCTTCCCAGAGGTAATCAAATTAAAGTGGGCTAATTGGGGTAGACGTCAATCCAATATGATTGGTGTCCTTATGATTAAGAGGAAATTTGAACACTCAGACAGACACACATAGAGGCATAACTATGTGAAAAGACACAGGGAAATGATAGCCATCTACAAGCCAAGGAGAAAGACCTTGAGCAGATCCTTCCCTCCCAGCCCTCACAAGGAACCTATCACTTTCAGCCTCCAGAACTATGAGACAACAAAGTTCTGTTGCTTAAGCCACCCAGATTGTAGGACTTTGTTACAGCAGCCCTAGCAAATGAATACATTAATTGGATAAATATATGAATGTAATAAACAAAAAACAGAATGAAGACAATAATACGACAGTATGAGGGAGAAGAGAATTTCAAGGAGGAGGATACAACTTTCAGAGCTAGATGCTGCAAACAGTTTAGTAGCATGAGGCAGTAAAATGTCCTTTCGACAGGACAATTAGGAGTTCTGTTTTGCTTTGTTTCTTAACATTCTCAGTGAAATCAGTCTTAGTGGGATGGTGGAGGCAGAGCCCGATTACAAGGGGAAGAGAAGTCCAAAGAGACATAAGAAAGTAGCAGGAGAATACAATCTCTTAAGAGTTTGAAAATGATGGAATTTCCTTTAGGATGGAGAACTGAATCTGTTTGGGAGATGAAAGAAAGAAGCCAAAAATGGGAAAAGGTTGACAATACAATACTATATAATTAGAGAGTATAATACACTGCCTTCTCTAAGCTGCCTCTCTGCTTTGGCATAAACCACAGCACTAACTACTTCTATTTTCATCACTACAATGCAGGTGACCCTTCTCCTTGTCATATCAAGAGACTTTTCCTATTTCTTTCAGCCCTTGGACTACCTTTGCAACTATCTGTGTCAATAGACAAATTATTAAAGGAGAGATTTGCCTCCTATAGAACGCACTTTACCCTGGTCTTTGCATAGCCTCCACCCTCCACCTCTTCTTTTTTTTCAGAAAGTGAGTCCATCTGTGTTCCAATTCCTCAGCACTGGTTCATAAATTAATCCCTGCTAAAAATGGCAGCTAGCTGACTGGCAATGGCTAAAGGTATGATGGGATCTATCATAAACACACACACACACACACACACAGCTGGAAATCTGAACTATTGAAATCTAAAAGCCTGTCTCCAAAGAATCTAATTATAAACAATTCCTTGGGAAGATGAAATTTTGGAGGTGGAAATATTTTAGGATGGGGCACTTATCAAACCTCTTAAATAATACTCAAAATACTTTATACCTCTTCTATCTATGGTTGGTCACTCTCTGTCTTTACTGGAAACTCGCTATTTTCCAGGTACAGCATTTCAGCCTGTCTTTGAGATCTCAAAGTTAAGCATGAAAGGAGACAATGGCTAACAAGAGAGGACTTTGAAGTCAAACAATCCTGGATCAAAATTCTATCCCCATCAGTTATTAACCAAGAAACCTGGAGAAAATAACTTAACATTGCTAAGTCTCATGTTCTCTCTTGTAAAATATCATAATAATACCTGTATCTAAAGGCTGTTGTTATAGTTATCAAGTGAAATAATACATATAAAGCATTAGCTCTTGCCTAACATGGAATTAAGTGTTCTTCAAATGTTAGCATTCATTATTATCCCCAACATAAATCCCACTCTAAGCAAATCAACTCATAAGCTAGTGTGCTCCATGAAAATTTAATTTATTGTTAATAAAGAAAAGTATTTTTACCACTACGGAAGATGAAGCTTCTTAAAACACAAATACATTCCTGGCAAATATAGGTGAATTGATAGAGAATATGAATGACTGATGGCAGCATTTTGAGGAGCACATTTTGATGACAAAAGTACAGGCAGAGTGGAGCCTGTGCTACTATTAGTTTGGTGCAAAGGTAATTGCAGTTTTTGCAATTACTTTCAATGGCAAAACCCTCATACCTAATACATGGAGGAAATGCATTGGTAGAAAAGGCAGCAACTGCAAAAAGTAAATTCACCTATTTCCCTATATTACCTGACTTCCCTGTGGGTGAGATCAGCATTGAAAAGAGGGTAAAGAGGGTATGTGGTCTCTAAGCCAAGTGCAGTGGGTCACAGCCAACCTGGATGCAACTATTGGGAGGGCAGAAGCAGGCAAATATCTCAGAAAAGTCTAGCATGACAAACTTCAGTAACCAAGACATTGTCCTCAAATGAAAGACAATGATGCCTCTGCCACACTCAATACCTCCTCCTAATATTGGGTTTAACTCATCCTTCTGCAAATTGAGCCACCATGGTTAAGTCTGTACCTAAAAGATTTTTTAAATCCGGATTTTATGGCTTTTACACACAGTACAATTATACTTTTCCTGACTTGAAGCAGCACATGCAAGGCCTGAGATTCATGTATATAATGCAATTATTCACCTGTATTTTCAATAGAAAAAGAAGGGAAAATAAAACATAGCTACATGATGCCCCTATGCCAATGAACAATAAGCCATCTCACAGAAGCCTTGAGTGCTTTAAGTGGGGTGGAGATAACATATCATGGCCATTTGGAAAACACTTAGGAGTTATCTGTGTGGACAATTCAGTGACCAAACAGCTTAGTTTTTGACCTATTGATATCCAGGACTGTGTACGTTTTCTGGGACCTCAACATGACCTCACATAGCAAACACTGAAAAATCACTGAGTTCACTGATTTTGCTGAACTTACTATTTTGCTGAGCTTAATTTTTATTGTAAGCTTCTATCCTGCCAAGCTTCTATCCAAACTTGCTTCTATCCAACCAATAGAAAGAGAACAGGAAAGCCTATAGAATTAACAGCAATGACTACAATTAATAAAAGTATGTAAAATAATCCAATGGGACCACTGAACAATCCTGGGCAATGAAAGTATTTCTATCCAAGCCTGGCAGGGTAGAAGTTTACAACAGAAAGTAAGTTGACTTATACACAGTAAGAGATAAGACATGACCACATGTAGATACACCTCACACCCACTAGGATAGTTACAATAATAAAGATAGATAATAACATGTTGGTGAAGATGTGTAGAAATTAGAATCCTTGTATATTGCTTGTGGGAATTAGATGGTGCAGCTGCTTTGGAAAACAGTTTGGCAGTTCCTTGAAAAGTTAAACATAGTTGCCATATGGCCCAGCAATTACATTTCATGCAAGAGAAATGAAAACATATGTACACGAATGTTCAAAAACTTGTACACAAATATTCATGGCAGCATTATCCATAATAGCCCCAAACTGGAAACAACCCAAATGTCCATCAACTGATGAATCAATAAACAAAATCTGGTATATCCATACAATGGAATATCATTCGGCCATAAAAAGGAATGAAGTACTAATTCATGTTTCAACATGGCTGAAGCTTGAAAACATTATGCTAAGTGAAAGAAGCCAGACACAAAAGTTTACATATTGTATGATTCCATTTGTATAAAAGCCTAACATAAGCAATTCTACAAAGACAGAAAGTAAATTGTTAGACATTAGGGTCTGGGAAGAGGAGGAACTAGGGAGAGGCTGTTAATGGTCATGGAGTTTCTTCCTTGAGTCATTAAAATTTTCTGGAATTAGATAATGTTGATGATTGTACAACCTTGTGGATCTACTAATGGTCGTTGAATTTTACCCTTTTAAGTGTGAATTAAATTACACCTCAATTTTTTAAAAAAGATGATATGTTTACACAATCTGCATTAGAGGCTCAAATTTACAACTGCTGCATATTTAAAGTACCTTTATATAGACCTGGCTCATAGTAAGAGCGTGATGAATAGGAGCTATTATTAGAACTTCAGTCAGGATCTGATCATTATCAAAGTGTCAACAATGCAATTTCCCAGTAGGCACAAGCTGTTCCCATCTTGAGACAAACTTAAATTCTCTTGGTTTCTACTCCCCAAAGCTAAAAAACTCTCTTTTGCCTGATGCAGGCTTACGATCTGGAGAAGGAAGTTACTTTTTCTCCTCTCTGAATGGTTCTTAAAGAATCAGCCCAAACAGTAATTGTAAAGGGAAGACTATCTAATTCATCCCGACTATACATTATCAGGGCTAAAACCCATTCTATGCTGACACTGAAGAACTGTCCTGGAAAGGAAAATATTTCCACTTTAAAGTTTCTGATACTATCATATGGGCAGGAGAGTGGGAGGTTTGGATCAGAAATGTGATATTTAAAGGTCTTAGATGTTTTAAGAGACTAACAGAGCAAGAGTGGATAAATGAAAGTAGTAAACTAAGAGTCATAGTAGCACAACTAACATAGGCGGCTCATGTAGGGATTAGGGAGAAAAGAAAATATTCTTGAAAATGTCCTCCCAAGTTCAAAAACAAACCTCAGTTCCCCTCAACAGAAGGAAAGACTTAAAATAAAAAGACTGCGGCAGAGTTGTGAAGCAAGGCATGGATTCTTTTCTTATGACTGTTAAATGTACAGTCCCCTTAGAATGGAAATAATGTTATTATCCTGGAGGGGGCTCCATTATGATGCATACTGGTTCACATTTTAGTTTAGAGCACAGGTTCTTAACAGTGTAACTTATTTCTGAAGGAATAAAAAGGACTTTGAGAAGAATAAAAGTAGTCAACATTATTATGGGGCATTGACATAGCAATTTGCTTGCAAATGATTTTAAAAACTACTGCTATTAATACACCTTATTGTATATAGTACTCCTAAACAAAGCCACCTTGGGTAATCACATTAATACAAGGCAATAGAAAGGGAATGGGAGAGCCTATAGCATTTACAGCAATGACTACAATTAATACAACTACATAAAATAATCCAATGGGACCACTGAACAACCCTGGGCAATGAAAGCATTTTTCAAGATATACCATTTAATGTGTTTGTGCAGCAGAGTAATGAGTAGTGAATAGTATTTACTAAGGAAAGAAACTGATGCAAAGACTGAATGCTCAACAGTGGAGGTTTGTCTGTGTGCTTGACTCAGAGGTAACATTCTTTTCTTTATCTCTGATCAAATTGCAGTCCTAAATGGCTAGCCAGTGGAACAGTAGTGTCACTGTTGTCAAAGCTATTGTAAATCTTCAACTGAAAGAGAATGTCAAGGTCATTGCTATCAAAAAGCACAATGATAATACTGAAAAATGGCTGTAATAAGTTAAAAAGAAAATCATGGTAGACACACACACACACACACAGAGAAAACACGCTTGTTTGCAACATCGCCTATAGGCAAAGTGTGAAGCATTTGGATCTCATTGTACACTCACAATCAGGGAATGCTATTAATAGTTCCTACCTGTGAGTGAGAGGTCAGATTTTACGTATCTGTGGAATTGAGTGAAGCTTTTTGAAACTCAGAACATCAGGAAGTTTTGCAGAGCAAAGCCTCACTCTTTAATCACCTGATCCAATCTGTCTACTTCTCTTGCCACTGCCCAGCTCACTAATGGATGATAACATTCCCTGATTCACTCAGCATCCTCAGCTGAGTGCTGATAGAGGGAATCCTTTCAGCTAGCAATATCTATCACAAACTGCCTGCAACTTAGCCTTCACCTGGTCCTCAGTCTCTCCTGACTGTCTTTTAAAGAAAGGCCCAATAGGCCCATTCGACCAGAAGTAGAAAACCTGATTAGGCAGTGATAGAAATTTTTGAATCCTTGTAGCACCAATTCTTGAAGCAATTGAAAGGGTGGAGACTAAAGAACTTATTTAGTAACAAGAGTCTTATTTTAAGAATTCATTAGACCACATCAAATAATTCCACTGGGAAAACATAAAGATGAGCCACCTCAACCCTATCTAAAAGAGATTCTCAAAACAGTGATGTGGCTAATGCAGCCATAGCCTTAAAACTGGACAGGCTTACCCATGCATGATGCCCCCTTGTCAGCCTAGAGGCAATCCTCAAACATGAGCAAATGGCAAGCTATCACTCAGGACTATCTTCTCCAACTCCACATTCCCTGGTTAATTCCAGTGGCTTTTGCTGTGATAAAGTGTTCTCAGCTCTAAATATTGGCTCCATAACTCCAGTTATGACCATTCCTTTGTGTCCTCCAGATTTGGCATTTACCTTACTGGGTGAGCTTCCAGATAATATAAGAGCCTGCACCTCCAAACCCAAGTCTCGACCACTGTAATGAGTTCAATCAGCCTCTTTCATCTTGGGCTTGCCTGGACACTTTGTCAGTTTCGTTAAGTCAAGGAGGATTTAGGAATTTAAAAGTGAATGAAACAAATTCCAAAGAGGCGGTTGCTACCATTTGGATGTTTTGTCTTCTCCAAATCTCATGTTGAAATGTGATTCCTGATTTTAGAGGTGGGGCCTGGTGAAAAATGATCGGATCATGGAGGTGGATCTTGCATGGATGGTTTACCACCATCCCCATGGTGATAAGTGAGTTCTTGCAGTTGTTCATGTGAGATCTGGTTATTTAAAAGAGTCTGGTGCCTCCCACTTCTCTCTCTCTTGCTCCTGCTCTCGCTATGTGATGTTCTAGCTCCCCTTCACCTTCCACCATGATTGCAAGTTTCCTGAAGCCCTCACCAGGAGCTGAGCAGATGTTGGTGCCATACCTATACAGCCTGAAGAACTGTGAGCCAAGTTAAATATCTCCCCTTTATAAATTACTCAGTCACAGATATTTCTTTATAAGAACACAAGAACGGACCAACACAGAGGTGATTAGCAGCAATATGAGGGGAACAAAGAGCAATCATAGGTTGTGAGATTTGGTGACTGGAAGCCCACCAGATGACTAAAGGGTAATAAAGTGGGTAGATAGTGAGGAAGTACACATCCAGAAGCAAAGATACAGGTAGAGTAATGTCTTGAGATTGTAGCTAAATTAAAATATAGGGTTTTTAAGATTGCAAAGACTTGAGCATTGTATGGAGGGTTTATCCTTAGAAATGAAAGGGTCATAATTCTCAGACATTTAGAGAAAATAGCAAATGGAAAAGATATAGCCAAATCTTTGTAAGGAGAAAAGGAAGTTGAGAGAGTTTATATTTATTTATCTTGATGTCTTCTCTTAAAATTATTCTTTATTATATGTATTTAAGATGTGTGGCATGATGTTTTGACATACTTATATTGGTATAAATATACATAGTGAAATGATTACTAGAGTCAAGAAAATTAACATATCTATCATCTCATAGTTACCATCCTCATCCTCCTACTCCTCCTCCTCCTTCTTTTTTGTGACAAAAGTACTGTACTAGTCCATTCTCGCATTGCTACAAAGGATACCTGAGACTGGGTACTTTATAAAGAAAAGAGGTTTAATTGTCTCAGAGTTCCATAGACTGTACAGGAAGCATGGCTGGGAAGGCCTCAGGAAGCTTACAGTCATGGGGTAGAAGGCGAAGGGGAAGCAGGAATGTCCTACATGGCTGGGGCAGGAGGAAGAGAGTGAAGGGGGAGGTGCTACTCACTTTTAAACAACCGGATCTTGTTTTTTAAATTACACTACAGCTCTTTTTTAAAGATCTTGCGAGAACTCACTCACTATCACTAGAACAGCAAGGGGAAAATCCTCCTCCATGATCAAATCACCTCTCAGCAGGCCCCTCCTCCAACATTGGGGATTACAATTCAATATGAGATTTGGGCAGGGACAGAAATCCAAACCATATAAAGTATCTAAAATTACTTAGCAAATTGCCATCATACAATATTATTAACTATAGTGCTTATACTGTAATTAGAACGCTAGACTTATTGATCCTACATAACAGCCACTTTGTACCCTTTCACCTATAACTACCCATTTCCCACCACCACCTCTGCCTGCCCATCTCTGGTAATCACCATTTTAATCTCTGTTTCTATATATTCAATATTTTTTAAAATTCCACATATAAGTGAGATCATGTAGTATTTTGTTTTTCCTTGCGTGACTTATTTTACTTATCATAGTGTCTTCTGGGTTCATCCATGTTTTCCAAAATGGTAGAATCTTTTTTGTTAAGGCCGCAAAATATTCCATTTTATATATACACACACACATATATATATGCAGTGGAATATATATATGTGTGTGTGCATGTGCATATGTGTGTATGTATGTGTTTTACATATATACACACACACACACACACATACGCACCACATACCACAATTTCTTTATCCATTTGTCCATCAGTGGAAACTTCAATTGTTTCCATATCTTAGCTATTGTGAATAATGGTGTAATAAACATGGAAGTCAGATATTTTTAGTAAGTGGTGATTTTATTTCCTTTGGGTACACACCCAGAAGGAGTTGCTGGGCCATCTTTAAAGTACAAGATAAGTCATCTTTTGGGAATAAGGAAACCAGTATCAGGGGCAGTATCTGCCTGTGGTTGCCAGTCAAGTGTGATGAATAAATAAGAAGGATGCCAAACAGCTGTAAGCACCCAGCTACAACCAGACAGTATGAATGTGCAGTCAAATTATCCTCAAAAATACTCAGAAGATTGACATCAGACATAAAGAAGCCAGGCAGTGCATGGAGGACTAACCCAGTGAGGGCTGAAGGATCTGAAAGTCCTGGTAAAAGTCATTGTGAAATGGCTGCAGGTCATGGGTCCACAATAAAAGTGCTGAAAGGACAGAGGGACTCCAAGAGTAAATAAGGAGTTCATGGCAACAGTGTTTTCTAGGTTCAGAATACTGAGATAAGTGGAAGAGAAAGAACTGTAAGACAGGAATTGTCAACAGAGATAAATGGAGTTAAAAGATGACTATAGCTCTGTAGGTGAAAGGACTAGGAAGCCAAGTTGACAAAAGGCCTCACTGGAGAAAGAATACCCCTTGAGGCTGAAGCCAGGGTGCAAATCAGAGAAAGATAAACCAGAAGTCTGATGTTAAGGAAGACAGGAAACTATCCCCTTGAATCCATTACCTACCTTCAACAATTATCAACATTTTGTCAATTTAATAAGGATCTTCCATTCTTAGCCTCAATATGATAGCAAGTCCTTAATAGGGTTACTTGGGAAAATATTAAGAATATGAGAAAATGGCTGGGCACAGTGGTTCATGCCTGTAATTCCAGGTGGCCTTTGGGAGACCGAGGCTGGTGGATCACTTGAGCTCAGTAGTTTGAGATCAGCCTGGACAACATGGTGAAATACTTGCTCTAGAAAAAAATTTAAAAAATTAGCCAGCTGTGGTGCTGTGCCCCTGTAGTTCCAGCTACTCGGGAGGCTGAGCTGGGAGGACCACTTGAGCCCGGGATATCGAGACTGCAGTGAGCTGTGATCACACCACTGCACTCTGGCCTGGGTGATGGAGCGAGACACTGTTTCAAAATAATAATAATAACCATCTAGTACCTCTAGAGTCAACTGGATAATCAAGTACACACAGTTGATAGAGGCTTCTGAGTTAATACTAACATTCTAGTTGGTAGTTGATACAGATGAGTAGTTAATGGCCACGAGTATAGTAGTATAATGGTAGGTCTATAGTATCCAGAAATACCTAAGCTATCTTTTTACACCATTTCCTCTCTCTTACTCTCCTTCAGTATTTCAGGAAATAGGTAAATGCTATCTGGATGACTAATGCAATCTATTTAATAGGACGTTTGTTTTTATAAATGTCATGTTAACTACACTGTGTCATATCAGATAGTAAAGATATGCAAACCAGATTTTGTTTTAAATTCAATATTACTGTGATTTAGAGAGTATGATTGGCAATTCTGAAGCATGAGAAAAACATTCACATTCACCAAGGATTTAAAAAATTGTTTCTAAATTCCTGTTATTTATTCCATCTGTTCTCTGAGTTGTACATGTATATTTTTAACATGGTTCTAGTTTTGTCAATTCATTGATAGTTTTCTCAGGGAAATAGTGAGTTCAATCAATATCTATTTTAATCCTAACAATCAGCCTTCTGTTAAAAAGAAAAGTAAAAAGTTTTGACTGTCTTTCGCAGGAGAAAGAATCCAATTCATGTCTCCTTTAAAATGTAGAGGCAAAGAATCATTACTAAGGAGTTTGGTCTATAAGCTAGAGTTGATGCATATTTGTATCATATTTGGAATACATCTTGCATTATAAAAATCACTTCAGAAAAATCAGAAGCTTCATCCACAATTCAGGAAAAATTAATTCTTAGTTAACTTTTAATTGTAATGGTTAGTGCTTCTGCTTCCATCCTTGATGGAGTAGCTGACTTTCAGATTTGCCTTTCTCTATAAACAACTGGGAAAGTGAACAAAATATATGAAGCAATTACATGCAGACATTGGACAATAAGCAGCCTCAGAATGCAATTCTTGAAAGAAGAGAAAGAAAAGAGATAATCCTTGAAATATCCCTAGCTTTCTGCCTAAAGGAGGAGGAACCCAACCAAGCCTGATGCTCTCACTGAGTTAAGGAACGTCAGGGTTTGGAAGGCTGGTGCAGTAGGGTTAATGGGAAAAAGTGTTGGAGAATAGAGAGCTATGCACAGAATTATCTTCAGATATCTTAACAGAGTTCCTCGGGTCTTTGGTTGAATATCAAGATGTGCATGCATTGGGTGAGACTCCATAAAGCTGGGTAAAAAACAACTGCCAGGAAGCAATAAGTTTAACAGTTCTCAGGGCTCAGATCTGGGAGATGATTGAATTCTGTTCTGATTGAGTGAAGAGATCTGGTTGACCAAGCAGAGCATTCAGTAGAGATAGCAGATATATCACCCTTAAAAGTAGGACTAAGGTTAACCTCGAATAAGCCTCTTTTAGATACACTCTAAAAGCTTAAAAATAATCCTCTAAAGAATAAGGATTACCTACAAGTTGCTTACTTTGCCTGTCAACCTCTTCAAAGGAATACAAAAAAATGGTATATATATCAACAGAACATTTACAATGTCCATCATTCAATAAAAAAGTATTAAACTAGCAAAGAAGCAGGAAAATATGATGCCCCACCTTCTGGCAATATAGTAATCCTTAATTGGTTATTGAAAGAAATTATTTCTGCATCATTATGAGAGCAAGATTTGTTAAGGATGGCATAGCCAAGGAAAATAATCACTAGATCACTTGTCTGTATGCCTCAGCCCACAATCAGTTCCACTTTGGACATTAAAAAAAAAAAGTCTCTGAGAAGAAAGGCAATATAGATAGTCTCATCTGCAAACATGGAGGAGTTGTTCAAACTAAAGGAGAAACTGCTAAAATTACTACAATAGACCAGAACAGGGCTATGGCAACTCTATAGTGTACATCTCTGAGTGACACATATTCACGTTTTTTTTAACCTTGACGTATTTATTGTTCTTACTTCATTTATCAAAATGTTCAAAACTGAATTCTTTCTTCTATAATGGCAGGTGATCTAACAAGGGTCTTGCATTCTTCCCAAAAATGAGGAAAAAGAAAAATGGATGAAAACAAACATGGACTAAAATTTAGAGAAATTAAAATAGACTTAGGATAGGAAAATAAATAAGTTATACACCACCACCATTCCACAAAAAGGGAGCTTGGTTGCCTCAGGGAAGTAACCTACTAGCTATCCATTTTGTTTGTTGATAGTGCAAAAATTTCCTCATGGATCTGTCTGCATCTGCCTTTTGGGCAACATGATTCTTGTCAGTTATATCATTGCTAAATTACTAAAGTTACGTGGTCTTCTCTTCCAAAATTAATTTATAGAAATTCTTAATAAAATACATGTTAAAATTATAATCATATCATTAAAGTAGAATAAAGGAAAATAGAAGGGAAAGAAGGAAGATGCTGAGAGAGGAAAAAAAGAAAGGATGAAAGGAAGAAAGAAGGGACGAAAGAATACTAAAAATACTTTCAGCAATAAATCTGAAAATTCAAATGAAATTAATAATTTTGTAGAAAAATAGATATTACCAGAACTGACACCTAAATAGAAAATATGTTTTATCTTACAACAATTAAAGACATTAAAAGTTTTAAATTCTATTCACAAATTAAGCACTAAATTTAGAGATTTAAGTTGCTATTTTTGTTTTATTTTGTTTTTTGAGTCAGAATTTCACTCTTGTTGCCCAGGCTGGAGTGCAATGACATAATGACACTGCAACCTCCGCTTCCCAGGTTCAAGTGATTCTCCTGCCTCAACCTCGCAAGTATCTGGGACTACAGGCGCCCACCACCACACCCGGCTAATTTTGTATTTTCAGTAGAGACAGGGTTTCTCCATGTTAGTCAGGCTGCTCTCGAACTCCCAACCTCAGGTGATCCGTCCACCTTGGCCTCCCAAAGTGTTGGGATTACAAGCGAGCCACTGCACCTGGCCCAGAAATTTTAAGTTTTTATCTTCCAAAATCTTCAAGGAGCATATTAGATTTAGGAGGAGAGAACTAAATTTCTTTAAAAAAATAAAATAAAATAAATTTTAAAAAAAAGCCCAAGACTAATTATTTTAAAATGTGCTGAAAACCAAACTACTAACTAGTCAGATAAAAGAAAACTTTATCTTCAAAGAAGCTAATAAGATATTAAAGTTAATTTTGAAAATAAATGATGAAAACCAAAATATAAAGGAGTGACATCTTTAAATTACTAAAAAAAAAAAACTGCCAATCTAAAATTTCATGTCTAGAAAAAATATTCAAAACTGAAGGCAAAATAAGTGCATTTTATTACAATTTAAAAAAATATTGCTAGTAGGCTTGTAATTTTAAAAGTTCAAAGAGTTTGTCAGATACATGTAACTACGTAAATGCAGGAAATTAAAAGGAAGAGCAATAGAAAAAGTAAAAATGTGGGTAAATATAAATATCTATTGAATAAAAAATTTTATAGGATTTAATATACATCTACATTTAAAAGGCATGATAAAATTATGCAAGAGGCAGAAAATGGTCAATTAAAGTGTTTTAAAGTTCTAGAATTTTATATTAGCTTATATTATGACAAAGATGCATGCTGTAACTTCTAGGAATTGAAAAAGAACATAACCTATATAGAGGATGAAAAAATAAAAATATATTTAATTTAATAAAAGGAGGTAAAAATCAAAAGGAGCATGAAAGAGGAATGGAAAATAAAAAATAAAATAATAATACAAATACATGTATTTATATAATTACAAGAGTATAAAAGGCTTAAATATTACCATTAAAAGACTAAAATTATCTAATATTTTTTAAAAACAGTAGTTAACTGCAGGTTTCTTTAAGAGACAAATTTAAAATATGAAAACAGAGAAAGTGTGAAAGCATTAAGATCGCAAAAGATATACCATAGAAAGATAAACAGAGTTAGACAAAGAAAATTTTAAAGCATGAACATTATTAGATATTAAAGGTGTATTGTATTAGTCCATTTTCACACTGCTATAGAAAACTACCTGAGACTGGGTAATTTATAAAGAAAAGAGTTTTAATTGACTCACAGTTCTGCATGGCTGGGAAGGCCTCAGGAAACTTACAATCATCGTGGAAGGCAAAGGAGAAGCAAGCATCTTCTTCGCAAGACAGCGAGAGAGAGAGAGAGAGAGAGAGAGAGAGAGAGAGAGAGAGAGAAGTGCCACACTATTAAACCATCAGATCTCAGGAGAACTCACTCAATACCACTAGAACAGCACCTGGGAAATTGGCCTGGTGATCCAAGCACCTCCCACCAAGCCCCTCCCCAGACATGTGGGGATTACAATTCAAGAGGAGATTTGGGTGGGGACACAGCCAAACCATATCATGTATTTTATAATAATAAATTTGTCAATCCACCAGAAGGATATAATAGTTCTAAATCTATATTCATCAACAACATTTCTTTAAAATATATATTGGAAAAATCTACAAAAATAAAGAAGAAATAGATCATTTTATAATCTTAATAGCTGATAAAACAAGCAGATTTTAAAAATCAGCAGATATTAAAGACTTGAGCCACACTTACTAAAACTAACTTAATTGACATATGTAGATCATCGCGTTTAAATATGTAATCTTTGAAGTGCTATAGGATACTTACAAAAAAAAAAAAAAAAAGACCTTATGCTACTCCGTAAAGTGAATTTCAACAAATTTTGATGGATTTAAATAATGGCAGTGTATTTTTCTGACGATAATTATCAAGCTAGAAATAAATAAAAAAGCTAAAACTAAGTCACACAAAGATAACTAGAAAAATCCTCCATTGCTTGAAAACTAAGGAGGATATTTGTAAATATTCATAAATCAAGAAGAAATCACAAAAAGTATCAGAATAGACTTTAAATTAAATGATAATGAAGACATGACATCAAAATTTTAAACATGCAGAATGTAGCTAAAATAAAATAACTTATAATCTTCAAAAGATAAACTAGATTTAAAAAGCTAAAAAATTAACAATCTGATTTTTAATTCAAGGAGCTAAATAAAGTAAAGCAAATGAACCCCAAAGAAAATTGAAAGAACATAGTAAAAAACAAGTTCGAAATTCAGTGAACTTGAAAATTAGATAAAATGAACATTTTCCTTGAAAAAGATAACTGATCAAAACTTAAAAAAAGGAATTCTAAATAATTTGATATCTATTAAAGAAACTGAATTCATTTGTAAAAGCATCTCACATAAAGAATACCATAAGTCTGGATGGGTTCATGGGTGAATTATTACAAAAATTTAAGAATTAACACAAATCTTATACAAACACGTCCAGAGAGAAGAAATAATAAATGTTTTCAAATTCATTATCTGAGGACAGTCTAGCTCTGATTTCAATACCAGACAAAGACATTACAAGAATGGAAAATGACAGACCTTATTCTCTAATGAGCATAGATGCAAAAATCTCATACAGAATATTAGAAAATTCTGTTCAGAAACACATTAAAAAGATAGTACATCACAACCAAATGGAGTTTACTTCAGATAGCCAAAGGTGATTTAACATTCAAAAGTGTATCAGCACAATTAACCATATTAATAACAAAAAAGTAGAAACGTCATATAATAATCTCTCAGATGCAAGAAAGGCATTTGATAAAAATTCAACACCCACTTTTCATCTTTCAAAAAGTCTCAGCAAATTAGAAAAAAAGAACATTTTTAATCTGATATAGGTTATTTATGAACGTCTAATATTATAAATAATGAAAATATTCTCCCTAAGGTGGGAAATAAGCTAAGAGATACAGTATCATCATTTCTATGTAATATTGACTGGAGTTTCCAACAAGTGCAGTGAGGCAAGAAGATAAAACCAAAGGTTTAAAGATCGGAAATGGAAACATAAAACTGACATTCTTAACAGAAGACTTAATTGTGTATGTAGAAAATTTAATTAATCAACTGAAAAATCTACTAACAATTAGGATTCTTAGGTAAATTCATATAGGTTAGAAGAAAATCTTCCGTAAGTATGTTCATATTTCTGCACAGTCCTGGCTTTCTGAGCAAGGAGGTAAATTTGAATAGTAAATACTTCAGAAGCAAAAAATAAAGTATGGTTCTGGAAATATTTAGAGACTTGTCTCTCTGGAGCCATTTGTTTGCATTCCTGGATAATAAACCTAATCTCTATATCTCCTGTGGGGAGAATGGCCAGGTTTGCAGTAGCCTCTTCGAAGAAGTTTCTAATGTTTAGTGTTTCTCAGATGCAACATAAACCTTTTGGGCAGCATCCTCCTGGGCCCACTCCGTATGACCCCGATGAAACTTCAGGGCAAGTGAAACTGACACAAACATGTTGTGCCATGAGTAATAAATTGTCCACACCCATTCCAGCTATTTCTTACTGATAGAATTTTTGGAAACATGGCAAGCAAATCTTAGTAACTGCTTGACAATCTGTCTTAATATTTGACAGTGAATATGTGAAACTGAAATTTTACAAACAGTACTATTTACTGTACTAAAATATATCAAATACCTGAGATTATATTTAACAAAAATTGAAAAGACCACTACACTAAAATCTATGAATAATACTAACATAAATTAAAGAACTGAGTAAATGGAGAGATTTATCATGTAACAAACCCACAAGGCTGATTTATGGTGATTTATTAAACCAGCCTTGTGAATTTGCCTCAATTATCTCAAAATTATTCTGTAGATTCAAAACATTCTTAAACAAAATTCCAGTACATTGTACAAATTAACAGGCTTCTAAAATTCTACATTTCATGTAAATTCTTAAATGCATATGAAAATGCAAAGAACCTTGGCAATACCAAGGCAATCTTGAAGAAGATGAACACTGGGGAACACAGACTTCAAGATACTAAAGATAATTATTACTAATTTAGTAATTAATAAATTACTAAATTTAAAGATAATTAATACTAAATTATAAATTTAGTATTCAAGATACTAAAGATAATCTATAAACAGTGGAATAGAATAAATTCAATAAGAAGTCCACACACATTCACTCACCTTATTTTTGAAGACGACACTTCAAAAAAGTGCAAGGAGAAAGAATTATCTACCAAAATACTGTGCTGGACCTGAAATTATAAAACTCCCAGAAGAAAACATAGGAAAAATGTTCCTTGATACTGGCCTTGGCACTGACTTCTTGAATATCACACCAGAGGCTCAGATTGCAACACACACAAAAATTAATAAGTGAAGCTACATCAAACTAAAAAGCTTCTTCACAGCAAAGGAAACAATTAACGAAATGAAAAGGCAACCTATGAATCTGGAAAAAATATTAACATACCATAAAATTGATAAAGGCTTAATAACCAAAATATATAAAGAACTCATAAAACTCAATAGCAAGAAAACATGTAACCCAGTTAAAAAATAGGCAAAGGATATAAATGGACATTTTTCCAAATAAGACATTTAAATGGCCAACAAGTATATAAAAGGATGTTCAACATAACCAAAAAATTAGGGAGATAGAATTCAAAACCACTGTAATGTATCACTTCACACCCCTTAGGATAGCTATTATCAAAAGAGAAGTTGTAGCAATTGTTAGCGAGGGTGTGGAGACAAGGGAAACTTTGTACACCCTGGGAATGTAGAAAGTTGCTGATATTATGGAAAACAGAATGGAGATTCCTAAAGAAATTAAAAATAGAATTATTACATGATCCAGTAATCCCTCAAAAGAAATGAAATCACCATCTTGTAAAGGTATTTAGAATGTTCATAGTTCATGCCAATGTTCATTGCAACATTGTTCACAATAGCCAAGATGGTAACAACCTAAGTGTCTGCTGATGGACGAATGGATAAAGAAACTGGAGTATATATAGATAGTAAATGGAATATTATTCAGCCTTTACAAAGAGGAGATCTTGCCATTTCCCACAACATGGATGAAACTGGAGGACATTGTGCTAAGTGAAATAAGCCAGAAACAAAGAAAAAGACTGTATTATCTCACATGCGGACTCTCAATTAAAAGTGAAATGCACAGAGATAGAGGAAACAAAACACTGGTTACTGGTGCTGTGCAGAGGGAGCAGGAAATGGGGAGAAGTAGATCAAAACATTAAAGTAGCAGATATGTGGGATGAACAAGTCTGAAGTCCCAGCGTATAACATGAAGACTACAGTCAATAATAGTGTATTGTTTTTAGGATTTTTGTGGAATGAGTATTGCTACTCTTGCCATAAGGGGAAAGAAAATGATAATTATGTGAGATGATGGACATGTGCATTTTTTTCAGTAATCATTTTACCACATGTATGTATGTATCTCATGATATGTGATATACCTTAAATATACACAAGAAAATCTACTTAAAAAATTATGCCAGAGTCATTTAATCCACACTAAAGCATGTATCTAGAGCTCTATCTCTTATCATACACAAAAAAATTCCAGATGGACTGCAGATCAAAATGTGAAAAATAAGCAAAGTTTTTTAAGAGAGCATAAAATATACATTCATGACCTTTGAGTAATCAAGGATTTCTTAAACTGGAACACAAAAGACAGTATTCTTAGAAAAACAAAAAATGATACATTTGGCTATAAAGTAAATACTTCTATTTATCAAAATACACCACCCGGAAAATGAAAACAACCCACAAAATGGGAAAATATAATTGAAATATGTATACTATACTTATACACACACACATTCAACAAAAGATTTATATCAGAAATAAATAAAAACTGCTACAAACCAAAAAAAGTAGATATATAAAAATACGAAGAGATAAAGACATGAACAATCACTTTACAAGAGAATAGCCAAATATTTAATAAACATGTGAAAAGATACCCTTTTATTCATCACCAGTGAAGTGTAACTTATTAACCACAATGTGATATCATTACAAACCCATTAGAGTGGGTAAAATGTACCATGTATTGGCAAATGTGTGCCAAGTATTAGCAAATATGTGGAGCAACTCGTCCTCTCATATGTGCTAGTAGGAGCCAAAATGCTCTAATCATTTTAGAAATCAGTTTGGCAATAACTATGAAAGCTGAACATCACCATACCTAACAATTGCACACCTAATTATATACCCAATATAAATATGTACATAAATTCACTCAAAGACTGGTAAAGAATGTTCCCAGCAGCACTGCTTATAATAGCCAAAAACTGGAAATAATGTAAATGTCCATCAAGAGTAAAATAAGCAGACATTTTGATGTTGTCATAGAATAAAATACTAGGTAGCAATGAGAATGAATAAACTTCAACTATTAGTAAATGCATGCTAGTAGGGTTTTTTTTATTATATACACAGTGTTGAGCAAAAGTAGCCAGACCCAAAAATAGTCTAATGTATCATTCCATTTCTATAAAGTCCAAAAGTAGACAAAATTAATCTCTGGCATTAAAAGTCAGTTTAATACCTTTGGTGGGGGACAGTGACTGGAAGTGGACAAGAGGGTGCTTCTGAGTGTTAGTCATACTCTGTTTGCTGGTCTGAGAGATTGTGAAAATGTCTCAAGCAATATGCTTAAGTTTTGTGCATATTTATCTGTTATGCTCTACTTCAATAAGAAGAAAAAAAGAAAAAAAATTATTTCTTAGACTCTTTATTGAAAGGATCTAGAAATAATAACCAAATTCTTGGGCTACTATTATAGAATACCAGCGACTGGATGGCTGAAAGAACAGAAATTTATTTCTCACATTTCTGGAGGCTGAGGAGTCTGAGGTCAAGGCACCAGAAGACCTGCTGTCTGGTGAGGACACTCCTCCTGGTTTGCAGAAGGCCATCTTCTCATGGTGTACTCACATGGCTGAGAGAAAAAAAAAATCTCTCATGTTTCTTCTCCTAAGAACATTAATCCCCTTCATGAGGGCTCCACCCTAAAGACGTGATTGCCTCCTACACCTCACTTCCTAGTACAATTATATTAGGGGTTAGAAATTCAACATATGAATTTTTGGGAGACACATTCAGCCCATAACACAAAATATAGGAATCAATACCTTTAGTTTCCAGACTATGGTCTCAAAATACTAATTTCAACTAAACGGACCCAGGACCTCTTGGAAAAATGTAGGTTTTCAAGTCTGGGACAGAAATTTCCAAGATGAACCTAGAACAACTTGTCATAACAGATATCCACAAAGCTACTGATGACAACTAGGGTTCTATCCAAAGGACTCAAGAGCCATCGTGATTGTCCAAGGATGGATCCAGGGTGCATTACATAATTTTCAGGGCAAAATAAAATTGTGGAGCCCCTTGTTCAACACACAGGGGGATAACTGCAATTAAAGGCACTATAAGCATTTTTTCCCTTCTGCAGTATGTCTCTTGACTTGTCATGATGATTTTTATTTGCTATTAAATGTCATTATAAAAAATGAAAAATTAAAATTTTGAATTAACATAGATTGTTCCATTCTTTATATTGTATAATTTCATTTCAAAATGCAAATAGAAAATCATTTAACTCATATGCAGAATTACTGAAATTACATGATTTGAATTTCCTAGCTGGTACATTCAAATGTACTCATTCTTACCAGAACAATGTAAACACTGCACAAAATTAACTCTTCTATTATTTTACTTATTGACAATGAGCACCTTCTATCAACACTCTCTACCTTTGGTTTACTGATGAGTAAAGAATAACTGAAGGAAAGCAACTATGAGTTGCCCTCTTTCCCTTACCTTCTAAGTCATCATTTTGTCATTGTTGTAAAACTTTTGATAGTACAGGGAAGTAACTTAAGTTAAAAAAAAAAAATGCCACAGGTGTCCTTGGTTGTTCGTCTTTCTTAGAATGCTAATGCCTTCTCTGTGCATTAGAAGCGAATTCTTGTTTGAATGGAAACTATGGCTTCTCAGGAAAGTCAGTGCCCTACTTAGTCATGGGCCTTATGTACCTACCTTGCATTTACTCTGTGTTTCACTAAACTCCCACACATTTTTCTACCAGAATTCAGTGCTCATGGCATTATGAACACTACATGCAAATGTGGCAGCAAGGAACAGTAGATACAATATGTTCTCTGTGCAAATGCGTGCTCCATTGTCCCATCAAGACTTCACTTAGAAAACAAAAGTTCAAAAATAACTCGATTAAGAATTTAATGACAGAAACAGCAGAGCATTAACCAAGCATGCACCTGTGGCTGAACCTAAAAATGATGTATCTATGTCCTGACTCCCAAAACATGCAAATGTGGCCTTATTAAGTTAAAGAGCTTGAGATGTGATTATCCTGGATTATTCAGGTGGCCACTAAACCCGACCTTTGTAGGAGACACACAGAGAAAAGACACACAGGGAGAAGAGGACAAGGTTGTGTGAAGACAGAGGCAGATATTGGAATTATGCAGCCACAAGTCAAGAAACACACAGAGCCACCAGAAGCTGGAAGAAGCAAAGAAAAATTTTCCTTTGAAGCTTTCACAGGAAGCACAGCCCTGCTGCCACCTTGATTTTGGACTTCTGATCTCTAGAACTGTGAGAAATAAATTTTTGTTGCTGTAAGCAACCCAGTTTTTAGTAACTTGTCATGGCAGACACAGAAAACTAATATGGGGTCCCCACAAATGTGAGGCCCTATGAGACTGCACAAGTCAAACATACATGAAGTCAGCCCTAGGTAGAACTTTTATGTTTGCTCAAAAATGGAACAGGTTAGATACAAATGATAACCACAAATTAGAATGGATTGAGACCATCAGATATGTTTGAGTTTAAATTAATGAGTTTAGAATGATGCTAAAGATCATCTTTGGAGAATGCAAGATAACTAACCCAATGTTTTGGAAACTGATAAAGGGGAAAATCAATAACTGATCTTGCCTCTCCTCTACAAATTTTAACACAGGGTAATTAAATAGTTGATAAAGGAAAGTTCTCCATGGAGATATACTCTAGATAGTAAATGAACAAGGAATGCTACAATTAGAATATCGCAATTTTTCAGCCTCTATTGTATTAATGGATTCAGGCAATGATCATCAAACAGTTCTGACATTACACAGAGATATAAAAACCATTCTGTGTTTCTTGACTAAAGCATATCATACTGTCTCTGATGGTGCAATGCAACTGAGAAAAGAATCAAATCTAAATCTGATCAGTCACCTAGATCTAATTAGCAATTTATAGGAAATGCAAGGGCCAGAGCAACATGTTAAAGAATACCTTGAAAATGCATTTGGGAAATATCACACTGTGTTTTTGTGAGAAACAGAGCAGTACACACAACCTGTTTTTTGTTGTTCATTTCAAGTAAATAAATTATAAGGGATGCAAAATGAGAGGGAGAGAGGAGACGTATAGATTTAAACAGACTTAAGAGGCATACCAAACTAGAAATTTAGGGTTTCAATTTTCAATTGCCATTCAAATGATAAACTATATTTTTTAAATTTCAGTAGACTTTTTGGGTGAAATTTACTTGAGAAATGGATCTTAAAAACAGAAGAACAAAGAAGATTTATGAGAATTTTGAAGAACAACAATGAAGTGTGAGGAATTATTTCCTATTTATAAACGGCACTAATCAGGCAGAAAGGCATTAGCACTGGTCTCATAACCCCCTATGAATGCCAAATGTTAATCCTTTACTTTCTAGATCATGGATGGGTTTGAGGAGATAGGCAGAGGGACACCTGGGGAAATGGAGAGAGAAGCAGAGGAGGCTCAGAGGTATCAAAATAGTGACCTTTTACCAAAAAAAAAAAAGTTACTATCTGTACAAAAGTTTTGTTTTATCTTAATAATTAGTAGGGCCATACTAGTACAACTCAGCTAAATATAATCCTTAGATATTGGTGCATACAATGAAATGAATGAAACCAGAATAGAGCGCTGAGAAAGGCATGCATACATATGAGAACTGAGTGGTTCCCACATGCAGCATTGTAAGTCAGAGATAAAAATAGCTATTCAATAAACAATATGAAGATAATTAGTTATCTATTTGAAAAAAGTTAGAACCCTACCTTATCCACTTAAAATTAAAGCCAATAGCTTAAGAACCCAAATGTGAAAAAAGTAACTCTGAAACTTTAGAAGAAATACAGAAAATATATTTTAGACCTCAAGATAGCAAAAGAGTTATTAAATAAGTAACAAAAAGAAAAAACATATAAGGGAAAAGGTAAACCATTTTGACTATAGTGAAATGTAAACATCTTTATAAACTAGTAGTATACATAAACTTTAAACCAACAACTGAAAGACAATGGCAAGGTATTTACTATCACACACGTATATTATATATAAAGACAAGAGACCCATTTGAAAAATAGGCAAAGACTATGAACAGAAAAGCAAAGTCAAATTGTCATTAAGCATGTAAAGAAATATAAACTTCCTTGTAATCCAGTAAATACAAATTAAAATAACAATGAAATACCATTTCATAAATATTGGATAGGCAACATGTTTCAAAGTTAAAGACATGTAAATTGACCCATATGAAATTGCCATTTTTGTAGGTCAAAAGTGGTTCGATATTGGCAATTTTATATAGTTCACTAATACATAATCTATAATCTAGTATTTCTCCTCCTTGTGTATAACCTTTCTAAATTGGAATTTCCTTAAAAAACTAAGCCCTACAGAAAATAATTTGAGCAACTACTTTCTCAATTCTCTCAGGATTCATAACTATTTCCATTCTAGATGCATAGGAAATAATTAATTGATATATATGATGATTGCTTTAGAACAGTAGAACTTAATTCTCTCCCAGAATCCTAGTTGAGAAGAGGTAAAAAGAAACTCTTAGGAAGGGTGCTCCTTGGTGTAGGGAGAGAAAAACTGGAGGGCACGCCGGTGCACAGTGGCTCACTCCTGTATTCCCAGCACTTTGGGAGGCTGAGGGTGAGCTCAGGAGTTCAAGACCAGGCTGGCCAACATGGTGAGACCCCCATCTCTACTGAGAATACAAAAAATTAGCCAGGCATGGTGACACGTGCCTGTAATCTCAGCTACTCAGGAGGCTGAGGCAGGAGAATTGCTTGAACCCAGAAGGTGGAGGTTGCAGTGAGCTGAGATCGCACCACTGTACTCTAGCCTGGGCAGCAGAGTGAGACTCCATCTCAAAAAAAAAAAAAAAAAAAAAAAAGAAACTCTTCCACGTGTACACAATAAAGAGTTTATTAGGATAGCTAACGAGCCTGTTTTTAATGGCCAAAAATAAAATAAAAGGAAATATATTCATGAGAAACATAAATAGATAATATATCCATACAACGTAATACTAAAATAAATGAACTAATTATATATGTGCATGAATAAATTTTAATAATGTAATTAACTAGAAACGTTGCAAAAAAGTATATAGAATATATACTTTGTATTTAAATTTTAATAGCACACCAAATAATTGTATATATTGCTTTCCAATAACCATATATGTAACAAAAGTATAAAAATGTATGGAAAGAAGAAACACGAATGTCTGTATAGTCATTACCTTTGGGAAGGAAGGTATAGGAAGAGGTTTAAACAGTATCTGTAATCTGTTACAATGCTATGATTTTCTCTGTAAAAGAAATTTGCAACTTGTTAATTAATGTTAAACTTAGGTGTTAAATAAGTACATAGAGGTTTATGTTGTCATTTTCTGTGCTTTTATATTTTAAATTTTTTGTAATGTTTTGAAAATTTAGAAAGAGAAGAAAACAATTCCTAGCGTGGTAAAGATAAGAGCAATTGATATCATTTATTAAGCACTTTACATGTGTTACCTCCTTTGATCCTCTCCATAACCCTATGAGAGAAGTACTCCAAGATCCTCTTTTCACAAATGAAAAAATTAAGACCAGACACTTTGCTCAAAATTCTAGTTGGTTAGATTCAGGGCAGTTCCAACTACAAATCATTTCTTCCAGGATGACAAAAAAAGAACAACTAAATCACATGAAGTTATTTTAACTTTTTTGAATTCACCCATTCAGTTATGTAATCTCTCAGTCATTTTTCCCTACTCGTGTCTAAGCTCCATCCCTTACAATATGTGTAAACTTGGAAAAATTATCCAAATCATCTTTAATTTGATTACCTCATCTGTTAATAGAAACTTACTTTTGTGTTTTCAGTCAGGTTAAAAGCATTTAAAATATATAGAACAGTGTGCAGAGCAAGCATTCAATACATCTCAGTAAATCTGTGCTTATTCACATATTCATTTGCAATTAAATATTTACCATTGGACAACCATAAGATCTGGCCTGAACATACAGAGATAATGAATAAAACACTTTTTGTGATTCCAAGGCATTTCTAATTTAGTGAATAAGATGCTCATATGAACATGTAAGTGCAATTAAGTGTTGTAGGGGTGAGTTCAAGTCCAAATAAGGTACAGAGGGGAATTAAGGTGGATCAATGTCACCTGTGAAGAGACAAGGCCGGTAAGAGGATGGCAAGAATATTTTCAAAAAGTAGAGTTCATGCTTGAGTTGAGTTTGGGGAAATGAACTTAGTTTAGCCTGGCAGAGAGGATGGGGTCCTGGGTGAGAGGAGTGGAGAGAGAAGAACATCCAAGCAGAAGATAGAGCATGAACAAAGGCATTCAACTGTGACCTGACATGGCCTGTTCGGTGAATTGCTGAGGTGTTGGGAGTGTGGGAAGATGGTGATGTCAAGGGAGAAGACTGGAAGGACACTTAGGGATCAGGGTGTGAAGGATCTGCCTGGGATGCCTCACTAAGTTTGAGATTTTCATCCTAAAGAAAATGGGAAGATACCAAGGGATGTCAAGCACTACGAAGAGATTTGCATTTTGGAAAATTTAGTATAGCAGCTGAGATTCTGTTTTGTGACCATTTGATTCACATTTCACTCTCCTACAACACTATAAAGTTAATTAGGATACTGACCATGTTGGTCTTACTCAACATAATGTATACCCAACACAGTTCACAGTACAATCTCATAAATACTTATTGAATGAATGGAGGAGGTAAGATCAGAAGCAGGAGGCAACTGAAGTAGAATGAGTAAATTGAAGCAGTGGCAGCAGTAAGGGTGGATATGAGATCCTCGGGAATGTGTATAGTACAGTACTTGGGTACGCATTGGATCTGGAGAATAAGGGAGAGGTGTCAAGCTTGGGTGATTCTATCCAGGGTAACTTGGTGACTGGTGGTTGCTATTCATTGAACCTGGGAAAAAACAAAGGAGAAGTGGGTTTGTAGACCTAGGAAATGGATTCTGCTTTGTTTAGAGGGAGAAGAGACAATGTCAAATTTGACTATATTCTTTCTTCTCTTATAGTCTTATAAAGAAATTAAAAACATGAGAAGACATTTGGATATAGATCATTGTTCCCCATGGACATAAGGTTCTTATACATATAAAGACTAATACCAAAATGGTGAACAATCTTTGAAGTAAAAGAAATATCACTGAAATAAAGAAGGAATTACTTAAACACGTAAGAGAAACGTTTGAGATTTTTTTATATAACGGGGGAAAATTAAGGAGGGATCAAGTATAAATGTGAAATGAAATTTGTATGAAAATAACACCATAAAGAGGAAAGAGTCAAGAATCTATTGAATAACACTTTTACCTAAAAAAGGTGACTAGGCCTTGCTTTACATTAGTGGGTGCTGTCAGACTTGCAGTAGGAGCAATTTACCAGACCTCAGTCAATAGAAGTCTGAATCCCAACCAGAGTATTGCCTCTTCAGAGAACCCAGAAAGTGTCATATCAGGAGCAGAAGACCTTACATTGTCATATTAAGGGAGCTTTGACCCCACTAGATTTTAAGCAACTTTCCAAATCAAAAGCCTGAATGCTAGCTCTGGAATCCTGCTTTCTGGAGCTCCATAAGTATCCAGAGGCTCAGAGTCTCTCTTAGCCCTGGGAGGTGAGAGGGCGAATGATGTGTACTGAGTGATGACTATGTCAACATTTTCTTTCCACTTTCTAACTTTTTAAAAGTTTATGACAATACTTATTTTCTTTCTTTATTTTAAAGTGTATGTACACACTTTCTCCATAAAGGCTGTTCTAATTTTATGAAAGAAAAGTAATTAAATCCTCTTTTTCCACCTCTTCCCGGCTTCTGAACAATGAGCATTCATTTCCCCATAAATTGCAGAATAAATGTTGATTGGTATAGTTCTTTTTGTGGTGGAAACAGTGATCTGTGTTTGTAGCCACACGTGGTGTAAGTTATATGGTGTGCAATGGAACCCAGTCATGACTCCTGTAAGTGGGTGTGAAACAGCACCCATTTTTCTCTGAGTACAGAGGGAAGAAAGCAGATTCCACTAGCATCATTGTCACTTCCTGAGATCATTTGTTCAATGCAGTATTGAATTTTAGGATCGTATTTAAAAGGTGGTCAGTGCAATGAAGAAAAGAGGATAAGTGTATCTTAAATAATTTTCAAATATCTTCACAGACCGTTGATAGGAAACTGATTGCACAAAACAATTCCTCAAAGTGTCCCAGAAAGTGATGTGTTCTCAATGGTAACCCTGTAAGCACCTGGATTCTGAGCCACTCAAGATGAAATTCTAACCAACAGGTGCCTGGCTGACTCATCTTGGACTAGAAAGAAAAAGCATGCAGTTCTGGACATTGTCTATAGACAAGAAGATGGAAGTTCAGCGAAGAATGCTCAGTAACAGCTGGGCAGGGTGGCATAGGCCTGCGAAACACAAAGCATGACAATGTGGGCCCCAAAGGGCCCCAAATGAAATTTCTACTGTAATGAAATTTCCTTCTTTCACAGTTTCAAATAGAGACGTTTGTCAGCAAATGTAATCCCCAACTAACTAAACTCCACATGCAGCCTTTCTCTGCGATGTTAGGAGCATCTCATGGAATGGCAGGATATGAAGTATCAAATGAAGAGTGTCCTCTGATGGGCAGCATCCCTATGATTTGTGTTTCTTGTGGTTGGACACACACCAACCAATGTGAAGCCAAGGGATTTTAAGTGTACTCACTCTAAGAAGGCACTTGGCACTGGACAAACCTGGGACTTCGGACTCTGGGACTTTATATCCTAAGGAAGTGCAAGGCTCATGGCACACAAATGTCATAAACAAAAGCCCCTTCTCAATTTGTCACTTTTCACATGCCTAAGTACTCTTTTGCACATCTTGTACTATGGATTGGAGGCTGTCAGTTATATTGGTTATGTTTGTTGTTGTTTGCGTGTTTTATTCATTTATTTGTTTGTTTGTCCTGAATAAACTTAGAGTATTCTTTTTACTCGTTAACAAAAGTCATTTTTAATGAGTGAGGTAGAGAGTCTGGAGAAGGATCTAGGGAAGTAATTTCCTTGAGTTCCAGCTTTGTGCCCAGCCCTCTGCTGGGTCCTTCTTATACCTCCTTCTACTCAAACCCACAACCACCTTATGAAACAGTTATCAGTTTCTCTATTCTCCAAACCCAGAACCTAAGATATAGGCACATCAACTGACTTTCCCAAGGTCACCTGCTGGTGAGTGGGACACTGGGATATTACTCAGGTCTCTCCAACTCCACTATCCCATTATACCTCCAATATTGCACATTATTGACAATGGTATTCAGAAGAACTCAGACTATAGCATGTATCTAGAATATTTTTACATTGCCATATTGCCTCTTGAGATATCTGTGTGATACTGCTGTGAGGACAGCAAATACGTTTAGTAGACCCAGCCCCCTGGCTGAGTCATTACATGGCACAAGTCACGACAAAGTTAGTGATACATGACTCAGAAATCATGAATTTTCATCTGTGTTCTCATCTGTGACCAGGTAGTTATTTATTCATTAATTTTCTTATCTCTTTGCTCATTCCAGATGTCACAAGGAGGTGGCCTGAGGGCTGAATTTGATTTGCAGATCAGTTTTGTTTGAATTCTCCCACCCCTGGTCTCACACTGTGTTCTTAAATGCTTTTAGTTGCCAACATTTGAAAACTCAAGGGCTTTCCCATCTAAAATATCAATTTCCTCTTTCCCTGAAACCAGTAGATCTGGCAATATTAGGTTTCATTTTCCACATGGCAAAGAGAAGCTGTAGGTGCATGCACTTTTAAACAAGTTTTGGCTCTTTCACCCCAGTTCCCATCCAGCCCACTTTGCTCATTTATGTTTCCTTCCTACAAGTCCCCCATTCCCTTTCGAGTGTTTATACTCTACTCTAGAAAATTAAAAATGCATGGAGGTGGTTCTGGGACTGGGGCAGGATGAAAGACTCCCTTAACAATGCAGAATCTCAGTGTGTTCAACAGGACCAAGTAACTATGCATGCTTCCTTATTTTTAGGGCATTTGGAGAGCCTAAGAACTTCAGGAATTGGGGCATGAGGTTAAATCTCTTACTCTGTAACCTGAATAATATTCTACAGCCCTCACTTGAACACCTCAGAGAAACCTGTTCCTTTGTTGAGCACCTACCATTCTTAGGAAATTTCTCATTAAACTGAGTCCAATTATGCTCCCCTGTGAAATCTGCCATCTGATGATCCTGCTTCCAATTCAATCCTTGGGAACATGCTTCACCTGCTAACCCACTAAATATTTGGGGACATCTCTCATGGCACCTCTAAGTCTTCTCAAAATCTAACATCAAGCACCTACCACTTCTTACAAGAAGCCACTCCTGTTTCCCACAGTGGGCTGTGTGTGGTTTCAAAGTTGTACAATATAGGAATCGGTGAAGAATTCTATCAAAAGGGAGGGATGGTGTCTAAAGGGTTCCTCCTTTTATATGATTACATCTTAAGATTACATCTTACTTCTGACTAAAAAAGATAATCTTTCAAGCTCATAGGACTGGATTCTCAGAGGAGTTTGTGCACTAGGATGTCTCAGAGGGCAGAAACTGTCTTCATCTCTGAACTACATAAATTTTCTGTAAGTTTTCAGTTCCACAGTGTGTTTAGGGCATTTCAGCCCTGTTGATAAGGGTGTGTTCACATAACCCAAACTCAGCTCAAAGCAGTCAGTGATGACAAATTCTAAACTGCCTCTAAATTTTCCAGAAGTGGATTCTAAGAGCATATGTGTTTGTGCTAAATATCTCTTTCTGATAGTCATATCAAAAGAAGTATTTCTACCTATTATGACACTTTCCCAGTCAGATTATGAGCATCAAAGATATCCCACGTCAGGTTAGGACAGGGAAAAATGTCTATGGGGCAGGAGGTGAAGATTAGAGAGGTTGGAAGGGCAAGGAGATAGTAAACATCCTTTCATATATATAATTTCACACAGGCTAAATATGAGTCTGGGTTTTAATGCATAGTTACTATTTATGTATACTTAAGGAAGTTAAAAATCTGTCGGGGGAGAAAAAGGCAGTGATCTTTAAAATGAAACTTGAGCACAATGGAAATCAATATTACAACTTTTCATAAGAGCTTTAATTACACAAAAAATTGAAGATTTTTATGAAAGGAGAAAAGTTTAAAATGAATTAATAAAAATTCCATGAAACCTCTTTCTACTTGAAAAAAGACCATCAGAGGGAAATCTCAAACAAAAGTCCTGTGACCATAACATTTCCCTTTCAATAAGATTGTAGTCCGGCTACCACTAACTGTAAATCCCAAAGGTAATTTAAAGATGAAAAAAGAAAAAAAAGTACTCCATCTGAGTTCAGCAGAAGAATTAAGACACTATGTTTTCTGAATTAAATATATTGCAGTTCCTGAACTGAAGTATTGGCTTCTTGTCTCTCTGAAAAACATAGGAAGCAAATTAGGTTATATAATTTCCATTTCCAGTAGCAAATTTCTGTACCAAATTTTAGCAGGAATGTACAGGCCCCCCCTGAGGTTCAGAGGAGCCAAGGACATACCTAAACTCACACAGCCAGTAAGTGGCAGGGCCAGGATTTAAAGTCAGCATGATCTGACTTCAAGAACTATACTCTTTAGCTGTTTTCACAATTGCATAGAATTGATAAAACTCAATTTTGGCTTCACTATCCTGGAAACAGACTCTCTTAATAAGTGCTATAATTATATAATTCTTAAGTTCCAGGCTCCACTAGCAAGTTTGAGAATAAGGGAAGCATCACAAAAAAATAAAAAGCAGAAGAGGCTGCAGGACCCAAGAAAACACCACTCAGCTGGTTTTCTATATATCAAGAGTTATGCAACACAAAGATTCTCACTCAGAAATGGATTCTGATAGCATTACTTTTGTACTGAATTAAGTTCCTTCTAAAAACAGTTTCAGTCTTGGACCATTTCAGTTATGTGAGTCAATAAGTCTTTTTGCTTAAGCTAGGTCATAAGGTACATGCAACTTATGCATTTACATTATAAGGCTTTCATAAACAACTAAACAAGGTAATGGATATAAAGCACCTAACACGAGTCGAAGGTACAATAGGCACAGTTAAATGTGAGCTCTCTTCCTCTCCCATCTATTTTTACTTTATTAAATCTACACTTAAATTGGACATTATACTTTAAATGGTTATTAGTAATTCCAGTAAATTTCATTATTAACTCAGTTGATTACCATTTCTCCTCTTGTAGTGTAGGGCTCTGAATCCTCTTCCATCTTCTTATTCTCAATTGCAGGAGAGAGGAAGGAGGAAGAAAGGAAGGAAGGGAGGAAGGAAGGAAGGAAGGGAGGGAGGGAGGGAGGGAAGAAGGGAGGGAGGGAGGGAGGGAGGGAGGGAGGGAGGGAGGGAAAAGGCACAGAAAACCTCTAGCCATATGCACAATCTCTCTCTTTTACCTGTCCTATTGGAAATATGGACTAGGACTTCAAGAAGAAAATATGCATTCCCCTATTATAATCTGTATTATCTGGCTGAAAATAACAAATTTTAAGCCATTTTAAGCTTTAAAAAAATTGGAAAGGTGATTTACTGGATCACAGAACCAAAGCATGGAGAGGAAGGAAGAGTGTGTCCCCAGGATGAATGGATCATGAGACTTAAACAAGGTAACCACACTCACCTTCTCCAGTTTCCACTCATTCCAGATCTCATCTTCTCTACTTCTACACATTTTTCAGCTCAACCTCTGGTCTTTGGTGACTTCATTCTCTTAGCTCTACTCCACATTGTCAGGGAGGTGGTTGCTTTGATGTCATATTTTTGCAGCTAACAGTCCAAATGAAAATAGAGAACTCCCAACTTCAGGGAAGAACCTTAATTATATGAGCTTGGTTCACAGTCCCACTCATTATACCACAGAGGTAAGGATCTATGATTGACAACTCTTGCAAAATCACAGAATGAAAGAGCAGTTCCTCGGGGGAAGTGAGTGGGTGTTGTTAATAAAAAAGAGGGAAGGGGTGCAGTATGGAAACAAACAGCAGTTGTTCACTCTATGTGAGCCTGGAGCAAGCCTGAGGTGGTCAGCACCCTGATTTCTCTCTCTCTTCAGTGTACTCCATCCTGGTACCTTGAGTCAACAAAGCCAATGTTGTTTTCTAAGCATTATGCAGGCACATACACAAGTATAGACACATACACAAGCATAGACACATACACACACAGGCTCCCTAACACTCCCTAACATACTCCCTAAACCCCAGAACCCTCGGGACAAAAGATCCCCAGCAAACTAAAAAGATACAATTTTTTTCCCTCTCTTGCCCAAGTTTTACTCCTAACCTTCTTTCTGGAGGTTCCAGGAAATGAAACTGTTGATCAAAAAGAATGTCTGCTAAACCTCTCTCCCAAAGGAGTATCATTCCATTGCATCCCAATCAATAGCATCCAACCTTTGTTTTGGGGGCCAATTTTTCATCTTTCTGAGGAATTACCCTGCTAGCATCCTTTTCCCTGTGTGTATCTAAGGCTCTTCCCAGAAAAAAACTGAGCTGAGTTGGGGACCCAAAGAAGCCCAACTGAGTGGCTTTAGTTCATGTCCATGTCTGTTAGGACAAGGTACTCACTTGCCCCTATCGTCAGCTCACTTAAACTACAGGCATAGCAGTAAGCAAGAAAAAAATGACAAAAATGTTGTACACTAGCTTTGCAATGTAGTTTAAATGACAGATAAAAAAAAATCAAACATTCAGGCCCACTATATTAATCCAACATAGAACTATGATTGTGGTTTTTTCCTATATATTTTTAAATAATAAAAATATTGAAAAAAGAAAAATAATTTTTCTTTGTGCTTCGTGGTATAATTTACTACCCCAGCACAATTATTTTAATTATTATAGGTGCTTATTTAGTCTTAGATATTGACTATAAATTGCCTTAACAATTATTTGTCATACCGCTTAATTTCATTCAAAATCAATCTTGGTCAAGACATTGTTCTGAAAACTCATGGGGCTGCTTATCAAATCACTGCATAATTGTGCATAGGGGCAACATGACTTATTTGTGTCAGCATGCTAGTGAAGACACACATTAACCTGCACAATTCCCAGCCTCAAGCAAAAAGATTGGGCAAAAATATATCGAACAAAATAGGTGAAGGTCAGAGATATCAGCGGAAGGATTTGATTCCGCTTGAGACTTTTTTCGAAGAGGTATATAATCACATACCCATCACAGTGTGTTTTGCAAGTGTATGCAGGGCAATAAAGGTCTCTTCCAGTCTTATTGCTAAAGGTAACAAGAAAGTGCTTGTAATCAGATGAGGTGTGAGACTGATTATGCCAAGTCTGAAGGCTGAATAAGTGATTAAGAGTTTGAACCATATAGAGGGTCATTTAT